>NC_064567.1:19210228-19870305 GCF_937001465.1 Orcinus orca | reverse complement strand
ATTTAAGCATGTTTCAGAGGACAGGCAAGATTTAGCAAATTGGCTTAACAAACATTCTAGGCAGCTGCTGAGACTGAAATTGACAAGACTAACCATGAAAGTAGAGGAAACAACCACCTCCTGCACACAAATTCTTCAAATGATTATGATGAGCCTCACACATGAGTATTTCTGAGGCGGAATCACAATGATTCCTATGTAAAGGGATAATGATGTATTACTGCAGGACCAGACAATGCATTTCTCAATTCATGTCCTGGATTGGATTCATCATGCTGAGCCCCATTAGTTTTACATCTCCCTAAGGGTTCCGATTCAGCAGTATTAATCTAAGCCCTCACACGCAGCTCCAGTCGCTGAACGCCTGCCATATGACTGTCCTTTAATACAGCTCTCCAGTTGAGTGTTTCTGGAGGAAAATCATACAACCAGGGTAAATCCATAGGCAGACACTAAATTCTGCCTACCATGTTTTTACATTTCTGTGGTAAATTCATTCTTGCCCTCTTTCCCATGATTATTTCATTACATCTCCATTCTCCTCTCACTCTTGGCCATTTTTCTAATTTTCATTGACAAAACCAGAAACCAGATAGCTCCCTCACTGTCCCATCATAAAATCTGGATCTGCAACTTTTCTACTGTTACTTTGGAGGAAGAGTGCCTCTCTCATAACAATTCCTTTCCCTACTAGATCATCTTTAAGAGCTCTCCCACGAAGAGTGCTATCCGAGAGAACTCCCTGCAGTGATGCAAACGGTCATGTCTATGCAGCCCAACACACTGGTCAAGGCCACATGTTGCTACTGAGCACCTGAAATGTGACTAAAGCAACAAAGGTAAAATTTTATATTTTATTTAATTTTAATAAATTTAAATCTAAACAGTCACCCGTGGCTAGTGGCTATCATATTGTTGAAAGCACAGCTCTAGCAAATACTATTCTTATGACAGCCACCTCCACTTCCTACCTTCCATCCATTCTCTTCTATCCACATCCAAGTGGCCAAATCCAACCAAACTTGGTAGACGTCTTATAGGACCAATCAGCATGGACTTAAGTAAATTATTCCCCTCTCCTGAAAGGGCTTCTTGGCTTCTACGAACACTGCACTTCCTCCCTTGCTTCTCCTCCAGCTCATCTTCTTCTAACTGATCTCTTGATGTGGGAGATCCTCAGGGCCATATCCTGCTCTTCTCTCTATATAGTCTCTCCACCAGGATCTCAACCATTCATGTGGCTTTCACTTGTGTGCTGACAGCTATCAAATCTGTACCTCTAGCCCTGCCTTCTTACAGGTGTCTGCCTCCTGCTATTCACACTGAAGGTTTTACAGGTGCTACATGTTTAAAATCGAACACTTAATTCCTTCCTCTACCCGCAATTTGTTCTTTCTTCCCCATCTCAGTAAATGGACCTTCCAAAATCAGGGAATTCCCCCTTGACACCGCCTCTTCTCTCATTCCCAATATCCAATCTGTCACCAAGTCTTATCAATTAAACTTCAAAAACAGATCCGGAATCAACCTATTTCTCTCCATCTCCATTGTCATTATTCTAGATCAAGTCGCTACCACCACCACCTGGAATATTTCAAAAATCTCCTAAGCAGTCTCCTGGTTTCCATTCTGAGTCCTCCAGCCTCATCTTTACAGCAATTCATTATCAACACAACAACTGGAACGCCTCCTTTTAAATGGATCTTATAACTTGCAGGTTACAACCCTAATCCTTCCAACACTCCTTAACTGCTCTTAGGATAAAATTCGAAATACTAATTATGGCTTAGTAGGACATGGCCCCCCGCTCCATCTCCGGCCTCATCTCTCCCCACTCTGCTTTCCTGCATGCTTCCTTTCAGAACCCCAAAGGAGCTGAGCTCCTTCCTCGGGGCCTTAACACTTGCTGATCTAGCTGCTTAAATGACCTTCCATTACGCTCCCCCAACACCTACTATTTTAGCCTAAAGGGAGGTCGGTCGTCTCTGATCCCTCACAGGGGATTCCCATGTCACATGATCTTATAGCATTTGACAGCACTTAGCACAACTATAACTGTCGAGTTTATTTGGGCGACTAGTCATTTCTCTGATTAGTCTGTAAGCTCCAAGAGGGCAGGGCTCATGTCTGTTCCATCTACACAGTATTCCCAGCGCCTGGAACAGCATCTGGCAAACACCAGGGGCTGCTCAGACCCCTCACTACAGAGCTACTAGGGCACTCCACTTCTCCTCGCCACTATGTTGGCCTGAGTGTATGTGCGCTAATAAGGTGGATGGAAGTGTGTCCAAAGTACTACACTGGGGGAACAAATGTTCCTAATATCCCAACTGGAATCGAGATGAGTTTTCTTCCAATGAAGTAGTACGACCAAAGTTAGTTAGCTTCCATAATATAGTCACTGCTTATACTTGCGCCATTTACCCTGATGGTTAACATAGGATCTGGCATCTAAAACACCTACGTCCAAATCTGGGCTCCGCCTTTCTCTTGCTATGGAAGCTGGCGCAAACTGCTTAATCTTTGTAAGGTGCAACTTTTTCATGGGTTCCTACTGTTTTGCTGTAAAGATTATTAAGATAATGCATAAGCCCTCAGCACAATGCCTGGCACACAGTAAGCTTTTAGCAAACAGTAGCTGCTATTATTACTATTATTCTTATTATCTCAACTAATAAATTTCAGTAGGTTGTTCTAGCAACCTATTAGTTACCACCTTATTTCTAAAGGAAAATGGGTTTCCACTTTCACACTGCCAACTTAAAAACCAAGTTTTAGAATACAATTCACGTGAGGGTTGGTGACTGTTCACGTAAGCTGAAGGTGTCCACGAAGTGTTCAGGTGGCAGCAAAGAAGGTTCCTGCATGTGTTTTTGATAAAGGGATTAAAAACCTGCACTCATGTTAAAATCAAACCTCCAGCATGGGGTATATAATTAACATAAACCTATACATCTTTTCTTCTCTCAACTACGTTCTCACAGAGAGCAACAGTCTTCCCTATGAATAAATGGAATTGTACCTGAAGTAATTACACTTGGCACAGATTTGCCCACTGCTGGTGGCAGGGCTGCTACTTGTGACTAGGCACTGAGGAGGAACTCAACGGAATTGATGGCAAACTGCTTTAATTTTCTTTAATAGTAGCAAAATCCTGTCTAAAACACGCTGGACATTTCAAGAATAATCAACACCACACAATTAACGTTCTATTACCATTAAACCAGTATTCAAACAGGCCAGAAACTGGTTTTCAGCCTCTTTCCATGAGTTTCTGTATCTTTAGTGTCATAAATGTCATTCTGTAAAGTCAAGCTGGCAGTCCTCAGCAGGAGGCCCAGAAGTGCAAGCGTTACTTAAATATGTCGGATAACTTTTCAGTTCATTCACGCTGTGAGATCTGTTCCCCGTACCCCACCCTCAAAAAACGTTAACCACCAAAGGGCATTCAGGAACAGGGAGAAACATGAGAGGACCAATGGTGATTTCATTTTCAAATGGTTTAAATAGGCAATGACAGCACTGACTGCGATGGCCCTGTAGCCCAGGCCACAGCAGGGACCGGGGGGGGAAGCTTGGGATCGAAGGATTCTCTTTTCAATAATACTGATAAGAAATTAAAGACGGTCCCCCCGCGCCTGATGAGTAGTCCTTGTGAAGGACGTATGAGAACCTAGGATCTTGAACATAATAAAACCACGACAGATATCTGTGGATTCATTACTGCTCAGAAGTTAACTGCACATGACTAAGGTGATGTAGAAAGCTTAGAAACTTGGAGTTCTGCTATACATATCATTTCACATCATGGTAAGAAGTATATAATGGCTGTGGCTATACATATTATGAAGTAGACATTTCAGACTTATTTGCCTAATTTGACCAATGTAAACCGTCCACAACTGGCTGCTAATGGCCAGCAACTCGTTTGGGTTAGGAATGAAGAGTCTTGAGAGAAGATCTTCAAGTGCTGCTCAGGACTGTAACTTCAGTTTAAGGTCTGAATAACTGGTTTGATTATCCAAATTGGATGAATTAATGAGACAAAAAAACCCACAAGCACACAGAATAAAATAAAGCACTGAGGGCTTTTCATTAAAACTTTTCAAAACAATGGTAAGTTAATTATAGTATTAATTTCTACCAAATACCATTAATTTTTACCACTTTTTGATCTCCAAGATTAGTTATTATTGCCAATATTTATACTGAAGAAGAACCGTTTAACAGATGGAGTTTTACTACTTCTGGTATTTAGGAAAGAGGTCATTTGACTGCAGTCTTATTTCCCTGCTTGTAAACTAAAGCTTCTGCCCATGAGACACTATTTCAGATGCACTGAAGGTTAATATCTTTGCATGTATTACAAATGCTAATCAAAGCGCAATGTTAATATATTCTCTTATTCATTACAAAGAAAATGGCACATATGACTGCACATTAAGGACATTTTGCCAACAGTATCTTCTATCCTGAGTGATTTTTAAGTCCCTGCAAATGCCAGTCACAGTCCCACTGGTACTGTGGTGGCCCGAAGTGAGGAAAAAGAAATTGGCTTTCCTACCAGGAGCCATATCAGGACAAGAGGTAACAAAATATAAAGTCCTGTTTTGTGGTTATTTCATTTCCCCAAAACTGCTGGTAGGTGAAAGGTGAAAAGAGAACAGAAAAAATATATTAAAATTGCACTACACAGCCTTTCTTCCTTCCTTCTTTCTTTCTCTCTTCATCCTTCCTATTTCTGGTTAGGCACTATCAATTAAGGGAGGTAAACAGAGATTTTTATATTTGCTTCTAAAGCAGGGGTAGCAAATCAAAGGAAAAATGCCAACTCTCTCAACACTCATGCCAACGGCAGACATCACTAATCAACCATGGCACTCCAGATTCCTTAGCCTTCTCTTGTTTCCGTGGTGTTCTAGCCTTAGCCTTGGGTTTGACTCTCCCAGTTCTGCACTTTCCTGTGGTCCTGCCATTAAGGCTGAGTATTTCATGACGCTGAAATTCAGAGGCCTGGCTATCTTCCAACAAGCACTTTGTGGTACAAAATCCAAGGTTTCTGAAAGTAAGGAAGAGACCAGACAATACACCTTTCTGACTCACTCCACATCCCTCCAAAAGGCAAGTAAAGCCAGGAAAAGTTATCTGGGCTGAACAGTCTATTTCTTTACTTCCTGGAGAAAAAGAGTGGGGAGCAAAAGAGTAGGCCCCTATTAATGTTTACACCTTGATCTTAACTATGTCTCTTTTTAAAGCTGATGTGTGGTTCAGATTCACCATTCGCCCTTTCAAAACGTATGTGTTTAAAAGAAAGTTTCACGACAGTCACTAGGGGCTGCGTAAGCATTTTAGGAGCACCTTCCCTATATATAAACACAGGCGTTCATTTGGTTTCGAATTTAATTGCTCTCTTTCCAGAAAGCCCTTAGTGACACCATCTCGCATCCAGCCTTCACATCTGGCTCCGCGACCTCAGAGAGCGGGATTCCTGAGCACTGCCTGCCTGCCGTGGTAGCCAAATGAGACTCTCCCCTGCTGCGCGTCCTGCTTTATGACAGGGGCCTGCCTGATCACCCCGAACCATTCCAGGCACAGAGCCTTCCAGGCAACAAGAAGCTACTAGATGCAACCTGCTTGGACCAGGGCCACCTTCAGTTCCCAAGGATCACTTCTCTACACGTCCACCGGCGTGCTTTCTTTCTACTGCTCAGGAGAGGCCCGTCTCCACACTTGCACAAAGGATCTCCCCAGATAAAGAAGTTAACAGAAAATCAGAGAATGGCCAAACCTTGCATAATTTAATTTGATAAATGGCACATAAAAGTCTCAAAATAATCTGGAACATCAAAATGGAGGTAGGTTCAACTATGATTAGAAATGTGGCTGCCCCGAGCTTCCCTGGTGGCGCAGTAGTTGAGAGTCTGCCTGCCGATGCGGGGCACACGGGTTCGTGTCCCGGTCCGGGAAGATCTCACATGCCGCGGAGCGGCTGGGACCGTGAGCCATGGCCGCTGAGCCTGCGCGTCTGGAGCCTGTGCTCTGCAACGGGAGAGGCCACAACAGTGAGAGGCCCGCGTACTGGGGATAAAAAAAAAAAAAAGAAAGAAATGTGGCTGCCTGAAAAACAGACACAGACCAGAAGAGCTATCTGGGGCACCTCTGTCTATCCTTGGGAGCTGAATGAAAGGTGGAGGTTTCTCCTGTGCATGTGTTTGTCCCCAACTCCCCACAGCTGCTGGCTCTCAAGAAAATGCTGCTTGCAGGCGGTGACCACATAAAGGGCAGCACTCCTCCGCTTCATAGAGAGTTGAAAAGATTTACATAATTTTTCTGGGGTCCCAAGATTTTTTCTTTTTTCGTTTTTTTGGCATCACCCATAATGTATTTGTCCACGGGATAAACAGAGACGCCTTCCCCTACAATTATATTTGCTTAAAGGAAAACACAGCTGCCTTTCTTGCATACTAAGACGCAACTGGAACTAGAGAGACCGAACAAAGATTTCAAAGGGAAGGGAAGTTTTTATAGCATAAAAGACACTCCACCAAACCGACGTGCATTGAAACTAAAAAACAGAGGCAAAGTAACGACTATTCTCCGTGGGGACAAAAGTCCTATTGAGCAAGAAGCTATAGGTGCCATTTTCCAGAAGAGCCACCTGCTACTACTTGGGGCTACTGCAGATATTCAAGAGCCAGAATTTCTGAGTCCTTCCATCTACTGGGCTGTGTGGGAGAGAGTGCACCCACGGGTGCCCTGAGGCAAAACCAATACGTCATAACTTGATGCTGTCGCTGTGGGATGAGGGAACCATCAAGTTGACTACTTAACAATCCTCTCTTAGACAGGCAGCATCTCACTGCTAGCTACTGCTTAGAGGAAACCTTTGGAGAAACACACTAACCCAGGAGAAAGCAAGTGAGGGACCCATTCCTTTGGGAAGGGGAAGGTACTGTACTGCTAAGAGGACCTGCCCATCCCAAGTACCAAATTAGCAAGAGAGGATAATGAACCTAATTAGAGTTAGTTATTATTTCCTATACTTACAATTGCATCTAATAATACTGCTGCCAGCAGAGCTGTTTTATGTGATGTCTTCTTCACGTGGCAACCTTTTCATAAATCAAAGCAAAAGCCAATACCAGACAGATTCTTGTACAGCCTGCCTGACAATAAAGGTTAACGCTGAACCTTCGCTGTTATCAATCTTTATAAATGTGTCCATGATGTGGCAAGACCGCTCTGCACTACAGTTGGCTGCCGCTAATTCATACAAGGTAGTGACCCACTAGGTTAATGGGACTGGATAATCAGTACACTTTTAACTGAGCCAGAAAAAGAAATGGCTCTATTATCCTTGCCTTAAAGTATATAGGAGTTTTCTCCTCTCTGCCTTGGTTCCACGGCTGCCTTGCTCAGAAAGTGCCTACAATCAAAGCAGGTAAGTCAGCTTTCGTAAGAAGGTAACTTGTTACGAAGTATTTCATTGGCTTTTGTGGTAGAGAGCTCCCTGACTTGAAGATGTCATGTTTCTGAATTCAAGCAGAAAATGTTAGTGAGACGTACTTTGGTTTTGGAAAATATATGAATCTGTCTACATTAACAGAAGTGAAAAATAGACTTCAGAAACAGCAAAGGTCAAGGAGTTTTCACATATCAATAATCCTTCCTTAACAAAAATTCACATTATACAGAAATCTGAACTGAAGGAATTCCCAATTAATGACAAACCTTAACCTAATAAACAATACTCCACTATATTCTGAATTCTGCCGTCTTCTTAAGTTCCCTACTGATACTGTGAAGAGGAGAGCTCGCCTTCTCTAGGGCATGTATTGGAGATGAACTCTGGCAATTAGCTAACGTCCAACAAAAATCAGCCCTGTATGAAATTCTGTAAGTGAAGACCTTCAACAGCTAGATAAATCAAACCATCAAGCTAGGCACGGAGATGTCACATAGCCACAGTCCCATAATTTGCTGAGTGAATGCATTTCAGCCTGTATTTACTGAGTGCAGAATATGTGCAAGGTGCTGGGGGAGATCAATAAACAAAATAAAATACACTTCCTGCCCTCAGGAAGGTTTCATTTCAACTGGGAATGATATTCACACACTGTAACCTGATATACAACCTTGGTAATGGGCCCTTCCCAAGAGCCTGTAATTCTCACTTAGCTTTTTAGACAACAGTTTCCTCTACTGTAAATTCAAAGTCCCTTCTAGAGGAAAACATTCTGAGGACAGAAACTGAAAAGCAGGAAAAAGTTTTATAAGAGTTTAATTCAATCTAGTAAATAACAGTATTGATAGTAATTGAACACGCTTAGGAGTATTACTGCTACAAAGATGTCTATGCTGCAGCTCGTGCCTTCAGGGGCTCTTGTTTTAGAAGGGAGGTAGGTGTAAAGGCAACTACCATGCAAACTGGGCTGTAATAAGGGCTCGAGTTACCTGAACACACAGAGGGAGCAACCATATCCTTCTTTTGGGAGCCCGAAGTGGGAAGGGACATGTCAAGGAAGACTACAGAGACACTGACATGTGAGACGAGTCTTGGCAAGTGGACAGCTGACATGGAGGAAATGAAGGTGTGCTGTGTTACAAAGCTGCAGAAGCACAGGTGGAAGCATGCTCTCGCCTTAACGCAGTGAACTCTGGGGTCCATGAAAGAGTTCGCAAAGATGAGGCTGAGGAGATGTCAAAGGTTATTTTCACAGTACGCTTCAATATTGTTAAGTTTGGGGTGCCTGTCCCAACTTCTAAATAATGATTTATTAGAAACTGTCCATTATTCAGCTTTGAAGCAGAAACTTATTCCGTTTTTAGTCATATGGATCAGATTGATGGATGAGTATCTTAAGATTGCAAGGCAAGCTGTTAAAACAAAAACTATTATCAGTAGCCACTACTTATCACTGCAAATCAGGATTATCACAACACTGCAACCAAGTAAACGAATGTGGGTGCTGAGACTGACAGAGGACTGCAGCCACCATTCTTAGCTCCTAATATTTAAATGTTGGATTCACGAAAATAAGTGTCACTGCTTTCTTGATAATAAGCAAAAGTTATAAGTACGCTTATTAACTACAGTGACATTAATAACATAGCATACTATCAGTGTTAGGATTCCACACAAGATTTCATTTGAAAACAGGTCCACTCACTGTTTTAAAAAAGAACAAAGAAAGTTGGAAACTCTTGGAGGGACTGGGAGACGGGGAGGGAGTTGTTCTTTCCAAGGCTTGTGTTTTCCCTTTTCACCCTCTACAGGGATCTACACTTTTTCAGAGAAACAAGGTTATATCTGTGATTAGGTTAGCTTTTAAAACCCAGAATGTAGTTTAAACACACACACACACACACACACACACACACACACACACACACACACAGAGGCAAGTGCACTCTTTTTCTTTGTGTTTCTTCTTTCTGACCCCAAACCTCCACCCTTTCATTCTTCACTGCAAACACACAAGGGTTAAATAGGCTTTTGAGGAGTAAACTAGACACTTAACCAGAAGTGTCACTTTTATTTCTGGGAAAAATTAGGGTCCAAATGCCAAGCAAGTGACTTCAGAACCAACTTTATGGAGAATTTTGTTTATTTATCATCGACTGTCAACCTATAATTGCCTACAACCTCAAATTGATGGAAATATTCTAAAGGTATGACGAGTGATGAGATGAGGACGGTACCATACACTAACAATAGCTGCACTTCTCCTGGCACAGACTCCCATGTGCATTTCTAACTAAGTTACGTATTTCCTAGCCTGTTAAAATATAATTATTATTTTGAGTACTGTTGTTAACCGTTGGTTAATGATTTGACAGAAAACATGTGTCTTTAAACACATTTTTTTAGAGGCGTGGTACAGTCTCAATTGCAATTTTACAGGTTTGGGGATTATCCCTTAGGGGGAAAAAATATATATATATATAGGATTATATGATGGGCATAAATTTTAAAACACACACAAAATTCACTCAACAGAAACTTGAACTATCGATGACTATAATCATTAGCTAACTACTGATTGCTTGGAGTGTGCCAAGAACATGAATGGCCCTCCTTTAATATTCCTATGTAACAACTCTGTGATGATCACCTTTCACAGATGTAGAAAACTGAGGCGGGGGTGAGGAAGGAAAAGGAACTTGCTAGAGCCAGTCCACTGCACTACGTGAAGGATATCTATCAAAGTTACTCCCAGTAAAAATTTTGCTCATGTGGATATTTACTACTTCATTATAGCTCCACTGACTCTGTAGGATAGAAAAATTAAGAGAAGTTCTAATAAGTTAAAAAAGAAATCAGGAAGACCAAGAACCACAAACAAGAGAAAATGAGCACATTTTCTTGGTAGTTGCTATAGTAAAATCTGTAACATAGTAAACATTCCTTTTTTTTTTTAACATCTTTATTGGAGTATAATTGCTTTACAATGTTGTTAGCTTCTGCTGTATAAAAAAGTGAATCAGCTATACGTATACATATATCCCCATATCCCCTGCCTCTTGCGTTCCCCTCCCACGCTCCCTAACCCACCCCTCTAGGTGGTCACAAAGCACCGAGCTGATCTCCCTGTGCTATGCGGCTGCTTCCCACTAGCTATTTCACACTTGGTAGTGCATATATGTCAATGTCACTCTCAACACTTTGTCCCAGCTTACCCTTCCCCCTCCCTGTGTCCTCAAGTCCATTCCCTACATCTGTGTCTTTATTCCTGTCCTGCTCCTAGGTTCTTCAGAACTTCTTTTTTTTAGATTCCATATATATGTGCTAGCATACGGTATTTGTCTTTCTCTTTCTGACTTACTTCACTCTGTATGACAGACTCTAGGTCCAACCACCTCACTACAAATAACTCAATTTCATTCCTTTTCATGGCTGAGTAATATTCCATTGTATATATGTGCCACATCTTCTTCATCCATTCATCTGTCAATGGACACTCAGGTTGCTTCCCCATCCTGGGTACTGTAAATAAGAGCTGCAATGAACACTGTGGTACATGACTCTTTTTGAATTATGGTTTTCTCAGGGTATATGCCCAGTAGTGGGACTGCTTGGGTCATATGGTAGTTCTATTTTTAGTTTTTCAAGGAACCTGCATACTGTTCTCCACTGTGGCTGTATCAGTTTACATTCCCACCAACAGTGCAAGAGGTTCCCTTTTCTCCACACCCCCTCCAGCATTTATTGTTTCTAGATGTTTTCATGATGGCCATTCTGACTGGTGTGAGGTGATATCTCATTGTAGTTTTGATTTGCATTTCTCTAATGGTTAGTGATGTTGAGCATTCTTTCATGTGTTTGTTGGCAATTCGTTTATCTTCTTTGGAGAAATGTCTATTTAGGTCTTCTGCCCATTTTTGGATTGGGTTGTTTGCTTTTTTGATATTGAGCTGCATGAGCTGCTTGTATATTTTGGAGATTAATCCTCTGTCAGTTCCTTCATTGGCAAGTATTTTCTCCCATTCTGAGGGTTGTCTTTTCACCTTGTTTATGGTTTCCTTTGCTGTGCAAAAGCTCTCAAGTTTCATTAGGTCCCATTTGTTTATTTTTGTTTTTATTTCCATTCCTCTAGGAGGTGGGTCCAAAAGGATCTTGCTGTGATTTCTGTCCTAGTGTTCTGCCTATCATTCCTTTTTTCTTAAACCTACTTCCTAGATACCGTATCATAAAAAAGAGGAATTTTATGGCATGAAGTACCAATAGATATAACATTAATAAGAATGGATCAGCTTCCTGAAGAACGTGGCCAAGAGCTTAGCACTCAAATCTTTTAAAGATTCAGCCTTAATGTACTCTCTGGAACAACGATCCTATTTTCTTTGCATCATCAAGTTCTGAGAGTATATTTTTCATTTGTCTTGTCATCAGTTAGAAAAAGTGAAGATGTGTATACATTTTGGTTTTCAATTCTCCTATTAAATCAGCTTCTCAGCGCTTTGGTTTCCAAATGCTCCAAAAGAGGTATGGATTGACATTTTTGCCAAAGGACAATTTTTTTGCTCTGTAGTTTTTTTCTTCTTATATAAATTTATTTTATTATATTTATTATTTTGGGCTGTGTGGGTCTTTGTTGCTGCGCACAGGCTTTCTCTAGTTGCAGCGAGCAGGGGCTACTCTCCGTTGGGGTGCTTCTCATTGTGGTCGCTTCTCGTTGCGGAGCATAGGCTCTGGAGCAGGCGGGCTTCAGCAGACACAGTGCACGGGGTCAGTAGTTCTGGCTCGTGGGCTCTAGAGCACAGGCTCAGTAGTTGTGGTGCACAGGCTTAGCTGCTCCGCAGCATGTGGGATCTTCCCGGACCAGGGCTCGAACCCGTGTCCCCAGCACTGGCAGGCGGATTCTTAACCACTGTGCCACCAGGGAAGCCCCGCTCTGTAGTTTTTCCCAGAGTTAATGGAAAAAGTCCTGCCACTAATCTCAATTCACCTCTAGGGAATTATAGACTAGCAGGAAAAACTGCAAGGATTGTGCCAAAATGTAGTATTTTCAAATTGCACAAGTCAAAAGCTGAAAATTTTCACAAAGTGGGCTTTCCTTTTCTTTAAAAAAAAAAAAAGAGAGACAGACAAACAGACAGGCTCAGGAGGCCAGCTGTAGATTCACTACAATAAACCCTCTGAAGTTAAGTAACCTGGGCCCCGCCAACTCTAAGCCCGCTCGGTCTCTGCAGGTACCACCCCGTATAGGGTTCAATGTCCAGCACGTCACCCACATAACTTACCACACCTTATAACAACCCCATAAGGTCTTATATATACATTTCCTCCATCATCCAAAAGAAGCCCAAGAGGTTAGGTAGCCCAATGCCACATATCAGAAGGACTGGTCAGAATTCAAACCCCATCCATGTCATAGAAACAGAAGTACCAGTTCCTGGGATTTCCCTGGTGGTCCAGTGGTTAGAACTCCACACTTCCACTGCATGGGGCACGGGTTCGATCCCTGGTTGGGGAACTAAGATCTCGCAAGCTGCATGGCCAAAAAAAAAAAAAAAAAAGTACCAGTTCCTAAGGGTTTATGTCCAAATTTGTCCCACTGCAGCCTTTTGGGGGAAAAAAAAAAAAAAACGGCCAAAAAAAAAAAAATCTTTTGAAACACAATCTGAGTGCCTGTCAGTAGCAGATGGGCTCAATAAATCATGGTAGAACAATGCCATGGAACACTATGCAGGTTCTGAGAAGAATGAGTTAGATTTACACGTGTTGACCAAAGGAGATATACCCATAATAAATATGTTAAAGAAATATATATGGTATAATCTCAATATATAAGGTAAAAATAACACAATATCTATGTTTATTAATGTTTCTATGGACAGAGATAAAGGAAGGATGACTATCAAACTACAACTTCACACACTTTACTTTTAAGGGGTTGACTGAGAAGGAAAGAGGAAAAAATTACATTTGCCATGCTAAGAAAAAAGTGGGGGTAGTATACTGATAATTTTAAAAGTCCAATAGCGTTTATTAATTTCATATGCTTTTCACTACACTAAGCATCCAGGAAGGATATCAAAAGGCAAAAGTTGATCACAAAACGAAATGGGAAGGAGAAAGAATTCTTAAAAGGTTCATTTAATAATACTAGAATCTTCAAGGGAACTAGCAATCTATGAGCTAATTTTATATATACTGGGTGCGTATAATCACAGTTACAGGCATAAACCACATACAATTTGCCTATAAAACATTCTTTTCAAAAACATGCAGAATTTGGTACCAAGTGAATTCTTAGGACACCACGGACAAAGAGATCGTGGCTAAGAGTATTTTTTTTAAGTTCATCATTATACCATTTCAATTAAAAGATGATCTCATGTTGTGGACTGCAGGGAGTGCTAAAATGTGGAACCAGTGTATTGGCTTTTGGTGACCCTCTATCTCCTAAAACTTCTTCTCTGCAAAGTTGCCCTAAGATTTCCCCAGAGAGCATCCCATGAACCAAACCTTTCCTGAACTCTTTCCTCTCCACTTTTTCAATCAAAACTACTTTTTCCTATGTCTCATTCTCTCAAAGCCCTGAACTTTGCTAAGAAACAATACGGTAAGCTAAAACTTGCTTATTTTTAATGCATATTAACATGCTTATATGATAATAGTAATTAACATGAAATAGCAAATCGTGATTATTATAACATACACATATGTATGCACCAAATATCATATCTGTATATTTGACAGACTCCTAGAAAAAACTACCAACTCAAAAGCTTAATTCTCATGGTGTGAATTATGGGTACCAGGGATAGGTGATTTAAAAAAATATTCCCAAGTAGGCAAAACTTTTGGTCGAATTCTCACATCCTATTAACTCTGCCTTTCAAAACATAGCATTTAAAGTCCTTTGGCGTCTGACCCTAATCTTCCTTTTTGGCCTCCTATTCCATCACACCTCCCCCTGCATTCATTCTAACCGTTTCTAGCATATGATTCCCTCTTCATGAAAAGCCATTCTCCCTCTTCTTACCTTGAGAAAATCTCAAAGTGAGCAGAGCCAGCCTGCACACTAGGCACCTCTTCTCGCAGTCTACATCCTGCTCGTCATCCCTACACTGTCTTGTCTGTGCCTTCGTATTAGCATTTACCACACTATAGCCGCTGTTGTATCAATCTGTCTCCCCATGTGTACTGCAAGTGTCCGGAGGGCAAGCATCATGCCTTCTTCATCTCTGTATTTCCAAGTTTATAAAAACCACCTGGAATGTATGAGATACTCGACAATTCTTCTTGAACAAATGTTGAAGTTATAATTCCTGTATCAGGTTTTGACACCTTTACAGTAGAGCTAGTAATTTCAACAAGTATCAGACCTCTGAGGGCAGGGACTTAAACTTATATTTTTGTATTTCCAGTGCCCATAGAGCACAGAGCATTAAAGACACCCCGATGGATGGCTGTGTTGTTGATACTGATGATGAGCTGTCACCTTACTACCCTTCAAAATACATGTACATCATTGAGCTCTTCACTGGGGGAAGAAACCAAACAGACGAAAACAATGTATCAGAATCCACTCATTGAAAAGAACTCCCAGGACAGCGGAGTTGATGAAATTGGTCTCCTGGAAAAATCTGGTATCTCAAATTCAAAGACCTCAAAAATACCTCCAAACCAACACGCCACTAACCACACCAAAAACACAAATGACAAAGTAGTGACAAAACATCTGATCCCTGCTTCTTGTCAACTAACCAGGATGTCTGAAAGATGCACCCTACACCCAGTGATGTTATTTTCTTTACATTAAGGTCTTTTGTATTGGAAAAACTGTATCAGGGAAAGAAAACTGGTTAATTGTGAATAGTACCAAATGAGCTGTAATGGAGGTGCTATGAATGTAAATCAGCGAAGCCTGATGCAGAACACAGCAGCATCTGGGCGTGCAGCTTGCAAAGTAATGAGACTGTGATGATAAGCTGGCACCCAGCTTTGATCACTTCATCTTGCTCAAGAGCTCTGCTGGGGAAACAGAGGTGAGAGGCACTGACCTCCCTCCCACCACTCCGCAGGAGCACAGAAAACCACAACGGATCGGACTGATCCCCTTCTCTCTTCTCCTCCTTGCAAACACACCCCTTTTTCAGAACTGACGGTTTCATAGCGGGGAGCCCAGCATAAAACAGGCCGAGAAAGCTTCTACCGTATGAAGTGCCATGCCTGAACACGTCGACAGTAATTGGCAATTCATTTTCCATCCTAAAAGCAGAAACAGGCGTACGCTACCTTCAAACTCCCAATCATAAACCGCGCTGAATGTGCCTTGTACACAGACAGCTTTGCTGAGATCTACACCAGTGGCAGGCTGGTGGACTTCAGAGTCTCCACAGATGGGTCTGTCTCACAAATAAATAGGTATTTGTGTAATCTCAGAAGCACAAGAGAACAAAATGAAGAGAGAATGGCAGCACATTAAAAAAAAAAAAATCCCACCACACAACAGCAGCCCTTAGCCTTTCTTGTGTTAATACTGTAATTGGCACATAGCTGACTTCTTTGTGCTTGTAAGGTCCCTACAAGTGTGTTTAACATACTGAAAAAGGAGCTTTTTAGTTCTTGAAAAGGAGTATAAAGCCAGATGTATCCCTGCACAGTATTTCTTGCCAGCCTCATCCAGAAAAGGGAGCTGAAGTGACTTGTGTGAAGGGAGCCAAGAGTGAGAACTCCCTTTAATGAGCACATCTATCAGTTTTCAAGGGACGCAGATGATTACCAGCATTTAGACATACACACTCACAAAAGGAACATGGCAATTTAACTGCTGGCTGGTGCATGAGAAAGCACGTAAGACAGCTGAAGGCAGCCATGTGAGCAAGTTGGGGATGCTTGGCGACACTTTTACATGGGAACATGTGTGCTTTCATTTCAACATGTAGGGAAGGGCCAAGATGCAAGCTTTCACAAGTTTTCAAGCATTTTGCCAGGACTCGGTACATAGTATGAACAAATTGCTGCCTAAGATTATAATATTAAAAAGTACCAGTGTTACTCTATAAATGTTTTACGTACAGATACTGCCTATAAAACCCCTTTATCAAAATTTACTTTCAAAACTTAACCAGGCCTGGGACTTCCCTGGGTGAAGTGGTTAAGAATCCGCCTGCCAATGCAGGGGACACGGGTTCGATCTCTGGTCTGGGAAGATCCCACATACCGCGGAGCAACAAAGCCTGTGCGCCACAACTACTGAACCTGCGCTCTAGAGCCCGCGAGCCCCTGCACCACATCAAACAGTTGCTCCCGCTTGCCGCAACTAGAGGAAGCCCGTGAGCAGCGACAAAGACCCAACGCAGCCAAAGATAAATAAATAAAAATAAATCTATAAAAAACAATTATAAAAAAAAAACTTAACCAGGCCTATCTACAAGACTCTAGGCCAACAAGGAGACGAGTATAATAGGCAAACATAATTTAATGGGGAGCGGGGGAGACTTATTCTTAAGAAAATAAATAAAATAAAGCGAGGTTTACTCCTGTATCTGTAGAGATCAAGCATACTGAATGAACAGCCCTGACTCTGAGATGAAGTCTTCAAATTCTAATAAGAAAATATGATTATGGATAGGATTAGAAATCACAGGTTTCTTAAGACTATGATTAAATTGAAGAAACTTATTTTACCTGGGACAAATTACAGTTAAAAGTTGGGTATTCCCAATATTTCGGACATTTTTTTTCCTAATTAAAATTAGGAAATTAGGGTATTTTAAGATTAACATTTTAAAAATGTACTGATCTTAGGTGTTCACACTGTAGTAAAATTGTATATATACCTGGCTAACTATTACCCAGAAAAACAAATATTCTCAATACCTCAGAAAGTTCACATGTGTCCATTTTCAATTAAGTCCCCCTCTATCCCCATCAACTACTTTCTGATTTCTATCAATATAGACTAATTTTTCCTATTTTTGAACTCCACAGAAATGGAATCACACAATGGGTACTGTTTTGTGTCTGGCTTCTTTTTGCTTAACATAATGTTTCTGAGATTCAGCCATGTTGTTGCATGAATAGTTTATTTTTTTAAAACTGCTAAACTCATCGATGACCATATGGGTAGTTTCTTTTTGACTACTATGAATAAACCTGATATGAACATGTGTACAAATCTTTCTGTGGACGTATATTTTCTTTGCTCTTGGGTAAATACCCAGATCTGGAATTCCTGGGTCACAGAATAAATGTATGCTTAAATTTATAAGACACCACCAAACTTCTTCCAAAGTGACTTTGCTCTTTTATACCCCCCAACAGCAAAGCAGGAGAATTCTGGTTTCTTCACATCCTTGCAAACAATTAGTATTGTCAGTCTTTTTGATTTTCATCATTCCAGTCGTTTTAATTTGCAATTCCCTGATAGCTAATGATGTTATTAGCACTTTTCATGTGCTAAGTGGCCATTCTTATATCTTCCTTTGAAGTGTCTGTTCAAGTCTTTTGCCCATTTTTTTTAAACATCTTTATTGGAGTATAATTGCTTTACAGTGTTGTGTTAGTTTCTGCTGTATAACAAAGTGAATCAGCTATATGCATACGTATATCCCCATATCCCCTCCCTCTTGCATCTCCCTCCCACCCACCCTATCCCACCCCTCTAGGCAGCCTCAAGCTGATCTCCCTGTGCCATGCAGCTGCTTCCCACTAGCTGCCCATTTTTTAAATTTTCTAAATGGTGTCTTAAGATGAGAGAACCTTTTAATCATGATAAGGTCCAAATTTATCAATTTTTGTATTTTGTTTGCTTACATCTTAAGAAAAATAAAAAGAGCCAGAAATAGGAATCCTTGATAGACTGACACCATGAGAGATGATGTGGAAATTATACATTCAAATGAGCAATGGGAAGACACATTCAAGTACGATTATCCTGAAAGTTTTGGTTTCAATTTTAGTACCATGGTTTTACCCCAGAAATAGTGGCAACCCTAAGTTAATTATCTGGTTGAGAGCAGGGAGGGTTGATAACATTTGGAATAGGCTTCCCAAACCACAGAGTGATGAAACAAGTAGGTATCACCATATGGCGGAGCCTATACAACTTCCCAGAGACTATCCTGAGAGCTATCACTTTTATGCATAGATAACTTCTTTGATATAATTTTTCCATACTTAAGGCTCTAGATGGTTAAACTTTGCAAATCTGACACAAGGAAAGAATTAAAAATCTGCATCCTACAAGTCTTCCTGGACATTTTAAGAAGTGGCAGGTCAGTCAGATGGTAATTAACTCTAATTGGCCCCCCTACAAGCTTCCATGCTTTCTATCTGTAGCTGAGTGGCACTCAAAAAGCAAAATAACTTTTTCTCATCTATGAAAACATCAAAGGAAAATTTTTAAAAATTATTTCCAACTGGATCCTTTAAAAAGTAAATGAACTCTTGCTGGAATCAGCAAGAGGAAAAAACTTAGTAATCCCAGTTAGAAGTATCTTTGGGGAACTATGAGCTGTGTAGATAATTACTCAAATAAGCAAGGATCAATAAATTCTAAAATACCATGCACCCTAGAACTCAAAATGTTCTTGTTTTAAATATTATGATACAAAGAAAGAAACAAGCTATCATTTTGGCAGAAACTTCATTTATCTAACTAATAGTGTGCAATTAATATTTCATATAACCATGTAGGGTAATGCTGGATTCTTAATGGATCGTATTGATTAAGGAAGAAAGTTCAATGCTAATGTTCCTGTAGGGGAAAACAGAACGATTTGTTATCCCACGCAGAACAAATCATGAATTCAGGAGTTTATGGCCACTAACCTAAGGGCTGCAACAAGACTGATTTTGATAATTTACATGAAACACATAAATAGATTATATTAAAGGAAAGAGTATGCCCAGAGCAACCCAAACAAACGCCAGCTGCCACCGCTGAGACAGGGAAGAGAATTCCAGGTCATGGATTTAAGGTAGGATGTGGCCAATCTGGCCTCAGTGGCTAGGTTCCTTCACATACTGTGTTGAAGTGATAAGGAAGTTTCCACTGTGACCCTCTTGAACTTGAGACCAACTGCACATGTTCATGCAACAGCAGCAGTTTGTGTTCTATTTTGTGAAACAGATAATACTGTCGTATGGCTTACATCCCTGTCCTGCCCTCTTAGTCCTATATTCCAATCAACTTTGCCATCCTGCCCTGCCCCCTTCTGCAGACACCTCTGGACTGAGTGGAATGCTGCGAGCAACAGTCGAGAGTCAACAGTCCGTGCTGTTTTACAAGGTGGCTGCACCAGTCTGCATTCCCACCAGCAGAGAGAGAGAGTGTGTGTGAGTGGTGGTGGGGGGGGGAGTGTCCCTTTCTCCTCCGTACTCTCTCCAGAATTTGTTACTTGTGGACTTTTTGATGATGTCCATTCTGGCCGGCTTGGGTGGCTTTGATCTGCATTTCTCTTGATGGTTGGCAATGCTGAGCATCTTTTCACGTGCCTGTTGGCTGTCTTCTTCGGAGAGGGGTCTGTTTGGGTCTTCTGCCCATTTTTTGATTGGGTTGTTTTCTTGTTGTTGGGCTGTATGAGCTGTTTGTGTGTTTTAGAGATGGAGCCCTTGTTGGTCGCATCATTTGTGAGCGTTTTCTCCCAGTCCGAGGGTTGTCTTTTCATTTTGTTTGTGGTTTCCTTGGCTGTACAGGGGCTTGTGAGTTTGACTGGGTTCCATTTGTTTGTTTTTGCTTTTGTTTCTATTGCTTTGGGAGACTGACCTAGGAAAGTGTTGCTACGATTTATGTCGTAGGCTGTTCTGCCTGTGTTCTCTTCTAGGAGTGTTATGGTGTCATGTCTTAACATAATATAAACAACAAACAACCCTACACTTCTAAATAGGCAATTATAACCAAGTGTATGCAGAAATGATACAGGTGGAAACCTAACTCACAAGTGGTGTTAATGTTTCTTGGCATTTACTTCTGTTACCTTAGAGAATAAGTATGTAGACTAAGGCTAGAGCTCCAACTTAAAGAAATAAGAAGAAACTAACTAACTAGACAGATCTGATTAGGAGGGCTCTAATTTTAAGGTGGGGGGGAAGGCACTGATCGCCTAAGGTTTCCTTACAAATCTAACCAATTCTACAAGCCCATGGTAAGAAATACTGTCAAACAGTGGTGTGTTCCAAAGCAGGTCTCACTTGCCTCGGAACTAATTTGTTGCTTTGCAGGGTGTGGGGGAAGAGAATGACACACACAGCTTCTTAGTTTGAGAGGCGGCAGGCTGCTCTCCACATATCCCCTGATGAAGTACAAAAGGGGCTGCCGTACCACACACAACATAACTAAAAGGTCAGCTGGTGCCTTACAAGTAAATAAAACTACTTAGGTCCATTTTTTAGATGAAGATCAATGACAACTTTTTTTTTTCTTTTTCAACTCTTAAACCTTCTGAGCTTGAATGCCCTAAAGAGAATGGCAGTTAAAATTTACATTTTACAGATGGAAGAGACAAGTCAAAGGTGGAATAAATAACCTGCCTGAGGAACTGGGTGTTCTAAATAACTGAGACTTTGTTTCAGCCAAATGGGTATTTGCTATTGGACAAACTCTAGTGGGTACATGAAATACCGTGGAAGTTGACATAGGTGAGTTGATGTTTAAGAAAAAAAACAACAAACAACCCTATACTGCTAACTAGGCAATTATAACCAAGTGTATGCAGAAGGAGCACAGGTATATTTACTTTTTCTAGAATTTAGCCTCTTCAATTGCTAAGTCTCTTACTGAATAATCAAGATGTTGCTTGGCTCTAAGGACCGTAGGGAATAAAATGTCACCACTGCAGCTGCTATATTTCCTGCTCACAGCCCTTCAAATTAAAAAAAGGGGGAAAAAGGCCCAATACAAATGCAGATTTAATTAGTTAGTAAAAGCCCCAATCCTTGCTCGAAGCCCTGTTCTTCCTGTAATATCGCATTATTTTCTTCTTATGTAAACTTTTCATTAGGGAGAAGACATCTTTATAATACAATAACTCGAGTTATACTGTAACTGCTGGTAACATAACTCCTGCATTAGAAAAGCCAGCATGTTCAAGTAATGTTGTTTTAATACAATTTGTGTTCAGCAGAAACCAAGTCAACTTGGTCACTGAGAATTTGATCAATGTGAATTACTGTCTTACTGAGATAAACCATTTGATCATTTAGAAACTGATCAACGAGAATCAGAGATAAAACATTTGTCATGTACATTTGGTATATCAGAGCCATTCACGCAGCACTAAAGTAGGTTATAAGCAGACATCGATAAGTGTTAGAGACAATGTGCAGGGAAACTGTCAGCTGCAGATACAAATAAATATCTGAAAGTATATAATTTTAATCCTTTTGATAGGGCAAGTTACTCAATGAGGCAGCTGGAGTCACTGAAAAATTATAGGAGCTCAGCTTTGGAAAACCTGGAAAGAAGCACAGCAATGCTGAAACACTGCAAACTTTGGAAATAAGTTTTAATTAAAAGTTTAAGCAGAATGGTAAGTAACATAAATTTACTTGGCTAAACTTCTATAAGAGTTTTAAGACTATTAATCAGAGTAAACTTTGTACCTGCAGGACAATTAGTTCTATTAATCTAATATTTCTAAATTGAAGTCACATTGACATTCAAGCTCACTGGCTTATGCATCTAACAGAATTATAAATTTGCCAGTCAAAACCTTATTTAATTATTTTACAGCCAATTAAGCAGGATCTTTAAACACTGTTGCTTAAAACTGTCCATAATCCACATGTGTAATTACAGAGAACATGAGAAACACCTGCTGATACCACTGGCGTGTCATCCTGAGCTTCACTAACTCATTCTTAGTGTAGCTATTAAAATCACACACCCTAAAGAGAAACTAAACAGCACTGCCAGTCAAAGTGAAACCCTAATAAAACCAAGAACATTTTAAAGAGAAAGAATTTTACACTGAAGCAAACCTTTGACTATATAGTGATATTTAAAAAAGGCATTTTATCTGTAAGAGTTTTGCATAGCATTCCACAGATACTCTACAATCACCTAAACTCCTTCCACAGGGTAACTAATCTTTTAATACATTGCAAGGATAACCCAGGCTTCTTCCGTGAGCCTAAATTTATAAGTCAGGTTTCAACAACTTCGTTCAAGGATAAAAGTGAGGGGCTTCCCTGGTGGCGCAGTGGTTGAGAGTCTGTCTGCTGACGCAGGGGACACGGGTTCGTGCCCCGGTCCGGGAAGATCCCACATGCCGCGGAGCGGCTGGGCCCGTGAGCCATGGCCACTGAGCCTGCGCGTCCGGAGCCTGTGCTCCGCAGAGGGAGAGGCCACAACAGTGAGAGGCCCACGTACCGCAAAAAAAAAAAAAAAAAAAAGTGAAAACCCCTCCTAACATCTGGCACACAAAGGAGCGTTACCAGTATTCACATCCAATTGCACAGAACCATACTCCTTTATGAGTGCTTCATCTTTCAAAGATACTGAAGCCAAGTTGAAAAGTTATACCTCTAATAAAATCAGTCCAAAATATTTTTGAGAGATCTATGTCACTTCCCATATATATTTTTAGGGAAGGTAGAACTGGCCACTGAATTATCTAAAGGAAAACATGGGAGTGAAAGATCAATCGTCTTTGAAATGCTTTTGTTTGATATTACATTGTCTTCACAAGGTTTACACTGCCTTTTGCTTTACATTTGCTTGATGTTTGTTTTTATATTTTGAAAACAATTTGTGTGTACATAACACTATGGTAACATTTCCTTTATGTGGGTGTGGTATATTGACCCCAATCCACTGAGGCAATTGGATTCTAATGCTGACTAACAAACAGAGCCCCTGTGGCACTCTGTCCATACACCCCTTATTCTGTCTGTACATCCTGACAGCTCTGACACACATCCCTTTTGGGGCCGTCCTGTCATGAGAGCTTTATATGCTGTTTCCTGGCTGGACTGTGAGCTCCCCAAGGGTAAGAACTCTCCCTAATGTTCTTTGGGGAAGTTTTAACATCATCTAGATTTCGTTTGGAACCAGATACAGAAATCTCCCCTATGGTGCATAGTTTCATAACATGAGTTGGACATGATAATAAAATAATAATATCATAATAATAATACATAATTAAAAAAATCTAGTATTTATTGAGCATTTACTTTGTGCTAGACCTGTGCTAAGCACTATCAATGTAACATTTAATATAACATTTCGCTTAATTACCTACAAGTTAGAATATAAGGATTAATACTGAACATAATTTTCAGTAGCTGAGTTATAACATGGTACTACCGCCATGTAACTAACTCAGAACTAACACCATAACTTGCTCTATTTAACAGCTAATAACAAAGGGTGATAAAGGTGATATGAAGTGCTTATAATGACTGTTTCAGTTGAGCTGGGAAAAGAAAAGGTATATCTCTTGAATAAAAGCTAGATGTAAAAAATACATGTATCACTGGGTTTACCCAGTGATTTGGGTTTTATAGCCAAAATTTTAAAGCTATTTTGGGGAAAAAGTTCTTGCAGGAAAATAAACAGCACACATTCTTTATCCCAAATTACTTAATTTCCATTGAAAAAAGAAATAGTAAGTTTTAATAATTTGATATTTATTAGGGATACAACTATCTCATCACAGTAGAACCAACTGTGGATTTTTAAAAAGCTTTGGTTTATTAAATCTGTCTTATTCTTGCCCTCCTCTGACGAACTCTAAGCTCCACGCTGATAAGACCCCACCTATCTCCTTCATGGCTGTATATTCAGAATGCAGGGGAGGGCATGTTGCATAGAAGTACTATGAATGAATGATGTGTTGATAAAATAGGGGGAAAAATTCCAATAAATCTAAAGCGTTTTACTGGTTTACCACCAAACTATAAAGTGAGGGACTGAAGTGTGAGTTAATATTTAAGCCTTCCTAAAATAATTCCATTAGCTATCCTGCAGGATGCCCCAATGTAACTGTTGTTCATCACACGTGGCCTCAAATGCTCGGAGCATTCTTTATTCTTTCTCTTTACAGTGATTTTATGTGACCACCCTATCAGGTGCATAATAGTGCCCTTGAAATTGCAATTTAAAAAGCTTCCATCTCCTGTAACCAAGATGTATCCAAATGAATCCTTCCATCACATAAAATTAACTAAATCCTCCTCAAAGTCCTTCAGAGTTTGCTGTCCAAGAGGAACTGCTGAGTTCAGCTCTGTCAGGCAATGGAAAGAATACAGTACTCTGCCTTGCAAAAGACTGAAGATGTCACGATTACATGAGGTGCTCAAGTTTCTAAGGAGAAACAAAATTCCGTTGAGGAATCTCTGTGTCTTCAAAGATGGTAAACATCTCTTATATCCAAAGCACTATCACTTCCTTGGTGTGACACTAATGAACTCAATGCAAATCAAAATACGATATTCTAGGAAGCTCAGGCTAGCAGGTAGTAGCTGAAAAAAATGATATAATGAAAGTCACTTTCTGAAAAACCTAGCTTTGAAATTCCTGGGTTTTTGTTTGCACTGGAGTTAGCCAAACTGCAAAGTCTGAGGGCAGAGTCCCCAAGACTGTCCTCACTTCTAGTATCATCTGCAAGTTCAAGGGGTTCCCAAACCACCCTAAGCTTTGATAATTCAATAAAAGGACTCACGGAACTCACTAAAGCTATTAAACTCAGAGTGATGGCTTATTATGGGAAATGATACCGAGAATCAGCCAAAAGGAAAAGAAACCAAAGTCTGAGGGGTTTCCAGATGCGATGTTCCCACTGTCCTCAGGATGCGTTTCCCTCCTGGTATCGCTGTGTAACAAATGCAGAGTAGCAGCAACTAGAGACGCTCACCCAGACTTTAGTGTCCTGAGCTTCACTGGAGCCTCATCACACATTCTTGCCTGCCTGACTGCCCCTGTGGCTGAATTCAGTCTTTGGCACCAGGCTGATACCACACGTCATAAGGGGCCCATCATAAATAATAAGACATTTCTTTCACTTGGGAAATTCCAAGGGTTTAGAGGTTTGTCCCAGGAGCTAGGTACAAGGGCCAGAGCTCACTTTGGGAAAGGCCAAACTGTTTACTACACCAGATTGGAGAAGGACCTAATAAAGAATAATACCGTCTAAAGATAAAAGAGAATGATGCTGCTGAGGCTCTGCTTAAAACTAAGTCCCAACTACAGGTCCATGCTGTCTTGGAGAAGGTAAGTCATGATGACTTTTACGTTTGTGCTACGTGCAGCCTGCCATTCTGCAGTAGGCTAGCCCAGGCTGAATGACATGGCAGCTGGGCATGGCTTCAGAAGAGAAGCCAATTCTTTTCATCTAAAATCAGACTTCTCTCTCTATGAAATTCAGCTTCCACCAATTTTCCAATAAACTAAGCTTATATTTCTGTTTCTCCTTTATCCCTTCTATCCAAGTGTTATGGGCTGAACTGTGTCTCCCCCAAAATTCTTATGTTGAAGTCCTAATGCCTGGTACTTCAGAAAACAAATTTGGACAGAGGATTTTTAAAGAGGTAAGTAAGTTAAAATGAAGTCATCAGGATGGGCCCTAATCCAATGTGATTTATATGAGAAGGAGATTAGGACACAGATGCAGAGAGGAAGGCCATGTAAAGACAGCCATCTGCAAGCAAAGGAGAAAGGCCCCCGGAGAAACCAACCCTGCTTCCACCTTGATCCTGAACTTCCAGCCTCCAGAATTGTGAGAAAACAAACTTCTGTTGTTTAAGCCAGTCAGTCTGTGGCAGCCCTAGCAAACCAGTACACCAATTCATCACTAATTCATGTCTAATCTCTCAGTGACTTTTGCATCCATCCCCTCCTTTTCTCTTTCACTTATAGAGATATCTCATCTGGTATCTCTGGCTTCCCCCCCCCCCCGCACACCTCCAATCAAACCTCACATCAACTATCAGACTAATTCCTAAAGGGCAACAGAAATTGGGGTACTCACCTGGTTAAACACCTTCCAATGCCTTCTGGCTAAATGAAGACCAACTTCTTAGCCCAGCAGCTAATGAATGACCCTACCAACCTTTCCAGCTGTATCTCGCACCAGTCTCTGTGAATCAAACCACTGCTCTTAACTAGTTTGTCACCCAACTACTGAAGATGTTTTCGTTTTGAATACCTTTCCTTCCTCATTATTCAATACTCCTCTTCAAGCCTCAACTAAAATACCATCTTCTTTATAATGACTTCATAGATCATTCTAGTTAGAATTGATCTCCTTTAACTTAAATTTTAGTTATTTGTATAGTTATCATCTTACAAGGAAGAAAGACCCAGGATGCCAAGTCAAAGGTTCTCAAGGTACAGAGACCAAAGGTTTAAAAAACATTGCTTTAACATTAATGGGAAGGATAAAAACCTAACTTTGAGAATACATATGTAGAGTGCCTTTTAAAATCAAGTCTATCCAATACCATATCTAAATTCTAAAGATAGCATATTAACCTTTAAGAGTGAGATTTATGGCTCATTTTTAGAAGGCCTTTCCCAACTGCCCCTAAAGAGATAATTCACTAAGGAAGACTAAAGGTTTTTGTCTATTTAAAGATACCTCAAACCATCTTTTTAAAAAGTCTTTTTTTAAATCAACATTAAAATAACACCAATATCCATTACCACACAAACTGCACTATAGCAGAAAGTAACAACATTCTGCCTTAGGGTTTAATCATTTTATCAAATGTTTATAAACATGCCAAGGAAGGAGGTCAGAGCCCAATGCACTCTTTCAACTAAACCTGTCACAGCACCTTTCTGTGCTTCACTAATTTGCACAAGTGCGACTAACAGAGGTTACACAACAGAACTATTTATACACTCAGGAAAATTCTGAATGATGTTTTCTGACCTAATGTGAGCACTGGAAGCAAAGGGAAAGTACAGGGCTATGGGTCGCAGACACTTTGATCCATCAATTACAGAACATTCATTTAAACATTCCAAGGATTAACACAGGTAGCAATTTAACATCACCCTCATAATCAAGGGCAAGGTAAAGTCTGTGATTTAAATGCTGTCAAGGTACATGTGAAGAAATGAAAAAAGCTTAAATGGGAGAAAGGCAGATACCCGTTGGACATGCCCACCATTTTATGATACACAAGTGAACGATTTCTGTGTTTCTATTAATAGAGATAGAAATTTAACATCACCTTTATAATCAATGGTATCCTATCTTATATAATATTCCAAATGAAAATTCTATCACCATTGCTTTCAATTTCCCCTGAGTTCATAAAATTGAGTTGCAACACAGTCACCAAATGCCCATTCCTTGCATTTGAATTCCACTAGAGCAACATGGATCCAAACACATTTCCAAGTATTCCAGAGGGCTAACATATCAAAGAGCAATAAAGGTGTATTTTCATCTTGTCAAGAGGGTAAATAATGATAATACTATTAAAAACTTACTTGAACTTTGCTTCCACCTCCTCAGCAGCTTTCTGGTATTGCTCAGTGGTGACTTTGTAGAACTCTGAGCTCTGCGGATAAAGATCGATAGCAGAGTTTTCAGTATCCAAGAGGACAAAATGTGTGCAAGACCTATGATTTCAAAAAAATACATAAAATCTTGTGTCGGCCACTCAAGCAGTAGGAGAAAGATTTCTTGCATGGTAGCATGAATACTTACAAAAATACATGTAAAGCTACCCATTTAATAACAGTATAGTTGTCGGTATCCAGGCTGTAATTAAAGAGTAAATGTTCACATTTGTAATTCATCATTATTTGATCCTTCTGAGAAAATTCCTAACACATTTTTGAAAGATTATTTTGATCTCCCTTATTTGGAATCCACCACTGCAAGATCAAAAGACACTTTGATTGAATATGATATTCACACACTATACTTGCCTATTATTCCAGTGTTCCACCTAGGATATGAAAGGATCATTTCTTTTTACACAGTACATTTATCCTCAAGATGGATTCTTTATGGAGTAGAGTTTGTTCTATCATCTCCATATGACCACAGAGCATCAACATTTATAACAAATTAATCAGTAAGAACAGGGGTGCAGATTTACGTAATTTTTATTAAAAAATGTTTCAATATTACATGAATGAACACATAAGCAACATAAATCAAGTTGTAAGAGCAAAGTAATGCCTTTCCTGGGGCAGCAAAATTAAAAATGATCCATTCTGGCTAGCTACTGTGAAACCTGTCTTACTGCAGAGGGTGGCCTAAATGACCCTATGAGTCTTCAGACTCCATGAAATACCCTGCAAAATGCATCACAGTGCAAAGGAACAAAATGCAGTAGACCCCAAAATGCAGTCTACTGTGCCCCTTCATTCCCTAATCACTCAGGTTTCACATGCATGACTTAGGGTAGTTTATTTTTTAATAAATCATTGTTGGTTGGTAAGAAAATGAAAATGAAATCCTCTTCACACCAGTGACCCCTTTGCATTTAACAATCTGGGTTGCCCAATGACAGTCACATCCAGGTTTGTTGGATGTAGATAAAATCAATAGGTATGTGATTAGACAGCAGACTCAGGATGGCTGGAGCAATGGACAGGTCACCATTTGAGATGATGAATGGCTTTCTATCAACCTAGAGTCCCCTACGATGCTAACATTTACTATAATCTTATTTGGGCTGCGATTTATCTTTCTTGCACCTGATCAATAAAGATGAACAGAACAGTTGTAAGGATCGATTGTAATTTTTTATCATTTTCAAACACAAAGGTGTATTTCTGACATGAAGACAATATTTACGTGTACTGCTTCTGCATTTTTTAGATTGCAACGTGAGTGATGAACTGCACCAGTCCATATGCCGAGAAGTTTTAATTCATTGGTAGGTCTCGAGCTATCAAAAAGCCATTTGTCTCCTCCGATATTTTAACTTTAGGTTGTGTCACTCCTTCGTATCAGTTCCACTTATGAGGTTTTTCTTTCCTTTAAAATACACACCAGTCATGACACGCTCTTTTGCAATGTTTGGTTTCAGCTTTTCTTCGAACGCTTCTAACAAAGAGGGCAGCAAAAAGGCAGTTATAATGGACCACTAACAATGATGAGAAACTCCACACATTACTATGATGAACTGTCAAACAGGCATTATGTTACTGAATCATCTATTAAAATGCCAGCAAAACAAAATATTTTTGCTCATTTTAAACACTGAAACTGTAACGTCTGGGACCAGACTGAAAGATCTGGTCTCTGGTTCTGTTCAGTGACCCTGAGCAAACAAACCTCCCCCAGCTTCAGTTCCAGTGTTCCTAATCTGTAAAATATGGGTGATACTAGCCCTGCTTATCTCTGCCAAAACTGTTGTAGAAATCAAATAAGATAGGCAAGAGAGCTAAGAAACCTGCTCAGTGTTTTTGCAGGGTAAGATTAACATCCAAATAAAAGAATTTTGGAAGAAAAGAACTAATTTGGGCAATTCCATTCTGGGTACAAATTCAAAATTATCAATATAGAATGATACACAAAAGCAAGACTTCTGCCATAATATAGAGAGCTCCCTTCTGCTCTGTAATGCCAAATGTAGATTAAATTGCTAACTTTGTCAAACTTTCTCCTTCAATGTTAAACACACCAAAAAAAACCCTGTGCCTGTGATGCCTAGAATATAGAACCTAGAATATAATTTCTTAAAGTTTTAGGCTTATTTATGCTCCATATTTCTAGCTCAGTGACCAGTTTCTGACACTGCATAAATGTAACAAAGAAAAGTCCCCAAGAGGCAACACCATATAACTAAGAAAATAAACACAAATATGCCCAACATCTATATGTAGACAGTGTTTAATTCATTAAGTATTTACTTATTCATTCAACAAAATTAAATCCTTATTACCCCAATAAGTCCATCTTGGAGAACTAGATCCTCAAAAAGCTTTCCATCTGCTACAGGAGAAAAGAAAAATAATTATAATAAAAGGTCACAGCGCTTCTCTGGTGGCGCAGTGGTTGAGAATCTGCCTGCTAATGCAGGGGACACGGGTTTGAGCCCTGGTCTGGGAAGATCCCACATGCCACGGAGCAACTAGGCCCGTGAGCCACAACTACTGAGCCTGCGCGTCTGGAGCCTGTGCTCCGCAACAAGAGAGGCCACGATAGTAAGAGGCCTGCGCACTGTGATGAAGAGTGGCCCCCGCTCGCCACAACTAGAGAAAGCCCTCGCACAGAAACGAAGACCCAACACAGCCCAAGAATAAATAAATAAACAAATGTGGGGTTTAAAAAAAAAAAAGTTAAAAAATAAATAAATAAATAAAAGGTCACAAATATTAAGCTAAAAGTGGTACACAATGTTAATGGAGTTCAGAAAAAGTAGAGATCTCTTTTGACCTGAGAAAATACTTTAAAAAATGAACAACTATGCAAAAAACAAAACAAAACCCCAAACCAAAAACATTCCCAATACGTCTGCCAGCAGAAGAAAGGATAAATATATATTGGGTATTCATAAAATGGATACCTATCTATATATAGTGATGAAAAAGAATGAATCAGACATACATGTGGGGCAAAAAAAGAAAGTTGTAGATATGATACAGTACAATGCAATTTATGTTACTTTGGATGAAAAAGGGCAAATAATGAAACAGGATCAGTAAAGAGCAAATTCTATGGATTATCTCTAAGTGGTGGCAGTTATGTGTGGGTGGTAAAAGAGGATGAGAGGGGCAGAGTGCCATAAAGGAAGGGAACAGGGGGACTTCACTGCACTGTCACATTTTCAAAAATAAGGTGTGGTACCTATCCAGTTGTTACACTGGTCGTAAATACTTTGTGATACATACAAAAATTGTGTTACTCCCCCTCACTCCCCAAAGGTGCTAACAACAACAAATGCTTTAGTAGAACTAGAACATAAAAGTACGTGTGGGGAATACATGCTAAAGAGGAGGTTAGCTGAGTGGAGATAGATTCTTAAATGCTAAGCTATTGCAGAGTGTTTACACATTACTAAACAAAAGTACCTTTTCCTCAACTTTGTCTTATGTAATCATTTTAGACTTACAGAAAGGGGGCAAAAATAGAAGAAGGATCCTGTATATACTTCACTCAGCTTCCCTTCATGCCAACACCTTAGATGATCATAGTACAATTATCAAAACTAATAAACTAACAATGTCACAATACTAGAGACTAGCAGCAACTAAATTACAGACTTTATTTGTATTTTTCCAAATTTCCTTCTTTTTCTAGTCCAGGATCTAGTCCCGGGCCCTGTGTGGCATTCAGTTCTCATGGCTTTCTTGTCTCCTCTCGTCTGTGACAGCACCTCAGTCTTGCCTTCTCTTTTATGACCTCAACACTCCCGAAGAACACTGGTCAGATATTTCGTAGAATGATGTGCAATTTGGGCCTGTTAGATGTTTTCTCATAATTAGACTAACACTATTGTGGTTATAGGGAAGGATACCACAGAAGTGACGTGCCCTTCTCCACACATTGCATCCCGGGCTACATTACATTACATCAATAGATCGTTTTACTGGTGCTGTTGATCTTGACCACTTGATTAAAGTGGTGCCTAAGGGTTTCTCCATAGCAAAGTTACTATTTTTCCTGTTGTAATCAATATTTTACAGGAGATTCTTTGAGATTATGCAAATACACTGTTTCACCTTAAACTTTTGCCCTCAGTTTTTTTGCATCCATTGTTTGCAGCAAGGATTTCTGTGGTGTTCTAACGATGCATTAATTTTTATTTATTTTATTTATTTTTTATTGTTTTTTTTTTTTTTTTTTGCGGTACGTGGGCCTCTCTCACTGTTGTGGCCTCTCCCGTTGTGGAGCACTGGCTCCCGACACGCAGGCTCAGTAGCCATGGCTCACGGGCCCAGCCACTCTGAGGCATGTGGGATCCTCCCGGACCGGGGCACGAACCCGTGTCCCCTGCATCGGCAGGCGGACTCTCAACCACTGAGCCACCAGGGAAGCCCCATTAATTTTTAAATGACATTATTGCATATTTAGACCTTACTGATATAATGACAATCTTCATTGACTCTCTTGCTCAATAATGAAAACAGTAGCCTCAGAGGAAAAGCCTTCAAACACAAAAATCTTCAAAGAGTGGGTAGCTATTCTTAGAAAAGTGTAAATTCCCTACAGCCTGATTAAGAAATATGGAAAAGGAGGTAAACGTGGAGCTATAGAAGGGCAGACCTGAGTCAGGCAAAGCACGCGCGCCTCCCCTATTCACTGTCAATAACTGAGAGAGCCTAGGTTTGCACTGTGGGAACCTCCCTCCAGCTACACAGGTCAAGCTTTATCACCGTAAAGACCTAACTGTCCACTGTCGGGAGGAAGAGGCAGACGGGCTATTGCAAGGATTGGGAAAAAGGGGGAAGGGGTGAGTGGTTTCAGATGCCCCTTCAGGGGCTGCCTGAGCTCCAGATCCAGGTTTTCAGGAAGTTGCCCCAACTCCTGCCCTTCTATTTTGTGAGCCCTTGGTAAAAGGAATGGGGACCATCCACTTCAGAACCATCTGCAGAGCTTGTGAAACTGCAGACTCCTGGGCCACACCCTGAACCTCTGAGGATGAGGCCCAGAAGCTGCAAGCTCAGAAGCATCTCAATGACTCTGAACACACACTAAGTTTGGACACTACTGGGTTTCTAGAACAATGAAAGGATAATAAAAATTACTGTTTAGCATACCATTCAAAGTGAAAAATCAGTGTTTTTGAAGAATTATGGCAAAACTATTTTCCACAACTGAATATAGCTATAATTTTTACAAAGATGCTCCAAATTAGGGAGTCTACTGGTACTGTCCACAAGTCACTGATGGACCCAAAACTGCCCAAGAGCTCTGACTCTTGCCTTCCACTGCTGCAATGTTCTTCCTCTGAACTGGTACTCACAGGCAGCAGACATACCGTAATTTTCAGAAGCATTGCTTTCGTTATCTGTGTTGTCTTGAGATGGCCATAGGTTGTACATGCTGCTATTTTTGTTTACTAATTGTAAATTATTGCTACTTTAATGTCATCCTTATAACTAAATTTGTGGTTATTTGGTTAACCAACCCTACAGTTTGTAGTAGTACATACTTACATTAATTGTATTTTTGTCTGATCATTTTCTATAATAGTCAAACTTTAAGACCTGTGTGGTCAGTGTTTCTAATAAGTAACATCCACACTGCTATTTTCAAAGAAGATGGAGATATATATACGGACACATACACACACACCCTCCAAACACTGTTGCATTGTAGACAAGTGATATGAGAGAAACAACCTGGTGAGATGACCTTAAATAAAGAGACTCAAAAAGAAGAGGTAGAGGAAGGTGCCCGTGATCTGACAGGGGGGCCTTTCAATGAATGATCACTGCTTTGGACACGGCCACATTATTTCTATGCCAGTGAGGTCCTTTACAACCTAAAATTCAAAAATTCTTTATTCATATTCATTCTGCATAGTTTCCTGCTCCATCAATGGCAAGAAAAATACTTGACATGTTTTGTCCAGCAGTAATATGAACTTGTGGCAGGTAAATGTGATTTAAATCAAATATTAAAAGTCTAATTCATTAGTTGCTTCCTTTAAAACATGAATTCTTATTTGATACAAGCATAAAACATGTTTTCCACCAAGATTCTCTTTGAGAAGGTAGATCTTATAAATTCAAAGTAGAATGACAGTATCTTTCAGTATTTTAGCACTATCAAAAATTTGATTAAAGGCTTATCTATTTTTTTGTCAAAGATAAGTGAAAGGAGTTGTAGGAGGTGAACTATCTGCAAAATAACCTCATTCTAGATCTGGGAGATGTTTCTGTCACCTATATTAGAGGACAATGCATCACTGGAAACAACAGGCATTTTCATTTTCTGTATCAAAATATCTTCCACCTAAGGGACAAGGAACCAGTTACTAAATACACAGGCAACAAACTGAGTTAGGGTGAATGAATGCTCCACTGATAACTTTTAAAACGTTTCATTTAAAACACATGAATATGCTGTCCACGACACTCTGCACTTAGGTGAGTGATTCTTAGCAGAACAGCGAGGTGGTAAAGAGCATGCACTTTGGAGCCAGACTGACAAGTCACAGCTCCACCCTTGTAGAATGGAACACAAGAGCTGTCTACCATCTGCGAAAAGGGCAGGGTAACACTAAAGACCAACAAGACTCTTTGGGGGATTAAATATGATAATTCGTATAAAGCTCTTCGAATACTCTGCAACAACCTAAATGGACAAAGAATTTGAAAAAGAATAGATACAAGTATATGCATAACTGAATCACTTCACTGTACACCTGAAACTAACACATTATTGTCAATCAATTCTACTCCAATATAAAAGAAAAAGAAAGAAACAGTTCAGGCAGTGAGAGAATGAGCTTCTGTAAGCGGCCTTGACATTCCTCCTCAAAACCCTTTAAAAAAAGAGCAAAACCTAGCAAAAAATAAATATATAAATCCCCCCAAAAAAGTCTACAAATAATAAATGCTGGAGAGAGTGTGAAGAAAAAGGAACCCTCCTACACTGTTGGCGGGAATGTAAATTTGTACAGCCACTATGGAGAAGAGTACGGAGGTTCCTTAAAAAACTAAAAATACAGTTACCATATGACCTTGCATTCCATTCATGGGCATATATCTGGAGAAAATGCTAACTCCAAAAGACACATTCACGCCTATGTTCATAGCAGCACTATGTACAACAGCCAAGACATGGAATCAACCTAAATGTCCATCAACAGATGAATGCATAAAGAAGATGTGGTACACATCTACAATGGAATATTACTCAGCCATAAAAAGGAGTGAAATAATGCCAGTTGCAGCAACATGGATGGACCTAGAGATTATCATATTAAGTAAAGTAAGTCAGACAGAGAAAGACAAATATCACATATCACTCACATATGGAATCTGAAAAAACGATACAAATGAACTTATTTCCAAAGCAGAAATAGACTCACAGAAAACAAACTTATGGTTACCAAAGGGGATAGTGGGGGCGGGGGGGGGGGGAGAGATAAATTAGGAGTTTGGGATTAACATACACACACTACTATATATAAAAGAGGTAATCAACAAAAACCTACTATATAGCACAGGGAACTCTACTCAATATTTTGGAATAACCTAATAGAAAAGAATCTGAAAAAGAACATAAATATATATATGTATACCAAATCACCTTGTGGTACACCTGAAACTAACACAACATTGTAAATTAACAATACTTCAATTTAAAAAAAACATGTTTTTATTATGATGACCTGATATGCATTAAAACTTTACTCAGAGCAATTAAAAAAACAACACAATAAGGACCAACAGGACTCTTTGGGGAATCAAATACAATAACTCATAAAAAGCTCTTTGAGGCTTCCCTGGTGGCGCAGTGGTTAAGAATCCACCTGCCAATGCAGGGCGCACGGGTTTGAGCCCTGGTCCAGGAAGATCTCACATGCCACGGAGCAACTAAGCCCGTGCGCCAAAACTACTGAGCCTGTGCTCTAGAGCCTGAGAGCCAAAACTACGAAGCTACGTGCCACAGCTACTGAAGCCCACATGCCTAGAGCCCATGCTCTGCAACAAGAGAAGCCACCGCAATGAGAAGCCTGCACACCGCAAGGAAGAGTAGCCCCTGCTCGCCACAACTAGAGAGAAAGCCCGTGCACAGCAACGAAGACCCAACGCAGCCAAAAATAAATTAATTAATTAAATAATTTTTTTTAAAAGCTCTTTGAATAGTACCTGGGATAACATATGGTGAGCATTATAGGAATGCTACCCATTATTAAAATTTATTTGAACATTATTTAAACAGTAAAAAAAAAAGTACACGGTGTTTGGTAAATTTTTCAAAACCATTTAAAAAAAACCCATTTTAACAAAAATTTAAATCTTTTAAAAACAAAAATCTTTTCTTCCATTAAATCAAACATTACTGAATTTTTATTACATTGCTCATCTGTTCTGTTTTTCTGTTCCTTAAGATAAATGGGAACTGTAAAGACAATAGCTGGGCAGTGTTGGGAATGTTACTGGCTATGTAAAAAATAAAAAAAAAAGTGTGTGTGTGTGTGTGTGTGTGTGTGTGTGTGTGCATACATACACACATATGGTGACACTAACTAGCCCATATAAAAATCAAACCAATAACTTTTGACCTTATCCCAATGAAATCCAATTAACTAAATTAAATAGCAAAGTACTTTAATGTCAGGACTTCCCAGGGCCTTTTTACTATGCACTGTAAACCTCCAATATGAGAAATACCGTTCATGAGGACTCCCAAACTGATTTCCTAATGGAACCTTTTTATCATGGATCATCTTGAGGGAATAAAATCACCTTAAATGGTCCATGTGCAATGCTGATTTAAAGAAAAGTCCAAACACTATTTCAATCCTGCACTTCTTGATGTGCAACTTTTCCCATCTCAGAGCAACATTTTTTTATGGGTCATTTTTGTATGTATTCTTTTTTTTTTTTTTGCGGTATGCGGGCCTCTCACTGTTGTGGCCTCTCCCGTTGCGGAACACAGGCTCCGGATGCACAGGCTCAGCAGCCATGGCTCACGGGCCCAGCCGCTCCGCGGCATGTGGGATCTTCCCGGACCGGGGCACAAACCCGGGTCCCCTGCATTGGCAGGCGGACTCTCAACCACTGCGCCACCAGGGAAGCCCAGGCAGGCGGATTCTTAACCATCGTGCCACCAGGGAAGTCTCTGGTCACAATTCTTTACTCTTTTCTATATTCATGTCCTTTGGTGACACTTTATAGCTTCCCTCATCATGAAAGGGTGAAGTCTATTTCCCCACCCCTTCAATCCAGGCTGTGCTTGTGACCTGCTCTGGCCAACAGACTGTGACAGACGCGATGAAGTGCCAGTTCTAAACCCAGGAGTCTCTCTTGGAACCCTACCCAGGTGCCACATCAATAAGCCCAAGCTAGCCTGCTGGAGAAGGAGAGACTACAAGTCTTCCCGGCTGAGGCCATCCTAGATCAGCCAAACCTCAGCCAACTCAGCAAGAGTGAGCCCAGCCAAGCCCAGAAGAACTGCCCAGCTGACAGCAGCCCAAATTGGTGACACACCTGCAGAATCATGAGGTAAATAAACGGTGACTGTTTGAAGCCACTAAGTTGGGGGTGGTTTCCTATACAGTAAAATTGAACTGATTCGTGCCCTTTCTCTGTACTCTCACAGCACCACAGACTTGTATCAAAGCACTTGCCACACTGTACCAGCAATGCTTGTTCACCTGTTCTCTCTCCAGCTAGCCCGTAAGTTCCCCCAAAGCAGGTATCTTGTCCCATTAATCATTATACTTAGAGCACTCAGTCTACATGACACACAAAACTTACTGAAATAATGTTAGAGTGACCTATGCATCTTAAACTGCATTCCAACTTTTGCTCTTATTTAAAACAGGACGGGATAGAGACAACATGGAAAAGGTGCACTACTACATTTATTATGTGTTTCCTACCAAATGGCAAACACTTCAGTCTGCTTTGCTACATAAAAAGGAAGTGGATATTGCTGAGGATTGTGTTCAATTGCAGGAACAGTACAGTAATAGTTTAAGCTACAAACAGTAGCATAAGTGAGTAAGGGAGTTGTTTTTCTCGTGTAATAAGAAATCCAGACATTAGAAACCACGGCTGATACAGGTGCTAAGGACATCATGAAATAACTAGGCCCTTTTCTGTATTCCTTTCTCAGCCACCCTTAGCACTGTCCCCATGGTCTCAAGATAGCTGTCACACCTCCAGTTATCATGCCCATGTTCTGAAGAAGGTAAATAAGGGAAGAGAAGGCCTCTCCAGAGATTTCCACTCACATCTCTTTAGCCAGAATTATATATCATGCACAAGCCTGGCTGCAAAAGAGTCTGGGAAATTGAGTAGTTCTGTTTTCTCACTGCTAGAGTAAAGAAAGAGAAGGACAGCGTCTGCAATTGGTGTTTATTGAGCCAATTTATCATACCTGCCACAGACAGCTGAAGAGACAGCACAAAATCATGCACAAAACAGTGTGGTAGATTTCTACATGCAAGTATTCTAATATTTCTTTCCAATCTCCCTTAAAGTTCTAATTTGGGGGGTGGGGGGATTTACCCATCTGGTATTCTGATATCCAAGGACAAAGATTTTAGACAGTATAGGAAGGAAACGGGAATCAAGAAGAACAGGTATCATTCCCAAGTTTCTATGGGCTGGCTGTGGCCCAAGTTTTTGAATGCGTGGTCTACTGCCATTTTCCATTTTCAAAGTCTCTCTTTAAAAGTGTATTTTAAAATGCACACGCACAGACACACATCATTGCTAGATTCAAAAAGCATCTTTTCAAGCTCCAAATTAGATCAAAAGAAAACATGCACACATTATTCTTCCAATATTTTCTCACGTTCGGAATCTTATTTCTGTTCTATTATAGCTAATATGATCACACCTGTTATCATATGAGAAAAGAACAAATCAAAATGGTCACAAGAAAAATTTGTTAACTAGCCCTTATCAGTTCTTTTATAAAATGCTACACAACACAGCATACTGAGGTACAATTCTGGTGGCCTGACACTATTTCTCGGAGGAGACTGATACTCCTACGCACTGTCCATTCAGATGGTGGTGACTCTGCTTATGTTAGAAGAGTGAATGGGAGAAGCAACAAGTCTGACCTTGGAAATGAGCAGACTGACCGAAGGTGTGCATCTCCTCTCTCTAAGCTGATGTATAATTACCACCACCAACTGTCAGTCTCCATCCCTCCTATACCCAGCCAAACACAAGCGTTACTCTATCTGGCTAGTTATTTCAAACAAAGGTCTAATGTGTACAAACACCAATAAAAGCATTCCTATTGTCAATGTCAATAAGAGCATTCCCACTGTTAAGTAGAGAGATTCAGAACTGACTTATTTACACTTTTTGTTATAACACTCGCCCAGGAACTATGTTATAATCTGTAATCAGCTGGGTGCAGGTAAGTATGCTTCCCCCAATATGAAAGCTAAGCATCTGAGGACACGATTTAATGTTGCAAATGCAGCATGGATATAATTCCAGGTCCAGAAGCCCTGAAACAGACATTTACTGTATGCCATCAGGAGGCCAAAAGGAGTTCATGCTTCCACAACCTTCCTGTCTTCTTACAGAATTACACAGAATCAGAGAGCCTCACTTTTCTCTACCACAACAATTTTAAGAGCTATAGAAATTTTTTTTTAAATCACTAATTATATGCTATCTACAGGAGACCTACTTCAGACCTAGGGACACATGCAGACTGAAAGTGAGGGGATGGAAAAAGATATTCCATGCAAATGGAAATCAAAAGAAAGCTGGAGTAGCAATACTCGTATCACATAAAATAGACTTTAAAATAAAGAATGTTACAAGAGACAAGGAAGGACACTACATAATGATCAAGGGATCGTTCCAAGAAGAAGATATAACAATTATAAATATATATGCACCCAACATAGGAGCACTTCAATACATAAGGCAACTGCTAACAGCTATAAAACAGGAAATCGACAGTAACACAATAGTAGTGGGGAACTCACTTCCACCAATGGACAGATCATCCAAAATGAAAATAAACAAGGAAACAGAAGCTTTAAATGATACGATAGACCAGATAGATTTAATTTATATTTATAGGACATTCCATCCAAAAACAGCAGATTACACTTTCTTCTCAAGTGTGCACGGAACATTATCCAGGATAGGTCACATCTTGGGTCACAAATCAAGCCTCAATAAATTTAAGAAAATTGAAATCATATCTAGCATCTTTTCTGACCACAACGTTATATGATTAGAAATGAATCACAGGGGAAAAAACGTAAAAAACACAAACATATGGAGGCTAAACAATACGTTACTAAATAACCAAGAGATCACCAAAGAAATCAAAGAGGAAATCAAAACATACCTAGAGACAAATGAAAATGAAAACACGACAATCCAAAACCTATAGGATGCAGCAAAAGCAGTTCTAAGAGGGAAGTTTATAGCTATACAAGCCTACCTCAAGAAACAAGAAAAATCTCAAATAAACAATCTAACTTACACATAATGGAACTAGAGAAAGAAGAACAAACAAAAACCAAAGTTAGCAGGAGGAAAGAAATCATAAAGACCAGAGCAGAAATAAATTAAATAGAAACAAAGAAAACAATAGCACAGATCAATAAAACTAAAAGCTGCTTCTTTGAGAAGATAAACAAAATTGATACACCATTAGCCAGACTCATCAAGAAAAAAGAGGGAGAGGACTCAAATCAATAAAATTAGAAATGAAAAAGGAGAAGTTACAACAGACACTGAAGAAATACAAAACAACCTAAGAGACTACTACAAGCAACTCTATGCCAATAAAATGGACAACCTGGAAGAAATGGACAAATTCTTACAAAGGCAGAACCCTCCAAGTCTGAACCAGGAAAAAATAGAAAATATGAACAGAACAATCACAAGTAATGAAATTGAGACTGTGATTAAAAATCTTCCAACAAACAAAAGTCCAGGACCAGATGGCTTCACACATGAATTCTATCAAACATTTAGAGAAGAACTAACACCCATCCTTCTCAAACTCTTCCAAAATATTGCAGAGGAAGGAACACTCCCAAACTCATTCTATGAGGCCACCATCACCCTGATACCAAAACCACACAAAGATACTACAAAAAAAGAAAATTACAGACCAATATCACTGATGAATATAGATGCAAAAATCCTCAACAAAATACTAGCAAACAGAATCCAACAGCACAGTAAAAGAATCAGACACCATGATCAAGTGGGGTTTATCTCAGGGATGCAAAGATTCTTCAATATATGCAAATCAATCAATGTGATACACCATATTAACAAATTGAAGAATAAAAACCATATGGTCATCTCAATACATGCAGAAAGAGCTTTTGACAAAATTCAACACCCATTTCTGATAAAATCGCTCCAGAAAGTGGGCATAGAGGGAACCTGCCTCAACAAAATAAAGGCCACATATGACAAACCCACAGCAAACATCATTCTCAATGGTGAAAAACTGAAAGCATTTCCTCTAAGATCAGGAACAAGACAAGGATGTCCACTCTCACCACTAGTATTCAACATAGTTTTGGAAGTCCTAGCCACGGCAAGCAGAGAAGAAAAAGAAATAAAAGGAATACAAATCAGAAAAGAAGAAGTAAAACTGTCACTGTTTGCAGATGACATGATACTATACATAGAGAATCCTACAGATGCCACCAGAAAACTACTAGAGCTAATCAATGAATTTGGTAAAGTTGCAGGATACAAAATTAATGCACAGAAATCTCTTGCATTCCTATACACTAATGATGAAAAATCTGAAAGAGAGATTAAGGAAACACTCCCATTTACCACTGCAACAAAAAGAATAAAATACCTAGGAATAAACCTACCTAGGGAGACAAAAGATCTGTATGCAGAGAACTGTAAGACACTGATGAAAGAAATTAAAGATGATACCAACAGATGGAGAGATATACCATGTCCCTGGATTGGAAGAATCCATATTGTGAAAATGACTATACCACCCAAAGCAAATTACAGATTCAATGCAATCCCTATCAAAGTACCAATGGCATTTTTTACAGAACTAGAACAAAAAATCTTAAAATCTGTATGGAGACACAAAAGACCCTGAAGAGCCAAAGCAGTCCAGTCTTGAGGGAAAAAAACAGAGCTGGAGGAATCAAACTCCCTGACTTCAGACTATACTACAAATCTACAGTAATCAAGACAATATGGTACTGGCACAAAAATGGAAACATAGAGCAATGGAACAAGACAGAAAGCCCAGAGATAAACCCACACACTTATGGTCAACTAATCTATGACAAAGGAGGCAAGGATATACAATGGAGAAAAGACAGTCTCTTCATTAAGTGGTGCTGGGAAAACTGGACAGCTACATGTAGAAGAATGAAATTAGAACACTCCCTAACACCATACACAAAAATAAACTCAAAATGGATTTGAAACCTAAATGTAAGACCAGACACTATAAAACTCAGAGGAACACATAGGAAGAACACTCTTTGACATAAATCACAGCAAGATCTTTTTTGATCCACCTCCTAGAGTAACAGAAATAAAAGCAAAAATAAACAATGGGACCTAATGAAACTTCAAAGCTTTTGCACAGCAAACGAAACCATGAACAAGACGAAAAGACAACCCTCAGAATGGGAGAAAATATTTGCAAACGAATCAACGGACAAAGGATTAATCTCCAAAATATATAAACAGCTCATGAAGCTCAATATTAAATAAACAAACAACCCAATCCAAAAATGGGCAGAAGACCTAAATAGACATTTCTCCAAAGAAGACATACAGATGGCCAAAAAGCACATGAAAAGCTGCTCAACATCACTAATTATTAGAGAAATGCAAATCAAAACTACAATGAGGTATCACCTCACACCAGTCAGAATGGGCATCATCAGAAAATCTACAAAGAAGAAATGCTGGAGAGGGTGTGGAGAAAAGGAAACCCTCTTGCACTGTTGGTGGGAATGTAAATCGTTACAACCACTATGGAGAACAGTATGGAGGTTTCTTAAAACCTAAAAATAGAATTACCATATGATCCAGCAATTCCACTACTGGGCATATACCTAGAGAAAATCATAATTCAAAAGGACACATGTACCCTAATGTTCATTGCAGCACTATTTACAATAGCCAGGTCACAGAAGCAACCTAAATGCCCATCAACAGACGAATGGATAAAGAAGATGTGGTACATATATACAATGGAATGTTACTCAGCCATGAAAAGGAACGAAATTGGGTCATTTGTTGAGACGTGGATGGATCTAGAGACTGTCATAGAGAGTGAAGGAAGTCAGAAAGAGAAAAACAAGTATCGTATATTAACGCATATATGCGGAACGTAGAAAAATGGTACAGATGAACCGGTTTGCAGGGCAGAAATTGAGACACAGATGTAAAGAACAAACGTATGGACACCAAAGGGGGAAAGCAGTGGCAGGGGAACCGGTTTGGGGTGGTGGTGGTGTGCTGAATTGGGCGATTGGGATTGACATGTATACACTGATGTGTATAAAATTGATGACTAGTAAGAACCTGCTGTATAAAAAAAAAAATAAAATTAAATTAAAAACATAAGAAATCACTAATCATCTAAGTTCATTTGATCAAGTGATTTCAGTATTTCTCCTGGCAAACCTTCTAACAGTGAGCCTACTGGCAGGTTTGAGTTCTGCCTTCCCTGCGTTCCTGTACACGCAGAAGTCTGTTACAGATGGGCAGGAGCAGGGGAAGGGATTTGATAATTCTCAGTGAGAAAAGTGGCTTTTGAATAGAGAGTAGTTGGCATCTTGAAGAACCTTCCATTATTGGCACTCCTCAGACCCATGCCCTTGATTCCACTGTTCCTGGACTCTCTCCTTTCATCCCTTTCCCTCCCCCTACTCCCCTGGGGCTCAGGAGAATTCTGTCTACAAGACAGGAAAATCAAAGCTAATATTTAAATAGCTTGCAAATTGCCAACACTGGCTCAGATGCACAGTATATCAGATTCAGGATTCTGTTTCTTAAAGGCACACCAAGGAATGGTTTGGGTTATTTAAACTAAGTCTCACTTTTTAACACACAAAATGAGGGTCTTATCTTTCAGGGTGATTGCATCAACGGGACAATGGAAGGTCAGTTCTTGGCAGACAGCCTGGCTTCTCCCTGTGGAAGACAGTGGTTCTCCATCACAATACTACTGCCAACAGCCCCTGGCTCCTTGGCCAATCCATCAGAGCCTGGGTCCCCATTAATTTACCTAAACAACTACGCATGAACCTGAAGAATGACCATCAAGTAGGTGGATTCAAACTTCATCTCCATTTTTCTAACACTGAGTAATGTTTTGTTTTGTGAAAGTAATAAACTTACAAGACTATGTATTTATGCTGAGCATCCCTAAATATCTGCTTATAACCATTTGTGTACATCTATAAGTGTATCTTACTTTTTCTCAGCCCTACTTTTTCAAGTCCATATCACTGGGGATCAATAATAAATTACTAATTTAGCAGTTTCTAATGAATCAAAAACCCTACTAGGTTCCACAGTAAAGACAAATGAAGATTCCCTGTGGAAAAGACTATCAGCACTAGCTTATCCCAGAATCTCTCCTTCCTCCTTAGATAACTCCATTTTAAGCTGGATATATAGTCAACTAAACTAAAATCCCCAGCTCGCTTCTATTTAGGCTGAGCCATAAGCAGAACTGTTGTGTGGGACTTCCAGGTAGGCTGCTTAAAGACAGCTGACCTCACCTGGCAGGGAATCTTTTCAGCCATTTTGCCTTTTTCCTTTCTCCTAATCTGCAATGTAGATACAATGGCCAGAGCTCCAGCAGCCATCGTGGAATATGAGTCCACCTTAAAGAGGGAAACCCTGTACGAGGACACAGGAGTGAAATGGTTAAGTGCCTGGGGCTCTAATGACACTGAAGCCACCGTGCCAGCCCTGGACTGCTCACTTCTAGACTTTCATTAAATAAAGAAAAACAAAACCCAAACCAAAAACTTTCCTAATTTAAGCTATTCCATTTTTATGATATCGAGAGTCAAATAAATGAGGAACAGACCTTCCTTATGCCTTGATATGTTTGCTTTTTGTACACCTCATGAATAATTTAATAAAGTCAAATGCAATGACCCAGTAGGAGCATCTTTCTCCTTTCCTTTGTGGAATCCTCTGCTTCTACACATCAGAAATTTGTTTCCTTCTGCCTCTCTCCTTTTCTGACACAGAACAGAAAGAATTAAAAAATTTAAAGCTATGCTTACCTCTAGCATCAAATCTTACCATCTCTAAGAAGCCACATTTCATGAAAACCCCACTGTCTCCTGGGTACCTTGGCAAAATTAATAAACTGCTTTTGTAATTACACTTTCATTCCATCGTTACTATTTCTCATATAAAGAAACAGCTATTCAGAGCTTCTTCTGGCATTTCTAGTTTTATTGCCGGCACTTTAGAAACTTCACTAATTAGAGTCTGAAGGGTTTTTTTTCTTGATTTAGTTTTCTAATCAGAATAGGAATTCTACATTCATTGACAGCCCTGCAATAATACACAAGCTGTATTAGTTATATTACCTCACGCCTCAGTTTCTTCATCTGAGCAATTTAACTAAACACCTGCACCAAACACTCATTTGGCAGTCTAAGTTTCCTATTATCTGTTCATTTCTTCATTCTACAAATACTGAAGGTCTGTGCCAGACACTAGGCCAGGAATTTGGAATGGGACGGTGAACAAACAAGATACTTGGCCCTACTTTTATGGAGCTTGTGGCATACTGGAGAAGACAGACATAAATTTAAAAATCACACAAATAAGTGTATAATTAAAAAATCATAGTGCTATAGGACCACATATAGTGTGATCTTTTATTTATTTCTAGGAAGTAGTTTTTCTAATGAGTCTCTAAAGCCCTGTATTTCTCTCAAGTACCTAACTACCCTTCATATTCAGTTCTTAAGTAGGTTGTGGTTTTATTTCCTTTTAATTTCTCTAGGTTTTTTGTCAGAATTCAAGCTTCTTATCAGAATTCTCTCCACTTGCAAAACTTTATTCTAACCCCTTTAGAAATAAGAGAGATCTACTACTTGTATTGATATGGATGGAAAGAGATCCAAGTAGTATGAAAAACAAAGTTGTAAGACAATTCGGACAGTGTATTTTATAAAATGATGAGTATATGATGTATATGTACGCACACACCCTGAAATATTCTGCAAGGAATATGTGTTACCCCTGGAAAGGGGACCTGAGGAGGAGATACTTTTCCTTCTTATTTAATAGCCTTCTATAACAATTTAAGTTTTCATCGTGGGCTTGTATCATTTTTATAAGAAAATTATGCCTCAATTTCCAACAGGTATTATGCGCAAATTGGTATCATGAAAGAAAGGTTACTTACCTAGAAACTACTGGGAAAGTGACTGCCTGACCCTCTCCCACCCACAGCTCCCATTAACCTCGCTTAAATGGAGGTTTCCCACTTATCCTAATTATAAGGTATTCATTTTTCTCACTTTTTCTTTTATATAATAATGTCAGTAAGAGGTCTCAAATCTTCCTATTGTTTGTAGCTCTTCTAGCTGAAATAAAACAGTATCCACCCTTCTACACTCACCTTTCAGTCTTCTCTATTACACACCTAAGGCCTTTCTGCTCTTGACACAGTTGTGCATCTCACTACCCTTCTACAACCATGAGACAGCAAATTCAGTCATCGGAAGGGTTATCACATGATGTCTTGCAAGACCCATATAGAAACTCTGAAATCACTGCATGTTACCAGTGCAGGAAGCTCTCACTGAGGAATGTAACACAGTCATTCTCAAGGTCATCAGTCTTAACTTGTGCAGGGCTCAACAAGGTGCTACCACGTGCACATTTAAGAGCACACGCACTGCATGGCTCTATCCAGACAGCATCGCGTATGTATTGCCAGCTGAGCTCAGGCTTGCACTACACCTCACCCTAGTGGGTCTCCTGTCTCCCACAGAAGGGAACTCTATAAATCTAACATGCAAACTCTCCTGCACTTGCTCAGCATGTGCATGGGCGTGCATTCACGCACATGGTGTTCTCTTGAAAACCGTGGGCTAAAAGGAAAGCTGTTAACAGTAATCCTTACTGTAGAGGAGCAGACGGACACAAGCTGCTTTTATCATCAACTCTGTTTAGTTCTTCCTTCACACACAATGTTATACTAAGAATCGGTGCTCCCCTGGATGCTCTTTCTTACCCATTTCACCTTCTTTTCCAGCCCTCAAATTCATTCATTCAGAAGAGCTCACTGAAGAACTAACACGGGCCAGGCCCAGGGGTGGGAGGGTGAAGACGTCTTTAAAGGCCAGTGGGGAGAGAAATACAAGCAGTGAATCCATTGCAGTAGCAAACAGAACTGCCTTCAGCTTCGCAGTCCTCTGTGCCTCCAAGAGCCCCCTGTTACAGTGCAAATGCACGGGGGCAGCAGGTTCTGTCGCCCAGCCTAGTGTTCCTCAAACGTGTGGGGCAGTCCTACCGACTGAAAATATGATTACATTAACTACAGAAATAACCACAGAAATCACAGAACAGAAAACAGACTTTAAAGATTCTCACAGAGATTTGAAGACCTTCTGAGATTGTTTCCTCAGAATTCAGGTTGAGAAACTCAAGGCTAATCCATTTATTACCCCTTTAGCTTACGGTCAGTTAACTTCTTAATAGGGACTCACAAGCAAACAGGTGGGGTGAACAGGACTAACACTTCCGAAAGCAGAAGTAACCAGTGTAGAGCAGAGCAGAGTAACCAGTGACTCCCTGAGAGGAAGGGGAAGTGTCAGGGAAGGAAGGGGTCCTGACGGAAGAGAATGGAGAGGCCCAGACAAAGTCCTGTAAGTTGGTACAATTTACAGCAACATGTCTCAAATGCCTTCGACTCAGCTTCATTTCTAGAAATGTCTGAAATATTCACAAGTGTGCATAAAGATTTAGGGAAAAAATTTTTCATCACAGAGTTTATAATATTGAAAAATGAAAAGCAACTTAAATACTCAAGTTGTCACAGAGGACAGCTAAAATAAGCAACAGATGACCCATACAACAGAGGGATGGAAGTTGGTTTTAGGCTATGTTTTTTTCTCTGGACGAAGGAAAAGAAGAGAAGAAATATTTAAATTCCTTTAAGGTTTAGTTCTTGGTGAACAGATTCAAGAATAAGGACAGTTACACAACCATTTTCTCATAATGTTCCAAACTGTACCAGCTCTCCTCCAAAACAAAGAAATAGAAACAAAATCCTGGCATTTTCACAAGCTACAGGTGCATCCACCCACAAGGCCAATACAGATGAGATAATATGTATTAATTTTTTAAAGAGGAGGGAAAAACTTTTAAATTATGAACGTTAAAACCCTATTTATTCTTGGTGTCTCTGAAATTCTTCTGCCATTTGTTAAGCGAGTCAATGTTCATTTTTTTATTCACTCAAATATTTACTGACAGCCATCTCCTAAGACAAGGTACCAGTAGCTGAGGGAAATACTTAAAAAGAAATTTAAGTAGTTATATGATTCCAGTCCTCATAATCCAGAGGGATGTGATAGTCATATGAAAAAAGTCCCTAGGGGGCTTCCCTAGTGGCGCAGTGGTTGGGAGTCTGCCTGCCGATGCAGGGGACACGGGTTCGTGCCCCGGTCCGGGAGGATCCCACATGCCGCGGAGTGGCTGGGCCCATGAGCCATGGCTGCTGAGCCTGCGCGTCTGGAGCCTGTGCTCCGCAACGGGAGAGGCCACAACAGTGAGAGGCCCGCGTACAGCAAAAAAAAAAAGTCCCTAGAAGAGCAGAGGCTCTACGGATTCCACGTTTACAGAAGAACACAATTCCATCAAAGCAAGAGTTAAAACCATTGCGAGGCTAGTGGAGACTTGGACTCCTCAACAGCAAATACGACTAGGAAGCAATGATTTATATCAATTGATTATACAATAAAAACCAGTCAAGGAGGAAGTAAAGTTAGAGGCTACTGTCTTCATTTTACCTATAAGGAATGGTATGCTTAACCAACATTATACATTTGCTTATTGTCCCACAGGTACTAAGCGCTATAACCAAATCAGCCCAGGTCTCATGCTCCAAATCCAGGGCTGTAAGGCCTTAGGTCTTGAGATTTTAAAATACTGTAGTGTTTTCAATACTAAGCAATAGATGGTACCTCTGTAAGTACTTGATAAATTCATGGTTTTCTTTGACCATGGAGGTATCATATTTATTTAAGTCACCTAACAATGAACTGCAATACTCAAGCAAAAATAAGATCCAATGCAGATGGAACACCTATCTCAAGTTTTAATTTCCTTTCATCGATTTTGTACCCAAACTCAGATGTTAATAATAACTGTGACAATGGTTCTCTCAAGTGCTGGCAATGCGTATAAAGCTACTCAGGTGAACAGAAAAGTCATTCTTAATTTAGGTGTTAAAAAATCTCAGATATGAAATGGAGAAAGATTTCAAAAGTGGCAAAGAGATCACCTATCCATTTCAAAGACATGTTTATCTTTTTGTATTTCAAAGGAAAGGCCTTTTGAAAGAGCTGGCATAGAAATATGCATGTGAATAGAAGCACATTGAAAAGTCTTAGCTTTCAGGTATAATGGCTCTCCCTTAGAAAATACTGTGCAGGATTCCTGAATATCTAAGGCACATTTCATATGCTGCCAAGTACACCAAGGGCCCTGCAGTATCATGTATGTCCAGCTTTATTTGATGACTCATTAACATTTTTCTGCATTATGCCCCTAAACCCTACGACTACTTAAAAGTTTCACTCCTCAACTGCAGAAATGCATTCATTCGTGTGGTACTAAAAAATACCAGAATTTTTTTTTTTAAATACAAATAAGACAAAGTGCAGGGGGGGGGGAGGTGGAATGGGGAAGAAAAGATAATTATGGAATACCCAGTAAAGGCAATTTGATAGTCTTCTTTTAGAAATACTCATGAAAATCTGTGCCTGAAAACTGCTGGTATTTGGTAGCCAATCTTTTCCCCATGACTCTCCTGAGAAATGTTCTTAGAAAGATCCCACAAAGGGGTGATGATAAAATGCATTTCATCAAATGACTTCTTGGTCCGGCATGGAGTCTCTCTCTCATCTTCAGTGTGGATCGCAACTCCTTTTCTTCCAAAGCCTATCTCATTTACTCCGTCTTAATCACACTGTGCCTTCTGCCTAGTGTAAGTCCTTCCAAACTAGACCCGTAAGCAAGAGTGCAGCCATCCACGAGGGACAAAGCATACAGTATTCTGCTGGTTTCCATAAAGGCAGACCCTGGAGATTTAGAGAGCTGAGGTACACAAAAGCATTATAAAGAACAGCATATTCACCCCACAGGAAAGAAGTTCTTGTGAAACCCCTGTGATCTGAACATACCTCGAGGGAAAGAGACTGGATCTCTACTTCTAAAAAAGGTCTTTGCTGAAAAGACAAATGTGAAACATAAGTGTAATCTGGGGTAAGAAATGTGAATTAGGCCCTGAAATGAATCCTTTTCCCAGCACACATTCATAGAAATTACAGAGCAAAGAAAGCCAGCCATAACCAGGCTGAGTTTGAATTGCAGCTTATTGCTCAGTGTGACCCAAATGGAACCAGGCTAAATAAATCCATCAGCGGCCAGATGTAAATGGCCGTGTGCTAGGCTTATTTCCAACAGGCATTCTCTCTGCCTGGTGAAAGCCCTCTCTCCAACTGGAGGACAAGTTATTAAGAAACTGTTTGTCATCTTAGATCGGATGGATCATTTGCTTCCCTCAATTCGTTTTCTCATCATTTACTCATTACACGCCTCCTCCTGATGGAAGGAGACATTTATTAGCTTCTGCATTTATTGCATTGGCAAACAGAAACATTCTGCTGCATTTCCTGGGGGGTTCACTCATTTATCTATTGGATAAGAGACTGAGGTTTTCTACAGGGCAGAAAAATTAAAATATCAGTCAGGTTGACAGCTGGGAAAATGAGGGGCTCTCTGCTTTCTTGAGCTTTTGGTTTAGTGAGAAGCCACAATGTTATTTCACCAAACTACCACTTCACATGTAACTAAATAAACTCATATTCCCAACGAATCCTACACATGGTAAAATACACCATTGAAAGTACCTGAGATGCAAGGCTAATTGTTATTTTAAATAGAAAATGTAACAAAATGCTTTCCAAGATCCATTTCTATAAGGAGTTAAGGAGCTAGGGGGAGAACACTGTCTTACTAAACCAATGAAAACAGAGCTAGAATCACAGAATTTAAAGTTGTAAGGGACCTTACAGGTCATGGAATCCTTTTGCAAGAATCTTCTTTGCAACATCCCTGACAAGCAATCACTCTCATTCTGCCTAAAGCACTGATGGTGACAGGGAGACTGGCATACCCCACAAGGCAGCTTATTTAGAACTGAAGGCTTCTGCTTGACAGTGGTCACTTTCCAAGGGTGACCTGACTGCTTGTGACCTTGGGCAAGCCACTCAACTTCTTTGGGTCTCAGGGTCCTTGTTTTAAAAATTAGGATACTCTGATGTTTAAAGAATTAGAGTTGGAGGAGGGGAAGGTCATCTAGAGGCTACACTACCTCAACTCAGCCAAAAGACGATTTGGTCCAGCGGTCCTGGGATACCTCACTGTCTTCTGAGGTGGCCACTCCATGGCAGAGCTGCCACCCTGTCTACAATTCTCTATGCTGAGACGCAGGTTATTCCAATCTGGATACTGGAGCTCGTTTAGACTACAGCTGTCTTCAGTTTCTTTTCAGTTCTTCCTTCAATTCTTTTCTCCTCCTTCCTCTTTGGCTTCACTCCCCTTGAACCAACATTTGTTATACACCTTTCATTCGTGACAAAGCAGAAGCAATACTGCAAAGGAGCATTCTGTTGAGGCTGCCAGCCACTGACACAACTCCTCAAGCAGCTGGCCTATGCCAGCCCTGCCCTCATCTTCTGATTCTCTCATACCAACTTTCTGGGATTTAGCTCTCAGTTCAACAAAGCACGAACAGCCTAGTATTGTGCAAGCGCTAATTATACAAAGAAAAATCGATATTTAGTCTTTTGCACACTTAGAGTTTGTATATCAGAGAACTCCAGCTTTCCTGATATAATATTACTCGAGTCCCACTGAATCATCCTGGGGATAAGAAAGAGTACAAACACTAGCAAGAATATCACTTTTACAATCAGGAACGTCTCTTAGCTAAGTGTTCATAAAGCCATTTTTTTTCTAAATAGCTCTTAAATCTGATCTGAGAGCACCCTGGGCAGCCATACTGTTCTGTACATGGACATTTAGTTCAACAACGATCAGAGTTCAGCCGCTGCCCTGGAGCCTCAGTTTACCACCTAGAAGAGATCCTCATTCGTTACCATGAGTGTCTTAGTCACAGTTGGCGAACTCAATGGAAGTGATGCAGCGATGTACTTGATAACTTCACTAAAAGCCCCTTAAATGTTCAACCAAAGCTTAGAAACCAGTGAAACATAGCAATATAACTTTCCAATGATTAATTCATGTGCTCCCTCCCAGTATAGTTAATGTCAACCTAAAGCCAGAGGACAAGTCATTAAAAAATAAAAATTGTACCTCAGTTATAATGACCTAGCTGCTACAGTTTCCTTCATTTGTCTTATCTTCTATGTAACCAGCTTAGATAAAAAGCAATATAGAGGTGATTCACAGGTTAACAATTCCTACAGATTCTATTACACAACATGGGATGATAAATAAGATTTTTCAATTTGGTTTCATCACTTACTTTATCCAAGTGAAAGTCTTTCTGAAGACACCCTTATCTCAAAAAGATAAATTCTTTTGAACGCTTCACTGTATGTAAGAAACTAGAGGAGAGGGAAATAATCCTTGCATTTACGTATCTGTTATAGTCTACTGGCTCCTTAAGAAAAGGGAACCATGTCCATGAATCTTGGCACCTAGAACTCAACATGTGTTGACTAAAGTGGGGAGGTGGGGAACAGCAGCAATGTGTCGCAAGTTGAAACAAAGACAAAGCTTATTTTCTCTTGATTCTGGTACTATCTGACCGTACTGAAAAAGATACCAATTTCAAAAGATGAGTGGCAATGTGATAAACCTCAATTTCAAACTACAGTAATGACTCGATAACTGAAAGATTTTAAAAATAACGTAAAAAGTTCTGAAAACTCTCATATTATCCTGCAGCTCATCCTGTTCAGAACACTGTTTTCAAATACAATGTCAGCAATATCTCTATTAATTACAAGGATGTATTCAACCATATACCTCTGTTATTAAAACTGCATTTTCTATAATCAGAAATGTTAAGACAGACATCTAAAATGAACTGTAATTTATCAGATAAAGAGGGTTATGGTACAAAGATACTCTTAAAATTATGCCAAATGTATTGGAAAGCAAATCATATAACTGAGTGTCCTGAGAAACATTTACAGGGAGGGTAAAAAAGAGAGTGATAACCCGTGCTAAGAATGAGAAATGAACATGTGTCCCAAAGCTCCAGAATAGTCACTTTAACATTTACAGTCATGCCCAACCGCTGCAGCTTCAGCTGACTGTCCACGGTAGAGAAAACTTCGGGGACTCCAACCTTTTTCTGTTTTAATGATGGGGAGGAAGTGAGAGGGCAGTGGGGTGCCAGGAACATAAAAGTGGGGAGGGAAAGGTGAGAGAAGGAGAAAAAGAAAAAACAACCCCAAAGTGGAGACTCGGTACAAAGACAACAGGTGCAAAGAGTAGCTATTAGGCCTTTTATGTTTGGCTCAGTGAAAACAGGGAAGGGAACATGGAGGTGGTGAAAACAGATCTGTCCACCCTGTGCACAGGCTAAATGTGGTTAGAGGAGGACTTTTTGCCCAACTAATATTATAAACAGGTGTCGAGTCAAGCAGCCTATTTAGCCTCTTTGCGTCTAATGCAATCCCATCCCAAGTCCAACCTCCCAGGAGTCCATGCAGGACAAAGGGTGAGATTGCGGGCTTAGCTTCCAGGGATCAAATCCTGGCTCTCCCCCTTACTCTCTCTGTGACCTGGGATAAAGTACACACCATTACTCTGCCTCACTCTCGTCTATAAAATGAGGATAACCGTCCTGAACAGCTAGAAAGGTTAAATGAAGTAAGGCATGTAAAGTGCATGGCAGAGGACTGGCAAATGGTAGGCTCACGATAAATGTGGCCATTCTACCTTTCAAAGAGCTAAGTAGGATTATTCATGCTGACTTGGAATGCAAGCTCGGGGGAGGTCTAAGGAGAAAAGTACAAGGTCACAGGGAGACTCAGGCACATTTTCACTTGACACGGAATTTTGTAAAAGTACTTCAATATTCATCTACCCGATCCACAGCGCCTATTTACTATTCCTCTAGAACAAGGATTAGAATCACTCTTGAAATCAGAGTGCCATTTGAACTCAACATAGAACTGATCTGCTAACAAAATACAGACCAAAATAAGCACTGTCTGCCAGACTTGGCAAGACAGATACTGTAGTACTTGAAAAGCAAACCTGGCACTTTCTGAAAAGATAGTGAAGGATACACTAGAGCAATAAACGGCATGGAATCAAGGCAAGAGATTTGGGCAACTGGTGCTCAACAGTACCTGCCAGAGGGCTCTTCCCCATACATGGCGCAGCCTGGCGCTCGGTGCCTGCTCAAGTGGCACTTGATCAGAGCCCTTCCTACGTAAAACAGCATCTCCACCCCCCCGCACGCTATCATTTTCTATCCCCTTATTATGAGTTATTTTTCTTCATATAACTCACCACTACTTGACATGAAATATATTCGTTATTCAGTGTTATATTAACAGAGTGCTAACTTTATGAAAACAGGATTTTTTTTCCTGTTTTCCGCTGTTAAATCTGCAGAGTCTAAAATGGAGCCTTCCACATAGTTCACTCTAAATAAATATCAAATGAATGACTGAGCCTGGTCAACAGCTCGTGGTGACAAAGAAGAGAAAACGTTCAAGCAAAAATTCTCAATTGTTATTAAGAAGGGTACTAAATTGCTTGTTTTAAAAAAATAATGAGAACTATACAGCATAAAGAATATCCACCAACACATTCCTTTTGTATGTGGATAAACTTTTAAGAGCTGTAATTTTCTCAAAAGAAAAATGTTTTTTTTTCTGCATAATGGGATGAGCCAGAAGGTATATTATATAAAATAGGCTATGGGAAATTTTCTTAACTGCCCTATGGGTGTTCAAGGTGGTGAGTTAGCAGGTATTTTACCATATTTTGTACCACAGAGAAAAAGAGAAAGAAAAAACAATTAACAATGTATACTTATACCTTTATCTTTAAACTGTCGCATATTCAAATAAAAAGACATTCATCCACAACTGAGAAACCAGGTTTAATCCTTATAATGCCCATAATTTGTAACAACTGGATACTTTAGTCATTAAAATATACTATGATTCAAGGGACTAAAAATATAAGAACTACATATATAAAAGATAATTTAAGGGGACTAACCAATATTAGTTGGTTTTTTTTTTTTTTTCTTTTTTTGCGGTACGTGGGCCTCTCACTGTTGTGGCCTCTCCCGTTGCGGAGCACAGGCTCCGGACGCGCAGGCTCAGCAGCCATGCCTCACGGGCCCAGCCGCTCCGCGGCATGTGGGATCTTCCCGGACCGGGGCACAAACCGGTGTCCCCTGCATTGGCAGGCGGACTCTCAACCACTGTGCCACCAGGGAAGCCCTAGTTGGGTTTTTTGGTTTGTTTTTTGAGACAGAAACAGTAAACAGAACAGGAAGTTGTGGGAAATATATGAAAATGAATTTACATGAGAAACATATTAGAGTTTCATACATATAAATCTTTTTGAAAGGTTACTGGCTTGGTAATTTTGTGTTTTAGACTTAAGTCTTTAAGTTTTATGAAAATTCTCAGATTGCCTTTTGAGGAATCTAGTCAAAAAAGGTACACTTTTAAAGAAGATAACACAGCCTACTGTGATTGTCTTCTGAGCTGGCCGACAATATGGTGAGACTCTTTGTTTTACAATTAAAAGGACTTCAGTGATTTTGCTCTTTGGTGAGTACTTTTAATAGATCCTTGCATAAACCGCACAAAATGATGAGACAGGCCAGAATTAAGCCTGACCTAGTACATTTTTCTGTAGAAATGAAATCTACAATATTGATATCAACACCCCCTATCACCTTCCTGCAGCCATGACCCCACCAGTGATGGTTTCTGCCACTCATGAATACAATCCAAAGTTAAACTCGTTTTTCAAGAAAAGACCCTTCTAACCAGGAATGTTCTTCCCCGTGAAATCCACCATTAGACGAGCGTGTCTGTCAAGGAAATGCCCCTCTGTGATTCCTCGCTGCATGTCTCCTTGCTCTTGCCCCATCACGACCCTGTGACCTGTCCTCACTCATGTTTTCATGCTCTCTCCTCGTCATCCATTCCATTTTATGGGTAATAGGCAGAGGGTTTAAAAAAAAACCCCAAAACCCCCCACTAGTTCTGTACTTCTTATTAAATAAAAAACTCTGCAAGACTGACCCTAAAATCACAATGCAGAAATAAATCCTTGTTCTACATTAATATCCTAAGTCAGAGACTTCCAATAGAAGATTAAAATGAAAAGCCAACACTAAAAAACAACAACAAGAACCAACCTAGACATGAGCTGTACAGAATTTCCTCCAGATTCTACAGCCTCCTCTGGACCTATGCTCCCCATACCCCAGCAACTTCCTTAAAGCTGCTACCCCCAAACTTCACCACCAGTCTCTGGAATCTGATTTCTTTGCCTTTGTGTGCCCAGTCTTGAGGAGCTGGAGTCCGACATTATAATATCACAGGGTTTAATAAATAAGCCATTTTTAACCTGGAAAAGTGAAAGTTCAACCAGCTTTGGGTTTCTGTTGCTGCTTTAATTTCCCTCCCATCAGCTGGGCTTATATTCATTCAACTCAATGGACAAAGATTCACCCCAGCCTCTCTCAAGAGATGACACAAAAACATAAGTGCACAAGTGCACGAAAGTATCCAGATTACTATCTACTCTCTCTGATACATATAGGTTGCCAAATCTGAATGGAAATACATACAAGAGAAATCCCTTTTTACCAGATAAAATGAAGTACATTAAAGAGCTCTGAAAATCAAAAAGATAACGTAGACCCAAATTGTAGCTTTTTAAAAAATTATGTCTATTTTACAAAACTGACCTACAATTGAGCCAGTAATTCTATTTCTTCTGGCAAAATTCAATATAACATTTCAACATGACAAAATAATAGATATTTTTTTCTAGGGTTTTTTCCCCCCAACAAGTTGCCTCAAACAGTGTATAATTATCAATCTCCTAGACGCTGGAGACTAATGATGATGATACCTGATGTTATCCTAATTTAATATCCATGTAAATTCACATATAATATTTTATTTCCTCTCCACACCCTCAGGAAACATGTTTTGAAAGCCAATTTACAGATGAGGGCTCTGAGGGTCAAACAGGTTACTTGGTATTTCCAAGGACAAAGAACTGGTACGTAGGAGGTCTAACATTTGAATCCATATCCACTTGTCTTTAATGCCATTATATTTACCTTGAGGTCCTTTGGTGGAGGGGTCCCAAGGCTTTGATGCATTCCAGAATCATCTAAGCTCATCTCCCTAACATTCTGAGGTCTGGGGTTATTCTTAAATATCGCAGGTAATGACCAGAAGACAAGCATTTGTGGGTATATGAAAATGAGCAACTGGAACAAACTAGCAACTTAGCTGTCCTTTCCTCTGATAGAACAATCAGGTGAGTTCTACTGAAAATTTCTTTCATTCGGTATAGCAATTAATGTTAAGACTACTGCATGCCTGCTTTGTACCATGATATCAAGAAAGCTAGTGAAATTTTATTGCTTGTTTGATTAAGTTTCATAAAGCCTAAGGAATGGTTCCCAAGTATTCATTATATTTCAGTCACCTCTGCAATAGCTGGGATGGCCACCCCAACACAAATCACTTCTAGGAACCTAAATAAACAAATACTCATTCACTAACTTAGAACTTATTTGATGAGACAATTACAAGGAATTGGTAGACAATGCCACCACTCCCTTCCCCAACTACATAAAACCAATTTTTAAACCTCCAGGTTTCTGTTTCCTCATCTGAAAAAGTACACTTCTGTGCTAGATGAATATTAAAGTTCCAAGAAGCACTTTCTGCTCGTGGACGCCGCCGAGTAAGCATCGTTGACGTCTCCCCCACCCACCCTCCACTGCCGTCATGTCTAAGTCAGAGTCACCCAAAGAGCCCGAACAGCTGCGGAAGCTCTTCATCAGAGGTGTGAGCTCTGAAACAACCGATGAGAGCCTGAAGAGCCATTGTGAGCAGCCGGGAGCGTGCACAGACTGTGTGGTGATGAGGGATCCAAACAACAAACACTCCAGAGGCTTCGGGTTTGTCACATATGCCACCGTGGAGGAGGCAGATGCGGCCATGAAGGCAAGGCCACACAAGGTGGATGGAAGAGTTGGGGAACCAAAGAGGGCTGTCTCAAGAGAAGATTCTCAAAGGCCTGGTGCCCACTCAACTGTGAAAAAGATTTTTGTTGGTGGCATTAAAGAAGACACTGAAGAACATCATCTAAGAGATTACTTTGAACAGTAGGGGAAAATTGAAGTGATTGAAATCGTGACTGACCGAGGCAGTGGCAAAAAGAGAGGCTTTGCTTTCGTAACCTTTGATGACCATGACTCTGTAGACAAGATTGTCATTCAGAAATACTACACTGTGAATGGCTACAACTGTGACACAAGGAAAGCCCTACCTCAGCAAGAGATGGCTAGTGCCTCATCCAGCCAAAGAGGTCGAAGTGGTTCTGGAAACTTTGGTGGTGGTCGTGGAGGTAGTTTTGGTGGGAATGACAACTTTGGTCGTGGAGGAAACTTCAGTGGTCGAGGTGGCTTTGGTGGCAGCCGCGGTGGTGGTGGATATGGTGGCAGTAGGGATGGCTATAATGGATTTGGTAATGATGGAAGCAATTTTGGAGGTGGTGGAAGCTACAATGATTTTGGCAGTTACAACAATCAATCTTCAAATTTTGGACCCATGAAAGGAGGAAACTTTGGAGGCGGAAGTTCTGGCCCCCATGGTGGTGGCGGTCAATACTCTGCCAAACCCCGAAACCAAGGTGGCTGTGGTGGTTCCAGCAGCAGCAGGAGCTGTGGCAGTGGCAGAAGGTTTTGATTACTGCCAGGAAACAAAGCTTTGCAGGAGAGGAGAGCCAGAGAAGTGACAGGGAAGCTACCGGTTACAACAGATTTGTGAGCTCAGCCAAGCACAGCGCTGGCAGGGCCTGGCTGCTACAAAGAAGACATGTTTTAGACAATACTCATGTGTATGGGCAAAAATAACTCGAGGACTGTATTTGTGACTAATTGTATAACAGGTTATTTTAGTTTCTGTTCTGTGGAAAGTGTAAAGCATTCCAACAAAGGGTTTTAATGTAGACTTTTTTGCACCCATGCTGTTGATTGCTAAATGTAATAGTCTGATCATGACGCTGAATAAATGTGTCTTTAAAAAAAAAAAAGTTCCAAGAAGCAGTAAACTTCTATGTGTCTATAAAATATTCCATTTCACTAACATAGCATCCAGGTATTAATACTGGTTTTAATCGTCAGTCAACACAGGCTTTAAAACATCAGCAATCTTGTTCTGCTGCCTGGCAAGGCTTAAAACCCAGGATTTCATCAGAATCACTGTTTCCATCTGGCAACATGTAGAGTAACATTCATTCAGAAACTATCTTTTGCATAATTACTCTTAAATAGCTAGGGTATAACTGACAGTTCTGTAAATGTAGTTACTTTATGTAACTTGTGCCTCTATTTAGCACAATATACTTATCCTTTTGTCTTTCTGGCATTATTCTTTTGGGAACTGAGTTCACGGTCAAATCCAAATGATATAATATAATTTTTTAATGTACCCACCAGAGAAATGGCAGTCTCTGCCTTTAATTACATGCTATTGAATTTTAACAAACAGTTCTAGGAATGTCTGCCAAATTTCTACAATCTAGAGCAACTACATCATGAGAGAAAAGACAGTTTACAATTTATTATGTATTATTTTTCTGGAACTACAGAAATATTCACTGTAGTTCTAGTTAAATTTTCATTTTAACAATAGCTAGATAAACAGAAACACAGACCTTCTCAGCACATGGACTGCCTACCCAAGGATCTTAACTCTCAGCCTTGAACTACTCTTCTCTCACTTCTATTTTCACTCTCCACCTCACATCACTTACAGTCTGTCTAGGCAAGGTAGAGACTACATTATGATTAAATTCTAGAAATACTAATATTAAGAAGAAATGACAGGCAAGGAGGAGGGATGAGATAGCAGAGGTAAACCGTGCCTGCGTTAGTCACTCCATGGATCACAGGACCTACCGTGCACAATACCGGGGCACGGAGTACGTGCTCAATATCCCCTAAACAGGGGATGTCTAACACGGGGCAGAGCAATGTACAGAGAGACAGCAAGCTTGGGGATTTCCTAGTGAATAACACTGAAGCAGTAGAGGGAAAACCATCATGGAGGTTAAATGCAGGAATGGCTTAAGGGTAGTTGACTGAGTGTTAACTTTCTGAGATTTAATTACTTGGGTTAATTCAGAGGCAGAGCCTAGGGAAGCCCCTGAATTGAAGTTCAAATAACTGTAAGATAGGAGCAACACCTCTGGCCTTAAACTAGAGAAAGGAAATTGACAGTAAACTCATATTTGTGTGACAATAACCTAAATTTGCAGGAAGTTTATGCTCCAAGATTCCATATGTACGCAATCTGAACAGCAGGCTAAGTAGGCTGGACTGCTGTGGACACAGGAGTTCGAGGGCTATGTTGGAGATCTATTAGAAAGAAATGATTTTGCAAAGTAGGCCATGGCAAAGGAAGACGGTGAGGGCAGAGATGCCCAAGTGGCAATGGGAGCTACAAGAAGATCATTCTTGGACCCTCCACCCGCTTCTCTCGCTGTCATCCCACTAAGCCTCTTCACCATCACCATGGCTGATCTAGCCTGGCTTTAATTTTGATTTCTGGTTATTTCTCCCCCTGGTATTTCCAGGACCATCATCTTTTCCCTCCATCCTCTCAGAGGCTAAGGCCCAATCTACAGATCCTTTACTGTTTCCTTACTGTCAGCATCTCTCCTATCCGTTTAGTCTAGGTACTAAAGCCATACTAATTGTATCCATCATCTGATCATGAAACAGGTTTAATATCACTTCACTGCAGAATATGATCCACTGTTAAGTAAGACTGCTGGTGCTTAGTTTATGTAAGAAGCCAAGTACAAATGCTGCTAAGGGAAACATGGCTGAGAATCTGTTACTTGACTCTACTGGCTCTAAACAAAAAGTGTCATGCCCACTTCCACCAAAATTCTTCCTAAAATCTGGGCAAGGGGAGTGGAATTGCATAATAACTGTAATGTCAGAAAGCCTCAAGGGAGTATTGTAGTCTACCACTGGTCACACAGAAGGAGAGGCTGTCAGTGAGGAGACAGAGGCCTGGCTACACTGGCTGGGAAACTTTAGGGCAAGTTACTTGATGTCTCTGAGTCTGAAGAACGAAGTCAGTAACTGGTTAGGTGGTGAAGGAAGAAAATACCTTCCCCTAGAGGTCTGTCCAGGGGTTAAAATGATTGTGTTAAATAATTTTGTGTACTGCCAGGCTTATAATAGTCCCTCAAGAGATGGTGGCTGTTTTAATATGATGCTGCTGATGATAATACTATATTTCTTGGCCAGCAGCCTTGGAACAGCAAGGATGTCCACAGTGCAAAGTACCCAGGAACATTTTCACCAAAAGCCAAGTTTGGGGATAACTCATGAAGTTCGGATTCTATTTAGGACAGGGTTTGTCGACAAAACTGATTACCCCTGCCTCAAGTCACATAAACGTCACGGATAAGAACATCACTTAGGCAATATGATTTAATTTACGTCAAAGGTTTGCGCCCAAATAGTAGCATCTGCACTGACTATTTCATTTTATGTAAATAAGATATGCAGCTGCATTACTATCAGTAGCTGGCATGGCTGGAGCAGAAGGACCCTCACCTGAATCTCTAGGAAACTTGCAGGGTAAGGTGTAACTTGAGGCGAGGTGCACCTGGAAGATGCATATCTAAGGTACCTGGGCCACTTCTGGGATTAAAGCCTTTCACCTGCTGAAAACTCCTTTATTCATTTACTCAACAAAGATCTGTCAGGCACCTACTACGTGCCAGGCTCTGTTGCAGGGGCTAGGGATAGAGCAGTGAACAGACAGGGTTCCCACCCTCATAGATCTCATGTGAAACTACAAGTCGTGAGGGGGCAGTGCTGTGGCCACACTGTCCTCCCTGGACTCTCGAGCTTAACCATCTCTGAAGCTGAATGAGATTACAGAGCAGGATTGTTGACCTTCATTCAACTTCCTAGGATACAAAGACTGCACTACTTTCTGACCTAGGCAAGCAAAGCTTACTGCTTCCAAACTCTTTCTGAACGGTCACAGAAAACTCAAGACTCTGAAGGAGTGGAAGATATTGATACATCTTTTGCTTGTTCCTCCAGCTCCAGATCTTGGTAAACACTTTTGGGTTAAAAACCCACAGTGGTAATTAAATATTTATCAAATCTGATTACCCTCCTACTTCATTCCATGAAAAAGAAGAAAAATCCTACTGCGAGCCTGGATCCTTGGTGGCATTCTGTGTGCCCAATTCTTCACATGAGGATGTACGACTCTTGGGTTAATGGGCGTGATTCTGTGTCCTGTGGTGGGAGGGCCCTGATGAAACTGAGCTACAATGGGTACAGCTTTCTCAAAGACTCTGAGATAGGCCAGAGATTATGAAGACAGTTTAGAGTCAGAACACAGCCCTCCAGAGGAACTTTAGAATCCCCAGGCCTCTTCCTCTTCTGTCCACCCTTCTGCAACATCGTACAAAGGCAGGCAATTCCAGGATGGCTGCAGGTCCTCAGAAGCCCTCAAATTAGGAACTCTATCAACAAACTTCTATGGCTCCCCAACCTCTACATTCTAGGATGCAGATAAGGAAGGACTCAAAAAAAATGTAAGTCCTGGCATTATGCAGGGCACAGAAAATCTCAGATGGTGTACTGGGATAAGTTAATGAGTGTTTCTTGAAAAAAAAGACTCTATGGTTTAATGCTGAAACATGGCATGCAGTATCCTCATCTTGGAAGCTCAGAATGTATACAAACTCTGAGAAGGCCTACAGTAAAGAAATCTGTTCTGCTTAGTTAAGCTTAGCACTCTTCAAAATTATTTGGCCAAGGCACCCATCCCACCTCCTGACTAACACATTAATTTTAAAAGTTATCTAGTGCCTATTATGTGCCAGGCACTATCATGGTGATCAAAAAGTGGAAATAGTTCTGGTCTTCATGGAACTTACATAATTAACATTTATTTTCAAATATAGCTATTTAACACAACCAGTTCACTGGGTCTGTCTACCTATCTATCTATCTATCTATTTATTGGCTGCGTTGGGTCTTCGTTGCTGTGAGCAGGCTTTCTCTAGTTGTGGTGAGCAGGGGCTACTCTTCCTTGCAGTGTGCGGGCTTCTCATCGCGGTGGCTTCTCTTGCTGCGGACCACGGGCTCTAGGCACAGGGGTTTCAGTAGTTGTGGTGTGCAGGCTCTGGAGTTGTGGCTCATGGGCTCTAGAGCACAGGTTCAGTAGTTGCGGCACACGGGCTTAGTTGCTCCGCAGCACGTGGGTTCCCGGACCAGGGCTCGAACCCGTGTCCCCTGCATTGTCAGGCGGATTCTCAACCACTGTGCCACCAGAGAAGTCCCAGTTCATTGGGTCTTTACCTGAGCACTTAACCTGACGAATCTCTTCAACCCACTAAATTCCACTTTAAATCCCATGATCTTTAGACCTTTAAGGGACAAAAAGTAGTAGCTACTCCTCACAAAATATTTCTGCTCTGGAAAACAGTCTGGCAAAGCCTCCACGGATCCACTGTAGCAATTAAAAGCTCTGTACCAGATGCCAACAGGTGTTTGTACCATTTGTGTTCATCACTATATCTACGTACAGTGCCTGGCTCACTGGAGGAATTTAACAAATGTGTGTTTGAATGAATGGTGAATGCCAATGACCCCCTCTAGCGCCCTCCACCCCAAATTCTGATAAGAATGACCAAGGTCAAACTCCTATGTTAGTCTCCATGGCCAGCCTGGATTTAGATTCCCTTCATTAAATGCTGACCTTACCGTGCCAACCTGCTTTTATATGCCAAGTTCAGATATGGGCACTTCTTACTTGATGATGTTAAGAGATAACACTATTTGCAAATGTTTTAATGACCAAATATATCTTTCTTAATGAAGCTAATGTGTTGAAACATAATCCCTTATAGAGGCACAGCTGGCTCATGGTCTGAACATAGAACTGGGATTCAAGTGCATCTTCTAACGCCAGCCCTGCAATTTCCTTTAAAAAAATTAATATTCATGTATTTTAATTTTTTAGTCAGTAAAATAGGGAAATAAGCACTGGCTGGTCTGCCTAAATGGAGTACACTTGAAATATATAAATAAACAAGATACCAAGAAGCAAAACAATCACTAATTATGAAATTGGATGCAAAGAAAATTTAAGAGATTTAGCTCATTTTCAATCAAATACACAGGAAATACACAGGAAATGCAGAATGACTTCCTGGGTGCAATATTCTTATCAATAACAAGAAAAGATTCCAAAGAAAGGAAAGAGGATATTAATTGCTTTTCAAATAAGACAGCCTACTGAGCCCCCCAGACAAAATGAACAGAATCTTTAAAAGTGGAATTAATATTCCCTGGATTTCATAACACTTTATTTCTTACCTTGTCTTTACACATTCAAGTGGCATACCATTTTAAAAACTGTCACGGTAAACAGAATCTATTTTATTGTAGAGTCTTTCACAAGGTAAAGGAAATGTGAAGAGCTGAGAAAGTAAGCAACCCATACTGTTGGCATCTTAGCACTTATGATCATGACAAGTACTCAAAAAAGGCAATACTGGGCTTTAAAGCTGAACTGTACATTATCTCTTTCTCAGAGCCCTGGGGCTATCGCTGCAAAGCACAGTGGTCCATTCTAAGGTCTGAATAGAGAAAAGGAAGAGATCATTAAATTATAATTTCCATGCACAATTGGTACAAGTATTTCCTACCAACAGGACTGATATGAAAGCAAGATCCCAGAATAAAGCTGCTCAGCAGAGAGGATGGCAGTATAGTGTCCTGTAAATTTGATTTCACTGAAAGCCCTGACACATCATAATAGTGAAATCCTATTTACTGTAGCAAGCAGGGTGGATAATGCTATTTAATACCTGGTATACTCTGTGCCATCAGCCCATAGCTTTGTACTCCACATTCTCATCTTACCTTAAGGTTAATACTTCTTGACAGCCTACATGGTAAATAGAGCCCCAAATTAAGTGCTGATACCATGATTTACAAATCTTTCCTCTAAAGTTAGGCATAGAAAAACTGGCTCCAGTTAAAGGGATCATTTTTACGGGATGCACTTTTAACAGTTCATCCTGGAAAAAATTTAAGTCTCATATCCCTAAAGCCAGATTAAGAAAGCATTTCAAGGTTACCCAAGGTTACCACATTTCCCATTAGAAAATTCAGAGAGGTTAACAGAAAAGCCAATGTGTTTGGAGGACTTGTTGAATAATGAATTAAGGATAAGACCCCCATATTCACTATACTGTATCAATTTTCTTGCCCCTAGAGAACAAAAACAGAAAAAAAAAAAGTCCACCCTGCTTGCTGCTTTTGGAATATGTGCAATAATAAACTTCCCTTAGGGAGCCCGGTAAGAGTGCAAAAGGGTTCAGTCTCTGAATCTAAGTTATAAATAACTGTTTCAATTACATTAACAAAGGATATGGTGATACTGGGCCTTATTAATTTCTCTACCTAACAATTAACATCTAAGTGCATTTATTTGAACTATCATTACTTGTTAATGATAAAAAAAAAAATCTCAGAGCAACTGAAGGTACATGCTGAAAACCACTTTGCTGAAACCTCTGCCGTTTTTAATGGTATTATGATTAAAAGTGACATTGGCTTCTATGCCTTCAACATCCAAACTCCTGGACCAGAGAGGCTTATCTTTCTGCAACCCTCGGTAACTACAGAAACCACAGAGAAACTGCCTTGATTTCAAGATGAATGAGGAGGCCAGTACAAAATTTCCAAGTGTCGAAGGAATAATCTCTCTCTGTAGGCCGACAAATGCAAACTAGCATAACCTACGGAGGCATATCTACCACAAAGTTATGCTTTTAACTACTGTGTTAAATCTGCTATATCACAGTGCATGGCCAAAACATACACATTATTTAGTGTATATATCAGCTACCCATATGACCTAGAATCACTGACAACTGTTTAGAAAGCACCTCAGGGGGAAAACATCGAAGGGGCTTTTTTATCCCATAAATTGAGTTTAAGCAGTTATCGCCCTACCCCAAAATAGATTGTTTATGTTTTAGGATCTCAGATGTCAGTGGTCTGTGATTCTACCCTGTATTAATCCCTTGAAATGGCTGACCCCGCTCTGCTCAATGAAATATTTTTACAGTGACAGACTTCATCTGGTAGTAAAAATGCATAATAATTTCTTCGCATAAGGAACACACTGGGCTGGCAATAATCTGTTCTGTTGTCATTTCTCTTTATTATCATTCTTGGCATTATTTTTCCCCCAAGCTTTGCAAAGAGGAACACAGAAATGAAGGTACTAATGACAAAGAAGTCGTCAAGCAATCATAAAAGCCAATTAATCATACAGATGAGCCCAACACTGTGATGCAATAGAAGATATGCCACCCACTATAAGTAAAAAGGCTTTTAAAAATTGCTCATTTGATGTAAGCATGACCTTAGAATTTAATTAGCAACTCTCTCCACAGGTGATGAACTAGTAAAGTACTTTTCTTCTTAATGACAATTTATTTTTCACCATTCTCTTTGCCCTGCTCTCTTTTGCTCAGCTTGTATAACTCCCTCTCCTCCTTAATTGTATGCGGTTGACTGCAATGTGTATGTAAATAGCTGCTGAAATCCAGAGGAGCCTGTAAACTGAAAGCAATACATACCCCACTACCCTGTTGATCTGAACACTGTAACAGTACCCAACTAAGCTCTCTGATCTCCCTCAGCTCCTCAAGCCACCAGGCCTTTTACAGCTCTCTTCATGCTGTGCCAAACCCCACCATTCTCATGAACGCCAAAAGCAAAGTGCATTCAGTAGAGCAAATCAATTCAATTCATAATTGAGAAGTCAGACATGCAAGACACACTGATCATCAAAGAACTCATATCTCTAGATGTCCTGGGGAGCGAGGGGTCCTTCATCCTAGAAGATGCTGGGAGAATCTGGATTCTGCCCTGTTGTAATATGGCCTTGGTCCTGCCTCTCAATTTCCTTCCAGAGTGCTAACAGACTACGAGAAAAATACACACTTTCCTGAAGAATATCCAGGCAATGGATGTTCCGGGAGCAGGCAATCCAGGCTCTAATTAGATAACCATCAAAACAGTTGATAAAACAGTTACAGAAAGTTTGTTTTCTTTCTAGAGATGGAATGAGATGACTATCCTGTAGTAACACTGTAAGCATATGAATGAATGAATCTCAAAGACATTTCTAAACTGCTTGAATGACTATGAATTTCTTACTTCAAAGTAAAAGCAGCACAACTAGATATTACAGTAACTCTTGGGGGTATCATGCTGCAGTCGCTAAGTAATAAGACCCTGTTTATTCCCTTTTGGTCCAATTTTCCCAGGAAGTGCCAAATCCTGGGGAGAAAATTAGGCATTTTGAATGCTTAACATTTTCAGATTATGAGGTGGCACTGATCAAGTTTTAACATCAGGACCTAAAAAGTTGTATGAGAAGCCAGAAGGAGTTAATTTACTACCCAAAGAATTAACAAAGCAATCAGCAGGATTTAACTTCTTAAGTGCACAACTGACAAACATTACAGATGGTACTGGACAATGGCTAAAAGCTCAGGTGTTGGACCTGGCTCAAATCCAGATCACATTTTGTCTGTATATTCTTGGGCAAGTTACTTGAAGCCTTAGGACATTCATCTAAACAACAGGGTTGACAGCCTCATAGGGTTGTTTATGATAATAAAATGACATAATCCATGCAAAGTGCCCAGCACAACATAAATACTCAAAAAATGTTACTGATAGCTACTAGGACGATGAGGATGCTATAAATATCCAGATATTCAAAGTTAAACTTGATTTTCTCACAGGACAGATTTAGATTATTAATTTAAATAACTAATGAAAATACTAAATATTTTGTGAATACTTAAGAACTGTACACTAATAGCTTGGACCTAACTTTATGGCATAAGCTTAGTAAATGTAGGATTCGTTCACTGCACGCCTACTACGTGAGTTGTGGGAGATAAGAAAATGACCTTTATCCTCAAGGAGTTTACAAAATAAACACAGATAACTAATCATAACTGTCATAAATGTGGCACATTAAGGGAGGTACACAAAGCATTATGGAGAATTCCCTGAGGGACTGGCAAAGGCTTCTTAGAAACATCTAAGAACCTTTTCTTCGAAAGCTGCCCTGGGCTTTCTTTCATCAGATCTCCCAACAGGAATTAATACTCTCAAGCCTCTTACCTCAACCACCAGGAATTGATACTCAAGCCTCTCTCAATTAGGGCATACCTACATGCAACGCCTCTCACATTCTTTTTTATTTTCCCTTTTAAATTAATTTATTTATTTTTGGTTGCCTTGGGTTTTCGTTGCTGCACGCAGGCTTTCTCTAGCTGCGGTGAGCGGGGGCTACTCTTCGTTGTGGTGCCTGGGCTTCTCATTGCAGTGGCTTCTCTTGTTGCGGAGCATGGGCTCTAGGCACACGGGCTTCAGTAGTTGTGGCGCACGGGCTTAGTTGCTCCTCGGCACGTGGGATCTTCTCAGACCAGGGCTTGAACCCATGTCCCCTGCATTGGCAGGCGGCTTCTTAACCACTGCGCCACCAGGGAAGTCCACGTTCTTAAAATACAGAAGTTTATCTCACGTCCACGTCAACGCTGTTTGATGAAGCTGGCAACATTTGCAATGAAACAAGGACTCAAAAAACTTTTAAATGGCTTTGACCTTCTTTCTCAGTGAAGAGTTGTTGCTTTTGCATACTGGTTCTGAGAAGCGTGAAATTGGTGTCCAATTAAATTGCACTTATTACTCCTCCCGAGTTAGTGAAAGGAGAAAGTTATCTCAGACTCCTGGTGAACCAGCCAATATAAATACCTGGGACGAGAAAGCTCCATTCACACAAGGGAATGTCTAACTGATAAGGAGTTTACTGAAATAGAACCAAGAGGCACACCAAGCTGTATTATAGAACTGAATGTGCTTCAAATGCTCAATAGACTTGGGTTCATAATTCTCAAATGACCATGAATTTCTCACTTCAAAGTAAAAGAAGCACGATGAGATATTAAGATAACTCTTAGGGGTATCATGCTGTAGGTGCATCACGAAATTTGCCTCAAGTCAATGAAAATGAATAGTTGAGTAACAAGACTGAGTCATAAAAAAGTGATTATGTATACAATTACTGTGTTTGCTAATCTAGCTGATGGGCAGATGGTACGGTGGTCTTAGAAATCATCCCTGTAATGACTCTGTAAAAGACTCAGTGTCCCCTCCTCTCCATTAATATACCACCTAGTATTCAGTGTATGGTTTCTTAAGTTCACTTGGTTAAAATAGAGAAAGATATGTACTTATATCCACTTTTAAACTTGAATTTTAAACAGGAACCTGGGATTTCATTGTAAGTTAATGATTCTGCAAGTTATAATACCACAATCATTTTTTTTCTTACATTATCCACTATTGGATTGGGCATTTTACATCTTTTAACACAAAGTGTGTAGAATTTCTAACAGAAATGGTTAGACGTTGTACTTTTCACTGTAATCACAAGAAAAACCCTCTTTACAATCTTTCGCATTAAGGCTAGAAAATGCTTCGTCTCTGGACACCTAAATGTCTCTCAAATGTTCCTAGATGAAATCCAATTGGACAAAATTCACCTTAGGTACTTCAGGAATGGCAGTAATAAACAAAAACAAGATATTATAAAATGGGCAGAAGACACCAGAAAGCTGAATAACACTAAAGTAATTTTATGATTTTTAATATCTTGCACACAATGGAAAGGAAATATTCTTTAATGGCAACAGCTTGTATTTGCTAAGCTCTTTCCAGTTTTCAAGGGGCTTTTAAATGTATCATTTTAAAGAACCAGAGACCACGAGAGATTAGGTGAATTGTCAAATAACTAGATGAAAAAGCCATGCCTTCTGACTCCTAGTCCAGCATTCTTTCCACCACATGTTCTTAAATATGGAGTTATTAAGTATTAACTAATAATAATGTGATTATTCCTCCTCGGCATTCTTCTAAGTTCACTCAGCTTCTCAGCTTTCAGTTAAAATTCCTAAGTAACTTCTTTCCAGCCTCATCTTCAAAAAAGAAAAGATGTGTGTTTGTGTGTTATAAGAAGACGTTTGTGACAATGATTTGGTATCAGCACACCATGTCCACCTGACCTTCCCCACCTTGTTCTAACCTGAGACCAGAAACAACAGTTAACTGTTAAGCAGACCCCTTTAATCGGCCGAGAGCAAATCCTCTCAGTGCCTCATACCCATCACTGAATATCTCTATCAAACTGGTGGATTTATGAGAAATGGGTAAATATTTATCAGTGCCTTTTCTTATGCCTAACAGTAATCGATGAGGACTTCAAAAGGTATCTAGCATAGTAATACTTGAAAGCAAAGAAAACTATCACTGAGTGGGGAAAAAGCAGGTCCTGGTTAATCACCTCAAAAACTTTTACTCAATCATTTTATTCAGTTAACATTTACTCATTATATCAGGGACAGTGCTCTGGATAGACAGAAGTAAAAAGAAGAGCTACCACTGACTGAATGGTTACCCTGTCCTGGACACTATTGTAGGTGATTTGTGAGAATTAGCTCATTTAACAAATTAATGAGGTAAGTACTATTATACCGTCATTTTATAGCTGAGGAAACTGGAAGTTTACGTTAGATGCTCCATGAGATGCAGCAGGTAAATGTCAGTTCAGGGATTTGAATCCAAGCCACCTGATGTCAGAACCTGTGCACTAAACCAGGCTTCTGCAAACCACAACTCATGGGGCAAATCCAGTCCGCCACCTGTTTTACTACAGCCCTAAGAATGGTGTTACGTTTTTAAATGGTTGGGGGAAAAAAAATCAGAAGAGTATTTCATGACATTTGAAAATTACATGAAATTCTAACTTCAGTGTCCACATATTAGAACAGTCACACTTGTTCACTGACATACTGGCTATGGCTGCTTTCACATTACAATGGCAGAGTCGAGTAGTTGCAACAGAAACCATACATGGCCTGCAAAGCCTGCAATATTTACTATCTGGCCCTTTACAGAAAAATGTGCTGACTTCTGTGCTAAGCATTTCCACTTTATGCTTATTTAACATCTCTACCTGGATGTCTTAAGTAGCATCCCAAACTTACCATATCCAAAATCGAACTGATTTCCTCCACTACCCACATCCAGATCCATATTTTAATAGCCTTGGCCTTGGAAAATTCATCCTTCTAGCTGTAAAAGCTATATACCTAGAATACCTCTGAGTTCTTTCTTTCACTCATGTTCAAAACCACCAGCACATCTGGTCAGCTCTGCCTGTGAAACATCCAACCACATCTCATTCCTCCACTGCTAGCACCCTGGCCCAAGCCATCACCACCCCTTTTCTGAATTGCCACCATTACCTCCAAGTCCCTCTTGCTTCAGTTCTTGCCCAAGACAGCAGCCAGAATACTCTTCCACTCAAAAGCCCTCTTGGTGCTGGCCTGCTTCCCATTGCTGCAGACCTCTTCCCAGATACCAGCCCATTAGACAGGCCCTCCCTCTCCACCCAACCCCACACCTGCACTCTTAGGCCCTGGGACTCCTTTTCCCCCCACTTTACTGTCTGCCATATTATCACAATGTGCCATTCAACATGTTGACGAGGTTTTAATTGAATTTAAGCTCCACGAGGGCAGAAGTTTAGTTCACTTTCTTTATTAGCATATCTCTGGCACTACCAGAGCCTGGCATATATTAGGTAGATATCTGCTGAATCAGTGAGAAAATGGTCCCTACACTCAAGAAGCACTCAGTTCAGTGACATACAGAGACAGGTGAAGATGATCAACACACAAATATTTGTACTGAATGGGGCTTAATAGTTTCTTTCTTACTTTATCTAGTTTCTTATGAAACAACCTATTCTAAATCAATCAACTTTGGGGGTCTCAATCAAAGCAAAGAGAAAGCTAGCTTTGTAACCTCATGGTCTATGTATGAACTTATCCTAGACAACAAATACACTTCACTGAACAGGGGCACTGATTGGGTCCTCAAGCTCCCATTCTTAAACCCACTGCTTCCTTTTGTTCCAGCCTTAATTTCCTTCTTTGCGTCTCTGTCAAATTCCAGGGTCAGGTCAACCAGAGGTACTTCCTCCACTCCTCATCCTAACTCTTCTCCTGAGTCCTACTATTTAGCTCCTGTCCACCAGTTTTGAAGAAGACATTCATTTCTTGGCCACAAGTGCAGTGAAACAGCTTTCACAAAGACAATTTATCCTTTAAAACACTACCATTTCTAAGAACGTGCTCAAGTTTAGTCAATGTTTGGGAAAGCCAACAGTAGCACTCTACTGTTTGACCTGCAGACAATGCAGTTTCTGAACATACAGGGAAAAATATTTGGAAGGAGTTCTTTAGTAGTAAAACGCATCAATGAACAAACAACACGCAAAACTACCATAGTAAAAATGACATTATCTTCAAGAACAATCTGCATACTTGGCGTCTTCATTTCCTGGCCACTTTTTAATGAGAAAAAGCAGTTACAGTGCTAATGTACTGATTTTTAAATATATACGTGGGAACACCGCAAATGTGGTAAAAGAAGAGAATCACTGACAAGAAATAGTCATACCCTCTCCTCCAGTCTAGCCAGCTGCTCTTTGTAGAATGCATCCTGCTTCTTTATCACTCGATCTTTCTCTTCCAGCTGCTTAGCCTAAAAAAAGAAATGAAGAATATACTATATGAAGAAAAAGCAGTAACAGCAAAGCAGAAGTATAAATTGCATTAGAAATAAGTATTCAAAGATGAAGATTTTTGCAATCTATTAGGTCTCTGCCATAGAAAAAACATTAATAAGATGAGGACTGCTGCATCTAAATGTAAAGAATGAGTCTGCATTGCACTTGTTGTTAACTGTAACAGCTGTGTCCTACTTTGTCCAAGTGTTTTTGATAATGTCAGAATACAGCACAGACAGTTTTATTTAACTTCTCTTTCAAAGAGTAATTTCAAGGATTAATATTTTGCACAATAAGACTTTGATTTTATTCCAGGTATAATACACGTGGTTATTAACCATCTTTCTGGAGCGATAACCACAAGAAAACGCCTATATAAGATTTTGTACATCAACCTTAACATTTGAGAACCCTTAAACTACCCAGTAAAACCAGCATATAAACACATGTATTGGTCTACCTCCTTTTTAATGAAGTAGCTATCTTTGGCGAAAAGAGCAAAAACTATTGTATTTGTTTATTTGAATAATTTTAAATAATTAATAAAATAATAAAAGTAATTTTTAAACTCTTAGTTATCCCACTTCTAATTTATAAGATTTTCTTTTTACAAAATTAAAAATCAAGTAATAAAATATTTATTCTTGAAAAAAATAATGATAAAGATGCTTACTTTTGAATGTTTTTCAAGCTAAATTTAAAAATGCATTTCTTTGAAATCTTGCCATTTGGAACAACATGGATGGACCTAGAGGGTATTATGCTAAGTAAAATAAGGCACACAGAAAAAGAGAAATATTGTATGATTTCACTTATATGTGGAATCTAAAAAACAAAACAATGAACAAACATAGCCAAACAGAAACAGAGTCATAGATACAGAGAAGAAACAGACTGTCAGAGGGGAGGGGTGTGGGGAGGAGAGAAATAGGTGAGGGAGATTAAGAGGCAAACTTCCAGTTACAAAATGAATGATTCACAAATGTGAAATGTACCGTGTGGGGAATGTAGTCTATAATTAGTTAATATCTTTGTATGGTGACAGATGGCAACTAGACTTATTATGGTGATCATTTTGTAATGTACAGAAATATCGAATCACTATGGTGTGCACCAGGAACTAACAGTGTTGTATGTCAATTATACTTCAAAAACAAACGAACAAAAAGACTCATAGAAAAAGAGATCATATTTGTGACTACCAGAGATGAAGGGAGGGGGGAGGGGGAATTAGACGAAGGTAGTAAAGAGGTACAAATTTCCAGTTGTAAGATAAATTAATATTAGGAATGTAATGCCCAACATGATAAGATAATTAATACTGCTCTACCTTATAAATGAAAGTTCATAAGAGGGTAAATCCTATGAGTTCACAAGGAAAAGCATTTTTTTTTCTATTTCTTTAATGTTGTATCTATATGAGATGATGGATGTTCACTAAACTTATTGTGGTCATGATGATGTAAGTCAATCATTATGCTGTACACCTTAACCTTATACAGTGCTGTATGTCAATTATATCTCAATAAAACTGGAGGAGAATGAAAAAATACATTTCTTAAACTGTTGTTTCTATTTTTATTATGTTTAAGTACCTTTATCTCGAGGAGAAGAGAATTCCCTACAATACCCCATGTTAGAAAAGTTTTTAACATATTTTTTGTTCAATGAATGTTGAATACATGCCTGACTAGTAGCTTTAAGAAATAACAGAAGTATATATTTTGGCATTCCCATTTTTGTGCCATATTTTCTTTGCAACATGATCAAGGGTCACCTGGCTCAACCGGTGTAAGGGTGACTGTCACTATATGCTTAATTTAGGTGAACCCATTGGTTCGTTTGTTGTAGGTTATTGTTTTGCTACTTACTTTGACTTCAATATCCTGCAGCATGTTAAAAACAAAGAAACAGTTATTTAACAATGTAAGTACTTATGTTTTCCCCTAATGTCAACCAAGAAATCTGATAGATAGTATCTAATACGCACATCAAAGACAGCAATGGGGGGCTTCCCTGGTGGCGCAGCGGTTGAGACTCTGCCTGCCAATGCAGGGGACACGGGTTCGAGCCCTGGTCTGGGAAGATCCCACATGCCGCGGAGCGGCTAGGCCCGTGAGCCATGGCCGCTGAGCCTGCGCGTCTGGAGCCTGTGCTCCACGACAAGAGAGGCCGCGATAGTGAGAGGCCTGCGCACCGCGATGAAGAGTGGCCCCGCTTGCCACAACTAGAGAAAGCCCTCGTACAGAAACGAAGACCCAACACAGCAAAAAATAAATAAATAAATAAATAAACTGGGGGGGGGGGAAGACAGCAATGGGGAAAAAAATAAGAGGACTTGCTTAAACTTGGCACACATTTAAATGTGACTGTGCTATTACAGTGTGAATAGAAGATTTCAATGAAAAGTTCACGGTGCCTGGAATAATTAAAAAACAAAATATTGAGGTTAGATAAAAATACATGTATATGCAAGTACATAATCTATGACTCCCTGATACAGCACAGTAAAAACCTCACTAGTCTGTCAGGAATATAAAAGAAAAAGTAAATGGAGAAAGAATTTTTGATAAAGTTACGTGTGAAGAAAATATGCATGACTATATGATCTAAAGAGAAAAGATCTTTCTAAATTCAACACATACCTCCAAAATATAAAGGAAATGCAAAAGAATGGATTTATGAGAACTTCCATTAAATAAAAAACATTAAATAAAATGAATAAGCAAATGACAAAGAAATACCAACCTCTAACTGTGAAATTAGTGTTACTAACGTATAGAGCACTTAAAAAATAAGCCCTCCACCCCACCCCGCTCCCCAGAAGAGCCAAGAGAGAAACATGCAAATGACATAGACTGGCAATTCACACAAAACGGTAAATAATAAACACATTAAAAAAAACCCAACCCCACAAGAAATCAAAAAATGAAAATTAAAATAACAAAATTCCATAATTCATCTATAAAATTTAAAAATAAAAATAATATTGCCCAGGATACAGGAAAAACATGCTCTTCAAGACACTGTGTGTCAGAATGTAAACTGGCACAAGTATTTTAAAAATCCATTTGACAAAATGTAAATAAGTTTGAAAACTGTACATATGCACTGAGATCTAAACACTCCACTTTTAGGACTTGAGTAATTATGGCAACATGCAAAGATATTCATGGTAAGATTATTTAGAATTGCAAAGAAACAAAAACAAAAACCAATCTAGGGACTTCCCTGGTGGCACAGTGGTTAAGAATCCACCTGCCAATGCAGGGAACACGGGTTTGATCCCTGGTCTGGGAAGATCCCACGTGCCGCAGAGCAAATAAGCCCATGTGCCAAAACTACTGAGCCCGTGCGCTCTAGGGCTCGTGTGCATCAACTACTGAAGCCCACGCACCTAGAGCCCGTGCTCCACAACAAGAGAAGCCACCGCAATGAGAAGGCTGGGCACCTCAACCAAGAGCAGCTGACACTCTCCACAACTAGAGAAAGCCCGCATGCAGCAACAAAGACCCAACGCAGCCAAAAAAAAGACAAAAAAACCCACAAAAAAACCAATCTAACAGTTAAATTAAAATATACTCAAAATATACTAAGTAAGAAAAAGACTATAAACAGAAAGGACAGTATGATGTCTTTTTTTGTAGGGAAGAAGAAAAAAACAAAGACCAGAAGGATATTCAACAGAAGTTATAGCAGGGTGGTAAGCTTATGGATAGTTTCCAATTATTTTTCTTTATATTTTCCATATTAAAAATAAACACACTTTGTAGTCAAAAGACAAAGGAGGTAATTTTTTGAGGTGAGGGAACTATTCTACTTCTTGATCATGGTGGTGGTTAGATAAGTGCATACATTTGTCAAAACTCAAACAACTGTATATCACAAAGAATGAATTTAACTGTATAAAAATTTTAAGTCGATCCAAATAAGGCATATTAAAATTTATAAAAACAACTATATAAATATATGGATGTGTGTGTGTATATCTCTACTACTGTTAATTTGCTTATCAGTTAGCCAATTTCACTTCTAGGCATTTAATCCTAGGAAATATTAAGAAAAGCACACAAACATAGCTAAGAAAATGCAGCCAACGTTATTTAAAGCAACAAAAAAGTGGGCAACAGAGGTCTGTGTAAATAAGATATGGTCCAACAACAGGGTATTTATTATAAAGATTTCAGTCTAGCCATAATGATTAAACATTGAGAGCCATTAAAAATAATGTTTTAATAGAGTAATTGATTTTTTAACTCAAAATATTAAAGGGGGGAGAATGGTCACAAATTACCATGTACACTGAGTTCCTAATTTTGGTTAATAAACAGGGGTAGGGGACAGAAGGGAAGGACAGGGCAAGTTGAGCATCCAGTTATGTAGACATAGAAAAAGTGTCATGTATGCTAAGATGTTAACAGTGGATACGATACGCATAGTGGGATAGTTTTCTTACTTAGACCATTCTCTATTTTCCAAAATTTCTATAACAAAGTTATACTTCTTTAATCAAAAAAATATTTTTTAAACATATCACATACATTTACCCTTGACTATCAGATGGAAACATAACATGGTACAAAAGCTGTAAGAGTGAGTGATTCAGCGATTATATTAACAACCAAAAAAATTTAACAACTTGAACAGTTATTTATAGCATGGAAATTTTACTTACTAAATGCTTAATGTGTTAGCACTTGATTCTCTCCCCCATTAAATGCATGACATTGCCCACCATGGTTCTTAGAACATTTTCACTAAATAATGTTGCTTTTGTTCACATATAGTTACACAGTGAGATTTCTTTTTTTAAGCAAAGAAAACGTAACAGATATTCTATTACAGCTATTTAGAAAACACTAAGAATTCAACACCACAAGTATACTGCTTCAGCCTAATATGGACTACACTAACCACCAAATTTAATTTTGAGAGGCTGATTACAACCTAAATAAAGGATACGCAGAAATATCCATATTCACTTTTCTAAGACATAAATCCTTGGAATTTTTTTTAAAGCAACATGCCAAAAGGTCAGATATGCATACTGAAGAGGAACTACCTCCAAAGCCCTGAAAACACCCAACGACAGGCTAACAACACAAATCTCTCCCTAGACTGTCAACAGAATCAATAGTCTGAGATCTACTGGGGACAATAACAGAGCAAGAAAGATGGCCACACCACCTCAGTGGCACATTGCTTTGAAACAGTTAATGTGAGGCTGGGAGGGAAAGTCACACAAATGAATCCTGAAAGTTACATAAGCCTGGGATACACTGACTAAGCTAATAGCTGCAGAGGATGGAGAGTCACACGCAACTTAAGAAAAAGCGGTAAACCAACTGCAAGGAATAAAACCTCCATGTATAACTCTAACAGACATGGAATCACTGTACACGAACAAATGAAAACAAAGAGGATTAAAACATTATTCACTGTTGTAGCAGAATCGTTTCTTAGGGGAAAAAATGGATATAAAAAGTTTCCACCCGCCTCCTGTTTGCTATTCCTCCTAGGGAGGCAATGTGTACTCATTAGTTTTCAGATCCTGTTAGATTTGGGATAACGTGATTGGGCTTGAAACATGACAGAAAATGCCTAAGTGGATCATTATGGAAAACAAGAGCATCCCATATACAAGAGAAGGAAAATAAGGAAATTAAGTTCTAAGAAACCCAACACATAAACATTTTGATGTTTTCATTCAGTGTTGGTAGCAGATTCAAACTGAAGTACACAACACGTATTTATTTCTTTAAAGACTTGCCTCTTTTCAGAAGAGACCTGAAGGTGTTTACAACAAAGGACATAATGAGGCCAAGAGAAGTAAAAAGTGGGATTACGTCTACGACAATAAAGGTAGCTTTCCAGGTACCCTTCCACGTATGTTCCTAGAGAAGTCTTCATAGCAACAACTTTTTGGCATGTTAACTCAGCCCTCTTATGCCTGGCTGCTCCTGGGGACTGAGATATGGTACAGGGTGCACAGCACTGCTCAGAGGCAGTACTGTTACTTCGCACATCAAGTACAAAGCACGTAAGGGAAGATTCTGTGCTACAGGAAAGCTTGTACATTTTAAATGACAAAGTTTCTTGAAGTGCCCGTGCTCAATTTTAATAGCTCAAGGTAGAATAAAAAGCAGGTATTAGCTCAATTTTCCATGGGATGATGTTATGAAGCCAGAAATTACTAGGATTGAGAAAAGGTAACAACTCTAAATCAATCTAAATAGGAAATCCCTATAACTACACTTCCTATAGTTCTAAAGCTTATAACAAATCTGAAACACACATATAATGAACTGGGAAAGATTTAATCTTTCACAATCATATGGATAATCTGTGGTAGGCGAAAATCAACCTATCTATCAACTCAAACAGGCAAGTAAGAGCAGGGAAAAGAGCTTTATTCTGTGTCCGAACTACATATAAACCACAACACAAATGAAATAAAATTATATGCTGACATGTAACAGAGAGAAAGAATGGAAATATCCAAAGGGGTTGAACCATAAACTTATACGGTAATACTACATTTAGAAGGAACAGACATGATCACTGTGAATATCAATTAGTGTAACAAAATAACTAAAGTGGACATGTATTCAATTAGCTGAATACTAGAGTTTTGTTACAAATTAGAAATTACATAGGGTTCACTGAGCCTTTATCAAGTGGCATTAATAAACAAAGACTTATACTCAAAGCACTGTTTTCCAAACTACACCAGAAGGTGACCTTCAAAAGGGTAACTCATCTACGTGAACCTGAACGATGCCCATCCTATTATCAACTTTAGCATAATTTTCAATGACTACTTAGAGGCATTAAGCACAAGCTATGAGCAAACCCCAGCCTGAAATATTATGTCCACTAACACAGTAAGACCTGATGGAAGTTGAATACAGGCCAAAAGAAGAAAGATAAAGACCATTCTTCCAAAAGACTTCTTGATCCGAAGTCTGAAAGTCACATCCAAACCCCCAGGATTTGATCAAGTCCATTTGTTTCGGCTTATTTTGTCTTCCCATAAAGAGCTTCAAGACCCTGGTCCATATGTCAGCTTTTTCATACTGATAACTTACTGGAAACAGCCTATCGAATATGTCCCCTGCAATTTGGGGGCATATCTGCCTATTCTCTTGAAAAGAGAGCAGAGGCAAAGACAGGTGGTTTTTCAAATTAAAAAAGTAGGACTTGCCTGTTGGCACAGTGTGCCAAGGCAGGGGACACAGCTTCGATCCCTGGTCTGGGAAGATCCCACATGCCGCGGAGCAACTAAGCCCATGTGCCACAACTACTGAGCGTGTGCTCTAGAGCCCGCAAGACACAACTACTGAGCCCGCATGGCACAACTACTAAAGCCCGCACACCTAGAGTCCATGCTCCGCAACAAGAGAAGCCACCACAATGAGAAGCCCATGCACCGCAATGAAGAGTAGCCCCCACTTGCCACAACTAGAGAAAGCCCACAAGCAGCAACGAAGACCCAACACAGCCAAAAATCAATCAATAAATAAATGTTCCTTTTAGAAAAAAGTAAACCAACAATGAAGTGAGGAGGTTGTCAGGTACATAAATTAGAACAGAAAGCGACGTAGTGGTACTTTGCTTTAAATTTTTCCAGTAGTTCTCTCATAACATTTGTGCACATTGTGCTACTTGACAAAAGCAGCAAAACCAAGTGCTAGATGAAATCAGAAACAATTTTACAAGCTTTCTTCTATAGCTTTAGAAAGAAAAAAACATTTTTAAACCATATATTTACTTCTCCAGCTTTCCAGTGTAATTCAGAACTTACTAGCACTATGACGTACTCGGAAATCCACTTGGTGGGGAGTCAGGAGATCTGGATGCCCATTTTAGCACTGCTACATCACCAGGTGACCATGCACTGACCCAGTCCAGACCCCTACCCAAGCTCCAAAACTCCTTTTGAATGTTCTTCCTTCATGTGGTTTTTGCCATGTCATACCCTGCTGCCTCTCACACTTTTACACCTAATAAAACTTTTCCACATATCTCTTGGCGTATCTGTTTTTGACTTTGTCTTGTATTATACATGTTTACTTACCCACTGTTCCTGTCCTCAACTTTAGACTCTCGAGGATAAGAAAAGAGATTTACTCCTCTCTCTTCCACAAAGGAAACACTCAGGACAGGGTAGCCAAAAGGAAATTAAGTGCATCGAGGGGAAGAGATTGTAGGAGAGGTAAGTAGACAGCTTCTGGGAAACAAATCTGTCACAGGATGCGAGATTTACTTCAAAGTACTACAGCATACTCAGTGTGATAGTATGCGTACACATTACTTAGATTAAGCTCTGGAATAGGTGCTGCCAGCATATTAGTAAAAAAAAAAAAAAAAAAAAAAAGAATGCACAATCCAGAAGCAATCAGCAAGTATTCTTATCGAAAATTCAAATTTGGAAGCTCAAAAAGTAGGGGTTGCTACAACTAGGGCTTCACTCATCCATGTCTTGATCAACAACAATGTTTTGCCAGTTAGCACAGTGACTGTTGGAAATAAGATTTTATTAGCGAAAATGGTTCGTTAACTAGCATGATAAATGTTAGATGTTCTATCAGTAAAATGAAAACTATGGAAAAGATATAAGGGTTAGCTAACATATAAAGATACTCCTACACGTGCTGTGTGAAGAAGTTATGAGAATATTCAAGGCGATGAGAACAAGGCCTGTAGCTTCAACTATAGGGAGGGTGCCTCAGGCTTGATCTCTCAACAGTCTTGGGTGCAGCCTTTGGTTTACGGCAGAGATTCTCACCTTTGGCACCACTGCTACTTTGGGCCAGATCACTCCTTACTGGGGAGAGCTGTCCTGTGCATCAGAACGTTTAGCAGCGTACCTGGCCTCTATGATGCCTGTAGGGCTGCCCCCACAAGCTATGAAAACCAAAAATGCTTCCAGACTTTACCAAAAGTCCCCCGGGAGGCAAAATTCCCCCTGCTGAGAACCACTGGTCTAAGAGGGCTGCTGGCTGTCTAAGGCCAACTAGAACCAGCCTCCTCTGCCTCAGGTGACCCTTCCCTGCAAAGAGCACTTAAAGGAAGAGACAACTGGGACTTCACTGAGTTTTACAGGACAGGTTATATGAACCATTTTGTACCTGCTTGCAAATAAATTTTTGTTGAGTAAATGTCTGCATGTATTGTAGAACAGGGCTGGAGACTTGCTCACGTTATAACCTGGTTGTAGGGCTGCCTGCAAAGGTATAATGTAGAAAAGCAATGAGAGTGGCTCACATGTATGTAAGGTAGTTAATCATATCCCAGTGAGAAGAAATTGGAAGTTTTAATTCATTCTTTTTGAACTAAGTAAGAAAAACACAAAACAGGTACATAGGTCCTGGCTTTTGTATGGCTCTCTAAAAAGAGAATCAATGCCCATATAACATAAGATTATGAATCCATGTAACCGACGTTCAGTTCAGGCAGAACTGACAAGCACTGGCACTGGTTGTTTCACATTTGCTCTGCCTGGGCAGTGACAATGCCAGACCTTTTGTTAAATATTTTATAGAACATTCCTAAGAACAGGCATGTTATGATTCCATTAAAATTTACAAGTTTCACATTACAAAGCAACGTGATATTTCAACATGAAATTTCAACATGAAAGGTGCTGAAACATATCACCTCATCAGCTCAGTGTCATATTCTATGCTCCTCTCCCAACAGCCATTTAAAAAAAGAACACCCATCACGATACTCAGCACGTAAGAACAGTAAATAAGTGCTGAGGCAAAAGTGAGATGAACTGCTAGGGATTCAGACTTCTCAAATATGCAGTTTTTATCTTCTCTAATGAGACTAGCTTTAGCTCCTAAATGTCTATGGAATGCAAACAGGCATCAAGTCTTAAAGACCATGTGTAATTAAATTCAGCAACTGCATAGAAATCAAAGTTCCAGAAGCCCAAGTTCTATAAAGTAAACAAATAAGGACTCTGTATCAGATACAGTAAGCTCAGAAACTTTAAGGATAAGAATTATAATTGAAAGGGGAAAACACAGTAAGAAGGGCCATATTCAATAAAACTACTGTGTGATTATAAGGACTGAGAGCAGGAAGGGGCTTTTATTATCAAATTCAGTTGCAGAACAGATTGGTGTTATAAGCCATTGAATGTTACCAATTCAAAAAGGTAAGATGGACAGTGAAATGGGCCACTTTCTAAAACAAGTTCAATTCACTGCTGCTAAACCAAATCCCACTAGCTCTCATTTTCAAGAAATGACTATGTTCACAATACTGGGGACTTCCCTGGTGGTCCAGTGGTTAAGAATCCACCTGCCACACTGTGGTTAAGAATCTGCCTGCCAATGCAGGGGACATGGGTTTGAGCCCTGGTCCGGGAAGATCCCACATGCCGCGGAGCAACTAAGTCCGTGTGCCACAACTACTGAGTCCGCGTGCCACAACTGCTGAAGCCCACGCGCCTAGAGCCCATGCTCCGCAACAAGAGAAACCACCACAATGAGAAGCCCGCGCATCGCAGCAAAGAGTAGCCCCCGCTCACCGCAAATAGAGAAAAGCCCACGTGCAGCAACAAAGAACCAACGCAGCCAAAAATAAATAATTTAAAAACAAAAAAGAATCCGCCTGCCAATGCAGAGGACACAGGTTCGAGCCTGGTCCAGGAAGATCCCACATCCCGCGGAGCACCTAATCCCATGTGCCACAACTACTGAGCCTGCACTCTAGAGCCCACGAGCCACAACTACTGAGCCCACGCTCCACAACAAGAGAAGCCACCGCAATGAGAAGCCTGCGCACAGCAACGAAGAGTAGCCCCACTCACCACAACTAGAGAATGCCCACACACAGCAACGAAGACCCAACGCAGCCAAAAATAAAAAATAAATTAATAAAAATAAATTTAAAAAAAAGAAAAGGATATTGGACATCCTCATCTCATTTATGGTGCTTTAAAGAAGACAGTACAGTGGAACTACATCGCATGCACACTTAGCTTATGCAACTCCAACTACTCAGGTTAAAGAGGCGAGCGAAAAAAGTTCAAGTAGTGTGCAGGATCTTACCCATCCCACAAGCCTGGGCCAGCTCTACTCTCGGCCTGTCTCATGTACTGCATGCCCCAACAACTCTTCCCAGTGAATGAAATGCTAGCGGTTCAAGGTAGTTGTCATTTGCAAAATCCTTAACTGAAAGCCAACACTTCATCTAGTGCTTAACCAAAGAAACCTACCGACCCGATAATGGGAGAAAGATAGCAATGCTGGACTCTTAAGAGTAAATGTTAACAAAGGGAATCTTTGCTTCACATGTGGATTTTCTTTTAGCCTTATTAAGATATAACTGGCAAATAAAATTCACATGCTGATGTTAAAACTAAATCCTTAAATATGATGTAACGCCACTGTACACCAAGGGAAAACTGTAACTGGAAAAGTATTAGAAGGATAAAAATTGTATTTTAAAATATCCTCAGCAATGGGCACTGGTAATGAAAGTATGAAGGAGTGCTTGGCCCTTCAAGACATTCCATTTTCCCCCAAACCTGATAATGAGGGGATTTTTTAAAATCTTTAGCCTCTATATGAACTTCTATATGAAGTTGACAGATGAATGGATAAAGAAGACGCAGTGTATATATACAATGGAATACTACTCAGCCATGAAAAAAAGGAATGAAATCATGTCATTTGCAACAACATGGATGGACCTAGAGTATCATACTAAGTGAAGACAGAAAATGACAAATACCATATGATATCACTTACATGTGGAATCTAAAAGGAAAAAAAAAAGACATAAATGAACTTATTTCCAAAACAGAAAATGAACTTATTTCCAAAACAGAAAGAGACTCACAGACACATAAAACAAAGTCATGGTTACCATGGAAAGTGGGGTGGGGGGAGAGATAAATTAGGAGGCTGAGATTAACATGTATACACTATTATGTATAAACAGATAACCAACAAGGTCCTACTGTATAGTACAGGGAACTATACTCAATATTATGTAATAACCTATAAGGGGAAAGAATCTTTAAAAAATTTATATATACGTATAAATGAATCACTGTCCTGTACACCTGAAACTTACACGCTATTGTAAATCAACTATGCTTCAATATACATATACGCATACATACATAAAATCTTTAGCCTCTGTATGAAGTCTCCAGTTTAACTGACCAAGGAAATGAGCTTGAGAGATGAGACTGTGGGAATAACTACTGATAAACTCAAGCTTGCACAAAGCAAGAAGGAAAAGAAGTCCTAGAGGGGAATGGAAAGAAGAGAATGAACCCAAACCATGAACCATCCATCTGGAAAGCAGAGGAGTACACAGAAGAGGATGTAAATAATCCACTTCGGTTCCTGGAGCTGGCTGCAGAAGTAGGAACAAACCGCCATTACTGCCCAGCACAGGGGCCATGCTGAATCAGACCTCTTTCTGACTCATTCATCAAGCCTAGCTAGCTCAGACTCAGCTTTGTTCTCATCCTTATTTGTATACTGGTGTGGAAGGACCATATGAAGCAGAGAACTCTGGAAACACAAATTCCAGAATTCCTTGGCACACTGGGGAGTACCTTTCACCAGAGGTCTGCTAACAAGAAACTCAAAAACAGACATAACCAAAATGTCAATGTATAATTTTTAACATCCTATATCACTTTTAAAGACCTAAAACTACATAATCACATTAGAAAAGCCTCACAAACACAGCAATGAAATCACATTATAAAGCCTCACTACACCCACTTTGTTTATTAATATGCTTACTTATCCGTTTATTCTTATAGTTTAGGAAACAGCTGCAGACAAGAGACTTCCCTGAATTCTGTAACCGGAAGAGTTGTGTCATGAAACAGTTTCTGACCCTTCCCACTAGAGCTCATTAAGCAAACCCCACCCGTAGGTCTGGACCCAAGAAATAAAAAGCAACCTTGTAACTTTGATTTGGTTTTGCCTGCTGGGAAGTCAGAATGTTATTAACTATTTGACATGATATCCAGCCTGCTTTACGGTTATGGCTATCATTTTAATTATATATTATCTTTCTGGCTTAACAATCATCCTCCTGTGAGTATAATTTTCATTCATCCATCATTTGATCAGATGCTAGAAAGCTCCTAGCAACAGTTCAGACTGAGAAGTTAAGTGATCAGACTGCAGCTCAGAGGAAAGTGACCCCCATTCTCAAAGCCACTAAAACCAAGTACTCGAAAAATGATGATCTTAATGACGAACCGTGAAAGACATTTGATGCCATATTTATCAGTTACCAAAAACACTCAGACAAAAGGAGAAAGAATCATATACATTTGAAGCAGGCATATACCTTATGAACAAACTAAGGTCCTCAGATGTTAAAGATCTAATTCTGGGACAGGTCTACTCTCATGAGATCATAAAGCTACTTAGTCATGAGTTAAGAAGAGAATATAGGTTATCCTGACTCACATTTAACACTGGCATACTAAACAGTACCTCAGATGCTCTTAAATACCTGCCTGTGAATAAGAAAAATGAATCCCAAAATAAAAATTATTATTATTCCAAACCTAACATCACTGACGCCCCCCCCAAAAAAAATCCATATATGTTTAAAAGCTACATTTGCATAGGTGATCATCTACAGAGCTTCTAAGATGCAATTCCTTTCCAGGGGCATTTACTATCTGAAATGAGCACTGCAGAAGTGGACAAAGATACTACAGACCACAAATCAAAACAGCTGCATGAAAATATATTCACTAAAATTAATAGACATATATGTTAAACATAAATACCAAGAAGTGTAAGTTATTTAGAATGGTAAATATTTTGCTGAAAGCTCAGCATTGGTCCTTTAAAAATTTACAATATTGGCCAGCTTTTCTATTTTTTAAAGTGTTCTGTGATCCTTGCCATTTGTCACCTTGAACAGACTATTCCAGGCTACAGTAAAGAATTAGGGCTTTTTTCTAACTGAACTAAAAAGACACCCCATTTGCTTTGAAAAAATGGCTACCACCTGCTATTAATCTGAAACTGAAAACAAGCAGTGTAATGAAATTTAGCAAGTTAACAACCCCCTCCACCACTTTTCTGAAAGAAGAGCATAAATGACATTTCATAATCGTCCCCAAAAATATAAGAGTTCTAAGAAATAGGTTTATATTTTACTAATAATAAACTCCAAACGGCATATGAGATTATTAAAAACCAGACACTGTGCCGTTGACAAGCCTGGTTTGAGCTCTGAAGGAATTCCCTCCCAAGTCCCCCCATCTTTTTCCTTTATTCTTTTAGTCTGGTGTCAGATGAATACAAGCAGTAATGATAGACACGATCAAGGAAGAACTGGCTGAATGTGCGTAAAAAGACTGCTTAGCTGGTCTTTGCAAACAGCTATCTTTTGTCCTGTTGGAGCTTTCTGTCACCTGAGGTAACCTGCATCTTCAAGAGATGAAATGCAACGTAAAACTTTTTTTTTTATTGGAGTAAAATTGCTTTACAATGTTGTGTTAGTTTCTGCTGTACAATGAAGTGAATCAGCTATACTTATACACATATCCCCTCCCTCTTGGACCTCCCTCCTACCCCCTCCACCCCACCCATCTAGGTCCTCACAGAGCACCGAGCTGAGCTCCCTGTGCTATACAGCAGGTTCCTGCTAGCTATCTATTTTACTCATGGTAGTGTATTTATGTGAAACCTAATCTCCCAATTCGTCCCACCCTTCCCTTCTCCCCATGTCCACATGTCCATTCTCTATGTCTACGTCTCTATTCATGCCCTACAAATGGGTTCATCTATACCATTTTTCTAGATTCCACATACATGCATTAATATACGATACTTGTTTTTCTCTTTCTGTCTTACTTCACTCTGTATGACAGACTCTAGGTCCATCCACATCTCTACAAATGACCCAATTTCATTTCTTTGTACAGCTGAGTAATATCCCATTGTATATATGTACCATGTCTTCTTTATCCATTCATCTATCTTTGGACATTCAGGTTGTTTCCATGTCCTGGCTATTGTAAATAGTGCTGCAATGAACACTGGGGCACATGTGTCCTTCTGAATTACGGTTTTCTCAGGGTATATGCCCAGCAGTGGGATTGCTGGGTCATATGGTAGTTCTATTTTTAGCTTTTTAAGGGACCTCCATACTGTTCTCCGTAGTGGCTGTATCAATTTACATTCCGACCAACAGTGCAAGAGGGTTCCCTTTTCTCCAAGCCCTCTCCAGCATTTATTGTTTGTAGATTTTTTTTAACATCTCTATTGGAGTATAATTGCTTTACAATGTTGTGTGAGTTTCTGCTTTATAACAAAGTGAATCAGCTATACATATACATGTATCCCCATATCTCTTGCATCTCCCTCCCTCCCACCCTCCCTATCCCACCCCTCTAGGTGGTCACAAAGCACCAAGCTGATCTCCCTGTGGTATGCAGCTGCTTCCCACTAGCTATCTATTTTATATTTGGTAGTGCATATATGTCAATGTCACTCTCTCACTTCGTCCCAGCTTACCCTTCCCCCTCCCCATGTCTTCAAGTCCGTTCTCAACGTCTGTGTCTTTATTCCTGTCCTGCCCCTAGGTTCTTCAGAACCTTTTTTTTTTTCTTTAGATTCCATATATATGTGTTAGCATACGGTATTTGTTTTTCACTTTCTGACTTACTTCACTCTATGACAGGCTCTAGGTCCATCCACCTCAGTACAAATAACTCAATTTTGTTTCTTTTTATGGAGTAATATTCCACTGTATATATGTGCCACATCTTCTTTATCCATTCATCTGTCGATGGACACTTAGGTTGCTTCCATGTCCTGGCTATTGTAAACAGAGCTGCAATGAACATTGTGGTATGTGACTCTTTTTGAGTTATGGTTTTCTCAGGGTATATGCCCAGTAGTGGGACTGTTGGATCGTATGGTAGTTCTATTTTTAGTTTTTTAAGGAACCTCCATACTGCTCTCCATAGTGGCTGTATCAATTTACATTCCCACCAACAGTGCAAGAGAGTTCCCTTTTCTCCACGCCCTCTCCAGCACTTACTGTTTGTAGATTTTTTGATGACCATTCTGACCAGTGTGAGGTGATACCTCACGGTAGTTTTGATTTCCATTTCTCTAATAACTAGTGATGTTGAGCAGCTTTTCATGTGCCTCTTGGCCATGTGTATGTCTTCTTTGGTGAAATGTCTATTTAGGTCTTCTGCCCATTTTTTAATTGGGTTGTTTTTCTGATATTGAGCTTCATGAGCTGTTTGTGTATTTTGGAGATTAATCCTTTGTCAGTTGCTTCATTTGCAAATATTTTCTCCCATTCTGAGGGTTGTCTTTTCACCTTGTTTATGGTTTCCTTTGCTGTGCAAAAGCTTTTCAGTTTCATTAGGTCCCATTTGTTTATTTTTGTTTTTATTTTCATTACTCTAGGAGGTGGGTCAAAAGGGATCTTGCTGTGATTTATGTCAAAGAGGGTTCTTCCTATGTTTTCCTCTAAGAGTTTTATAGTGTCCGGTCTTACATTTAGGTCTGTAATCCATTTTGAGTATATTTTTGTATATGGTGTTAGGGAGTGTTCTAATTTCATCCTTTTACACGTAGCTGTCCAGTTTTCCCAGCACCACTTATTGGAGAGGCTGTCTTTTCTCTACTGTATGTTCTTGCCTCCTTTTTCATAAATTAGGTGATCATATGTGGGTGGGTTTATCTCTGGGCTTTCTATCCTGTACCATAGACCTATATTTCTGTTTCTGTGCCAGTACCATCCTGTGTTGATTACTGTAGCTTTGTAATATAGTTTAAAGTCAGGGAGCCTGATTGTTAATTGGTCTATTCTCCAAAGAGTTCCTGGAACACTTTGGAAACTGTTCCAATTTGTTTGATAGAAAGACCTGGCCACCAACTTAGTCAGCTCTAACTAAGCATACAGCATGACCCAAGCAGACTACTCACAATTCACGACCATCCATAAATGACCCTGGAGCATTCTGAATAAAGCAAACCCTATATACATGCTAACATGTTCAGTTAAATGCTAAAATAATTCACTTATCTGAAGAACAAAATAAACTTAATGTATCTATTCATTTATTTGACAGCACTCAATGAAACCTATTTTATGAAGATCATCCAACTACCCTACTAGCCACAGCAGAATACAATGAATAACCGGCATCTCACTCAATGACCATAAATCACAATCCTAAAGCTCCAGTTTACATATGGAGCTATAAAACTAGCAACAATCCATCCCTGTCTACAAATGCTGTTTTTCAAGAATTTACAAAGTGGGGTGGAGGGCGGCACACAGGTTGTATAAACAAACAACCATACTAAAAGATAATATATGATAAGGACAGTGAATGCTGCAAGGGAAATAAAAGATCTGATCAGCTGGACTGGAACTTGAAGACTGGATGAGTAGGATGTAGATGGGCAGAGACTGAGTCAAAGGCCACTGTAAGAAAGGGGACAATAAACAGAGGTCCAGAGGAGGGAAGACAGGAGGCCTCGGCAAGCCTATTAGTTGAAGAGGGAATTACAGTATGAGGGCCAGAGAGTAAGTGGGAACTGGGCTGCAGGAAGACTTAACTGTCTGCCTAAGAGGTCTGGACTTCATCCTGTAGGCCATCGGGGTGCCTCTAAAGGTTTCTGAGTGCAATGAAAACAGCATTTTAGTAAGATTAATCTTGGTGTATAGGATGGATTAGAAAGAGGGGTGAACGCCAGTGGGGAAACCATTAAGGGGGCGATTGAAAGGATCCAGGTGTGAATAATAGAGGCCTACATGTGCTGAATGGCAGTTATGTTTCCACCAGCACTTTCTAAATACTGTCTAAAGTAAATGTACAGGGACTTCCCTGATGGTCCAGTGGTAAAGAATTCGCCTCACAATGCAGGGGACTTGGGTTTGATCCCTGGTCAGGGAACTAAGATCCCACATGCCACGGGGCAACTAAGCCCATGTGCCACAACTACTGAGCTCGCGCGCCTCAACTAGAGAGCCTGCGTGCTGCAAACTACAGAGCCTGTGCACTCTGGAACCTGTGAGCCACAACTACAGAGCCCACAGACCCTTGAGCCCACATGCCACAACTAGAGAGAAGCCTGCACGCCACAACAAAGAGCCTGCTCACCACAAGGAAAGATCCCACATGTCGCAACTAAGACCCGATGCAGCCAAAAATGAAATAAAATGAATAAATAAATAATAAAGTAAATGCAGAAATTCTAGTGAGAGAACAGCGAACTACAAAACTAAAAGAACAAACCATGCTCTACAACACAGGGGAACATGCAAGAATTAACACAATGCATACTGTTAGCCATGCAAGGAAAATCTCTGAGAAGAAATAACCACTGAAACAATGTAATGTGGAAATACATGTAAGATGTCAAACACTCTAAAATAAAGAGGAAAATATAATTAATGAAAGAGGAGGACAACTGGGTACATAATGAGGCATTAGGAATTATTTTCTTTTTTTATTGAGGTACAATTGACATATTATAATGTTTCAGGTACAAAACATAATGATTGCAATGATCACAATAAGTCTAGTTAAAATACTTCGCTACACAAAAGTTTTTTTCCTTGTGATAAGAACTTTTAAGATCTACTCTCTTAGCAACTTTCAAATATACAATACGATATTATTAACTACAGTCACCACAGGAATTATTTTCTTTAACCACCAGTGGCAGTCTATGGTTGAAAATCTGGTATTTGAGAGAATTATGCTGCCATCACGTGGGAAAATATAACAGAGAGTTTTCCTTATGGCCAGTACCAATGTCTTTCCATCAAAAAGTTCAAATTTGCTACAGTCTGACACTAAGTTTAAGTCCTTTACCCTAAACAAGACTACTATATAAAATCCCCAACCTTAGGGAAAAAATATAAGTCTTATATATATATGTTAATTTTAATATTTGTTCAGATATTTCACTGAGATGTTGTTTAGTATGCCACCTTTAAAATGTGAATCAAGGTAACCTGTATTCCATTTTTAACTTATGATTTAACTAGCCTTCTGATCTTAAAAGAATCCTTTAACATGTAAGGACTTTGGTTTCTAAGGCATGGCTGAAAAGTTAAAATTCTAGACTCTCCTAAAATGAAGAGATCAATCTTTTCAACAGATGGCTTAGATGCCCCAAGAAATGGGTCAGAAGCTTAAGCCCTTGTCCTGGGTGCTGGGTCCAGGCCAGGTTGGCTCCTTTAGGTTCTGGAGACAATTCAACAAAATGGAAGACAGATCAAAAGGATAGATCTCTGAACTCAGGAGTCTGGGGAAAGCTGCTTCAAATAACAAAGATTAATAAGAACTAATAATTGTATAGCACTTAAAAAGTTTATAAATATTTCACATTAATATCACTTAATTCCCAAAACAATACCAGGACTAAATTAAATTCTCAAAGCTATGCCTAGAATACTGCATAGCACAGACAGAAATAGTAAAATAGGCAAACCCTGTCAAAATTATCACCCCCATTTTACAGTAGAACACACAAAGGGTCATAGAGGTGAAATGAATTGGCCTAATCACATGGCCAATAAATGGGCAAGATGGTCTTTTATCAACCACTCCCTCATTATTACACAACTACCTTTATCACCTTCTCTACACATCCATGCCAGGCTCTACTGACCATTCCCTTTTATAAACTCTCATGGCTCCAGCAGCCTACAGCACACAATTCATTCAGCAATAGCTATGGAGAAACTCCCACGTATGAGGCATTGTATAGAATGCTGTTGGTTAAGGGTGTGTTAGGTTTCTCCAGACAAACAGAACCAATAGGATATATAGATATCAAAGAGGAGATCTGTTACTGGAATTGGCTCACACAGTTACGAAAGCTGAGAAGCCCTACAATCTGCCGTCTGCAAACTGGAGGACTGGGAAAGTCAATGGGGTAGGCCTGAGAAGCAGCGAAGCTGACAGTGTAACTCTCGGCCTGAGGCTAACGGTATAAGAACACAAGGAGGGGCACTGGTGTAGGTCCTGGAGGCTGAAGGCCCAAGAACCAGGAGCTTCAATGTTCAAGCACAAGAGAAATGGACATCCCAGTTCAAGAAGAAAGACAATTCGCCCTTCCTTCGCCTTTCTGTTCCATTCAGGACCCCAACTGATTGGACAATGCCCGCCCACATAGGTGGGGGCAGACCTCTTTCCTCAGTGTACTGAACAAACGTGCTGACCCGTTCCGGGATGCTCATCCCTTCCCCTCACAGACACATGCAGAAGTAACCTTTTACTAGCTACCTGGGTATCCTTTAGCCCAGTCAAGCGGACACATAAAATTAACCATCACAGGGCAGGAGCAAGAATGAGAAGATGATCAGATACAGGTTAACCTGTAAAAAAAACTTGTATCAAGAAATAACACAAGCCGGAGTTGGGGGGGCGGGGCGGTGGGTGGGATGAATTGGGAGATGGGGATTGACATATATACACTAATATGTATAAAATGGATAACTAATAAGAACCTGCTGTATAAAAAAAATAAATAAAATTCTAAAATAAAAAAAAAGCAAGAAATAACACAAGCATATAAATAACTATAAAAATGAAAGTAAAATGTGTAGACTGAACTCCTTGGGGGTGGGACATATATCTTCTGACCGTCGTATGGCCAGAGCCTGGCAAGTATGTAACAGACATTCCATATAGGTTTGGCGGATGGATGGATGGATGAGTGCTAAGATTTCCTCTGCCTCCTACACTGTCTATGTGGTTCAGGTTCCTGACAGACACAGGGAGGTTTGACTAAGGCATGCTCTTTATTCCTCGACCTTCTATTCTTATGAATTATTGGTATTTCAAGGACTGGATTTTTGACAGAGAAAGGTAAGAAAAGCGTATTTCTGAAATCCCCCTTTGTAGTTCTGTCTCCTCATTTAATATTACACATGTCTGTGTCATTTTCTCCATCTCTCTTGTTCCAAGAAACGCATCGAAGCAGGTAGCTTACTATTTCCATTTCTCTTGATCCAACCTGACCCCCTCTACTTTAGCACACTGAACGTAACAGTGTATTCTAGATCAGCGAAGGCTAGCAATTACGTGCATCCAGGACACTTCTATAGGATGGCAGACAGATGCAAGTGTGTCACCATCCCTGACTCCCATGCCCATGGCAGAGGTCACTCAGCCATCAATGCCTTGACTCACGGAGTCTGAATGGGGCTACACAGTCCTCCCCAACACAGTGTTCTAGAGGCAGGCACTGCCAATCAATTGGAGTTGGCTGACAGTTTTCTAGACTATCCTGGCTGTCAAAACGTGCTATGGGTGAAAGAAGAGTGATTCAAACAGAAGAAAAAATAAACAGAAAACTAAGAGAAGTAAAGGAAAATAACTAAGGGGCTGCAATGTGATCACAGATTAGGCCCCCAAAACAGCATAGATATTCTGAGCCATAAATAAACAAGAGTTAAAAGGGCATGGAGAAAATGGACAGGAAAGCTGGAGGATATGGGAGCTCCACAAACACAGAGCAGTGCCTCAGCAGTCCCAAGAGGCATGCCCAGTGTCTACACAAACACATCAAAGTTGAAGCCCGTAGAAAGAAAGCAGGCCACACTCTGGGAATCAGGTACTGACAGGGACAATATCAGGGAAGGGCTATCAGCCCAGGAAGTGGCCAGTAGCAACTTGCCACCTGATCCAAACAGAACCAGGGGCTACCCCAGAGCATCACTGGAGTGCTGGTCAAGTTCACCCTCAGGCACAGCTCAGCAAAGACTAGTCTCAGAAATCACATGGATAGAAAGGACAAGGCTATCTACACGGTGTCCTATTGTGCCCAGCAACCATCAGAATGAAGATGGATCAAGGGACCGATAAGAAGGCCATGGTATCCAAGGGTGGAGCAGCCCAAATTGTTTCATTATTTTCATTGCCCTCCTCCCCTCTGATTCAGTGCCTTGGGACCAACTTCATGGGGCTGATTTTTGGCTCTGCATAACCCTTCTTTTCTAAACTGCCCCTATACCCACTGGCCCAAGCAGGTTAAGAGTTTAAAACTTTAAACTGCCCAGCAGAACACTTTTGGAATGAGTGAGTTTACTCATAAACCCAATCTGACCAAAGTAATTGAACATACACGCAAATGTGAGTAAATTAATAATGAAACATTAATTTAATTCCCTCTTTTAGTTCCCTCCCCTCCCCTCAGTTGCTCCTGACTTTATCATCTTCAGCTCCTGTACATTAGATAATAGAATAAATGTCAATTACATCAGCCAAACTAGAAACCTGGCCTATCCGTAACTCTTCCGCATCCTCTCTCCATATGCAACTCATCACCACCCCCTATCAATTCGAATTTCATGCTTCACCTTCAGGATTTTTGTTATGTTAGTTTCCCAGCACTGAAGACCTCCTGCAATTTACCTGATATTTTTCCTTAAATCAGCTCCCTTTTAAAAGTTGAATAATTAAAAGACAAAACTTTATATAACTACCATAATTGGAAAACCAGATTCAACTCTCAGAAATAGAAGATAATGGGGAAAATACAAGGAAAACTATTTCTGGTTGGAAACTGTTGCCTGACCCAAGGCTCTGAGCTGAAAAATGCCCCACTTCTCTTTGTTAAAAAGGTAGATGGGGCTTCCCTGGTGGTCAGTGGTTGAGAGTCCGCCTGCTGATGCAGAGGACACGGGTTCGTGCCCCGGTCTGGGAAGATTCCACATGCCGCGGAGCGGTTAGGCCCGTGAGCCATGGCCGCTGAGCCTGCGCGTCCAGAGCCTGTGCTCCGCAACGGGAGAGGCCACAACAGTGAGAGGCCCACATACCGCAAAAAAAAAAAAAAAAAAAAAGGTAGATGAGGGGCTTCCCTGGTGGCGCAGTGGTTAAGAATCCACCTGCCAATGCAGGAGACAAGGGTTCGAGCCCTGGTCCAGGAAGATCCCACATGCCATGGAGCAACTAAGCCTGTGTGCCACAACTATTGGGCCTGTGCTCTAGAGCCCATGAGCCACAACTACTGAGCGCACATGCCACAACTACTGAAGCCCACATGCCTACAGCCCATGCTCCGCAACAAGAGAAGCCATCGCAATGAGAAGCCCACGCACTGCAACAAAGAGTAGCCCCACTAAAAACAGAACTACCATATAACCCAGCAATCCTACTACTAGGCATACACCCTGAGAAAACCATAATTCAAAAAGAGTCATGTACCACAATGTTCACTGCAGTTCTATTTACAATAGCCAGGACATGGAAGCAACCTAAGAGTCCTTCGACAGATGAATGGATAAAGACGTGGCACATATATACAATGGAATATTACTCAGCCATAAAAAAAAACGAAATTGAGTTATTTGTAGTGAGGTGGATGGACCTACAGTCTGTCATATGGAGTGAAGTAAGTCAGAAAGAGAAAAACAAATACCGTATGCTAACACATATATATGGAATCTAAGAAAAAAAAAAGGTTCTGAAGAACCTAGGGGCAGGACAGGAATAAAGATGCAGACGTAGAGAATGGCGCTGAGGACACAGGGAGGGGGAAGGGTAAGCTGGGAAGAAGTGAGAGAGTGGCATGGACTTATATACACTACCAAATGTAAAATAGATAGCTAGTGGGAAGCAGCCACATAATACAGGGAGATCAGCTCGGTGACTTGTGTCCACCTAGAGGGGTGGGATAGGGAGGGTGGGAGGGAGACGCAAGAGGGAGGAGATATGGGGATATAGGTATATGTATAGCTGATTCACTTTGTTATACAGAAGAAACTAACACAACATTGTAAAGCAATTATACTCCAATAAAGATGTTAAAAAACAAAATTAAAAAAAAATGGAGTAGCCCCCACTCACCACAACTAGAGAAAGCCCGTGCACAGCAACAAAAGACCCAACACAGCCAAAATAAATAAATAATAAAATAAGTAAAGTTATTTAAAAAAAAAAGTAGATTAACAATGCTGGTGGTTAAAGACTAAAAAACATCCCCAACGATGTTGGCAGTAAAGTGCAGGGGTTCATTACATGTCACCCATAGCTGGAACTCTCAGCTTGGCACTTTAGCTCCTCTACCAACTATCTCTGTAATACTGGCAAGTTACTTCAACCTCTCTGTGCATTCATTTCCTCATCCATAAAATGGGAGTATTAACAGTACCTCCCGTGTTATGAGATTACATGGGTTGATAGTTGCAGAACGCATAAGTCTTTATACGTATACACATTCTTTTTTTAATAAAGAATGTAACAACCACGATGACAACACTAGGTCCTGAAGAGCATAAGACAGTAGCAACTCGATATCACAACAGATGACACTGTCCACTGTGATGAAAGTTCCAGAACGCTGATAAATCAAGACCACATGTCATGGACACATGACAAAGGAGAGCAATAATGAAAATGTTGAGCTTCCAACCAAAAGGAAGGAGAGGATGCACCCTGCAATTCCTCTGCTTTGACTCTGCCAGAGATTTGGCCACTCCCCAAGTTCCACAACCTTTGGTAACTATACTCAGTATGTCAGTGACGACAAAACCCTGCTTCAAGGATCTAGAAATCTAATGAGGAACAAACAGGTAATTTTAAAAATCACACTACAATGAAAAAGGTGGCATGGACCTTCAGAAAAGGGAGAAATGATGCTTATGGAGTCAGAAAAAGCTTTCCCAGGGGAGGTCAACTTTGCAAGGGGTCCTAGATGGGGTGTAGCTATCCATCCATCGGACAAGAGCAAGCGCACCCCGGGCTCCAGGAGAGAATACGAAGCCCTAAAGGCGGGAGAGCAGGGAGCAGTCAAGGAAGGGCTGGCAACACACAGGAGTACCAATCCCCAAATATGGTTTATGTGTTGTGATAGACATGTCCTAAATTTCAATGAAATATAAAAACACTTTCCTTTTCTAGACAACAGCCTTCAACCACTAAGCCTCAAAGTAAGAGAAAGGGGTACAGCTATGTCAACTCCACTACACCCTACTTGACAGAGATGCATGAGTGTGTGCTGGGGTCGGGGGACCAGGGGCTCTAAAATGAACATAATCAGATTATTTAAATACATCAGTTTAGAAACAATGGGGAGGAAAGCTTCCTTGACATAGCTAAAATTGAGAAGAGAAAGAAAGTTCCACAAGAGATGATGTAAAGTCCTGTAGTAGGTATCTCACAGGCTTTTGGGGGCATCCATTTGGAGAGAGCAACAGGAACCACAGCTAAGGTGAGGACAAGTGGACTTCAGGTAAGACAGAGGTGGGCAATCAAGGTGCTGGGAAACACGGGGTTGGAAAAGGACAATTCTAACAAACTTTCAAGCAGGGGGAGCCACGTCACAGGGCAGAAGCACGGCAAGGAAGCCTACAGAACTGGCACGTTGAGGGCCGATGCGGACAACTTCTATGGCTCCTTCATTCTTTCTCCTCTGCTGTTTTCTTTTGGAGTTTTTGCCATACTCTTTCCCTCTCTTATCTTTCCACTTATCAGGAATTTCTTCTGTCTCTCTTGTCCTCTTTGTTCATATCCTCTTCTTCATTTTTACTTCTTCACTTTTTATTCTTGTCCTTAGCTAAAAATGTATGTGATGCATTAGAGGGGCGTTTTGTTTTGTTTTGAAATTCAAAAGAGGTCGAGTTGTATTTCATATTTCTGACTCTAAAAATCCCTAAGCATTAGTCTCATCCCTACCACCTTACTGGTGGTTCGATTCCTTTTTGTTCCCTCCAGATAATTAGTAGCACTTTAGAGAAAAAATTCCTTATTGCTGGTTTAGCAAATGCACTCTTAGTTCTTTTAATAGTTGCTCACATTGCTGCCTCACCAATTTTTAAAATTAATTCTCTAATTTTTGATTTTGTGAGGATGGAGAACAAAAAGTACTAAGGACACAGTATAGTTGACACACGTAAAATTGTGATGCTTTGTGGTGAGATTTAAAAAACTAATTTTTCCCAGAAAGCAAAATGTTCTCTGGTAAGCCAAAATTAGCATTGCCATTCTGGAATCTCACACTGCAGAACTGACACATATGGGTAACAGTCCGGTGAATTCCTGAGCCTCCCCCTGAAAGGAGATTTCTAAGTCTCTTGTCTGATTATCTATTTTTCTAATTATTTCCCAATGATCTAGTGAAACCTTACTTCTTATCCCTGAATTTCACATCATTCTAACCTTTAAATCCGTTATCTCCTTCCTCTTCCACTCTTCATCCTAATGAGTTTTCTGCTGTCTGGGGTCTACCATTAAAGTGTCCTTTTGGAGAATTAGGAATAATAACTAAATCACTCAGTGGGAAAGGATATAAACTGATAGAAGTGAAACTCTGTTGAAAAGCCTCTGTCTGCCTAAATATTGTTTCCTACCACCATTCTCTATTTTCCCTATAGAATGAAAAGAACATGGTAGGAAATTATTTACAATAAAGTCTAAGTATATAATTTATTTTGAGTGCATTCCACTGCTACAGGCTGCATCCAAGTTTATGATCCCACTGTTGTTAAAAAAAAAAAAGCATAAAATCAATATACATAACTGTAGAACTTTGCACTTGGTTGGCTAGTTTATTATTCTAAATCTGGACAGAATCTAAAACTGTTTTATATAATCCCACAGAGAAGATTAACCAACAGACTTTCCTTCTACCAGAACTAGTTCCTGTCTTTCAACTAAATCCCTCCTGCTGAAATTGAATCCTTTAAAAAAAAAAGAAAAAAGAAATTAATCCCATACTCAGATGTAGCTAGAAAAGAACCAGGAGTAATAATCCTCCATATCATACTTCTACACATACTAGAAGAAGGTAATCCCCTCAACCTTCTCCTCTTTTAACTAAATATCTGTATTACACAGGAAAATATCTCTTTATCCAACTTTTCAACTGCAATGTGGATCTTTTCTTTATGTTATTCAAACTCTACATCCTGCTTACTTTACTTAAATTCTATGAACCTCAGTGTCATCATCTAAAAAAATGCAGCTAGTAATACCTGCCCTATTACATCTCTTTTTAAGAATCAAATTAAATCATATACCTAACAGCACTTTAAGAGGCAAAAACAATATAGTGAGCAAACAGACAAGAGGACCGGAACGCAGAAAAGACATAAGGACAATATAGTTAAGTTTTGCCTATATTTCCAGCAGTAACTAAAGCTAATTCACCCTGTGACAGCCTCCAAACTTGATTCTAATAAAGACCGGCTTAGCAATTCATAGCAAGTTAAGATCTTACCAACTAGCCTATTCAAAAAAAAAAAAAAAATCCTATTGCATTAAAAAAATCTTGAGTTGGCTGCAGGCAGGGAGATGGTATAATGAGGGAGACAAGGACTAGCTCAGGAACCATGGGAAAGTTACATCAGCTATCTAAGCTGTAGATTCCCCATCACAAAACGAAGATAATAATTGGGCCCTCCTCAAACAGTCTGTGGTGAGGATAAATAAGACTTTATGCAAAGCTCTGGCACATTTGGGAAGCACTCAGACACAATCAAGACCAGTAAAAGATGCATTTAAACACAAAGTGAAAAATAAAAGATACACATGTACATTATACATTAAGGTGTAACAAAATATTAAACACAAATTACTTGCCAATTGTCTGATACAAGAATGAGCTGGCTCTGTTGAGTTCCTGTAACCTTCGTACTACATTATCTACAATTTCAACTGGTTTCTTTAAAGGTGAGTGAGAACTTTAAAGATCCTTATAGAGCAATCAGTGAGTGGGATCCTCAATTTCTCCCCCCATTTCTCCCACAGTTCTCCCACCCATATCCACACCTAAATCAAAAAACAAGTTTTTAGTAACTTGTGAGTCGTTCTAAAGCATTCAACTTATTTTTCATACAAAGAGGAACAAATGACATTTAATTAAATTATGTAATAACAACTGACCTAAATAGGTTTACAAGCAAATACAACTGACTCCTGGTAAACATTTGACTTAGTTGATCAGGTAAGAAATGCCAGAAGTCTAGTAGCAATGAGCACCAATAAGGCATGGACATCGCAGATCAAGTTTCATGAGGGAATGGACGCTGTTTCATCTACCAAATGGATTCTGTGCAGGCCAGATAAGAGTTACACTGTATCTGAATCATCATCAACACCACCTTTAGTTTCACTCTAATCATCTATTTGGGTTTGTTCCTGCAAGAGCTCACATAAATTGTTTACCCTTCCTTGACTAAATAATACCCCAAGACAAGTTGATCTCTAACCACCTCCCAGAAAGTTGTAAAAGAAACTTTCAAGTTGGCTAAATCCAGTCCCGTGTATTCAGAATTAGTCTGCAGCAATTCTAGCTTACAGGAGGCAGAGACAGGGAAAGGGCTAGGAAAATTAAACAGAAGGCATATGACTGTTGGGCTCACCTTCCCCACTTACCTCTATGAACAACAAAGGAGAGCATTTTGTCCACACTTAGCTCTGCGGGGTCCATGTGGACACCAATGATGAGCAGAGATGTCTTGCTTCAGCTTTGAAAAAATGTGTTCTATGAGACTCCAACTGTTAACTCCAAAGAACTGGCCTTCTCGAACTGGGCTTCTCAAACTGGCATTCTCAACGATGAATGGCTGTAGCCTGGTGTGTCACACAGCTCTGAGGAGTATGTATGACAAGTAATCTGATACTACTGCTAAACAAAGTACTGAAGATTTTGACTCATTTACTCATTACACTAATCAGAGAAGATTCAAGGTTATCCCTGTGATAAGCTGCACTCATTCCTCAGATTTCTGGGATGTTTTCTTAAGTGAGAAACGGGTAGAGCTACAGTGAGCACACTGGAAATGCCCATAATCATCACCCCTTTATCCCTTTATTTATACTATGGGTAATCCATGGAACAGTGTTGTGTATATGAATACATGGAGAGCAGGAAATGTCACTCTATCACTGGGGGCAGTAAACTATGGCCCAAGCACCAATCTTGCCCACCACCTGTTTTGGAAATAAAGTTTTACTGGAACACAGCCCCATCCATTCCTCTACGTTATAGTCCAAAGCTGCTTTCATGGAACAAGGGCAGAGTTAAGTAGTTGCAAGAGAAATCGTATGGCCTGTAAAGCCTAAAATATTTACATCCGGCGCTTTACAGAAAAAGTCTGCTGACCCCTACTCTAACCGAAAATGTGGTGACTTCACCAAAAGACGGAGAAAAGCTAATCCTCCCAACGCTCTGGGAAAGAAAATGAAGAGCTATACAAAGAAACTGCTTATTTGACATGCAAGTCCTCTAAAAAAGCAGAGGAACAGATGATTTAAACGCAGGAGTACTAGTGTTCTGAATGACTGAACACACAAGGAAGAGCAACACGTTCTCTCAACTTATTGTTCCCGTTAAATACAAGAAATAGAGTCAGAAATAGAGAGGATGTTGTTTCCTAACTTGTGCTTTATTTATTTGTGTTTACTTGTTTGTTGTCATGAAAAAAGAGAAGCAAATATAGTTATAGAGTTCCAGGATGCTGACAGAATGCTCTTGCATGTTTCAGAGGCAAGCTGCTTTTGTGCCCAATATGGCTGCCCAACAAATGGCCCAGTCACTCCAAGATCAAGTGGTTGGCACTGTAATCAGAACAGTAGGCTTGCTATGTCCCCAAATGAGATACAATCATTGTTCACGTAATTGTTTCACTGTTTTACATATCAGTATTTTTTAAATATTCTTGGTTTTAAAAAGTCATTCATAGATTACCTTTTTAAAAATCTGGCCCAGTAATTTATAATGAAAACAGCTTTTCAAACCATACTTCCCATTACAGCTCAGCTTCTCTTTTGAATGCTTACAGTAAAGATAATTCTAAACATCATTTCTTTTATGCTTTCTTACCCACATTTACTGGCTGGGGAAGAAACACAGTAACAGGCACTGCTTGGGCTGAAACAGCAAAAACATCCTCCTCTGGGCTCCCCTAGATACAGGCTGCTTCCCAGCTATTACTTCCAGTTTCTCACGACAAATCACCACCACGGAGAAGCAAAAGCCATGGAACATCATTAAATGTAGAACAAGGGGAGGGAAATAGTCATATATATAAACTGAACAATATTTTAGCCATTATATTTGAGTAAATTATGACTCCAATTTTTAAAAGATTTGAGGGTCCATATATACACAAGCAAAAAGCTAGACTCTGCTCATAACGATACTCTGATTTTAAAAAATTCTTTTCTACCAAAGAATTCAAGCCAATTATATATTCCTGAAATATACTAACAACACTACTTTCCTCCCGGCTCTGAAATTTCATTTATGAAATGTAATAAAAACAAATAAATTCCAAGTACTAGGGCAAGTTTCAGTATTCACCCTTTGAAACAGTTCTTTGCCAAAGTAATAAGATTAATAATCTAACATATCTCTGCATATTAGACTCATCCTGAAAGTAAACAGTAAAGAAACTCAATAGTTGCTTGAAGGAGGTGTCAAGAATCTCAATTTATAGATAAATAAACTGAAATTAAGAAGAGCTGGAGACTTCTACAAACAAAAAAGAAAAATAAGACACACACACAAACAAAAAGCACAAAAAACGTTTATCTAAGTTATCTTCCAAACACTACCTTCTAAGGCAGTTGTTTGGAATTCTGAATGTATTCTTCCTTTCGAAAATGGTCTTCAGGCAGTGGCAAAACCTAAAAGGGACTTATCACCAAGTCTCAGAGGCTGATGACACTGGGTTAGTGAGAGGTCTAATTTCCCCACAGACCATACAACTTTCAGGCACAGAATTTTACAGCTTCCAAGGACTTGAGAAACTCCTCCTTTTAAGCCACATCTCTGTTCAGAGGAGGAAATAAAGGTCCAGCAGGAGTAAGCGACTGCCCGAGGACACCCAGCCGGGAAGAGCACTTATACGGAAAGGGCTAAGAAATGCTGCCTCTCTCCTGCATCTCCTCCTTGATGTGTAATGACTGAGAGGGACTGGATCGGCTACCGTAAGCTGACAAAGAGAATGTACAAAGTAAAGCGGAAAGCCTGATCTCAACTTGGTAGACGAGGGTTGGGACAGCAGAACAGGAGGAAACTGCTTAAGGTGAGGGCGGGTGGGCACGTGAAGCTGCCTGAGACAGTACAAGTGCTGTACCTTTCAGAAGGCAGGAGCGGTTGGCAAAACTCTCCTGACTCAAAAATCTGTTCACAGGCATTACATGTGACCTCTCCCAAGAAAAACTATTAATATTACCATAAGCGCCTCTGCTCACTTATCATCAGTATTCGGTTCACCTCCTCCAGAGCCCAAATACCAAGGAGAAGGCCACAGAGTTTTAGAAAACTGCCCATATCCCACTCACAGACTTGAGTCCTTGCCAGATCTCACATAATCCACATTCTGCTCACTCCCTGAAAAAGGACTTGACACTGCAGCCCTGCTTCTCTCCCTCTCAATACAAAATAAAATAAAAACAAACAAACAGACAAAAAAAACCCAGCAGGTACTACTGATACATTTGAACTTTGTTCAAATGTCTGTTAGGACTTTGAAATGTGTAAGTTGTATTTTTCCCTTAAGCATGAAATTATTCTGATTGAGATCTGGTTCTCATTATTTGAGTCCAAGTGGCCTGACCAATTTTTACAGAGTTGTATTCACTTTGGGGGTTTTAGCCACGACTGAGACTCCCAACATTTAACTTCCGCCTACTTATAAATAGCTCCTCTGTATTTTACGTATGGGGTGATCTATCCACAAAGCAACTACTTCTTAGTTTTCTATATCATATCTGTTGGCCAATGAGGAAATATCATTCCAAATGGTCCTGCTTCATCAAACCTACACCATCTATGGTTGTCCTGAGTGTTCCTGAATAAACATACTAAAGTATATCTTAAACAGAATTTACATATAAACCTCCATGTGAAAACGGATTCATTTCCACACAAGGTAGAATCTCAAAATGGTCAAGAAGGAAAACCAAAATGAAAGAGCCATTTAGAATATGAATTCAAGATAATCAGAATGTCTTGCTCAAATGAGAACAAAGCATATATTTTTCAAACATGTCATAACAGACATTGTCACAACATCATAACAAACATTCAAAGATCAAATGCATCAATAGAATCTTCTAATACGTTTGTTGTTTTGATTAGTTACCGAAAAATTAAATTAATAACCCTTTTTCAAAAGTTCAGTTGAGGGCTTCCCTGGTGGCGCAGTGGTTGAGAGTCCGCCTGCCGATGCAGGGGACACGGGTTCGTGCCCCGGTCTGGGAAAATCCCACATGCCGTGGAGTGGCTGGGCCCGTGAGCCATGGCCGCTGAGCCTGCGCTCCGCAACGGGAGAGGCCACAACAGTGAGAGGCCCGCATACCACAAAAAAAAAAAAAAAAAAAAAACAGTTCAGTTGATACTTTAGTTCGTTTTAAATGTCTGTGTGTTTCAACACAGTTGGACAGAGTGTGGCTATCCATTTATAGACAGATTTATGTGTGACTGGACACTCTAAACCCACTTTTTCCATATGGACAGAACAGATAAGATTAGAAGACATAAACAGAAATAAATGTAATATATTCACAGAAAGAAAACCATTTTTTTCATTATTCCATTTATACAATGGCCAGATTTCTGTTAAGTGCAACCAGCTAGAATACAGTACTGACTTTGAATAAGATTTTTTTTTTTTTAATTCTTAGCAACAGGGATCTCAGGGTCTGTAAACCTGACTCTACATAGGGTTTTATGTACCTTCAGATCCTCATCCATAAAACTGCATGTAAAATAAGATAAAAATCACAGCCCATGTTCTACATCCCAATCAACATACTTTTTCAAATAGGCCTCGTCAACGGGAAACAGACTAGAAGATAGAGCCCACTCAGCAACCAGAAACAATTTTGACCTTTAGTTCCTGAAATTTTATTTACATGCTTTTGCCACCCAAAGATAAAAAAGAAGTAGATATATGGCAAGTTCAATTTGATTTAGGGAAGGACAGGAATAATTAAGCACGAAGTACATAGATGCACTGTTTAAGTATTTATTAGTTCTATGCAATAAATGAATGGGTATTAGACTTCTGAAGAATGAATACTGCAATCCTTAGCAGACAACACTGATAAACTATGCAATTCATCAGAACCATAAAATTACATTTGGCTTATAAATCTTAGAGTAAATATTCAATGAAACTGCAAGGAGAATGGGACTTTGACCACAGAGGATAAGATCAGGTGACAATGATGAGACTGGGAGAAAGAGGCCTGGTTTCAGTGAAGAATGGAATACATCATATGGAAATTTTGAAGACTAAGAATAGATCAGACAGTAAGCCTACTGAGTGATAAGGTTTTGGTTTAACATTACCCAATAATGATCTTACGGTAACATCCAAACATAAATACATGAATCACAGAATAAGGTGCAAAGCAGGGTGTTCAAAAATAGCTCAACTGCTTTTATATAAATCTGTCAACATTTCACAGTTATTTGAGTACGATTCACTGTCCTGGTTTTAAACATAAGTAAGGACTGATCTCTCCTCCTCTCACCCCACCTATACTCCAAATTGAGACAACAAACTGATTCATCATTTAAAAGCATCATACTGCTTCTGGTCATACTAAGGAATAAAATTTTTTTTAAAACCTTTTAAAAAAAAAAAGCCAAGCAAGTACAGAACACTGAAAATTCATATGACATCAGAGTTCAAACTGTGGAATGAATATTTTTAAATAGGGATCTTTAAAGGACTCCCAACTTGGTTTAAGTAGAAACAAGTACTCTTTCAACACAAACACATTCCTTTGAGATTTGCATCTTTGGGATATGCATTGCAAAGCATATGAGATAACAAAGTTCCAGCTTTCTCATTTTCTTAAAATACAGACAGACAGACACACACACACACACACACACACACACACACACACACAGCATGCAGTAACAGCCAGCCGTCTGAGTGCCACATGCCTGAGAGAGATCTAAAGCTGCTACAAATTAAACTAGATCCTATTTCTTTAAGGTCCAGAACTGAAAAGAACTGCTGAACACTAGTGGTGAGCCTATATTCCTTTGATCTCCATTGTAACGAAAAGCAAGATGACATGCTCAAATGAAAAATCATTTATAATGAATGAAAGAAGGGCTATTCTTTCTTTGAATTTATCTGTTCGAAAGGGAAAAGAATGGGGAAGTTTCAGGGAGAAAAATTCTGAAAACAAAAAACAAACTTATGAGATAATAACATCAATAATGGAGTGTGGCAGGAGGGAGCAGAGTAGAAAAAAATGGATGTGGGAAAAATTATTTCAGTCTCCATCAGAAAATGAAGAGATTCTAATCTTCTCAAAAATGGGTAAGAGACAATTTCTCATTTAAGTGAGACTAATTTTAAAAGAACCTGATTAGACTGCAAAGTGGCAAGTACAAACCATGGCACCTCGTGAATTAACCCTGCATTACTGTGACTCTGGATTTCATTTCAAAATGACTGAATTTCATTACTGCTTTCCAGCTACAATTTAGTACTTTATAAGATATAAATATTGGGAGTAATTAATTTGTCCAGGTATTGCCTTTTAACATTGAATTTGAACTTAATTAAGCATTATTCACAGGGGACACGGTTCCCCTGGCTACACCCTCAGGACAGTAATGTGAAGTTTTTATTGAGTTTGTGTTATTTATAGAAATTTTTGAAAAGATCTGTGGCTGATTTTTTTCACCTATGGCACAGTCTACCAGCACCCAGCCACACTAACAAGCTATTTTAACATCAGTACCACCCCCCCTTTTTTTTAGGGTATCTCAGCTAAGACCAAAGGTTTGGTTAGTTATCATGACTTACTTTTCTAAAAATCAGCATATACAAAAGCAGAACAGAAGAACTTTGGACCTGGGGTTAATTTTAGTTGATTCTAGCCCTGTAATCCTGAACAAGTCATTTAGTTATTTAAAATGTGAGTAGACTCAGACCTGTGAAATGTTCTGCAAAGGTTTGTGTCCCAGATATGATACAAGGGGCTGGAGAAACATATGAAGGCCACACTGCCCTTGTCTTCTAAGACTTCTCCATCCACTGGGGAAGTGGAGCAGGAACAGAGAGGAAGGATAACAAGCTCCACAGTTGATGGAAAATGTTAACAAGTGTTTCCAAAAGATGGGCTCAAGAAAGAGGTGGAAAAGATGTAGATGGATATTCACGGCGTAAGGCATTAAAACACAGAGGGATGGCAGCACGGAAGAGTAACCTGCCAATGGTTCAGGGCAGCAGAGTCTAAGATGCACTTAGAAATACGGTCAGAGATAAGGCAGCAGAAGCAAGCACAGGCAGAGGATGAAGACAGGACTTTGGTGCTGTACTGAAACTCCCGCTTTACCAGAAGATTGTGGCAGGCCACTGCAGGACTTCCTGCATGGGAGTGACACATCAGAGTTTCCTTGGAGATAAACCACTCCAGAGGCAATGTGGAACACAGAGACAATCAGGGATATGCTTGAAGAATTACAGGCTGAATGTCAGGAAGGCTAGGACAAGGTCTGTGGCAGCAGGTTTGAATGCTATGAGGAACTGGAATCAGCAGGGTTTGGAAAAGGGGCAAGGGATGGCAAGGAGTACAGTTGGATTTCTGATGGGGATGGTGGTCTCGCCCACTGAGAAAGAGAACATCAAGTTCTCATGAACTTGGCAAGTGGTAAGAGAAGAACTGGTTAAATGTTACATGCTGAAAACTACAGCCTTGACTAGATTCTAGAGTTGTTGGTTTACAGCTAATAGCTAGAGTCATGGGTGTGGACGAGACCATCTGTGGACAGCAGAGAGGCTGAAAAGGAAGTGTGCCTATTTCAGAGGACCCTGTGACAAGCAAATTGAGATGTATGTGAATGTATTCTGTAAGCTGCACCTTTGATACACAGGTATTTTTGTTTTAATAAGACATCAGTGTCCAATCTGCTTTATCAAGAATTCTACTGATTTGTCTATATGAGCAGCACTATGTATTACGGGATATGGGTGCAATGATCAGATTCCAAAACATGACAGAACTTTAGGGAATACAAGTTACTGAAACATGTCTTCAAAAGATTACACATAAACCTATAACCCCTGTATTAGAACCATGTAAGAGCACACTATAACCAAGCCTATGAAACAGATGTTAGTTTATTCCCTAAAAGGCAGTATCAACAGCAGTTTCACGGAAAACCATAAATTTTCTGTAAACTACTGATGCTTCTGGTCCCTTCCTCATCTGCCTTCGTTAAGAAAAATGAAGTGAAATGGGAGATCTTTGCTTTGAATACACACACCAAGTTTCTGGAACCTTTGTATTCATTTCTAACGTCTCACCAGCCATCAACCAGCTGTGCTCCTAATCCAGATAGGTAGATATGAAACAATCTATACACGTCTGTAAAACACAAGAAAAACTGGGGATTTGATAAAATTCATAACAAACTTTACACCCTCCAAGTTTACAACACTGAACCTTGCCCAGGGCATTTAGAATAGTCTAAGAGTTGTTGCCAAGTTACATGGAAGAAGTTGGTTTAAAACAGCTTGAATTTCTAAAACAAGTGTTATTTTTCAAAAAATGAAAGACACTTAAAATACAGCTATCAATTACATATCTATTAAACTGTTTAAAATTGACAATCTTTAATTTAAGGCTACTCTTGCAACTGGATGTCCATTTCTACTATCAGAAAGTCAGAATAGATTTCAGAAGCACTGGAAGAACTCAACCTTAAGTGAGACTCAAAAGTATGCTTCAGTGAGAAAAACTAATCTGATGGAAAACAAATCTGCCAGACATCTTTAAGACTTCATTCTACTTTTTTTTAAAAGGTCCCATCTTTCCCAAGAAGTATCTTAATCTACCTCATATCCTGAAGGATCCCCACATCCTGAAGGATCCTCTAACGTATTCATGTATTCATATAACAAATACATGGACTGATCCAGTCGAAAGAGGAGCCCAAAAGGCAACCTCAGTCTCGTTCGCTCTTAGCAGCGTAGAACCCAGTCAGGTTCCACAAGAGGCCTCACAAGTCCCAACGGAAGACTAGGCTGGGGTCTTTAGTTGGAGGCCTGCTAAGGAAGGAGGGCAGGTCAGGCAAGAAGGAAGACCTGTAACATGAAAAACTGAAAGAAGTCCCACCGAGTTGTGTGAAAGCTGAAGTTGGGACAGACGTGCCAGGAAGGGGGCAGTCAGGTCAGGTAAAGAGATGTCAACTTCTGATTAGCAGGAGGCTGCACCTGCTCAGGACACTGGACTGGGAACTCCATTGCATCTGTGTTATCTGACCTTATTCACCTTGGGGTACCCCAGTCACCTACCCTAAAGAATAGGCTGACTCAGCATTTACACAGAAGCACAGAGAGTCTCAGTAAATCCTATGGCTGAGAAAACGGAGGCCATTAGGAAACTTCCCTCCCTCCCTCCCACTTAAATTTCCTCAATCATCCCTCCTTTTCTCCCTCTCTCCCTCTGAAGAGAAAGGGCTCCCCCCACAGCTTCCAAAGACCCTCATTTCTACCCTTGAAAGTACCCCCTTCCAAAATTCTGAGGTTTTGCTCTACCAAATTCTTACCACTTCTTTCTTGCGTTTTAATCCTTCTCTTGCCATGGGATTCATGCCCTCAGCTCTCATACACGTTAATCTCTCTAAAGAAAACCTCCTACAACACTGTTGCTTCTTCAAGGTATCAATACATATTCTTTATCACCTTTCTTTCAAAGATTAAAATCTTTTTTTTTTTTTTTTTTTTTTTTTTGCGGTACGTGTGCCTCTCTCACTGTTGTGGCCTCTCCCGTTGCGGAGCACAGGCTCCAGACGCGCAGGCTCAGCGGCCATGGCTCACGGGCCCAGCCGCTCCGCGGCATGTGGGATCTTCCCGGAGCGGGGCACGAACCCGTGTCCCCTGCATCGGCAGGCGGACTCTCAACCACTGCGCCACCAGGGAAGCTCAAAGATTAAAATCTTGAAAGAATAATAACTGCCTCAGCTTTTCCCTTTTTTCCTTCTTCTTTAACCATCTGAAATCTGGGTTCTGAGTCCAGTGCACTTTTTGACTATATGCACATGATGTAAGTAAGGCAGCTATCGATCAATAATCACTGATTCAACGGCCTCCCATCCGTGCTCCTCCACCGGCCCCCTCTGGAAATGCTTCCTCTGACCGACCACCTCGCTTCCTGAAACTCTCTTCTGGTGGCTGCCAGGTGCTCATTCTCGCCTCTCCCTGCTGACCACTCCTGTGGGGCCTCCTATACAACTCCACCTGCTGCCTCTTAGGTGGGGATTTGCCAAAATCCTGCCTCTGCCCTCTTTTCACTTCCCTTCACATTCTATTCCTTGGAAATCTCACCCCTTCCCAGATCTTCATCTCTTGGAGAAGGATTCCCAGAACTCTCTCCACCCTTGTTCACCCTCCCCAGTTCCAGACCTATGTTGCCAATTTACTGAATGGACAGATTCACATGGATGCCTGGAAGGTCCTTCAAATGTAGCAACCTGAAACACAACTTGTCAGTAACCCAATCTAAAGCTGCCACTCATCTTCATACGGCAGTAACCTTTTACTCCCTGGCACGGGTCAGGGCCCAGTGAGACAGTAAGAAATGGAGCACAAGACCAGGCACAGGAAGGCTTTCTTCTTGTCCCATCATGTAGACGCCTGAGGGCTGAGCGGGCGCCTTCCTCAGCTTCCTATAGGAAAGTCAGAGAAGCTCTGGTTCTGACTGCCACTAGCATGGCAGATTATTTCCCCCATGACGGATATAATGACAGAACCTTGGGTTTGCTCTGTGAAGAACTAACAAGGCAAGAGGAAGCCTCACCCAGTTACTTGGGCCCTTAACTCATTGTATACTCTTCGAATTGTTGGTTTGCTGGTTCAGTAATAAACCAAAGTTTATTAAATTGAAATGTGATTCTTACCAGTCCTCAAAGGTGGAGGAATCTTTACGGTGTGGCCTAGCTCATTTCTCCTTTCCCACCTTCTACTTCTAATCTTCCTCTAACCTCAGGAATGTCTACCAAATACAATCTCTCCCTTTGAATGCCAATGAACAATTCCCTAATTCAAACTGCTTCCCCTCATTGGGAAGGCTGTACCACATTCCTAACAGATGTCACCCTTTTTCTCTCCTAGTCTTTAATCTGTCCTCAGCGTGGTCAAAGAGTGGCAGTTTGGCTGCTCTCTGCCTTCCATGTCTGCCAACCATTATTAGCGCTTTCTTACCCAGCACCCTAAGTTTTCATCACATTCATTTACTCAACATCCTGAAACAGAGCCTACATTCTTCTCCCATCTCTGTACCTTTTTGTTCCAGCTGCTCTCTTACTTGGGATGCCAAACACCCTTCAAATCCCTATGCCCCTCCCTTGTGAAAGCTGCAGCTCAGATACTATTTTAAGAAACCATGGCCGCTTCCCTCCTTGTCACCCCTACAGCCCAACGCCATCTCCAGAGCCTGAATTACTCCTTCAGCCCTTCAGCACTCTGTGTTTCTGTCTGTGCACATGTCAATCTTCCAAACTAGAATTTAAGACCAAGAAAGCCAGAGTCATCTTTGTAACCCCCAAAACATTAAAATTCTGCACACAGAGGGCAGTATGTTACTCTGGGAAAACAATAGACCTGGAGTCACAAGGACTGGTGCATGTCATGAGTCAGTCACATGTGTGGCAGCAGTGATTTCCATCAAGTTACTTAACTTGTTGACTCTCAGCCCCCTCAACCATAAAATGTAAAATAATAATTCTTAATTTCAGGATACCCAAAGGACCAAGTGAGATTATACATATGAAAGTTCTTTGGAAAACCAGTATAATGCAAACAAATGTAAGACAGTATTATTATTATAACATCCTACACAATGTGTGTTGGTAATGAACAACTCACACTCCTCTTTCTACAAAAGAAATGTTGCTTTAGGACTTCGTACTGGCTACAGGAATTAGATGAGACAAAAACATCACAGAACTCTGTTCACTGGTAATATTTGATCTCTTTAAGATCACTACATTGTTTTATTATACTGGAATATAATATGCTAATTGAAGTATTAAAACTAGATTTTAAAATGCGGCATTTTGTAGCCTTCTGTAACTTCAGCATTAATTTGGGTAAATGGTCATTATATTACACTCGAATGACTAAATGCTCAGTTATATCTTCAACATAAATGTCAATTCAATGAAATAGCTTTTGAAAAAGAACTTGTATCACTTTGTTCTTAGGATCCACTTTCAACATAACAATATATTCTCACTGACCAATGTAGATAAAGGAGGTTGTGGGGAGGGGGAAGGGTAAGCTGGGACAAAGTGAGAGAGTGGCGTGGACATATATACACTACCAAACGTAAAATAGATAGCTAGTGGGAAGCAGCCGCATAGCACAGGGAGATCAGCTCGGTGCTTTGTGACCACCTAGAGGGGTGGGAGGGAGACGCAAGAGGGAGGAGATATGGGGATATATGTATATGTATAGCTGATTCACTGTGTTATAAAGCAGAAACTAACACACCATTGTAAAGCAATTATACTCCAATAAAGATGTTAATAAATAAATAAATAAAAATTGAAAAAATGAGCTTGTAAATTTCAAGTTGTGTAAGAAGAATGTCTTCAATGCCACCCCCATCCCCACCCCAAACACACACATTTAACACCATGTCTGCATTACTTCTAAAAAGAAGAAACCCACTGTGCAGCAGGCAGTGTGAAATATAATGCAGCTTTACACCACATTATGAAAGCAAGAAAACAGCCAGCTGTGAGTTAGAAAGAGAACAAAATTTTGAGTTGCAAACCCAAGGACCTTCAGGTTCAATGTTACCTTCAGGTAACATTGAAAGTACTCCTTAATGATGAAGAGCTGATTTTATTTCAGACCCACTATGAACACTGTAGGATATATTTAACATTTTAATTTTCAGTTTCAAAAGTAACAAACCTGTTGGTCAGACAGAAGCTTGACAGTCACAGCAGCCAATCTATCAATCAATCCAGCATGGCTGGGCTCCACCAGCTGCCCCTGACACCAATTAGGAAACGGGAAGAGCAGGCTGCTGCTACCAGGTTACCATTTTGCCAATTAGAGCACATCCTGGGTGAGAGGGACCAATGAACAATGGAACCCAGGGTCAGGAAAGAGAGGTAAAAAGCACCTCATGTAATGTGACATGAAAAAGAAAGATTGCAGGAGGGACACAGCAAAGAAGCAAGATAGTCTGGAATCAAACGGTACATTTTATTGTTCGCTTGTCAAAGACATGCAGACACTAAGACGAAGCACAAGCGAGGCGCTCCCCTTGGTCTCTACCCTGGAAGGAACTGCTTATTGGCCCATGCAACTTGGGAGCCAATCGCTGTCACACACAACCACTGAACCTCCCACCTCCAGCTGTTCCCTTTTAGTCAGGATTCGGAGGTTAAGCCAGCTCATACAGGGTCTGAACGTCAAAGACAGACCACTGATAGACACGTATCAAAGTGCTGGGAGGACAATATTTCACATCAGCCTCAGAATTAGCACACAAACCTTTTCTGCTAAAATCTCTTTCTTCCATCCCACAAAATTTTAGGGACCTCCTTTCAATTTTTCCACCTGGGTTTCTCTTCCAAACCATAGCTTACGGCCCTGGTATATCAAACTTTGTAAAATCTAAGGGCCTCAAGATCTTTCCCTTTGAGTCCCTTCCTCTAATCATTGTTTCCTGCCTCAGGATACCCTCTCTAATTCCATTCACTCTTCTGGCTTTGAAGGACTCCCAGCTGATTCTTGCTGCTCTGTGTCATCTGGAAAAGCTATAGGCAAAAGCAAAGTAGACAAAAAATCTTCCTGAGTGTGGAAGTTTGGGACTATAGGTGTCACTTTCAGAATCAGATGTACACCTAGGTCTTGATCAGTTTCATAAATGTTAAGCAGGTCTCAGTTAGATGACAATGACAGGCAAAAATGTCCTAAACTTTAAAAGGAATTGTTCTTTTTCAAATGCAAAAATGTTATTATTCATTTACCAACTGAGAGACATTTGTTGCAACATATTTCCCACAAGATCTGATGTCAATCTCATTGTGGTGACTCAAATTCAACTCTGGTAACTCTGTTCTGTTGCTGTCAGTCCTGCCATAGTTTTATAAGAACGGGACCAAGCAATTCTAAAGGTGTAATCAGTATGCTACACACGTACACATCTGCACAAGAAGGGTATATGTCAATGATAGACATTTAAAACATCAGAATTTATCATAAGTAGCTTCTATAATATTCTAGGGCCCTAACAACATAAAGGATATTTGTCCTAGAGTGGAGGTTGTCAATATTGGCTGCCCTTTGGAATTACCTGGGAGCTTTAAAAAATGCTGTGGCCTAAAAAATGCTAGGTAGAGATGCTGATTTCATTGGTTTGGAGTTATGTCTGAAAATTGAGACTCCCCCTTTTTTTTTTTTTTATTTAATAGGGCTCTAGTTTGACTCGGTCCACACCTGGGTCTCCAGGTCCCTCTCTCGAAAATTCCTGGAGGTAAAAACACAGCACAGCTGAGCCAGTGATCACAAGCAATCCAAAGGTTTATTACGCATCCAGGCACAGGCATGACAAGGGGAGTCCCTGGCATGGGGGTCACAGTCTAAAGGGGTCTCATGTCCAGGTGGAAGGAAACAGAAGAGGCCTGGTGCTGGGGATATACATGCAAGGACTGGAGCATACCAGCACGATTTCTGATTAATGCTGGGAGAGGACTAACCTCAGGTGGTCCATTCTGGGGAGGGGAGAGTCGGGGAGAGAAGCGTCAAAAGGGCAGGACAGGTCAAAAGGGCAGCAAAGCTGGGTCATATGACGATTTCCTCCCTGGAAATGCTTGAAGGTTTGACCAAATGTCACTTCACTGGGAGTGACTTATCCTGTCCAACTCTGGTAGTCAAGTCGAAAGCCACTAATCTAGCAGTACTTCTCACACTTTACTTTGCAGAAGGATTCACCCCGAGACCTTGTTCAAACGCAGATTCTGCTTCAGCAGGGCCAAGCTGGACCTGAGAGGATGCACTTTTAACAAGTTTCAAAGTAACGTCGATGTCACTACGAACCGCATTGGACCTATTTCTCGCAACATTCTCCTCTTGAGTTACAGGCCTCTCACAATTGAAGATCCTATGACGGCCTTGGCTCACACTGTCTGGATCTCTTCAGAGGCTCTGCAGGTCCTGAGGAAACTAATAACCCTGGGTGTGGGGCCCAGATAAGTGAAGAAATGCTGCAGCCACAGCTCTCTAACATCTTTCTCTGCATCACTGTTCCTCAGACACCAACTACATTTAGAAAATAAACATATAGTTATATATCTATTTACTATTGGGTTGGCTAAATAATAAAGTTCTTGATGAAAATGAAAAAATGTCTTATTTTTACTTAAAACCTAATGAACTTTTTGGCCAAGCCAATATTTATTGCCTGCCTTCCCTGCCAGCACAGAGCAGGCACTCCAATTTGCTGGCTACAGGAGGGACAGGACGAGACAGCATGGACACCTCATCACGTCCAGAGGGTGCTTGGCGGCCCCAGTCCTGTGCTACCAGCTGGTCCTGGGCATAGACAAGTGGTGCAACAACCTCCGTCCAGCCTGCTGGGCAATACTTAGGTAGGTCTGCCTGACAAAGAGTGCAAGACGATGAAGGCAAGAGACAGTCTGCATCTTCTCAACTCTCTCTCAAACACATCCAGCATACTGTGTCCCGCACGTGACAAAAACGGAAGAGATAACTGGGGAGAGAACATTTTTCTACTTGTTTCCTTCAGTTGCCGTAAAATGAACTTGCCTGCACAGAAGCACTACAGAAAGAAGGGGAGGCAGCCTCTGGAAAGTCAAACTCTGAGTAAAACCCTATAATCTAAACTCCACAGGACCCCTAAAGGACCATGATAAAATGGCAAAGGAGAAACTCTCTGAGCCTCAGAAAGGTATTAATCCACCCATAGAACTCAATCATTCACAAATGCCTACTGGCGAAAACTACTCAAGGTCTCACAAAATTAGAAAAGTAACAAAATTAGAAGTGTAAGTACCTGAGGCAGCATCTTAACAAGAGTCAAACCAGCAGAACACATATTCCACTGACCAGCATGAACCCCGCAAGGCCAGAAATGATTCTCAATGGTTTTCAAACTGTAGGTTGCTACCTATTAGTGGACTGTGAAATCATCTTAGTGGGTCACAACCAGCATTATAAAAAATGAGTAAAAAAAATGAAAACAGTAAAAGAGAAAATACAAAAACAGAAAATAGTAGAATGAACCACAAGTAGCATCATTTCTTACATTTCAATTAATATATGTGTGTGCACTGGGTCATAATGCAAAATATATTCATGTGGGTTATCATTTAAATAAAACTTTTAAAATACCCATCTACACCAAGAAAGAGCATATTTCAGACAGTGTCTCACCTGAATAAGTAATGCTCACACTTCAAGTAAGAGTTCATGTTTATACTAAAGAGGTGGTATGGCACAGTAGCCTAGAGCGTCGGTCTGGAGCCAAACTGTCTACCTAGTGACTCTGGGTAAATTATTTAATTTCTCTAAGCCTCGGTTATTCCTATCATAGGGATAATAATATTACCACCTCATGCTGTAACAATTTAATAAAATGTATGCGGAATTCTTGGCTTAGTGTCTGGCAAGTAAGCACCCAATAAGACACTGGGCACTATCACCACTGATTAAACGCAGTCTGACCTGTTTCTTTTCCATTATTTCAGTGGTGAAATACCAAAGAACAGTGTTAAGATAATTCTCATGTGAGCAAAAGATTGTGGCTGCTACATAAATAAAAACTGAGGAACTCATCTAATTCTGGAAAAATCCATCTGAAATAAAGACCATACCATCGCAAAAGGGCACGATGGAAGAGCAGTATACTCATGGAAATGCCACAACGTTAAGACACAGTGAAGAAAGCAGCACAGGTCAATAAAGGCACAAATTAAACTTTCCCACAAGGACACCTGGATCTCTGCCTACAACTTGCTCTTCTTTTAAAGTGCCACCAGGAGTTCTGACTCTGGCCCATAAAAGCATGGAGGACCTTGAGCTTGCCCTGTTTCCCAGTTTTATTCAAACACATGCTGTGTTATTAAGAACGAATTATTAATTAGATGCTCTGGAAAGCTGGACAGTGCTCATTATTGCATCCAATATCAAAAAGGGATGTGGATAATTACTATATTTGCTTCTCCAACTGGTCCTGATGAAACATGCTCAAGTTATTGACACAAGTGTCACCACTGGTAAAGCACTCGATTTGCTGCCATTTCATCAACGGCACGCTTGAAATTCCTATTGCTGGATGTTAAACTAACAGTTTATAATAAGGCTAAACACAGTTTGGTAGCCATTGTCAAGAAAATTGGAGTTGCTCAGGCATGGCAGCAGTTACTGATGTTATTTGTTTGGAAGCCTTGTGATTTAGTGAATCACTAGCAATTGTTAAGCAAGTAATTAAACTATAAAGCCAAGACCTGTGATTTTCTGTCTTTTCAAAGCAATAATCATCAAAATTCCAAGTACCATTTAACTGATTCCCTTCTAAACATGCTGGCAACATTTATGTTGCTGTCATTCATCCGGTTGTATAGTTTAGAAAAACTAGATTATGGCCTTCACAGAAATCATATGCTGCTCAACTACTTTGCTAAATATAAGAGGCTTAAAGGAAAAATTCACAAAAATTATTTAATGAGAACTGGACATAGAAAGATTCGGATTTGTTCAGTGTATGGATATCTTAGGCTTAATAACAATTCAAAGAGTTCTATTTTTAGGAGTGAAATACTAAAATAACTGGACTATCATTCTTACAACCTTTTCCAAATATAAGGATGCATTATATGAATTTCACAATTCCTTTAAGTGCCTTTAAAAATTACAAGCAATTTAGTCTCTGATTCATGTACCATACTGACTACATGCAATTTTTTTTTCTTCTCATTTCAATTATATCATAATATTATGGGGGCTGAAATGCATTAAATAAATCATATTTCAGACTCCTGGTAAAGTAATGCTTATATGCATTTCAGAAGAAATTGGGCTGCATTATAAATATATTCATAATTTCATTACCTGCCTTTCCACACTGACTAAAATATTAGGCAGCAGTGCCTACTTCAAGCTGTTGATGAAAGCTTTTAGCAAACCTTATTTTGTGGATGGCAACATGCTGTGTTAGTTAATAAAATCCAACATTTACAAACAACAATTTGCCCAATATATAAACCAGCTCTTGTAATTAGTGAACACTGTTACTGATTTAAGATTTAATATGGTGGCTGATTATTTCTGTACTGTGTTACATACATAAAGAGACTGACTGACCTTTCATCTGTCAAAGAACATTGCCTTACCAAAGTACTTAAGTTTTACTTACAAACATACTGCCATTAAGAAAATTAATTCATTAAAAATCTGTATTACTTAACAATAATACATCAATGATGTTATAAGATGGCAGAAGTAAAAAAAATCCTAGCAAATCCCTTCAACAACTTAAAATGTATATTTTAGAGACCTGCAAAATACAGCTATTTTCTGTATTTCCAATTATTAAATATTAAATAATTCTATCTTTTGTTTACATCCCTTCCTAACAACTTAAAGACACTTGTATGTACATTATCTCATAAAATGTTCCTGATCATTCTGTGAAATATCTATTCATGGTTATTTATCACCTCCATTTAAAAGGCGGAAATATTTGGGCTCATGCCCAAGAATATAAAACCAATAAGAACAAGGATTCACTCTCGTTTCTTGATTCTAACGTTAATATTCTTTCCTCTCTGCTACACTGCAGACTTGATCCAGCTATTTCCAGAACCTGAGTAAACAATTTGAGTCAGAAATATGGACAGTATACAATTTGGAAATGGGCTGCTCCCAAAGGTCATTTGGAATTTGGTTTTGGGAAATCAATGTATTGATTAAGTCCCAAAGCAGTCTAGACGAGTTCTTATTGAATCCATAATACAGGTGAACTATGCTGCCATGAAAATGTCCATGAAATGGTCCTAGGTAACCTAACCACTCTTTATAACACTGTCTCTAAGGAAACGTGCACGTCGACTGGAAATAGGAATGCCAGGAAGCTATGCCCACAGGCCGGAGTGACAGGGCTCCTCCACCGTCTTCTCATACATGTGTCTCCAATGAGTCCCCTGGAGAAGGCTCTCCAGGCAGAAAGTTCCAATCTCTGTGCCCTTAGGAGAAGACAGAAGGATTCCCGAAGAGGAGCTGGAGCTGTGAGGACCGCATGGCCACCGTTCCACAGGGTGTGTGAGGGGGGCAATGAGAGTGAATGAGAGAAGCGGGGGAGGGGGGAGTGTGTGTGTGCACGCTTGTGTGTTGGGGAGCTTCGAGAAGCCAGGTAGCACACAACCACTGTTCCTACTGGGTGTGGAGTTGGGGGGAGGGGGATATATTGTAAATGCGTGTGTGTGTGAGTATGCGTGTGTGTGTATGTGTGTAAAGAGAGTGTGTCATGGGAGCTGCAGACGCCGGGGAGCAGCAAACAGTCCCTGAGCAGATCCCATTCTGGATATCTCACAAAAAAAGAAGAAAAAAACAAAACCAAACAGAACACCAGAGTATTTGCTAAGGTGGTTGGAGAGAATACAATAACCAAACACACCAGCCCTTAATGAGATGAGTATTCACAAAAAGAAGATGGTTTTAAATACTAGGAACTGTTCAGTCACTCTCTTGAACATTAAGGAGTCCTCTGAACAACCAGGAGGATGTAGAGAAGAGGAATAAAGAGGGGCTATTAAGCATCAAAGCCAAGACTCTGGGGAAAAAGCTTGAAATCTCATAATAAATAAGAGGGGGGAAAAAAGCCTGAAAGATCTATAGGAACAAATGCATGTGTGATATTCTCATTTATACTAATTGCCATCATAATTTCTTCTATGGTTCAAATTGATTAATTCAAACTTCTTTTCCCCAGAGCCCATCAACTAAAATAGTCCCTATGGAAATATTCTCTTTTGAGGAAACTATTAAACACACAGCTCCATAAATGTATCACATGGAAAATTACCTCCTCTAAGGAGCTAGCTACGTAAAAGGTGTGATAGGCGAAAACATAGTACATTTGTCACTCCCGTTAGCAATATTAGTGCTAATGGGAAAGTACATGAACAAGAACACACACCTCTTAATTTGAATGTGTTACAAATAAAGACTAGATTAGTCACAGCTACTCAGATTAGATTTTAGCACTTAACGCTGAAATACTACATGAGGCAATGCTTATAGTGACTTTGCAGCACAATTTCAGCTATTTAATTACAGTTTTCAAACCATTTAATACCTCTTAGCACACTGAAATTAGACACGTATGCACGTGTGTTACACGGGTCAAGATTTTAGGTGTAACTCAATTATCTGCGTCCCTGGGAAATAAAGTGCTCCATTTACGTGAATTTTCTATATAACTGAGGCTTATCCCTTCATGCATTCTAAATCTCTGATGACATGTGTGGTCATCTGTAAGGAAAATCTTTCTTCAAAGTATTTCATTTCCCTGTTTCCTTTATAAGCAACTGGGTGGAAAGTATAGTGAAGTGATTTTGAGTTTTGTTTTAGGGATGAATCAAGACCATAATTAAGAATACTCATCACTGGAGTACTTTAATACAGTTCCTACTTTTTACATTTTGTCCGCTCCTTCAATGTCAGGCTTTTTAGCAGTCATTTCTCCCACGATTACTGTGACACCTCTAAGAGTCACAGATCTCATTATTTACTTCAGTTTAAGAGTCTGTTGCATCCTCCATGGACCATTGGGAGATGGTGGAATAACCAAACTTGTTAAGAAATACATTCAATGGGTGTCAATAAGGCTAGGAATGGTGGCATGAGGAGAAAAGCAAATGGTACTAGTATTCTTATTATTACTCAGAAATGGAACGACTAAGGTATTGCTGCATTCACCCTGTCAGTTTCCATTTCTAGTAGAAGAGAGCAGGGGAAATCTTCAACCCCAGACTCCACACCCGAGATTCAAGTTCCAATGTAACCAAAGAAGCCACTTTCTCAATGGCCAAGGTTTTCTCAAATTACTTTAAAGCTGATGGTTCCCAATCTTACAGGTGCCTTACTTTAAGGCATACTTGTTTTCATTCATTCTTACATGATTCTAACTGCTCAGGCATTATGATCTGTGTGTTCAAATATACCAAAAAGGTTATGGTAGGGCAGCAGTTCTTTGAATTCTGTCATCAAATTTGTGACTACATCCAACAGAAGCAGTGGCCATGGTCACTGCTTATGAAAACGATTCTTAGATTCATAGTCATTCTTGAAGACTATACTTATAACAAGGCACTGTACTTCTTACAGCTTCATAATGCAAGGCTAGTTCCCTGCACAGCTGCAGCTTCTGCCTAGGCAGCCACATCTACACTCCATTCCCGAGGTCATCCCCAGCTATGCTCCACTGAGACTCTCCCTGCTGCCCAGCATGAGTACACTTCAGTTCTCAACCAGGGCCTTTCTTGTCCTCTTCAAAACACCCCCTCTAAGACCATCAGCCCCTCACCGTTAGAGGTACTCCTAGGCTGCAGGACTGCAGGCTACGCTCCACTACACATTTCTTCAACCACAACCTCCTTACCTCCTATCTTCTATCCTCCTTAACAACCTATATAATCCTCAAACCTTCCACCTTTACCAATCAATTCCCATTTCCTGGTGATGCTGGGTTCCCTATACTGCTAGAGACACCAAAACTGAGGAACTCGATCCTCTACTTCTCAATGCCATCATTTCCCCTGCTTTTCCAACTGCTCTTCTGCCAAACACTTGGGATAGGTGTGCGATCAGAGAGGGCAGCAATCTAGTCGGGAGGCATGTTTATAACAAGTACAGGACAAGGTGAGAGACAGCTTACGACAGCTCCTGACTCCCCACATCCAACTGTGGAATTTGTACATGGATCTGCCAATCCTCGTTAAATTGTCAAAAATAACTTTAGTATAGTTAACTACAGGGATTTAATATGAGTATAGTAATCACAGTTTACAAAGCACTTTCACATATCTCTGAATTCTCAAAAAAAAACCCTCTGAGGTGCCTATGTTTGGTTGAAAGATGGGGAAACTGAGATTCAGAAAGACTGGATTGTGGCCAAAGTTATATATTTAGTGAGCAGGGGAGCTAAGGAGACAAATCACCCTGAGTCACCTGACTTCCTGAAATGTCCTGAGTGGATCCCTATCACAATTCTAGCCCTGGCTGGGACCACTCAGGAGGTATACACTTCTTTCTAATAAGCAAGAGAGACTGGGAGAAAGAAAAGGCAGGAGAAGAAGAAATACTATTACATTCATTTAAAAAAATTCTTACAGTGACTAGTTTATCATCCTTGATATAGATGGGAACAAGGCTGATATAAATTATTTATGATGTGTAACAGTTTAATGGAGTATAAAATAGATTCCTTTTTTCACAGTTAGTAAAAGCTGCAGGGCTCTTAATGTTGTCATATCCAGACTGAGCCTGGATCCTACTCATCTAGACTTTTTTTTTTTTTTTTTTTTCGCGGTACGTGGGCCTCTCACTGTTGTGGCCTCTCCCGCTGCGGAGCACAGGCTCTGGACACGCAGGCTCAGCGGCCATGGCTCACGGGCCCAGTCGCTCTGCGGCATGTGGGATCCTCCTGGACTGGGGCACAAACCCGTGTCCCCCACATCGGCAGGCAGACTCTCAACCACTGTGCCACCAGGGAAGCCCTCATCTAGACTTTTGACAGAAGCATCAATTTTCTAAATTGTTCTCTACCAACTACAAGTTAAGAAAAAGGAAAATGACTCACAGTGTTAATAATTGCGATTCTCTGAAGATACTAAAGAACCCACTATAATTTCACATCACTGAATTCTGTGGCTTTATACATCACAAGAATTTTCAGACAGTTTCTCCTGTGTGTTTTTTCTTATTAAAAGAAGATATACTGAAGAACTAAAAATGATATGATGGGATCTAGACCAGTATTATAGACTTGAAAATGCTGTATGACAACATCCATAAAACATGAAGAGAGAAAAATATATGACATAAATGTCCTCTGAAAAAGCAAACAAGTCATTCTCTTTATTCACAATGAAAACAGGAAGAGTAATCTAAATGAAGTTCATAGGTGAACTTCAATAAAAAAACTCATGTTATTTATTAATAGCAAAATCCACATTACATGTGCTATCTACCACTGGGCACCTGATTGGCTGCAAGGGTTACAAAGCATCAAACCATGCAAGAGTAATAAAGGATCTGAGAGCAAATAGAGAGAAGGGACTCAAGCAAACAATGAGAAAAGGAGACAGGATAAGGAATAAGCATGAATAGATGCTTTAAAGAACAAACTACCTGGTATCTAAAGTAATATTAAAGCACAAAAATTTCTATTTACACATACATTCCAAATACTGTATAAAGGTAGTGCAATGCACAAAGAATAACCAAAGGGCTTGAGTGTTAAAATGCTTAATGAAAAGAGACTAATGTTCATTTTGAAGAACAGATGTATAATATCAATAAAGAAATTTTGAAAATTAATGGTAATCACTGGGGAACTGACTTAAACATTTTTTAAAGTGTAAATCTATTGATACAATAATTTAAATGGTGTGGTATTGGTTCAAGAATTGGTAAATATACCAAATGAACAGAATTCAAGTACCAGAAACAGCTTTAATTCTACAACAGAACGTAGTATAAAAAAAACCCAAAGTACCTCAAAGGAGAATGGGTAAATTATTTATTTAAAAAACCAATACTGCAAAACTTTCTAGAAAAACCTAGTGTGATACCATATGCCAAAATAAATACAAGACTGAATAAAAATCTCATTGTTAAGAAGTTGAAAACACAAAAAGTAGAAATAAAACTTTTAAAATAAATCTTACAAACCTCTCTAGCATATAATTACTCTAAAAAGAAAAGACTGATAGATTTGACAATCTACAAATTAAAACATAAAAATATTTTAAAATACCAGAAAATGAAAAAAGGTGAATGAAAATGAAAGAGCAATTCAAATTAACAGTGTGTGTCTGTCTCTCTGTCTCTCTGTCTCTCTCTGTCCCCCCTCCCATATCTAAGAACAACAAATAAAAATGAGATCCTCTGTTTCATTTTCAAGTTGATAAATGATCGAAGAAATTATAATGCTGGTTAGTGGGCAGGAAATTAGGCTACTATGAGTATGAATTGGTACAAACCTTCTGGAGAGAAATTGAGTGTGTGTGTTTAAGACAAAAACATTAAAACACACCCTTACATCAAACACACTTGCTTCTAGAAATTTACTGAAAAAACAGAAAATACATCATGGATCTCAGCAAAGATTTAGCCAAGAGGAATATTCTTCTTTATAGCTTTGTTGATAATATTGGAAAAACAAAATAGAAACAATATAAATACCCAAAAATAGGGACGTGGTTAAATATCCAAACGATACTATATCCACAAGACTGCTATAGAAGAGTAGTAATAATACAGAAAAAATATTCACAACATATTGTTTCATTAAAGGTTTTAAATTAGTAGTGCAAAATGAGCCCAAACTTGTACACCTCTACCCTACCTATAAAAATCCCAGAAAGTGTGTGCGCGCACATATGTGTGTACATCTGTAAATATAATGGTAAAAAAAATGAGACTCATACATAAAATATTAACAGTAGTCATCAGGAGTGGTAGGATTATAGATGTTTTATTTTTTCAATACTACTAGTATACATTTTTCTACAACAATCGTGGTTTTCTTTTATTTTTAATATAATTGTCTATATGAAACATAACTTTTTCCAAGATGGAAACCTACTCTAGACTTCTTCATTGCTCTCATCCCTTATCAGTGCATAAAGAACTTCTTCAGTGACTTTATAGGCAGTCACCATAACTGAATTCTCTTAGCTTGTAACAATTTGCCAGTTGATTATCTTGGTTTACCAGGTACGCAGTCTGCAAATAATGGAAATTTTACCTCCTCCTTTCCATGTTTTTCCCTCCATTTTTTTCTCTTATCTAATAGTCTTGGTTAAAACCTCCAGAATGATAAAAATAATGGACATCCTCTGTTCTGACGTTAATAGAAATGCTTCTTTTAAATTACCATTAAGAATCAAGATTGCAAAAAAAAAAAAAAAAAAAAAGAATCAAGATTGCTTTGGGGGTTTTCTTTTTTCTTTTTTTAATCTACTTTTAAAAAGACTCATCCTGGGACTTCCCTGGTGGCGCAGTGGTTAAGAATCTGCCTGCCAATGCAGGGGACACAGGTTCGAGCCTGGTCTGGGAAGATCCCACATGAAACTACCGAGCCTGCACTCTAGAGCCCGCATGCCACAACTACTGTGCCAGCGCACCACAACTAGTAAAGCCCACACACCTAGAGCCTGTTTTCCGCAACAAGAGAAGCCACAGCAACAAGAAACCCGCACACCACAACGAAGAGTAGCCCCCGCTCGCCACAACTAGAGAAAGCCCGCGTGTAGCAACAAAGACCCAACACAGCCAACAATAAATAAAATTAAATCTTTAAAAATAAAAAATAAAAATAAATAAAAAGACTCATCTTAAGATGGTGCTGCCTAAAGCTAAAAGGATTAAATATATGCAAAATGTAAAAATAATCTGAAATACTACTCTTCAAATAAGGCTTGGTACTCCAGAACTCTATTTTTTGCGGTAAAGGAATATAACCCAATAGATTAAATCTCTTCAGCACTGTGTGTATATTTATACATATACATACACATCTCTACACACACACCCCTTCCAATGGATTGCCAAGCATCAAAATTAATTTCTATTCTCTACTAAAAAGTTAAAATAATTTCTATGTGATTAAATGATCCCAAACTACTTTACTTTTAAAAGTGATACATAGGAAGAAAAGGGGAAAGACCAAAAGAAAACACATGCAAAAGCAAGCTGGAAAGATAACATTAACATAAAGAGTAAGCAATCATTTGTGTAATTCTCACTTAAGCAAACTCAACTTGCATTAATAAAATTTTGTTTTAAAAAAAGTTTTAAAAAAGACAGTCTACTGAAATAAATACTGAAGATCAACTAAAATGTAGACCACTGGCATGAGGCACACGAAAAGTACACATAAGATTTTCTGAATTGTTTGAAAACACCACCACGATCTGCACCAAGAAACACCAGTTAGCAATTATACTAATAAACACTGGCATAATCTTCAGAGGGCAGATTTACAAAGGTTATATAAACATTTTTACAGAAAATGATAAACAGAACCATCTGCATGCACACACTGCCCAAACATCCACTTAATATATATAAACTGGATCAAAAACTAGATACATTATTATTATATCCAACATTTTTAAAAAATCAGGTTGATGATTACTGTATTTGGTCTTGATAGGAAATGCTCAGTTAACCACAGGGGAATAATTTAACTAAAATCTTAAATTGGCCTTTTTTTTTTTTTGGAAGAGAACAGTGAGAAATTCAAGAGCATCTCAATACCTTTGAAAGTACCTGATTTGGTGAAAAACAGTGCCTGCACAGAGCAGGCACTCATTAAATACCTGTAAATAAAAATCGGTCCATTTTAGAGCCCTATGTCTGGAACATCACTTAGAACTCTTCTTGTGACTATACTCAGTATGGCTGAGAGGATAAACTGTGTTGACACTGGACTCTCGTGTCATTTGGGCCTTCATTCAATTGGGAATGACAAATATTCTATCTTTTTTTGTTACTGGTCATTGAGAGTTAACTTCAGGAATTTTTTTTCCAAAAATGATTAGTCTTATATTCTTATTTTATAAATATAAATGCAGAGTGACAACTGGCATATATCAGAGTTCCAAAGTGATAGAATGCTATTTTTATGCAAACTTCCATCTCTGTTACTGACTACAGCCTGATACATACACATTTTAACAAATGAATGGATGAATGAATAAATTCCCATTATAATGTCTTTAATGAGAATATCCAAATTTTATATTTTCTTTTATTTTTTGTTTTTTAATGCTCAAATCCACAGTAACTTTTACACCATCCTAAAACTTCTGCTAAGCCACTGAGTTTTATCAGCAGTCTGTTCTACCAAAAAAAAGTTCATGAATCAGCATTCTCTTTTGCTGAACAAGCATTACTTTTACTCCTTCTCAAGACATGAACTAATGAGTATTTATTTATAAGACAGACCATTCTGTTAAAATGCTAGAAAATCTAACGAAGATTGTTGCTTTTATGTAAAATAAAAATGCTTTTTTAAAGTAAGTAGACAAAAGGATACCCTAGCAAAATTTATTTCTTATATGTATGGCTAATCACTACAATGAGTGCTTTAAATTTACTATGTCTTATAACAGTCAAAGGCATAATTTTATTCATCAAAAATTAAATAAAATAAGCCAGGAAGCACAAATAACCAGAAACAAAAGGTACTTTATCTTAATATGTAAGCACACCTTCTTGGCTTTTGTATTAATTTATTTTCTTTCCTTCCTTCTTGCCTGCCTGTCTTCCAAAGCAAATTCAACAGCACTTCACTTTCTTTTAAAACTTTACACAAGAAGTTCAGGGAAAGAAAACAAAAACTCTAATGGCAGTAAGAATGCAAAATAGAAGTTTCCTAAACTATAGCCTTAAAAAATGAGATACTGCTCAAGTTTAAAAGAAATACAGAAATGAGAACCACAGATTTTTTTAGTTTAATAGATATCATTGTTTTATATTTAACTGATATAGAAAGACTCAAATGTTTAGTGTAATTGTTGAACACCTCAATTTATTTTTGAAAGTTATACCTTTCAAGCAATGTAAGTTGAGAGCGCACTAAATATACCACTTATTTCATGATATTATAATAATATCATTGCATTCGAAAACCGCATGGATCTACATGGATGATGTTTAAGCATAAAAACCTTGCTGCCAATTTTCAAATGTTAAACTCCAAAAGAAAAAAGTATCAGGTAGCCAATTTATATAATTAAACATTGAGTAAAGTTTGATTTCCCCCTGTATGTCAGTTTTATTACTATATTTCAAATATGATATATAGATAGAAGTAAAGACTCCAAAAGGAATATCACCATAAAATAAAAATGTGACAACAATCCCTCAGGCAGACACAAAACACAGCCATTGTGAAAAAGAGATAGGGGCAAATACAAAAATAAGTGACTAAATAAATAATACACAAATTTTGTAATGTCATTATCAAACAATAAGACTCATTTTTTTAACCAACGTACACACCAGACTGAGAGTTCCTATTTTGGAACTTCCTTCTTAGTCAGCCTTCCAAAAATTCAAGAAAATCGGTCTCATTAGTTTATAGTCACTCGTTGTGTCTAAGCGAAAACGTTATTCCAGTTTCATCACCCACCAGCCTTGACTCCAAATGATTTCTGGCTGCTCCCAAAAATTAAATCTATTCTCAGCTGATGAAGATTTATCACCTTGGAGGATATGCAAAGAAATGTGCTTTTTAAGGTAATTCTTGAAAGAAAGAAAAGAAAAAGAGGGGAGGAAAGAGAGAGAGGAAGAAGGAGAGGGAGAGACAGAGGCAGAGAGACTTGGAGAAAGGGCAGTTCTAGGAGAATAAACACGGCTTCCCAAGGAGAGTCCTTTAGAAGGAAGAACTTCATGCATGATCTTGGTTTATTTTTGAACAGTTCTCATTATAGTCATACTTCTACAGGCATGAGTTGGTTGACAGTGGAGACTCTTTTGTGTTTATGTGACCAACAATGATAACAAATTCAAGAAGAAAAATTTTCTATAGAAAATCAGTCACTAATGTTCAAATAACCTATGTGTCTACTCAACATAATATACAAATGGCTTTTTAGTGTAAGATTTTTTCCTCCATTACACAACTGACAATTGACTTTCTCACAGCTAAAGCTTTAAAATGGCAAAACAGATTTTGAAGACATCTTCTGTAATTAAAAACGGCTGCTTAGATGCTGAGAGAAAATTTCTTAAGGATAACATTGCTTTTCACTTTTCTCTTAAAAGATTCAAATGAAAGAGAAATGTGTTGAAATCAAATAATTAGAATTCCATTTGGTCCATCACCCCTTTTCAAAATTTATTTAAAGATTCTAGATTTTACTGACAACTTTTTTTTTAAACATCTTTATTGGAGTATAATTGCTTTACAATGGTGTGTTAGTTTCTGCTTTATAACAAAGTGAATCAGTTATTTATATAATCACCACAATATCAGGAAAAGAACAGCATTTGGTGTTTTTTCAAATGAATGTATGTAATCAAAAAGTCAATATGATTTATAATTGCAAAGGAGTTGTCAAGATATGTTAAATATCTAAATGCTTTCTAAATTGGCTTTGCATCAGAAAGCTCAAATATCACTTCTGAAGACCATGTAATTTTGGCAGATTGATAACCCCTCATAATATCCATCTCACCTTTATCTGTAATAAGGGCTCTGATGTTTAGCAGGGCTCATTATCATCCTAGAGGGAGGAAAAAGACATTTCCTAGCTTCCCTTGATGCTGGGTGTGGACAGGTAACTAAGGTGTGATGAAGAGAATGTGAGGGTAGGTGGTAAGTGTACCTTCCAGGACTCATTCTAAAAGAGAGGGGAATACAACCCTACTTCCCCTCTTTCCCCCACTCTGTTCTGTTGTCTGAAACAAGGATGTGAAAATAAGCTTTCTTGGACCCCATGGATGAGGACTAACCATAAGAAAATACTAATATAAAGTTTAAAATTGCAACTTTTATCTTTTAACCAGCCTGCATTTATTTGTTTTAGTATAAACAGTTAATAGTTACAGAATGCAAAAATATATGAAGCATCCTCCAGAAATGAATACCCTTCCCCAATTCATCAACTGACTCTAAATTTTAAATAGTCCAATTTAAAAATAACTGATAACAATGAATAAATGACCTCATACAGTGTCAAGATTTCAAATAAATTAAAGAAAAAAAACTCTCAGATCCTAGAGTTAATCAGATATGTCTTAAGACCTTTAAAAATCAAACTATTTGATTCCTAAGCACCAAGAAAAGTATACTGAAAAAACAGGGTCTCTCCCAAAAAGGTGACAGAAGTGTTGTGTAAAAATTTTAATATTGGTGAAGTTACAAAAATCATTCCAGAGGAGCACAGATTAACTAAAACAACATTCAAGAAAAGAGGTTAAAGGACACACACAAGTCAGAAGCCCTGGCCATTGCCACTGTCAGCTGTATAAACTGGACTGTATCCAATTTCCTCTTAGTTCTCAATTTGGTTTTGGGAAATGGGGTAATATGCCCCCTGTGACTTAACAGTACTGTTGTAGACATTTAAGTATGAAAAAATTCTTTTAAAAAAAGAATGAAAAAAGGTATGAAAAAACATCTAAAAAAAGCAGATGCTTTACAAATATAAGGAACTAGTATTCACAAAGCTATGTACACATGCTAAAATACAGGTTGGCTTTCATGTTGAAAAAGTAAAGAAAGTAATTTTGCTTTTTTTAATATGTCTTTATAAATGCATTCATATTTAAAAATCTAATAAAGATCTCTTCTCACCTGCCCTTGACATTTCAGGAAAAAGATGGCTTAATTTGCTTCTCTGAAGATTTTCCCCTCACAACTAAATAAATAAGCAAGCCTAGTATTTACCAGTATTATGTTAAAATGACTTATACCTGACAAAACATTTTTCATCTTATAAAATGAGAAAAACACTGATTCCATGATTGATCATAAAACAGAGTACGAAAGACCACCAGTGGACAGTCCAAACACACACCAGAAGAAGGCCTTTGGTGGGGTCAACGGTGCTAAGAAACTCTATAGTTTTTTCAATTAAGATTTTATTAAGTGAGTTTTTTTAATTAACTGTTTTAAAATGTCTGAAAAAATAATTCCCAGCTAGTACATTAAGCACTGTCAATTGTGTTAGACTGTACACAGTATGTTGCTATGTGGTTTCTCAATTTTGCCAAAATTACATCTGAGAGAATGAAAACCATTTGTCTACATTTAAAATTCCTCATCTCTACAACTCAATATTTTTCCTTGATGCATTTTAAATGCCCTAGTAGAAATTATTTGAAAAGAAACCATTAAAGGTATGCTAATGACTCTGAATTGTGACAGATGCTGTGGAAACAGGCCTGTTGGCTGAGGCACAGCACCATTAGCTATCCATCATAAAGTCCTCTGGACTTGTTCATTTATTACTGCTGTGTTGCTCAAGGGGGGAGAAAAACAGCAAGAGTTTCTCTTTCTGAGGCAAAAATCATAAGCCACTCACTTATTCTAATGTCACAATCCCCACTGTTTATCTGCATGATAATTAGGAAAAGCAGAAGTAGTGAAATATTGTTTCAACAACGTGATTGGAATTAAACCACTGAAAAGGCCAAGGAGAAAGTTCCACATGCTTACTGACTGGTGGGTCTCCAACATGAGACACTAACTGCAGGGGAAACAAGTCCTGTTTCCCAAAATGAATCAAGGGGTGGAATTCCCAGCCTCACAGGATGGTGCAGAGGGCAGAAGAGAAGAATTTAGAAAGAGGTGATGGAAATGCATCATTAACTCTGAGAATCTTCTGTCTACAACCTGTTAGGATTATTTGTTGATGACCCATTTTGAGGAAAAACACTGATCCAGCCACTGTGGGAATCAAAAACTATAGCATTACATTCTTCCAAAGGGCCTGCGTACACACTAGCTCACTGGATCCTACCAAGAAACCCATAAGGAAAATATCATGTTGATTTTGGAAGTGAGGAAACTGAAATCCAGACAAAAGTGAGGTGACTAGCTGAATAGCAAAAGCTCACGAGCTCAAGAGTCCAGAACTCAGGTCTTCTATCTCTAAAGCCAGTGCTCTTTTCCCAAAGACCAAACAAGAATGAAGTGGCATTAAGGGGGAAGAGACAAGAAAGAAGGGTAGGGAGAGTTTCTTTGAATCCCAACAAAAATATGAAGATTAGGACTGCATAACATGTTTAATACAGATTTTATAATCATATAACATGGAGGAAGCGTGAAAATGTGTACAGGCACTGAGGCCTTGGCACACCAATGAACAGCCTTACTATCATTGGGCTTACACCAAAGCTGCTCCAACTCAGTCATAGAAAGAAATGAAATTGGGTTATTTGTAGTGAGGTGGATGGACCTAGAGTCTGTCATACAGAGTGAAGTCAGAAGGAGAAAAACAAATAACCATGTGCTAACACATATATATGGAATCTAAAAAAAAAAAAAAAATGGTTCTGATGAACCTAGTGGCAGGACAGGAATAAAGATGCAGACGTAGAGAATGGACTTGAGGACACGGGGAGGGGGAAGGGTAAGCTGGGACAAATAGATAGCTAGTGGGAAGCAGCTGAATAGCACAGGGCGATCAGCTAGAGGGGTGGGATATGAAGGGTGGGAGGGAGACACAAGAGGGAGGGGATATGGGGATATATGTATGCATATAGCTGATTCACTCTGTTATATAGCAGAAACTAACACAACTTTGTAAAGCAATTATACTCCAATAAAGATGCAAAAAAAAAAAAAAGAGGAGGAGGATGCCTTGCTTTTCTCATATCCTCCATCAGTTGTTCACAATGAGGGCTGAGCAACAGATTCATGTATTTTAAAAACACACACGCCCAGGTCCCACCCTGTAAGTTTGAGTCCACCTGGGCATCTGTATTGACAGGGGACTCTGGTGGCCAGCCAACCTTGGGAACCTCGATCCTACGATCACAGCTCTTCCTTTTGCACCTGTACTCACAGCTGATAGAGAAAAGGAGGTTGGTGCAAAATTCCCAGCTTTAAAAGTCATCTACAGGGCTTCCCTGGTGGCGCAGTGGTTAAGAATCTGCCTGCCAATGCAGGGGACATGGGTTCGAGGCCTGGTCCGAGAAGATCCCACATGCTGCGGAGCAACTGAGCCCGAGCGCCACAACTACTGAAGCCCGCGCGCCTAGAGCCCATGCTCAGCAACAAGAGAAGCCACCGCAATGAGACACCCATGCACCATGGTGAAGAGTAGCCCCTGCTCGCTGCAACTAGAGAAAGACCACGTGCAGCAATGAAGACCCAATGCAGCCAAAAATAAATAAATAAATACAATTTATTTTAAAAAAAGTCATCTACAGATTTTACAAGAGCAAGTAAAGGACAGGAAGTGCAGCAAGGAATTAAATAATAAACAATCCTGTCCAGGAAAGTAATATCAAGCCTAAGGGATTTTTAACTACAGAAAGGAAAGCACTCAAGACAGCCCTAAATGGATGGATGAGAAGTTCACTTACATAGAAAATATAATAAACTCATGCCATATAGAGTTTGCTGAGCATAGGTGTCTGACAAAAAGTGTTAATACCCTAGGCTCAAGCGTTTGTACTAACAATTTGCCACTGAAGTCTAAATTATAGATTGTAGTAAAACCAAATGCTCATTATGCACAAAAAGATTCTAAGTACCCACCTTTTCAATGGGAGCTGGCCCCTAGGCACTAAGGAATAATGATAATAGGGGAGGCGGCAGTAAAATATGTACTACACCTTTAAAGAGACCTGTGAAGTGTTCTAAAGAGGTTTCTTATAGCCATCTATAAAGTCAATGTATCTATTATTTATTTATTTTAGAACCATGTGGTAATAAACTCAGTATTATATCAAGTTCTCCAATTAGCTGCCTACTCTCACCAGTGAAAAGGACTGTTTAAATGACAAGTGCTTCGTTTATATGTATAAGTCCTCTCGACTCCATCAAGGAAATTGGTCAGGGACACCTAGTCTTATAAAAGAACCTTATAGAGACCTCTACTCTACGGAACTTCACGAAGTGATTACAACCTTCTCAAATGCTTTCAGTTGAATACACTGCCAGGAGGCAGGCAGGTTTAATGAAGACTCTGAAGACACCAACCACAGCATGTAGGAACAGGGCCCTGTCACCTGCCTGTCTCAGCTGCGTTCCTCTGTCCACTCAGACGGATTGCCCAGGAACCACAGCTCTACCACCTTCCTGATTGCTCCTGGGGGCCTCCCCACGATCAATGCTCCACCTAACAGAACAGCCTTGCCATATGGTTGATCAGAGCAGCCCCAAATGAATCCAAGTTGCCATTATACCAAGATCTGGACTACTGGACAATCCAAAGGAGCCCCTTCACAGCCAAGTCTCCCTGGCCTCACATCTGCCGATTCATACTGATCGTCTTCTGACAGTTATACAGGAGGTTCCAGCAGGCCTGCTCAACTTATGACATCTCTTGTGAACAGCATAGGAATGGAACATTCAGTAAGCATTACTGAGCTCCTACTGAGTGTAAATAAAGCCCTGTGTGAAAATACAAGTATAAATGACATGGCTCTTTTCTGCCTCTCCCGCCCGTACAATGGAATTCACATTCTAAAATGCGAGATGAACACACACTTGACCAGAACATACTTTACTGAAACAGGGTATTAAGGTCATAACTAGGGTGACCATATGTCCTGGCTTCCGGGGAATGTCCAGGTTTATGTGTGCTGTCCTGATGTAATTAATGAATAGTGCCTCCTTTCACCTTCTCTGTTTGGATGATAAATTATAGGGTCACCCTAGTCATAAAAGAGTTATGAACAAAAGGTTTTAGAAATATGGAAAGGTTGTTGATCATTTATGAATTAGAAAACGAGGAAGGCTTTATAAAGACAATATTTATGCTGGGCTTTGAAATGAAGGGCAAAATTTAAATGAGGGGCTAAGAGGTGGTGGAGAAGTAAAAGATGACATTCAGGCAAGAGGACCAGCATGAAGAGAGGAAAAGCAGCAGGGCATGGGGGCTGTCAGCCTAACTAGCTTATTTTGTAAGTGGTAGTCTATATTATGGCCACTGTAAGTTTTCTGAGAGCAAGGACTATGTTCGATCTTGTGTTTTCCTGGCTCCTGACACAGCACCCAGCACAGAGGATGTGCACAAAACCTATAGGTTATGAGAAAACCATAATTCAAAAAGAAACATGTACCACAATGTTCACTGCAGCACTACTTACAATAGCCAGGACATGGAAGCAACCTAAGTGTCCATCGACAGATGAATGGATAAAAAAGATGTGGCACGTGTATACAATGGAATATTATTCAGCCATAAAAAGAAACGAAATTGAGTTATTTGCAGTGAGATGGATGGACCTAGAGTCTGTCATACAGAGTGAAGTAAGTCAGAAAGAGAAAAACAAATACCATATTGCTAACACATATATATGGAATCTAAAGAAAAAAATGGTTCTGAAAAACCTAGGGGCAGGACAGGAATAAAGACGCAGATGTAGAGAAGCTGGGACAAAGTGAGAGTAGCACTGACATATATACACTACCAAATGCAAAACAGATAGCTAGTGGGAAGCAGCCGCATACCACAGGGAGATCAGCTCGGTGCTTTGTGACCGCCTAGAGGGGTGGGATAGGGAGGGTAGGAGGGAGGCTCAAGAGGGAGGAGATATGCGGATATATGTATATGTATAGCTGATTCACTTTGCTATAAAGCAGAAACTAGCACACCATTGTAAAGCAATTATACTCCAATAAAGATGTTATTAAAAAATTAAAAATAATAACCTATAGGTTAATAATCATGTGTTGCTATTCAGCTGATGAATCAAGGTAAGCAACATTATTCCACTTTGTCACATTACACAGCTCTGCTGTTTCAAGAGGAAGACTATGGCCACAATACTAGCAATTTTCACTGGCCCCAGAGTTTCAGAGCATGTACAGGAAACGACTAGAGCTGGTAGAACCCAAATCGCTGCAGTTACAGGGTCAGAGGTTAGGGTGAGACAATCACCCAGAGACAAATATTATTGAGAAGTGGTTGAGAGGTGAGAGCAAGTGACAGTGCCAACACGTGCCACTTTAGCCCTCCCCTGTGCTACCTCTGGCATCTCAACAAAAACGATGCTATCATGCTTAGAGACCAGAGGGACCCACAGCTGTGGACCCAACTGCTCATAGGGCAGAGCTCCAACATGCTACAAAGTCCTGCACAGAAAAGCCACGAGGGCAGCAGCAGTTCTTAAGGGACTGAGGTCCCCCCAGAGAGGAAGGATTTCTGCCTCCAGACTGTCATATCTACTCCTCTCTGGGTTGACTTGCCAGCCCTCACAATCACACGAGCCCACTCCCTAAAATAAATCCATCTTTACATATGTGTGTGTGTACGTGTATATAATATACACACGTACACACATGTGCACACACACCCGACTGGTTCTGTTTCTCTGGAGAACCCTAATACAGATTTACCGAATATTAAGCCTAATATCTGTATAGTGTTATGCAGTTTTAAAGAATGTTTTCAAAAACTTTGTCATCTCACCCAATTATCAAAATTTTTCAAACTCAAATATAAAAGTTCAAATGCCCTGAATAGTTATAAAGCAATCTATAGGTATAAGATAGCACGCACACATACCAAAAAAAAAAAAGATCAAGAGGTTGAATTAGGGCATTAAATACTGAGTTAACTATTTTTATTCCCTTAGGGTTAACTCCCTTTCTTCCTAATCTGTAACTATTTCAGACATAGTTTCAGACAATTCCTCCTAATAAATGTAAACTCCATTAGGGCAGGGTTTTTTGTTGTTATTGAGGTTTTTTTGATGTATCCCCAGCATACAGATCACAGTGCCGAGCATATAGTAGATTCTAAACGAATAATTCCTAAATACAAATGCAAATGAAATACATACATACACAAACACACACATAGGTATATACATATGAGGGAAAAGCAAGAAGAGAAAGTTCACTCTTGCTAAATTAATGGGCACTAGTTATGATGGGCAAGCTATGTTTTAAATTACTGTAAGAGCTTTGCTATAATTCCACATAAGTACAATATAATCTCGTAATCATACAATGAGGTCTATCAATGATCATTATTCACTGTATTCGATGACCATATTGCTGCCTCTTTGTTTCAAGGTAAGAGCAGAGAGAAGTCAGGGACATTGACTCACTACCTCAGTACTCGTAATAGTGGCCTTGAAGATAACTGACAAATAATATGGGCCTTTCCCCCAGTATTTAAGAGAAATTATGGCATAGGCACCGGTATCACTGTCTAGGAAGTTATAACATTAATCTTTTCCCAGATACTTAAGGCTCCTAGGTGAGGAGACAGATAAGTGGTAGAACAGGCAGCTGAGAAAACTGCGATATATAAAGGAGAGACAGAAGAGCTGGTTAGCCAAAGACAAACATGCACCCACATCACTCTCCTGAAGAGCTATCTACCCCAAATGCCCTCTGCATGCCTGGCTTACGATGCAGGGAGGCTGCCCATCCTCAGTGAGGCTTCTCATCTCAAGCCAGTCCAAGCTTGTAGAATGATCCCTGACCTTTCTGTTCTCTGGCCTGCAATCCTTGGAGCATATCTGGAAACCATGACTGAAGATGAAGAAAAACTTCCTAGAGAAAGATTTAAGTGCTGGTCCTCACTCTGTCACTCTATCCCTAAGAGCCCTGGGCCTCTCTCTTCACAAACAGAAGAAGAGGAGGTTAGGCAGGGCGATTTCTACTGTCTCCTCAAGTTATACCAAGAAGTACAGTGAGCATGCAAGATGATTTTGCCTCCATCTACACCAAGGCTGACTGGCCTCTGAGAAAGGAGAGAGAAAGGAGCTCGAACGCAAACAGCAGGCTCTGAGCAAAACTAAGAAACGGCCACAGCACTCTGACTGTGAGGCTCTCGTGTCAAGGGGCATGTCCTCCAGAGCACACACTTTTCAATTCCCTTTATTCAACGACATTTGGGAGAAGAGAGGCCCAACCCGGCACATAGCACAGGGGCTATCACTGAAAACGGCTTCGGGCCACCTGTCAAAAGGCCCCAGTGAAGAATTAATTATTTTGGTGAACTTGGTACTGCACATTTAGAAGCCTAGTTTGCTAACGGCCTAGAAGTTTACAGAGACTTACAAATCAACTAAAAGGCCAAATTATCACTTTAAAATAAGAACCACACCTGCCAAGAACAGGCATGTGGGACGTCCAGCCAAGACATGTGCTTTCTACAGGTCATCTATGTGGAAAGCCAAATCGTAACTGGAAGGTTATTCGATGAGCTTTATGACCTGAAAATGTGCTGGCATGAAACTAAGACAGCTTGCATTAAGGATCTGCACAAGAGGCAGGCATCCATCAGGACCACACAATTGTTAAACCAGGGCTGGGGTGGGATGGACTCAAGAATTGCTTATCTTTTTGAATCTTTTCTTTCCTTCTCTATATAAAACTCTAACGTAATAAGTAATGACTGAAGATATCTATTTTTTTTTTTGCTATATATAAGTAAATTAATACTTATTCAATTCAGAGAATCAGGTAAACACAGAAATTGTTTAAAAAATATAAGGAAAAAAAGAAAGAAAAAAAAACCCCACAATCCTATACCAAGCTTTCTGTCTGGGCAGATACACAAATATTAAAGAGCATGTTGGCTTTTATTCTACTAAATATCATATTGCAAACTAGTCCCATGATATTAAATAATCTTTTTAAAACTTTAACGACTGAAAAAAGATCAAGATCGACATACTGTTTCTTTGAACGTGTTAATATGGTCAATCAATGACAGGCAAGTCTTGTTCTGAAGTCAGAGTATGTTCTGAACTTTATCTAAGATGACTTTTTCTCCCTTGTTTTTAAGTTACTGAAAGGAGACTCTTCCTGCGCTCCACAAGCTCAGATCAGACCTCCCAAAACAAAAGTGCCCTGTCTGGTTAGAACCTTTAGGCCTTATAATAAAACCTCCACAGTGACACGGTGGCAATGTGACACACTAATACCTCATCATGGTAACTGGGAGAGGAGGAAAAGGTGTGTCCCCTTTCCCCAAATACCAACTAGCATCTTTTGTGCCCAGGTAACAGATGTGTCTATCAAAAGCGGTCAAACTGAACACTCAGCACTTTTCCCCCTTAATGAGAGAGAGGGAAATAAGAATTCCAGATCAAACTGAGATGAGTGTGAGGCAATGCCAGATCAGTAAAAAGGATACTTTGGGGGAGGCATAACCTAACAATAGTGTCAAATCACATCACTACTCTGCCCACATGCAGGACGAGCTCTAAGCCCCCAAACTAGGTTATGCTCACGTGACAAACTTTTTTCAACTTCCAACAATGTCTATACTACAAATGGGAAACAGCTCCCAAAGCCTTGTATCAAACTGTGGACACTTTAACAACAACCCCTTAATACACAAGCAGCCTATTACACTTGCTTGTGTCCTGTCTTCAATGACATGGGGACAGGAATATCTTTTGTACAGCTTCTCTAGGATGACAGGCATTAACAGAAATGCATGGATGGATTTACGGCTGGCATGGATCAATTTCCAGTTATTTTACAATTATTGATTAGCAAAGTCAAACAGGCTTTGCTACTTGCCAGACAAAAAGCTAAATCTACCCTCACCCCTTCATAAATCCTGAGAAAAAGCCAAAGAAACATGAAAACTGATGTATTTGGAAACAAAGCATGCCAATACAAGATTATAACCAACTCAAAGCTGAGAATCAAGTGACAAATGTATCTCCAGAACAGAGCTTGAGAAACTGGCAGTCTTGGCAAGTCACCCTCACTGGCAGCAGCATAACCTTTGCTGTGATCAGAATTGAAGGGAGGCTTTTTCCCTTCAAGTAAAAGATTTCTGTCAGGGTGAACATATTTTAATCCACCACATGCATTTGTCCCATGTCATTTACAAGGACAAAACCTGACTACTTCAAGAGTCTGCTTTTGCTGTGTCACTGTACAGGCCTGTGTACATGTTCCCAAGGCTCGCCGAAAACATTAAAAACTCAGAGGAGGGAGGAGAAGAAGAGTGGGGAAGCAATGTTATACACGCAGAGCATATGCAGAGCTAAAGATATACCTTGGAAATGGTGACCTCCAACATGGAGGAGATACATGGTGAAAATATGCTGCAGGAGGGTTGTTGTTTAGAACTTGCTCTTTTTGGTGCCTTCAGGGTTAGAACTGAGCCAGTTTCTTTAAAATATATTAAGTTCTTCAAGGAGTTAAAAGAAAAAGTTTGAAGCACCAATACATTCTCCGACCCCCATGCATGGCAGGAACATTCCAAAAATGTCACTGTCCATGGGTCGCAAATTTAACACGGGGGTTGATGTTAGCAAAGGAAGAAAAATTATGTCAGGAATGGGCAAGGTAGAGATACAATGGTCATATTAAAAATTAACAAATGATTTTTAATGAGTTAAAGAAACAAATGGGAAATAAATGGAAAATGAAGTAAGCATTTGAAAAGACGAATCTTTGAACTTATAGGTGGTTTACTATAACCCAGAAATTTAAGGCATTTAACACAGAAAGGTACTTAACAGTCATTTTTTAAAGTTATAAAGTAGATCAATTTCTGTGTCTCTTAATTTGATTGTATATATATATATTTTTTAATGATATCAATTTAAGTCTATTTTCCTAACAATGGTCTGAGTTTTCATTCTAAGCCAATAAACACATATTAGCAAAAAAATCCCATCTTCTTATATCCAAGAAAAGGACCCCTCTCATTTTGACCCTTTCAATATACAGTGACTGCTAACAGCATTTATACTGTGACTATGATTAAATCACTTCTACTAATCAGAATAAGTTTTCAATAACCAAAATCCAATTTAACCAAGGAAATACAGGCTTTCAACTTTTTCTTTTTTTAAATGGACTGTTTTTAATAACTAAAGAAAATTAAAATAGATGTGACTCTTGGAATTGGTAACCTATTCATAAAACAAAATTATTTTATGAAAAGTCAATTTATAAGCATATAGAACTTTGCATTCTCTAAGAACTCCTGTATTTATATATTTATTCATCGAGGTAACAGACTTGAAAGAAAAGTACATTCACAACCTTGTCCTCATTTTAAACAAATGGAAACAAAAGGCATAAAGAAGAAAAACAATTTGCCTAAAATTACATGGAGTAGTAACTGGGCGTGTGGGGCAGGGGAGGTGCGGAGGGAAGGATACTTCAGATAAAATTACTGTTCAAAAAACTCTGGAGAAAAATAGTAGAACAGTTTACTCTCTAATAATTTTTAATGATACAACTTGGATGCCTGCTACATTTCAAGGACACGGAATCTACACAGATGTTGGCAAAAGCATTTAAGTTGTTTTAGTTTTGGTTCATATAAAGAAAATATCCAAAACAATTATTCCTTCACCCACAATATAGAATATTAATCTATATGTCTGAATGAAACTCTTCACCTCTTTGCGTCCATCCTTCTTTCATCTTTCTAAAACTCTAGCAATGACAGCAAGAATTCATTAATTGAAGTTAACACAGTACCTCTCTTGATCCTACTGTTTGCAAATCATGTTTAAAATGTTTTAAGACATGACAACTACATAAATGCAATATATGACCCTAGAATATACCCTGTTCCTGGAAGAAAATTTGCTATAAGGAACATTATTGGAATCTTGGTTAAAAATTAAAATATTACATCAATGTTAAATTTCTTGACTTTGACAACTGTACTTGGTAATGTAAGAAACACACACTAATTTTTTACGGGTAGAAATACTAAGGGGGCTAATTGGCATGATGTCTGCAACCCACGCTCCAATGATTCAGAAAAACGTGTGTATGTGTGCGCACACACATATGCGTGTGTGTAGACTTTACAAGAAAAACCTGTGGAATATCATCACTCTGAATTTTCCCAAAGTTCAATGAAAACACAAACCACAAAACTGACTGAATCCACTGCATGAGTGAAGTAGACATTGTTAACATATATTACAGTTACTCTTAAAAATAATCTACTGCAGCAAGGGACTTCCCTGGTGGCACAGTGGTTAAGAATCCGCCTGCCAATTCAGGGGACACGAGTTCAAGCCCTGGTCCAGGAAGTCTCACGTGCCGCAGAGCAACTAAGCCTGTGTGCCACAACTACTGAGCCTGCGCTCGAGCCTGCAAGCCACAACTACTGAAGCCCAGGCCCCTAGAGCCCGTGCTCCTCAACAAGAGAAGCCACCGCAATGAGAAGCCCGAGCACCTCAATGAAGAGTAGCCCCTGCTCTCCGCAACTAGAAAAAGCCCATGCGTAGCAATGAAGACCCAACGCAGCCAAAAATCAATTAATTAATTAATTAAAAAACAATTATAATCTACTGCAGCAAGCCTATCTCTATTCCCCTCAACAAGCATCCTGCCAGACTAGTGCATCTTTATTATCCAAAGTAGAAAATAACCTAATCATCTCTCACCTCCCCTGAAAATAAAAAGTTTACATTGCACATAAAAAAAGGAGGGCAAGGGAATGAATAACTGCTATTAACCAGGTCCTTTTGTATCTCTATCAACCTCTCCCAAAATAGAACAGACCATAACAAACTTTTTTTTAATAAGTCCACTCAAAATAGACTTTATAAAAGTATACAGTTAACACCTCATTATTCTTTGCAATGTAGAGATTCACATGAGAGAATTTTTTTGGAATACTGAAATTTACCTGAAGTGCCAGAAGCTTTTTCAATTCACAACAGTTTAGATGGAAGCGTTAGTTCTAATATGTATTACTACATTCCTTGCTTTTAAACAGGTTATTCTTAGCCCCTGACAGTGTTATGATTATGAATGCATTATTTCACTAGGCAGTAACACACAAGGCCTATGAGTGGCCAGGGCTGCCTGCCTCTATGTTGAGTAGGCCCATCACGCTATGATGCTTTGTAGCCCTGTGTGTGCTCATCATATGTGTGATTTTTGGATGCCTGTTTTTGTTTATGTCTGTGGTAATTTCTGTTTTGTCCATGTGCCTAGGCCTAAAAGCCCCTCACCCTTTCTAATACAGTGGGCCCAATCCACTATAGGCTAAAAACATAATAATAACTGAATTTGCTAAATTGTGTGCCAAATAACATCACCTAGGCAGTAGGGATCCAATTTGTAGCTCTGGCTCTATCTTTGTGCAGCCTTTGGGTTTACAATCTTTTTGAAACAGAAATAATAGATGTCCTACCCATATCAAACACTTATTAACACCAAGTAAGCTGCTGGACTCGAAAGCTCTTAGTTAAATGAGGAATACTAGAAACAAGTACCAACTGTTTTTGTTGTGATGCTGGTTATTAATATAGGCCATGAGCATTATGGCACTACCTAGAAACACTCTGTGACTCATTTCGATTTCGGAGTTATGATTCCAGGCCATCAACCAGCTGTGTTCCTGAGATCAGATAGGCTAAGGAAACTGTAAAAGGATCAACATTTAATGTCTAAGCAGAAAATGTATACAAATAGGTTTATAATAAACTCCAATAAAACTGGCCCTGTGACACTGATTGGTGTTCTTTCTTATCAAGAGAATATTCAACACAAATCTGGAATTAAATTTACAGTCAGTGTTTTAAGCAGGCAGAGGAAATTTAAACACACAGCTAAGTACAGAACCTTACAGCCACTTGTCGTAAAAGATGGACAAACGGGGAGAAGTTTGCTAGAAAACTCCTCTAAACTTTTAATCTCATCAACAAATTTCTATGACAATGAAGACATCTGATAAGTTTACCACAAGTAATCATAAATTATTGGTGCTGATCATTGCATTTTATTTTTCTGAAAACAGCTTGGTGGCTGAGTAAATCATATTCTGCCTGGGGCTATGTAGCTTACCTCGCATTATTTCAGAATCATCTAAAATGACTCATTTTTCTATTAAAATGATGAATGAGCTAAATGAGGTATGTAATAAATACTGCAGGTTTGTAAACAGATTCCTGCTCTCTGGAGAATGGAGGCCTTACTTCATTTGGTAATTCTGCCCCTTGGTATTTTCAGAAGAAGTCATCCTTAAAATATAGTTAGTAAAGAAAATCGTGGAGAGAGTCACATTGGAACAAAATGTTGAAATGTCTTTATGGTGAAGGGAATAACCCCAGGCTACATGACAATAATCCCTCCCACCCCCCCAAAGCAGGGCACAGTTCAAAACATCAAGAAACACAGAAAGAACATAACTCAATCCCATTTAGGAATCATATCTAAGCAACAAAAGCTGGGATACATAAAAGAGATAAATACAGAGCTGCTCAAGGATGTTCTTCAGCATTGTGAAGAATTTACTGTCCAATAAACAAAAATGAAGCAGACCTCACTGCACATGGTATGTCACCTAGTAAACATTACTGCTCTTCAATTTACTACTGAATTCACTAAACTAGAGGTCCACGCACCACAGGCTGAAAGCAATTCTCCAAGGCTGTATCAAAACTGACAGTTCTGGGACCTCCCCGGTGGCGCAGTGGTTGAGAATCTGCCCACCAATGCAGGGGACACGGGTTCCAGCCCTGGTCCAGGAAGATCCCACATGCCGTGGAGCAACTAAGCCCGTGCACCACAACTACTGAGCCTGCACTCTACAGCCCGTGAGCCACAACTACTGAGCCCGCATGCCTAGAGCCCGTGTTCTGCAATGGGAGAGCCACTGCAATGAGAAACCCATGCCACAAAGAGAAGCCCCCGCTCACCACAACTAGAGAAAGCCCGCACGCAGCAACGAAGACCCAACACAGCCAAAAATAAATAAAATTAAAAAAAAAAACTGACAGTTCTGAGACTTGCCAGGGAGACAAACTGGAAAGATTGCTGTTGAACAAAAAAAGGAGCACGTTTGCCTTAGAGTCTCATTCAAAACATAATGTGCAAAACTCTTCTTTGGGATTTGGAAGGATTGATAGACTTCATTATGCTTCTGTTAAACTTTTAATCTGTTACAGGTTAAAGCAAACACTGAGGGCCATAATTCTTAGCCTCTTCAGTAGGAGATGAGATTATGATGTCAGTTCAATAAAATTCCAAGGCCCTAATGACAGTTCATCGCAGACCAGGCAGTGAAGCAAATAAGTTAACAATAAATGCCAGGGCATTGTAAACAGATGGAATTATAACCAGCCCTTTGCACCTTAGCTACCTATGGATTTTTATTCAATGCTCTCCATACCTCACCTTGACACCCATAATGACCCAACTGATGGGATGTCAATAAGCTATTTATGGCAGGGATACAACATATGACACCACTCAACAGGTGTTGCCCTGAGCCAACTAGTTTGCAAGAAACTTGATGATTTTTTTTTTTTTTTTTTTTTTGCGGTACGCGCACCTCTCACTGTTGTGGCCTCTCCCGTTGTGGAGCACAGGCTCCAGACACGCAGGCTCAGCGGCCATGGCTCACGGGCCCAGCCGCTCCGCGGCACGTGGGATCTTCCCCGACCGGGGCATGAACCCGTGCCCCCTGCATCGGCAGGCGGACTCTCAACCACTGCGCCACCAGGGAAGCCCGTGATGAATTTTTAAAGTGCATTCAGAATGACAACAGACAGCACACTCTAAGCAGAGTTGCTCCTCATAGCTATCTTTATAAATACAACTACTTGTTGGCAAGAACATCAACAGCATTATACTCAACTCTTCTCTAATCACTTTGTCAACAGGTCTCACAGACTGAGATAGTTCCTTCAAAAAAAGCAACACCAGCAAATTGCAGTCACCTCTACATTGTGTTCACTGGACAGACTCACCAACCTCGACAGTGAGATTTAATCTCCACTCTGAAAAGAACGCTCAGCCATTCTCTCCTCTAGGCCCTTCAATATCTGTTTAGCATGACATCAGGTTTCCCTAAGGCTATTTGGTAATGTTAAGATCCTAGGTATTCCTGCAAATCTTGATGAGGAAGGGGTCTGACTACATACATTTGAGAAATACATTCATCTGGTTAAGATTTCGTTATACAAGCAATACTGAAATCTGCAACAGCAGTCCTATTCTTTCTGGGCTCTTAACGTAAAGACGAGGTTGGCATACTGAGACAAAACTTGTTTCTCTTTTTCTACTACTGTGGCAAACAAACATACCAGAAGGTGCCCTGCCACTCCATGGAATATTTGACTAACAGTATCTTCACAGGGCTGTATGCATTCCAGCTGACAACAGTAATGCTGCTTTAACATGCACAGGAGGTAAAGAGCACACAAGATAACAAAGTACATAAAGGGAGAAGATGGGATACGGATGCTTTGTCCTGGAAACTATAATGGCCTGCTGAATCCAAACATTTACACAGGAGGCAAAATGATGCTGTATGCCTCTGCCCCCACCTGTCTTGAGGGCCGCTGCCCTTTACATTTCCTGGTAAGATAGGAACTGAGCAAGAGACAGGAAGAATGCACTTGCAGATGGATCCTAGGTCCCATTCTCACCAATAACATTGAGGAAAATACCTTATGCCTAAATGGCTTAAATCTCTGACATAAAGCAGAAATTCTATATTTAAATCGTCCTCGAAAGTGAAAGCTCAAAATCATTAATTTCATTTTTGGCATTCAAAGCAAATTAATATGCCATGCATGTCAGAACAATTGGGGATTTGTGTCTATAGCAAGAAAACCAGCCCAGGGCATATATAACCAGAGGGAGTGCATTAATAGAGATTATAACTGAACTACTAAATTGCACCCAAAAAATATAGCAATGTTTTTCTTTCTTTCTTTTTTTTTTTTTTAAATGGCTGCATTGGGCCTTCGTTGCTGTGTGCAGGCTTTCGCTAGTTGCAGCGAGCGGGGGCTACTCTTCGTTGTGGTGTGCAGGCTTCTCATTGCTGTGGCTTCTCTTGTTGCGGAGCACGGGCTCTAGGCATGCAGGCTTCAGGAGTTGTGGCACGTGGGCTCTAAAGCGCAAGCTCAGTAGTTGTGGCACACGGGCTTAGCTGCTCTGCGGCATGTGGGATCTTCCCGGACCAGGGATCAAACCCGTGTCCCCTGCATTGGCAGCTGGATTCTTAATCACTGCACCACCAGGGAAGTCCAAAATAGCAAACATTTTTAAAAAGAATTTTTAAGTGCCCAACAAAAGAACCCAGGATAACCAGTGCTACACTGCAACTTCATTTACCTGGTTAATTTTAATGATACTAAAAGCCCCAAGTGATCGCCCTTACCTTTCTTCAACACAGAACTTTTGAGCATGAACTATGTTGATCATTTCAAAATTACAACCCCAAGTGTATTCTCTGCCCTTGGGCAGAACCTCACTTATACTTGGGCAGCAGTGGTATTCTTATCTATTTCCTTTAATTTAGTCATTTTCCTCCAGAACCCAAATTCAAAACCTTTTTCTCTTTACCATGAAATTTCAACTGTCACAGTTTGAAGCACAAACAAAACACAGAACTGAAAAGCACACAGCACAAAATTAATCCATTCTTCTTCTTGACTGCTTCACTGGAGCATTTCAGACAAAAGGGAAACTGAGGATGAAAAGTGACATTTTGGTGAAACAGCAGCTTAAATTTGCAAAAACTGAATTTATGCATCCAATTACCCTAATTTTTTTGTGTTATTTTTTCTAAACACTATGAGGTATTACAAATTCAAAAATTGTAACTTAAGTTGAAAAAAAAATCCAAGTTACAAATGACCTTCCCCACACACCCTATACTTGACTGGAGACGGAGATTTAGGAAAAGCAACCAAATCTAATTCATCTTTGCATCCCCAGCAACTGACATCATGTAGCACATAGTAGGTGTCTTATAAATTTGTGATGAAGGGGAACACAGAAGAGGATGATCTCTGTTTCCATTCATTCCCTTTTCTATTCCATCCTTCACACTTCACTAAAGAGAGCTATCAAAATGCCCGCATTTGCCACTGCATTTCAAACCTTTGCGTGTATGTAGTCCATGGTTCTTTGGGTTGCATACAAGCTCCTCATGACCTTAGCCCTGCTAACTTCTTCTGCCTCATCCCTCAACACTCCTTACCCTGTACTTCCCACTCAGCAACTCCTTGTCGTATCCCAGTGTCCCCAGGCTTCCATGCTTCTACCTGCAATACTGTAGGTTGGACCATCCCTACTCCTCAACCATACAGGCAATTCCTACTTGTATTTCAAGATTCCACTAGGGCACCACTTCCCTAGGAAATCTTTTCTTGTCTTCCCCACTTCCTCTCCTCCCATTTCTACGACCTGAGTAAATTCAATTCTTCATTTATTACATCAGCAAGCATTTATTGACTCTTTACTCTTTACCAGGCACCGGTATACATTAGGCTCTCAAATGTGTGAATGAACGAATGCAGACAGCAATGGATTAAATGAAAGTAAATCCCTGCTTTCACTTAAGTGAGGATTCTCACAAGGATATAAGTAGCATGGCTCTATCACAGACTTAGCACATTTTTTAAAAAAAAAGATTCTTTTTTTTTTTAATGTGGACCATTTTTAAAGTCTTTATTGAATTTGTTACAATATTGCTTCCGTTTTATGTTTTGTTTTTTTGGCCTGGCTTGAAGCCACACCCCCCCACATTAGAAGGCGAAGTCTTAACCACTGGACCTTCACAGGGAAATCCCAGACTCAGCGCTTCTCAACCTTATTTTTCGTGTATCTGTCTCCCACATTGCACTAATTCCTTATGGATTTTGTCTTTTTCGTTTATACATCCTTAGTATCCAGCACCGTGTTTTTCATACAGTAAGCACTCAATAAAACACCGGTCCAAAAAGTGAGGGAGGGCTTCCCTGGATTTCACATTTAGTTTTATAAGCTCCAGAATATTTAAGTAAATACTTCCTTAAGTAAGTAAATTGTGGCTTCAAGTCTATATTAAAAAAGAAAAAAATACTACAGAGTTCTGTGGTTATAACAAGAAATGACTAATGTTAAACCAGCATTGTTTAGTAAGACAGAAAGAGTGAGTCAAAATTTTAACTGACATTTTAAAAAGAAATCAAATATAACTGCAAAGTCAAATAAACACAACCCCCTACTCTTTAATTTTAAAAAAAATCTAATGACACAGCAAATATTAGATTTAGATGTAGGAGCTCTCAAAGATAGACAAATGTCAAGTCACATTAACTTTACAGGTTTCCTGGCTCTGTCCTTTTAATTAGTCTTCATTCTTTACAGAGTTGCTTTCTTGCTCCTAAGCCACAATCCTTTCATGTGAATTTTAGTTAACATTTTCATGTGGATACAGTTATCAGTAAACTGCCTCTCCAAAACCTCTGGGTAGAAACAGCTGATGAAAATATTGGTACCAGTCAGTGAGAGGTACAGTGTGGGACTGGTATACTCTTCTTGAATCAAGAGCAGGACGTAACGGCTTCTCCAGCTAACGCAATTCTTCCAAAGTGCCAAGTTTTCATCTGATCCTATTTTAAAACTTCAGCAACAGGGCCATCATGACTTTGCCCTTCAAAGAGCTTCAACAAAGCTAGCTGCTACAACAACTGTGGGGGAAAAAAGCCTGGACTCACATCTAAGGAGACAGCAATCTAAATGTCAACTGTTCGTGGGCGGAGAATGGGAAGGGGGAGGAGAAGTTTTATCTCACAGCACTAACATTATATCAGTTTTTTTCCCCCTAGTTCTACTGAAAGACAGCCTTCCAATTCCTTCAAATGTGTGAAATCCAACCTTTACTTTCTTGCTGGCTGCAATATTTGGGTACTAAATAAAGAGGAACAAATCAATGTTTGGCCATCACTCAAAAGAGTCCCACATATTAGGGTTAAGAATGGCAGCCATGGGGGTCCAGCACTCAGAGCAGAACAGTTCTTAGGGTGACACTCACAAGAGTCATGGGTTCTGAGGATGCCCACTCCCACAGCTGGGGATCAAGGCACTAACAGACAAAACAGACTTGAAGTCATGTTCCACAGCACATGTTATACAGGATAGTGGGATGAAGAATCTGAATCCTGGACTATTTACGTGGCAGGCGGGGGCGGAGTAGCAGAAAGAACCTTATGCTCCCTAAACATTAACTATACGTGCAACAATGCTATTTCCTTAGTAATTTTTTCTAAGGTTTAATTATAGTAAAATACACATGATATAAAATTTACCATTGTAACCATGTAGAAGTGTTAAGTTCCAGAGTGTAAAGTACATTCACACTGGTACACAACCAATCTCCACAACTCTTCTCATCTTGCAAAACTGAGACTCCATACCCATTAAAAAGATCCAGGTGGCTCTGCAGCACAACGGATAGCGCACTGGACTTCTAGTGATGACAAAGCTCTCCATTCCTCCCTCTGCTCAGCCCCTTGCAACCACCCCGCCGTCTTCCATCTCTGAATCTGAATACTCTAGATGCCTCATATAAGGACAGTAATACAGTATTTATCTTTTTGTGACTGGCTTATTTCACTTAGTATAATGTCCCCAGGGTTCATCTATGTTGCATTATGTGTTCGAATTTCCTTCCTTTTTAAGGCTGAATGACACTCCACTGTATGTATATAACACGTTTCTCTTTATGCATTCATCTGTGGATGGACATTTGGACTGCTTCCACCTTTTGGCTATTATGAATAATACTGCAATGGACAAGGGTGTACAAATATCTCTTTGAGGTCCTGCTTTTAATTCTTTTGGATAAAAACCCGGAAGAGTGGATTGCTGAATCATAGGGTGATTCTAGTTTTAATCTTTTTGAGGAACCACCATACTATTTTCCAAAGTGGCTGTACCGTTTTACATTCCCAGAACATCCTTGCCAATACTTTTTATTGTCTGTTTTTTTTTAAATAGTAGCCATCCTAATGGATATGAGGTGGTTCCTTAGTGACTTTTACATTTTCTAAATTTTCTATAATATCCCTGTATTATGTTATTAGAGGAAAATTCAGTGCAATACATTCAACCATTAAATGTGATCATGCAAATACATACTTAGTGGTATAGAAAAACCTTTATCATATAGTCTAAATTTTTTTAATCTGAAGGTTACTGTAAGAGTTACATAAAACTATATATACTACTATCTATGTTTGGAGAAATACAAATACACATATTAATATAAATACTTTATACAGACTCAGTAATATGAAAAGGAATATAAAACAATAAACCAGAAAGTTAACAGTAATTATCTCTGGATAATGGTAATCTAACTCATCTTATTATTTCTGTATTTATTTTCTGATCTTTACCCAATGAATATGCATGTCTTCTACAATAATGATAACAACAATAAAGGGGGTAATTTGGTAAATAAGTTGGGAGTCACCAGGTACCTACATTGCTGTAGGCAGCCATGTTGCTGTGGCCATGAACTATCACTTAAATGTCTGAGAATGCTCAAGCCAGGACGGGAACCTCTGAATCAGCTATAATACTATTACATAAATTCTACTTTTAGTCTCAACATGCTTTGAGGGCTCTGTTTAGCCAATATTATGATAGATGCTGAAATTCAGGAGTTCTGAGTACAGTAATTTGCCACCCATACCCTATAACCCCTGAATCAGTGAAGAAGAGACCTACAAAACAGAATATACAATGCCAGCTTCTTATGCTTAACCTGAAAACAAAAAAACAGACAAGGAAATAGAGAGGATTTATAAGGTACAAGGAAAAAATGTGAAGACATACTGCTCCAACCCAACTACATTACATAATATTCTATTTACTGTTAGTTAAGAAATTTTTTTATACTTTCACATTTCTTGTGAATACTCTCCTTTTTTATGCCATCTCAAGTGCCTGTGTGTGCATTTAATGAGCTTTTTGAAAAATCCCAATCTGCTTATCTCGCTGAACTAAAAGAACAAGGCAATATATTCAAATTTAGGCCGAGAAAAGTAGAGAAAAGAGTGCTTCAAAGAGAAGAGGCAAAAGCTGGGGCACAAAGAAAAATGCCAACCAAGGAGTCTTCCGCCCACTAGAAACTGAGAAGCTTGCTCCCCAACCATCCTCCACCATAAGCACTGTTAACACTCTCCACTCCATCCCTGGCCTTCAAATTGGGAGGCTGTAAAATACGTGGGAATGACCCTTCAACACACTGGCCTGATATGTTTTCAACTTCCTCAAAACAATCCTCAAACTTGGGAGCACAGCAGATGTCATGACTGAATTACTCAACACCTAACAACTTTAATCCTGAAATTATCCCCCATTCACAATGAATGACTTTCCTTCCACATCTCTTGGCCTCAGTTCCACTCAATGTGTGTGTCCTCGTGATGGCACCAACCGGTCCCTTGACTTTCCTTTCTTAGTCCATCACCTCTGCTCTGGCTTCACTGCCTACCCATTCAGCCTGGATCCTGGATTAGTCACTGAAGAAATGGATTCATTACATATCAGCTTACTTGTATATCTTCTCTATTGGCGTCTGGTCATAAGTTAGCCTCTCAAAGAAAGGACCAAGGGAAAAGAACAGGAGAGAAACTGACTCTTTTCTTATATTGTTAATGATCCCCAGCTGCCTGAACTAGGGACATCCCCCTGAGTCTTGCATCGCAAGTTCTCCACTATATAGTTACATTTTATCTTTCCAATGAGTTCCCAACCATATTCCAATGAGCACTAAAGCTTCTGAGAAGTTAGAGAAGTGATATGAGGGTTTCTAGGAAGGCTAAAGTGAGGGATGAGTAGTCAGGACCCCAGGCTTCACCCAGAACGGCTGCACTTTTATTTAACAATGGGAAGTTGTTAAATCAATCATGTTGCATGCAGAAAACACTATTGTTCAGCCATTAAAAACTACATTTCGGTTATATACAGAAAATGTTCATGATGCTAAACACTATGTACAGCACTATTCAAAGTCCTCAATAGGTAACAGACCCAGGAATAAGAATTGTCTAGAGGGAAACACCCCGGTGTAAACCGTGGTTACGTGAGAATGATAGATTTATGGGTGCCTCTTAAATTTTCTTCTACTAATAATCATTTTTAAACATGTTTATGTAATCTTTTTTTAAAATTAAATTTTTTAAAAATATTTTCTTTGAAAAAATTATCTCCTTTCTTATAAAAAATGGCTCCCCTTTCTGAAGCCCAGAAAGCGACTGATCAAACCTTACTCACCTTTGGGACTTCCCTGGCGGTCCAGTGGTTAAGACTCCACGCTTCCAATACAGGGGGTGCGGGTTCAATCCCTAGTTGGGGAACTAAGATCCCACATGTCACGTGGTATGGCCAAAAAAAACCCAAACACTTTACTCACCTTTGCTGGAGTCTTCCCAGGCTAACATCTGGTGGTTGCCAGGAAGGAGAGAAACAAGCTAGGCTGCTCACCCCAGAGGTTTCAAATACAAAGAAACCAAAAGCAAGGGGGGTGGGAGCAAGCAAACAATTCCCTTCAGGCAAGATGCCTGTGTCTCAGTGTTGATCTTTTCTTCAATAATTCTCATTACACCTGCCTTAAAGTCTTTGATGGTTAATCTTAGCAAATTGTCAGCCACTTGTAAAAGGCAAAAATAAAGAAAATCTAAGCAAAGAGAACATGAATATCATCCACACTGAAAGTTGGCAAGCTTTTCCCAAACATCAGAAGTTTCCTTGTAGACAAGACCTTTCCACTAAATCTTTAAAACTCACCAGGTGCTTTGCCTTAGCACGTTCCTCCTCATTTGATATCCTCTCACGAAGAATAGCTCTGGTCAACTGCTCATTGACAAAAGCCTTCTCTGAGTCCAGTTCTTTGCTTTGCTTTAGTCTGAAAAGACAACAAAGGTCTAACTTAGAGGAAAAGAAAGAAAGATTTTGGTAGTTGACATCATTTTTTTAATGAAATACATTTAAGCCACAGATTTAGTAGACGAAATCATCTTGGCCTAAAATTTATCCAAAGAGGTATATTTTCTAGTAAATCCTCAAGCAGCCTCTACCCAAGCATTTAAAATAACAGAATTCAAATACATCAACAGGCTAATCAATCTGACTGCTGAATTCGTTTTACAAAGATCTTCTTATGTCAGCTTGAAATCTGCCCACCTAAATATTTGATCCCTGGTGCCTCCATCTGCCCTCTGGAGATAGCAGGAATACATCTAATTAAAAAGCCATCCACAAGACAAACATTTGAAGGTAAGCATCATCTTCCCATCAACACTGACTCAACTGTTTACTGAATACACGCCAGGCAATGGGCAAGGCACTGATGTCACAGTACTGCCAAGGACCAGTCACTGCCCTCATGGACCTTACGGCAGAAACTAAAAACACGGTTAAGAGATCCTTCCTCCCAGAGAATGTTCCAACAATCTTTATCTGCAAAATGGCCAGACCCTTCAATAGCAGGGCTCCTCACTTGTGGGATGACTCCAATTTGTCCCTTAGCTCCAAACTAAATGCAACACGGCAGACACGGTCCAGCAAAGTAAGACAACAGAACCTCACCTCCCAAGATTCCCACACAACACTAATTCTACTAATGAAGCATCTGATTGCATTAGGTCTATCAGTAACCTCATCACACAATTAGTTCACGCTAAGTTACAAACCACTAAAACCCCTCCACACTGTGCATGACAAGGATAAATTACTTTGGCACCCATCTTCACCATAGTGTCCGGCACATAAAGGTATTCAGCAGTCACTGAATGACAGTACATTTTAGTCTAATCTCATGGACGAAGATTTTCTGATTGCCTTTTCTTCTTTGTGAGAATAACCCCTCTATACCATCATATCCCAAAGGTATAAGCAATGCTTTAAAAAGAAAAAGTAAGGACTTCTCTCCAGAGAACCTCATGTAGGCCGGGCCGCCAGGGAACAAACAAGGCCCCTGAGAGCTCCACCTAGTTCTCAGGATAATATCCCACAGCAGGATCTGGAGTCAACAATGGCTAAACCCCAGGTGGTTGTAGCTCCTGTATTACTGTCTAAGCTGTCTGTAAACGCCCCTGAATTTTACCCATCAAGTTATTCTTCTAATTATACAGAATCCTATGAGGATGGTTGTGAGGATTATCCCACTTTGTCAGAATATGTTCAGGATTTTTTAAATCATCTTTCAGAGCAGCCTGGCAGTTTTGAAACTGAAATTGAACAGTTTGCGGAGACCCTGAATGGCTGGGTTACAACAGATGATGCTTTGCAAGAACTTGTGGATCTCACCTATCAACAGGCCACATCTATCCCAAATTTCTCTTCCATGGCAGCTCACCTCTGTAATTACCTGTCCCATCATCTGACAATTAGCCCACAGAGTGGCAACTTCCGCCAGCTGCTACTTCAAAGATGTCGGACTGAATATGAAACTAAAGATCAAGCTGCAAAAGGGGATAAAGTGACTCGAAAACGATTCCACGCATTTGTACTCTTTCTGGGAGAACTTTATCTTAACCTGGAGATCAAAGGAACAAATGGACAGGTTACAAGGACAGACATTCTTCAGGTCAGTCTTCGGGAGTTGCTGAATGCCCTCTTTTCTGATCCTATGGATGACAACTTAATTTGTGCAGTAAAATTACTGAAGTTGACAGGGTGAGTTTTAGAAGATGCCTGGAAGGAAAAAGGAAAGACTGATATGGAAGAAATTATTCAGAAAAGTGAAAATGTTGTCCTAGATGCAAACTGCAGCAGAGATGTAAAACAGATGCTCCTGAAGCTTGTAGAACTCTGGTCAAGTAAGTGGGGTAGAGTCCATGCAACTTCAACATACAGGGAAGCAACACCTGAAAATGATCCTAATTATTTTATGAATGAGCCAACATTTTATACATCTGATGGTGTTCCTTTCACTGCAGCTGATCCAGATTACCAAGAGAAATATCAAGAGTTACATGAAAGAGAAGACTTTTTTCCAGATTATGAAGAAAATGGAACAGATTTATCTGGGGGTGGTCATACTTGGATGATACTGATGATAAGATGGACCCAGAGATAGAAGAAGCTTATGAAAAGTCCTGTTTGGTATCAGAGCATAAGCAAAAACAGTAAAATTAAATTTCAGCGTATCAATTTTATAAAGCAGTTTAAGTTATGCTGATTTTTAATTTTTTTATAAATTTATCTATTTATTTTTCACTGTGTTGGATCTTCGTTGCTGCACGCGGGCTTTCTCTAGTTGCGGTGAGCGGGGGCTACTCTTCGTTTTGGTGCGCAGGCTTCTCATTGCCGTGGCTTCTCTTGTTGCAGCACACAGGCTCTAGGCACGAGGGCTTCAGTAGTTGTGGCACATGGGCTCAGTAGTTGTGGCTCATGGGCTCTAGAGCACAGGCACATGGTCTGAGTTGCTCCACAGCACGTGGGATCTTCCCGGACCAGGGATCGAACCCGCGTCCCCTGCATTGGCAAGCGGATTCTTAACCACTGCGCCACCAGGGAAGTCCCAGTTCTGCTTTATTTTTATGATCAAGGACCCCTAAAATGTAAATTGACTATAATGACTCTAGCAGCCCCATCCTTGCACATGCTCCTTTCTTTCTTTCCCACTTGCCTCTAAGCTCCACAAGGGCGAAGACCTGGTCTGGGTTTTTTTCACTGCTATATCCCTAAGTGCTTAAAACAGTGCCTGCCCCACACAGTAAGTGCTCAAAAAATACCTGAGTAAACGCATGAATGAATGAGTGGCATATTTCCAACCACAGACAAAAATGGAAAACAAGTTACAGAAAACAGAAGACTGCGGAATTTACAAAACTAGACACAAACTGAGCCCTACAAAGGCCGAGCCACCATGACGTTAAGTGTCACAAGTGCGATGATCCCAGACCACACTAACCTAAAACAGAAGGGCGTTTTACATTCCACAACATTTCAGAGCCTCTGAAATACCTAACTGTGTGTGTGTGTCACACACACACACACACACACACACACACACACACACACAGAGTTATCAATAAACATTAGTGCAAGGCTTTGGAAGGGTCCCTGAAAAATCACCTTTGCAATTTTAGAAAAAATATTTAGAAAATTTTAGAAGAAAGTTTTGCTTTCTTTCAATACCTAATACATCTAACTATGCTTGATTCTTGGCTGAAGAGAGATTGCAAGGGGCAAAAATTGATCAAAAAGGAATTTTCCTTTCTTAATTCTTACAGTTACTTTCATTTATCCTTACAAATAGACCTGTACAAATTCTCAGATAGTTAGTTCTAAAGGAATAGCTGAAAATAAAACGAAAAGAAGAAAGGTCTGTGTGTGACTGTTTATAAAACAGAATTTTGTATCTTTCAGTCTGACAGCAGGGCCCGGAACAAGTTATCATTACCTATCAGCAACTCAGTGGTACAATCTAATAAACCTCAGTTTTCTCAGCCCTAAAATTTGAAGGCTGAGCTTTACAGTCTAAGGTCCCTTGCAGTTAAAAGTTCTACAAACATCATATATTAAATATATTACTCTCCATATCAAGATTTCTTGAGAAATGTAGAGTCAGGAGATAAATGAAACGAAGGAGTATTATCTCCAAATTTTCTAATTTTCACTCAATGAGCACTTATATTTCTAGTCTCACCCTTAGAGTCTCCAACTACTTGATTAAAAACTGTACACTAGATAGAAGTAAATGGGATTCACAAATTCATTCAGTATATAATTACTGGTGACAGGCACTATTCTGATTACTGAGAATAAGATGGTGAGCAAAAGAGACACCCTCATGAAGCTTCAACTCTGACAAATTCATTATTTTTAAAAAGTGAGGTTGCCATAAAACTATATGGGTAGGAGCTGATATCTAAACTGAAATCTAAGAAACATAAAATGAGCAACATCAGGAAGAAAAAACTGTCTTAGAGGAAACCTCAGTCAGTTCCAGAGGCACTGAGCAATTATTTTCTGTAGTTAAAGTTCTGTACTGCCTTCTCAGATACCAAAGGCTGGGTCACCTAGACACTGAGAGCTCTCTTCAAACACACACACACACCAATAAACATTAGTGCGAGGTTTCGGAAGGGTCCCTGAAGCTTAAAATCACCTTCGCAATTTTAGAAAAAAAAAATTTAGAAAATTTTAGAAGAAAGTTCCGCTTTCTTTCAAATTATTTTGGAGGGCAGAGTTTCAGAAAAAATGGTATAACTAATAGAGCTTTGTCCAGTGCCTTCAGAAATAAAAGCAATAGACTAGAAATGTCTAAATTGAACTATTCCTCATTTCCCCACCTCTCCCCCCTCCACATAAAGCATTTATAAGCAATATTTTCTTCGAATAAGCTTCCTCTTTTATGGATTCATTGAGATCATTTAACAACTTACAACTACTTTGCAAGGAAAATGTGCTTGTATTCTCAGAAGCTCCCAATTCTTTTCAGAGCTTCCTCTCAGTGCCCTTGCTTCTATATTCCATCAGGCTTTTCTATTCAATGGCCATCTATGAAAGATAGTGGCTGTGTGATCAACCAATTTTTCTCTTATTTTGAGCCCAATGTGATGACTCTCTTTTCTGGGCCTCTCTGAGTGCTACCGGCCTCCTTGAGTATAGATCCAAAGCCAAGTTGTTTTGCAAACACTCCCCAAGGGAAAGAGGGGTGAAGCCCTCTTTGACAATGGAACCGCTACTTTTAAGGTCCGTGTGACGTGTAAAGAAAAAAAAAAAGGTATGAGATAAAGTAAGTCTTTCATTATTGGGTTTCCAAAGATTTAAGAATTATCTCAAAATAAAACTAAACATACCAAGTATCTTGGAGAATACATTCTCTTTTTTATTTACTGGCATTTCCCACTTATTATTTCAGATCTGCTGGTCTAATATTATTCTACATTAAGCCCCTGATTTAAGTTTCATTTAAATTTCCTTCTTTTAAATACATATCTCCCCTCATTTAAATTCTCTAGAGTTTTAAGCAAAGAAGTAGGAGTTTAGTGTAAACTTTTCTTATTTGCATTAAGTAATTGGATAGCTTGCCTAAGCTTAATGAAACAAATACCAGTCAGCTCTGCCCTTATACCTCAAGCCCTAGCAACCTTGTTCTTGTTCTCAGTATATTCTCAATCAGGTAAGAGATTTAAGATACACCAGCAAAATGAATTTCTAAAAACCAGCCAAATCTCCTACAATGAATATTATATTACAACATGTCCTTTAAATGGAAATAATAATAATAAATTACTCAAATATATTCAGTTCTCATAGATATCTGATAATATTAATAATACCAATATTAATTATTTTATTGAAAGAACCTAAAGGTTTTAAGAAAATGGGAAGGGTATTTTAAAGATAACTTTAGCTAGGCATTTTTTATATATTCAACTTTGTTGTCCTCGAGGAAGGAGGTATTACTATCTTCCTTTAACATGAGAAAAACTGAGATGTGGAAAAGCACACAGGAGACCTGAAATGACCTGATCTGATTTCCAAGGCCATGGTTCTTAAACCTCCTGAAGAATGACACCACCACCACTCCAATGGGAATCAGTTTCCATTACATTACTCACCTTTGTGGTCATATAAGGACAGTTTTTAAAAATCATATTACTCATAATTATTTTAAAAGAAGCTCACTTTTTATTTGTTTTCATTATGTCAAGTCAGAGTTTGCCAGAGTCAAACCAGCCCTTTCCCAAAGTGGTTTGGCTTTCAATGGCCCTAAATGTTTCTCTGAACCTGGCCATTCACAAACACTCAGATTTATCTTCATGTAGGCTGACACAAAGGTAATGCTATACAATTCTAGCTTAGAAAATTACTTAATAATTTAATATATAAGGCCATTATATTACTGAGGGAAAGCTGATAAGAACCTCAGATAATGGGTGAGAATAAATGGGAAACTGAGATTGTTCTAGATAAAGTGATTTGAGGAAATGATTTATCTAAAATTGAACTATGACCATTACACACAGACAATATCTGCATACTATTGCAATGTACTTGACTCAGACTGTTTCAAACACTGGAAGAGAAAAATGAGCGACTACAACCTCAAAGGTCATTTTTAATACTAATGATGAATTTTATTTTAATGCATCATACTTTGTCAGGACATGCTGAACCAGCATTCAAAATACTGTTTACTACTCATTTTTTAAACGGAAAAGCTGAGCCAGTAATCCAACAAACTAATTATTATACTATTAAAAATAATGACAAAACAAGTATACAGCTTTCTATTAATAAGACTTTACCAAAATAAAAGTACAAGTCAAGATTAATAAAATTTCTCAGCTCAAATTATTTCAAATCCTGGAAGGAAATGTACATGCATTGAGATCCCCAAATAAACACATAAAGATGAATGTACATTAATATAACCATATTACATTCACATATAATATGTATCTATATGTAACATCTATATATGTATATAGAGATGTAATATCTATAACAGATAAAGAGTTAGCATTTATTAATGCTTACTTTGTACCAGGTACAGTTCTAAGCACTTGACAGGTGTAATTCATTTAATCCTCACAAAAACCCTATCAAATTACTGTATTTCAGATGAGGAAGCTGAGGCACACAGAAGTTAGGTAAAGCTAAGGCTTACAGAACTTGTAAGTAATTTGCCCGAGGTCACAAAGCCAGTGAGAGGTGTAGCCAGGCAGGCTGACTTCGGAGCCTGCATTCTTACAGAAGATAAACCCATGAACAAACACACACAAACACATAATATATATATATACTACTAGAATGTAAGCCGGGGGGTAAGAACTTTGTCTTAGGCACCACTGTAACCGAGACACTAAATAGTGCCTGGCTCTTGGCAGGCATTCAATAAATATTTTTGAAAGAAATGAATAGAGTTTAATATGATGGAACACAGGTACCCTTGATATAATGGTAATTTAGAAAGAAATGGCACTGTCTTGGAATGCTGAATGACTGAAATCTAGCAAACCTACAGTATATCAGTATTATTTAACCAGCATTAAGACCTGGTTCTGAATACAACCAAGAGGACATTTATTTTGCTCATCTATGTTTCTACATAAATATCATTTAAAATGTCATTCAGAATTTAACAATCAATGTTTCCTTCCTTTCCACAAGAATACTTTTAAAAAGTGATTAAAGCACACTAAAATTTACTCACGATCTGGGGGCATTTTCCTGCATGGCTTCAAAATGATGCCTAAGGGAAAAAAACTCAGCCCATAACCGGAAGCCTACAACTATTATGAGGGATTACCCATAGCTGTAATCTTAAATGGTTCTCATCTCCCCCTTCCAGACGATCACCTCTCCTTTACACATTGCATATTACTTTGTACCTCGAGTCCCTATTTCAAGTCTCACTTGAGAACAAGTTCTACCTGTCCTGGATTTTCTCGGACCATTTTCTTATCAAATACATTCTCTTACTGCACTGAAAAAATAGATCTATATTTGAAAAGAATTCTGGTTTTAGTTCACACAAGTTAACGTCACCATATCCATGGCCCACACACCTCCCTCCCTCAGGAATACATAATTAAACTCCCCAGGAGGAAGTTACACGACACCCCAAAGCACCCTTGTCTTGCATCTAACTAGAAGGACCTACGGCCTCTTTTTTATCTGTCTTAAACTGAATATTTAGAGGCATCCTAAACTACAATAATCATCTTTTTATCTTAAAGTATACATCAATTGTCAAAACATTCAAAATACAACTGAACAATGATGGGAGCAGGGAGGCAGAGACACACACCACTGAACTGTGCCATATCAGCAGGGCTTGAAAATAAACTGTTTTATAGAAGTAGTGGAAGGAAATGCCCATGCATGACCTGTTACTACCGAAGACGTGTTTTGAAAATATCTACATCCCTCTCCCTTGCGAACATACACTGGATGGGTGCTGCAGTTGTTTATTTACTGAGATGCTGGAGGAAGACCACAGAGTTCTCGGAGGAAAAACGAACCAGAGGTCAAATGCAGGTATCTCTGGGGCAAATCCCTTTCATCAGCCCAGCGGGGCAGGACAGCAACTTAAGCACTGGCCTCACCCCGTTGGGCCTGAGCCAGGGACAGATAACAACATGAGATGGCTGCCTCCTGAAGACAGGAAACCAGGACAACATTCCCTGGCTCAGGGCCCTGGTCTCTGAAGAAATGACAGCATCCTAGTATACTAACATATACAAAAGATACATCAAGCCTTTTACAGTGTTTTGCACTTATGTTTCTTTTTGTTAAAAGACACATTTTTGCCAGGACACATATTTTGAAACTGTCCTTGTTCAGCTGGTAAGTCTTGGCAAACTTTTGACCAGAGAGAGAGAAGATATTACCATTCTCCTTTCTAAGATTTGTAGGGCAAAGAATCAATACTTTTCTTCTTTTCTATTTCAAAGGACTTTCAAGCTTGAACCAAACTGCAACCTCTCACCCTCCACCTGCATTATGCCTCTCAAACATACACAGATACACATATCATCTAACTCACTCCAATGTTTTTTATGGTAGATGTTTGAATGTTAAAGCTTACCAGACTACTCCATCAATCCTAGAGTAAACATTTTTAAAGAAAGAATAATTACACAAAGTCCTTTATTATTTTTTAAATCAAGTAGTCTTTGAATTTTTAATCATTTTTGATTCCCATATTGAGCTGCTAATTTGACTGATGCATAAAGGTTAATGACTGCTGTCTTTATAAACTTTGGTTGTTATCATTACATAATTGTGCTTTTTTAATTCTGTTTAGCGCTTACAACCTTCATTTGTACCTTTTCTCATATTTTTGTTTGGTACAGCTTTGCCAATCCATTAATTTTTTAACTTTTATTAAGATTAAAACAAATTAAGTGTATGTCACATAAATAATACATAGCTCTTGCTGTGTGTGTGTGTGTGTGTGTGTGTGTGTGTGTGTGTGTGTGTGTGTGCATGCGAATATAATCTGGCAGCCTTGATCTTTAAATGGATAATTGTGGCCAGGCACAATTATTAACAGTAAGAAACTGATAAACCTAACTTTCTTTCCTTTTATATTACATTTACTATTAATCTTACTTTGCTGTTATTTCTTTTTACCCTTTCCTTATTTTCCCAGTTATATCAAGTTACTACACATTCTCTTCCCCTCTCAGAAAGATCTTTGGTATTTTTCTGTGAGATTTGTGGTCATCCTCTTCCTGAACATTCACAAACGCTTTTTTCCCTACTACTGTTTAAAAACAAAATTCCTACTACTTTCTCAACCACCACCCTCTGCAAACTCAGTAAGATGAAATCATTTGAATACTTTGCCCACCCCCAACTCTTAGCTAAGAGTTCAGAGCTTTTAAATTCATACAATTCCTAGCTTTCAATTAAGAATTACTCTTCATTTTCAAGAATCCTTAGTAGTAGCTTTGTTAGATGTTCCCCGTCTATCATCCATGTATACAGTGCAAAGGTTGATTCTCATGGGTGCTGCTTCTCCTCTCTACCTTTCCCTATTTAAGATCTCTGTTATAATTAATTTGTAATTTGGTTCGAATTCTTTAAGAATCTTCCTAAGATGGACCACCGTGTCAGATACTTAGCCCTGGCTCGGCTTCACACCCCTCTTTATCGTCTGCTTTGTGAAGTGGCAGCGGGAGTCTCTAAATCCCATTTCTGGTTTGCAGCTGGGTTCCTGTTAGGCTCTGCCAATAGAGGGCGCCAGAGGGAGACCGCAGGCTGGAGGAGGGAAAAGGAACTCTCCAGTTTGCAGTCTACGCCTTGTAGCATTGCTCTGGCCTCACTGCTTCAGGCTAGCAGCAGCACTTGTTCCTACAGCAGCAGTCCAATCCAGTTTGCAGTCTGCTCAAACCTGCAACCTAACTGCACCTCACTCTGGAAACACCAGCCCTGCCTCCTGGTAGGCTCCTCAAATATCTTGAGTCCCAGACTCACTGGCCTCCCCTCCTCTGGACTACAGTTCCACAGCGCCCTCCTTCAAGCATCAATGTTTTCAATCCTGCTGCTTCCTGCCACTGCTACCTCTGGGATAGCTTAGAGCTGCAGTGGCCAATACAGTCAACATCAGCCACACGTGGCTGTCAAGCCCATGAAATTTGATTTGTCCAAACTGAGATGTGCTGTTAGTATAAAATACATACTGGATTTTTAATACTGAGTATGAAAATAAGAATGTAGTAGGACTAATATGTTTTATAGTGATTATATGTTAAAATATAATATTTTGAATATACTGGGGAAAATAAAATCTTAGAATTTGTTTTGATGTGGCTACTAGAAAAATTTTAATTACATAGATGGTTCACATTACATCTCTACTGAACAGCCCTGCCTTTGAGTCGTGGTGTTGTTGTTCTGCATTAACAATTCTTGCATTAAATTCTCTCTGTAAAAATAACTGATGAGTTTTGTCTCCTTAGTGGATTCTGGCTGCTGTTCACATTAATAAGTTCTCCAAATCCTAGCATATCTGTGAGTCTCTCTTTCACCCTGACAGGCATATGAGAGCTCAACAAAGAACTGGGGGGTTTCAGTCCTTTCTCAGGAATCCCTAGATGTCACTCTGCCTTCTAGCTTCCAGTTTGGCAAAGAAAAGCCTAAACCAGACTGACCCCCTTTTCCTTTATAAATCAGTGGTTCTTTCTGTCAGGAAGCTTGTAAGATTTTCTCTTCATCCTTAGAGTTCAGAAATTCTAGCAGTCTATGACTAGGTGTGCATCTTTTCTCATCAATCCCCCTGGAATAAAGAGAGGCCTCTCAATTTGCAGACTCCAGTCTTTCTTCAGCTCAGTGAAATGTTTTTATATCATTTAATTATCACTGCTCCTCTCTCTCTTCCCTTTATTTCCACCTAGAATTTAGTCTATTTCATCAAATATACAGGGTTATTTCACCCTCATCCTTCAATATGAAATCAAGATGCCTCTTAAAATCAATGTGTCTTACCACCAACAACCAAGTGGCAACAGTTGCCAGTGCTACAAACATCAAAAGCACCATTCAAATATTTCAACAGTTCTTGCTAGAAGCACCTTTTTTGAGTGTCCTTCTCCCTGGCTGCTACTGCTTTTCATCTCCTACTCACCAGGGCTCAGGCCCAGCTGTCCGGTTATGTTAAGCAGAGATGCCCGCTGAATGGTGGGAGATGAAGCAGTCTCCACCCTGTGGCCCAGTGGTATACCACAGGCTGAGACCTTGTCAGCCCCCTGTCAAGGGAACCAAGAGAAAGTCTCTCTGTTCCCGTCTCCCACCCTCTACCCACCCAGACAACAGAGACAGAGAAATCAAAAGCTTCTCTCAGGAACATTCAAATACACTGGGGCCAACTTGTGCTGTGCCGAAACTAACCTACTGGCTCTCACCCATCCATCAGATGCTCTACTAAGAAAAAAGCACCCGGGAATTAGACTGAAATTGCAATGAGAGGACAATGGAGATGCTTTCAAGCTTCCAACTCCATAGAATCCTTTCCACCTTTAAAATTTCTACTAAAGTGCTTGCTTCGGCAGCACGTATACTAAAATTGGAACGATACAGAGAAGATTAGCATGGCCCCTCCGCAAGGATGACATGCAAGTTCGTGAAGCGTTCCGTATTTTTTCAGCTCAGGGCTTTGTGACCACCCAGAGGGGTGGGGTAGGGAGAGTGGGAGGGAGGGAGACGCAAGAGGGAAGAGATATAGGGACATGTGTATATGTATAACTGATTCACTTTGTTATACAGCAGAAACTAACACACCGTTGTAAAACAATTATACTCCAATAAAGATGTTCAAAAAATTTTCTATTATAGCTTTTTTCCCCACATTAAAGAGTTACAGAAAGTTCTCTACATATGAACCTAAGTTGCAAACTTTCAAAGATGCAAACGTGCATTCCATCAACGTCAGGCATGAGCTGAAATTGCAGCTTGCCCTCCGTCTCCTATTGCTGACAATCCTTCAGCTCTGCCATATCCCCCCTCCTCTTCCTCCTCCAGTAACTCTCCTTGCCTGTTCACTCGATGCCAGCCCGTGTGCCAGCTGTTGTACTATACTACTGTACTTTTCAAGGTACTGTACTAAAAGATTAAAAATACTTTATTTTTTGTTTTTTATGTATTACTTGTGTGAAAATTATTATAAACCTATGACAGGACAGTACTATATAGCCGATTGTGTTAGTTGGGTACCTAGGCTAACTTTGTTGGACTTATGAACAAACTGGACTTATGAACGCGCTCTTGGAATGGAACTCGTTCGTATGTAGGGGACTTATTGTACTTACAGCATTTTAGGGCAGAGTTAAGAGATTAAACGTGCTGGATGGGGCAATCTCGGGCACTGTACATTAATTCTTATGGAAAACATTTTCCTATTTTCGTCTCTACACCCTAAGCTGCATTTTCCTAAAAAGAAGCATAGCCCCCCCACCCCATACTGCAAGGACTATGAAGTCTTTCTAGATATATACAGGGTGAAAACTACTAATACCAGAACACAGTCAAATAAGAGCAATTTTTACATGGGGACAGAACAACATGGTCCGGTTCTGCAGCTCACAGATCATCATCAGGCATAACTGAGGGACAGGTCTTGGGGAATCAACGGATAGAAGACACCCTATATCGCAGAGCTCTGCTTTTAGTATCACACGGTAGTAAGTTCAAGATTAAACTCCACAGCAAGCACCTGTTCTATAATGCTGGTGAAATACTCAGCCAATTGCTGTAAAGTCCAGTCTAGCTGAGAGAAGAGGGCACCCTCTTCGGAAAACTGAAGAGAAAATGAAGTTGTACGTGAAATAGAGGGACAACCCGCCTCCAGCAATTTTGTGCCCAAAACACTATTTGAAACCCACTCCAACAAAAGGATAGTCAAATTTTGTATCACTGAGCACAGTCACAACTGTTATTATTAGCTAGTTAGACACAAGCTTGAGAAAAGAATCTCCGTCAGTCGCACTTCTGAATAAAGACGGCCCTATATTTTTTACTTCAACTACCCTGTAACCTCAAAAGAAATATCAAGAGTGGAAGGGGCCTTCTCCGTGAGGCCAGGCTCATCTTTCTGTTTTAAGTCACCTTGGTCCGCACAGGAAGCACAACAGACAGCCTCAGCACCCACCACGCCCACCCCACGCTGCACTCTCCCTAGGTAACAACGATCCATGCTCATGCCTCTCTGACACTATTCACCAGCTAAAAATCCATTCCTTGGCAGACGTTTTATTTCTAGCCTTCCCTATGAAATCATGCTAAAGAAAAAACAAACTCTAATAAAAACACATTGATCTGAAAGCCACACTAAGCAAGTATACTGGATTTCACTTCTTTTTTGTGTGTGTGGTACGCGGGCCTCTCACTACTGTGGCCTCTCCCGTGCGGAGCACAGGCTCCGGACACGCAGGCTCAGCAGCCATGACTCACCGGCCCAGCCGCTCCGCGGCATGTGGGATCTTCCCGGGCCGGGGCACGAACCCGTGTCCCCTGCATCGGCAGGCGGACTCTCAACCACTGCGCCACCAGGGAAGCCCGATTTCACTTCATTTTAATTTTCACCTTAAACATAAAATGAGATGGCAGAAACACGTATCAAAAGAGCAAATGATGTGAAATTCGGTATGATTTTACCTACTGTCACTTTATGGTAACTCCTATTCATTCCCTTGATATTTCCCATCTCTTACAAGTTAAATCACAGACATACTTTAAGAAGTAAAAATTATCATTCAGAACTCACATCAATGGCAAAAATAAACAAACAAATGGAGTTGCAAAATGAAAAAGCATTAAAAAGTACTTATCAGGAATTTACTATGCACACCATAGTGTGAGGACAAGGAATCAGGCCAGAAGACAGAGCAGAACAGCGAGGCCTTGCTCTTGAGAAGTCTGCTGGAACACAGTTCCAACTATTCCAACAAGAGCATTCAGGCCCATGTGGTCCTCTCACTCTCTATTCCATTTAATTTGTTATTATTAGTATTGAAGACTTTAACATATAACTTATGTCATCCAAATGAAAAAATGCATAATATCAACTAATTATAACCATTTATGGAGTACCTCCTTATGCCAGGTATTTTATTTCATTTAATCCTCACAAAAATCCCACAGAGTAGTTGTTATTCACCTTTCAGAGCTGAAGAACCCAAAGCTGAGAGAAGTTAAACTGCTCAAAATCACGTAGGAAAATATGTGGTGGCATCTGTATTCTACACTTGCAACTCCAGAAACCATGCGCAAGTCACTACACTACATGGTCTTGATTGTGTGAACTAAAACACTCAGCCAAAGCCCCCCAAAGTAAAATGTTCCACGTTCTGGTTCAAATATTAATACACGCGTCTAGGTTTTCCTCCCTCCCTTAACAAAGCCCTTCCTTCTTCAATCCATTTATGCAGGACACAACTCAACTGGCCCTAATGCAGTTGCAAACACAAAGACAGGTACTGATATCACATGGCAATGAGTGGCTGGCTGACAGGCGATCCAGAATGTGCTTCCACGCTTTTCTTTTTCCACTCACAGACTCCTGAGGTCGAGAAATACTGCTACAGTGCTATTCCAAAGGTACAAATCTGCGCGTAAAATTACATTAAGTGAAGAAGGATAAACTAAAGATTATAGTCACACTGAGTATGACTACAAAACACCGTGTATAACATTGTACAAAAATTCAATGAGGCTTGTGTTAGGTCTTTCTCCCTTTAGAGTCACTACAGCTGAGAAGGTAATAAATTATTGTTTAAGTGGCTTTGCAAAGGTACGAACGCCTATGATGAGCCCCAAAGTTAGCAGTTACAGAGGTGGCGACCCTCCCAAACCCCTTCACTAATCCGCAACGTAATTCTCAGTGAGGAGGAAAACGAACTGAGAAGTTGGAGTGAGGAGGACGTGCGCTCACCAGGCTTTTGAAATGGACCGTTTACTATGGGGCAGCCTTTCCAGAAAAGCACAATGGCATGGAAGCAGATCAAGAGAAAGGAACTGCAACATTAACTACAGCTAAGCACATCCTGGGCAAACTGCCTCCGCCTTACACCCATGTTTAACAACACAAGAACTTCGAAATGGCTAGGTAAACCACACCTACCTACACAAAGAAAACTATTTCCACAATGTTAACAACCATTTCTAAATTTCAATTATATTACAGGCCTGAGGAACTGAGGCTTTTAAATTATGCAATATTAGTCAGTGACATAGTGCTCCAATCCCACGCAGCACGAACCATGTTAGCTAAACCAACAAAATGAATAATTTAACTCCCAACCAGCAGGAATTCACTATGCCACCTTCATTATTTACCTCACAACACCCATTCCTCTCATTTTTGAAATAACAGCTGTAGGTGTTCAAGATGACCCCACCGGCTACTTACATAGATTCTGATCCACATATCATAGGAAAATTAATCCATCCTCTGTTCAAGGTAATCAAGGATGAAACATCAACCTTCGCTCTTACTGGTCGTCCTCATTAAATTCTAACCCACCAAATGTCAATAATCACTAATGCATAATATAATCAATAAAACCATACTTCAGATAAAGCTCATATGCTTTGTTATCTCCACTGCACAAAAAAAAACAATGTATCTCCTCAGCAATTGTGTATTTTCACACCTTTTGCTATCTGAATTTTCCTTCTTGCACCAGAAAAGGGATTTATTTTCTTTTTTTTAAAAAGGAACGATTTTGGACACAAAAATGCTTCTATCATTTTCCTCCCTGGGAAGAATTTTATGGCTTCTCACTGTAACTAACAGGGTTGTGAAAAGCAGCAAGAAACCAGATGTGTTCATGGCAATCCAGAACAAATTTTGTCACAGAGACCAAGACTTGAACTCAATCACTCTTTTACACTCAGCCGAATATCAAAGGTTTCCCAGTTAATCCACAGTTCACAGGAGGCCTATCTAGCTTCGATTTTGCAGAGATGATAGCCATCATGGAGATGTGAAAAACAGTCCCTGAATCAGATACTGCAGTTTTATAAGCAGCTAGAATTGTACTAACTCATATTCAACTCCTAGTTAAAATAATTTTGAGATAAATAAATACTGTCAAGGAAGAAAAATTTCAGGGATAACTATAAATTTCATTAAGATATATAGCAGATGTTACATGGAAGATGAATATTCATTATTCCATCTGGCTTCTACTGCAATCCATTTTATCTTTACAGTGATTTCCAAATATCCCAACTTAAAATGCTTACACTGTACAAAAATTCAACGACAACACGTTTGTGGTGCAAACAGTTTGTCATTTTTTGCTTAGTTCGACATGACTAAGTTTGTTAATGTATTTTGACAGACTTGCATAATATCCTAAAATGTTTTGAACAATGAAGTTTAGGCCGCAATGCAATATTAATGAGTGAATAATGTTCTTGAATATAAGGTTTAATATTTAATGATTCAGAGTGCTGCCTGGATTTGATGTAGGAGAAAAATGTGGTTTGGAATCACTGCATTTATCAGGGGACCTGTGCAAAAGACTATGGACTCCAGGCAAACCTTTAACCTAAACTTTGAGCTGGGGTCTCAAGGTGTGAAATTGATGCTTCGCCAGCTGAATCTCTAGCGCCTATCAGTATTCACAATATCACACCATTTATCAAGTGTCATTCACCAGAATTTTAAAATTACTAGGAACTCACAGGTCTGTGTCAAGAAGTGGAAAAAAAAGGAGAATTAGTGTAAAAATAACATTGTGTGGTCTACATTCAAATACATTTAGGAATCAAATCTGCCAGCTGCATCAACATGTCAATTTGATTATTCAGTAGCAAGTTCAGATCAAATAATGACTTATCTCCATATCTTCTATAAAGAGAAGTTCCTGATCTAAAAAATTTCACAGAGAAATTGGTTCAATGTGTCCATCTAATCCAATGAATGGATAATCTGCACCCATTATAGGACTTGCCTCATTTGCAAACAATACTATGTCTCAAAAATAAGCATAAAAAGAGCAACAAGAGCAGGATTTACTGAAATCAGTTAAATAATACTCAAAACCACAGAGCTATGAAGAAAGGACTGTAAAGCCCTCCTAACTGGAATGTTAACATTACTGTGGTTTTAGAACACCAGTCAAAGGATGAAAATAATGCCCAATTTCCAACATTCATCTGCATTTACAGTTCACAACAGCCATGTCAATAATCACTAAAAATCTAGGTTAAGACTTGACTCTGCCACATACTGAATTTCTCAATATAACCTCTCTAAGCTGCTGGTTTTCTCATAGGAAGATGGGCATAGTAACACCCTATGTCACGCGATTGTTATAGAATCAAATTAAATAATATTGGTAAGCACTAGGTCAAACAAAAAGCATTAATACCAATGTGAGTAAACAAAGAAAATCCTGGGTAACATTTACCGAGCACCTGCAATGCTCTTGGGAAGGGCCTGCACAGAACACATCACTGACATGATCACCATGGTGGTTAGAACACAAAGAACAGGCAATGGCAATCTCTGTTGCCTCATTTAGTTCCTACAGTAAAGGTGGAAAATAAGCACAAAATAATAGAAGAATCTACACAAATATACGGGTGAAATATTTTCTCACCTAAACTTCTATTTAATGTCATATTTCGATAGTTTACAAAGTATCTTCATTTGGAAAAAAGACAAAGTAACAGTGATACTCAATGCTCTATTAATCAATTTGATATAACATGTTTTAATCACTGATTAAAGTATTTATTGAGCATTTATTATGTGCTTAGTGTACAAAGCATTGTTTTAAAAATAAAATCAGTGATTCCACCATCAACCACAGTTAACATCCCTTCCTTTATATCATGACATTTAAATAATGCTATTAAGTTCACTCTATTCCATTTTTACCAGATCAGCAATTGTATCACCAATTATTTCAAAAAGAAATAAAACTGCTTTCAAATACATACTGTAGAAAACCTGAAAAGTTTGCCAATGATAGATAATAGTCTTAGTTCACTATAAGATCTTAATTACCACCACTGTCAGGGAAGAGTCCCTTTTTTCTGTTAAACCATTTAAAAGAATTGATGCTACAAATTCAATGAAAACTAATTAATTTCTCCTAAGCACCGGTCCTGATGCTCCTGCAGGTAATGATGGTGTCTCTTTAAGGGAACACAGATTCAGTAATTAGACTTTTCTCAAGTATGAATAACAGACAAAAAGGCAGGTATTCACTTGGTATTTTTTTACACACCCCAATCCAAAAATATATATTAAGTTACATCAGCTTTTATGATTATTCTCTAGTTTACAATGTACTTAAGGGCAGAACAGAATGCTTAGTAAAATGACAGGAAGAATACACAACAAACTGTTAATGATGCTTACCACTGGGGAGCAAGATGGGGTACTGGGCTTATTTTTTTTCAGTTTTGCGATGCTGACATTTTTACGCAAATACGTTACGTTTGAATAAAATATGTTAGAGCAGCACTATTAGAAATATAATGCAAACTAAAAACATAGTTTTAAATTTTCTAAAAGCCACATCAAAAAAAGTAAGAAAGAACAAAGTCAAATTAATTTTAACAACATGTAATATTTTATTTAGCCCAATATATCCAAAATATTGTCATTGCCTCATGTAATCAATACAAATTATTAAAGAGATATTTTATATTTTTTTCATATTGAGTTTTTGCAACCTGGTGGGTATTTTACACTTAGAGCAGATACCAATTTGGACCAATCACACTTCAAGTGCTTAACAGTACAGGGCTACAAAAAGTTTCAAAGGCATATCTAGGCATAAGTTAGGTATTTTTCTTCCTAAATTTCAAAGCAGTATGGGGGTGCTCATTAAAAGCTTCTCTCGTATCAGTTCTCAGCTCATGGCATGCTACTCTCTCACTGTTGATTTCTTAGATCTTTATCCAACCCATGCATGTTATTTACCTTCTTGGTACATAAATAAGAATTCATAAAATTACATATTTCATGTGCAATGCCACTGACTGTTTTCATTTCAGGGCTTTAACTACATGAGTAGAAGTGGCTACTGCTAATCACTTGGATCTCTTTTCAGAATATCTTTAAAAAGCCAAACACAATTACATCCCTTTCCCACATACATAACACTGCAATATTCCAGCAGTGGAGACCCATGGACTTTACAGAGGGTCTCCCAGCCCTTGAAAATGATTCTCTCAGCAAGCAAAAATAAATAAATAAATAAATAAGTGAAGGCACCAATACATAAGGACAACCATCAATTTTAGAACTTATATTACCTAAAAGGAATATTTTTCAAATTAAAAGCTATGTTACCTTTTTAAAATCACTTGTTACTCTAAAAAGAAAAAAAAAAAGTTCTCATTTCTCCCATTTAGCACTTTAGGAACTAGACCTGGGCACACCCTTGGAAAAATACAAACAATGGCTCATGCAAAAGAGAACAAGTTCATCTAGCTTCCTTTAGCTTATTTTTCCTGTATTTTCACCAGTATAAAGATTTTCTATACTCCTTAGAAAGGATAAAGGCAAGAAGAAATGAGAAAGGGCATTTGAAGAAAACACAGTATAACCAGAGAATAACTAATTCTCTGAAATGGATGGATGGATGGATAGATGGATGGACGGATGGATGGATAAGACAAACAAATTTATGCAGCATTTACTATGATTCTGTGTGAGTCACTGAGCTAACAACTTTACATGGAATAGCCCATTTAATCCTCAAAATAACCCTGAAAATAACCCATGGTGGGTGTTATTACTGTCCTCCATCTAACAGATGAGTAAACTGACCCTTGAAGAAGTTAAGTAATTACTAATGTGGTCTCCAAGCCACTAACCCTTAAAGCTGGAATTCAAACCCAAGCAGTCTGATCTCTGAGACCACACTCTTAACCAACATACTCTACTGCTCTTCAGTTCAAAGAGAGAAAGGAGTTCTCTGTAAGAATAAGCATTTTGTATTGAAAGTTTAATGTGTGCCAGGTACTCTATACACATTATCTTATTTAATCTTCATTTAAAAACAATCTCATCAGGTAAGTATTCCTATTAACCCAATTTCATAACTAAGGAGACTGAGGTGTAGAAGGATGAGTGACCTACACAGGATCACAGATCATTAAGAGGCAAAGCCGGGCTTCCCTGGTGGCGCAGTGGTTGAGAGTCCGCCTGCCGATGCAGGGGACATGGGTTTGTGCCTTGGTCCGGGAAGATCCCACATGCCGCGGAGCGGCTGGGCCCGTGAGCTATGGCCGCTGAGCCTGCGCGTCCGGAGCCTGTGCTCCGCAACGGGAAAGGCCACAGCAGTGAGAGGCCCGCGTACCGCAAAAAAAAAAAAAAAAAAAAGAGGCAAAGCCAGCATTTGGATCAGATCTCTACTCCAAAGACAATGAATGTTTGGTCCTTATTTTTTTCCCCTCATAATTTAGGTGGGTTTGTAATTAGTATAATGGTAGAAATCCATGATGATTAGGCTTTCCTGCTACTAGAATAATTTTATTTGTAGTACCTAACAACTCACAAAAAGCATGCTTTATATAGAGATACCCCGGATGAAGGTAAGCACTACCAAAGAAAGACCACTCATATAAGACTACCAGAGGCTACAACACTAATTTCTGAATCATGTTTAGCTTACTTTAATAGAATTAACTCAGAATGGGAGTACTATTTAAATAGGGACACATTTACAAATTTTTTCTTTTCAACTATCTACAGAACCCTCATTAAAACTGCTCTTCCATTTAATGTCGAATAAAGATGCCTCTGGAACTCTTTGTATACAACACACTCACACTGGCAGTAAATGTTGCAATGATATTACCTTAACGTTCATTTAAATAGTGATTGCACAAGAATGAAAATGAAAATGAGTGACACTGCTATAAGTTTCATTATGGTTTCCAAGATGAAATGACTAAGTCACTGAAAAATAAAACACATATTTGAATTTCTAGGAGTTGCAGTATGTTCCTATGCCTGGGAATGGGGTGACAAAAGAAGTAACCAATGAGATCAATTCAGATAGTTTTTGAAAAAATCAATTCTAAAAGCATTAAGGATCTATGTATTAAAATTAATCACGATAATCCTCAGAAAGCAGATTCTCAACTAAGATAAATCTTCATAGACAATATACAACATGATTTGCAGAAGACAGAACTTGAAACTCCCATTATTGCCAATTCTTAAAAATTCCTTTAAGACCCACGTTTACAGGGCTAAAGGAGTACAGAATTGGCAAACATGCTCCTAAAATAGCCAGAGACCTGTTTGCTTTTAAAGAAAAATGGGCTTCAAATGGTAAATTAACCTCTCTGAGTCTGGGTCATTCCAATGGGAAGACAAAATAAAGCATTATTTTTTAAAAGCAAAGTTACGAATAACAAATACCACCACAGAGGTGTTTTTTTTTTTTAATCTGTGTGAGATACATAAAACTAGTTAAATAACTCACATAGCTCAAGAATTTAACAATTGAGGGAATGATCATTTTGTCAGTGTCCTGTATATATGACAGTGAAGAGGTACCACGTGGCTGTAAAGACCAATTTCACTTCCTTCCTTACCATGAGAAGGCACCATAATCTGAAGTTCCTTGTCACGTTCAAATGTAGATAGTCTTCTGTTTTATACTTGCGGAGGCTCAGTGCTTCAACTCAAGATCTTGCCCATAGTAATCTGCCACCTTTAAGTGGCTACTCTTTGGCCCATTTGTTTTACTATTACAAATGTACCTACTTAGCTAAAAATAGATGAATAGGGACATATGACATTATTTTTACAAATCAATTAAATCCTAGCCTTAACCCTTTTTATACTTCAAGCCACAATCATTGAAGAATCCTGATGAAAATAACTTCCATCAGAAAATCAACACTTAGAATTTTGGACCTAGAAGATACTTTAAAGATTTAATAGGAGAATTCATTTACTGCTGAGGAAAAACTATAAAACACCACCATACCCATCAATTTACAGAGATATATCTATCAATCAGTCTATTCATCTATTATGGATTGAATTGTGTCCCTCCCAAAATTCATACGTTGAAGCCCTAACCCCTATCACCTTAGAAGGTACCCTAGTACCTTAGAAGGTTATTGATAATAATCCAAAATGATCTGACAAGTATTTACTCGGTGCCTAAACTCTCATGGCACTCACTCAGTAAAAAAAAGACTACACAGTCCATCCTACTAACCACTGCTAAAACTAATGAAAATACTAGCTAAATAAACAGACATAATAAGGCATGGTCACCTGGGCATAATGCAACTCAGCACTGGTTTTATTACTGTAGTCCCAAAATTTGCAACAATGAGACAAAAGCAGAGACTCATACTGGTAGTGAGTTAACTAGCACAATTTCTTGAAGGTAATTTGGCAACAATAATATTCTGTATAACCTTTGACCTAGTAATTTCACTTATAAAAATTTACCCTAAGGAAATAATACTGGGTATGTATAAATTTAATAAATATGTATAAATTTAATAACAAGGATATTCAAAGCAGTGTGTTCATAATAGTGACACATTTTGAACCATTTATTTGGAAGCCTCAAGGTCTTATATAAAAGTGAACTACCATGAAATTACCTATTAACAAAGCATGTCCATGATACAGCTTAATAATAAAAATAAAGCAGCTCAGAAAAATAGGGACAATATGACACCACTTCTATTATTTTCCCCCTTCATATGTATGCCTGTGTACCAAAATATTTACAACAATTCTGTGTGAATTAGTAGGATTATGGCCATTTTCATCTTCTTTATTTTGTTTAGCTGCTTATCTCTAATTTTCTATACAGTGTATGTTATCTTTGTAATTAGAAGAAACACTTCTTGTTACAATACTATCATGTGCCTTATGATTTTTGCTCTTATCCATAGATATTCTTAGTTACTAAGAAAATACCATAGATGAGGTTATGTTAGAACACAGAAAAGCAGGCCAGGCTGCAATAAAAAATCAACTATGGGACAAGGTAAGAGAAAAAAGCATAAACATTCTAGAAGTAGTCAGGGCAGGATCGGTGCTCAGAAACAATTCCCCTTATGGAGTGCCTGAGAGCCACAAGAAGGTGGCTGTCCCACAGCTGCTAACTCCAGACCCCTGCAGCATTTAAAGACTCAAAGATAGGGGAAACCTGTAACTCTCTGGACCTCCTTAGGGACCCCGAGCTGTACCTCTGTTGAGCCCTCTCTGTGCAATGCTATAATACATATCTCCCAAAGTTCTGATTCTTTTAGTTTCTTGATTAATTTATTTGCCCTTTCGAAATGTCCTCTAATTCATTACAGCCTTCCTGGAATTGCTGTCTGGCTTCTCAACATGTGATATCAGATGTCCCATAAACAACAGGACTATTATATTAAAGCCGTGAATTAGATCCAAGCATCCTATTTCTCCCCAAGCCTATTAACTTGATGTTCTACAGGCAGAATCTCACTTAATTTGCCATTTACAGGATAACCTTTCCAGGTGTATCTTTCAAATCCTTCCTGCTGTTCTGGATACCTCTTAATATCTGTATGTTGGGAAAAATCATCTGAATGAGGTAAGAAAATTAATCCTGTTTTTTTCCTAATGGAAGAAAACTGGAGGAGATGAGCACACAGTGCCATCAATTCATGACTGGACAAAACTCTTAAGAGGACTGCCTTCCTAAGGGAAGTACAAAGGGCCCCTCACTGTGAAAAGCAATGAATATTTCTGTCTTTGAAATGACCAGATTGGGTGGTCAGAAGGGTCAGGTACGGAAATTACCTTTTCTTCGACATTTTGCATTAGTTATACAGTAAAAGACAACTGTCTTCAGGCACAGAACTGTCACCAAACGTTCCCAGATGCGGCAGTTTAGACTACTGATGGTTTGCAGGATTGGGGGAAAAAAAAAATTCAAAATGAAGACCCTTCTGTCTTCTACACATGTGCAGAAAAGCAAGAAATTCTAATTCGGGGGGTGGAGGGGCACACACATATGTAACAGCAAGGCTAAGCATATTTTCAATGAAAGGAGATTTAAAAATCACTTTCCCACCTTTATAACATCTCTCAGTATCATACTGAGAAAGAATGATGTACGTTAAATACATAAAGATAACACTAGTCAGACATAAAAAACGCCCAAGACAAATTTAAATGACCATCATAATAAAGAATCTGTTCTTTTCTTTTTGTATTCCCCCTAGGATTCTGTCAGTAAACTAGAATAAACATGTTATTAAAAGAGAATCAATAGAAGGCTTTAAAATATACACTACCACAAAAGGTCAAGCCCTGGGATCGATTTTAATATAACATTTTTGTGCAGCTTCCCAAAGGGTTCTTTTCTAATATTGTTCTTCATTTTTCTCTCACTTTGTTCCCTGACTGGTGAATGTGTTGTTCTTGTCTGCAAAAGGCTGTATAAGGCTGAGTTTGCTGAGTGTGTGTCATTCCTATGAAAAGCTGCTAGAAAATGGAAAAAAAAACAACCTCAAAAAACATTTAAACATAGTGGGAGGATAGATACAAGAGAGGATGAAGCACAAGGCAATGTTCAACTCACGAACTGTACAGGAACACTGAAACTCAGAACAATCTGCCATCACAGGCCGCCCTGGGCTTTTGCCTCCCCTGATACCTTGGGCGAGCACTGACCCCTGGGAGGCAAGAGGGTCAAAGAAAGTGGAATAAGTTCAGGTTTCAACCAAAAACTCTCACCACACCAGGTGATGATGTGGTGAGAGTTTGCAGATGCAGATTTTCAATATACAAATCCATGTGACTCCTGGTTCCTCTTGAACTTAAAGGACCAAATGTTCAAAGGAAAAGTGGATGCCATCGACAGGATTCATGGGAACTAATCAGAGGTACAGGCTTCCTGACTTCTGTCCCAACTTTCAAGGCTCAAAGACAGATAAATCACATTCTGGTCCGATCTCATACAAATATGAACGCACGGGCTTCCCTGGTGGCATAGTGGTTAAGAAGCCGCCTGCCAATGCAGGGGACACGGGTCCGAGCCCTGGTCCGGGAAGATCCCACATGCCACGGAGCCAACTAAGCCCATGTGCCACAACTACTGAGCCTGCGCTCTAGAGCCCGCGAGCCACAACTACTGAGCCCGCGTGCCACAACTACTGAAGCCCATGAGCCCAGAGTCTGTTGCGCAACAAGAGAAGCCACCGCAGTGAGAAGCCCACACACCGCAATGAAGAGTAGCCCCCGCTCGCCGCAGCTGGAGAAAATCCACACACAGCAACAAAGACCCAACGCAGCATGAATGAATGAATGAATGAATGAACGAATGAATAAATAAATAAATAAGAATGCAGGGACTTCCCTGGTGGTCCAGTGGGTAAGACTCCGTGCTCCCAATGCAGGGGGCCGGGGTTCAATCCCTGGTCAGGGAACTAGATCCTGCATGCCTCAACAAAGATCCTGCGTGCCGCAACTAAGACCTGATGCAGCCAAAATAAATAAATATTTTTTAAATAAATAAGTAAGTAAATATGAATGCATGACACAGTATATATTTTACATGTTCCTAGTTACAAATTCTCTATTTTTGGTTGCCAATAAAAACAGTCCAAAGCCCAGATTATAGTCTCATAACATCAGTTTTTTACTTTCAGACAACACTAAGCAACCGTCTCAGGACAAGACAGAAAAATAGATTATTTCTGCCTAAGTCATCAGAAACCAGAGAAATTGTTGCCTCTGGAGTTAAAAATGCAGCCCCCCTATCAAAAAATGGATGCCAACTAAGCCTGCTAGAAGGGAAGATGTGAACTGCAGCTGCTCCCTAAGAACCAAGAAAGCTTGAAGTGTTGGGAAAGAGGCGTGGGCTCGGAGTAAAAGAGAACTGGGCTTAAATCCTGAGGTTGGCTTTGGTCAGTAGCACAGCCTTGGGCCAGGGATTTAGCCTCTCCCAGTGGCATTCTGATTGTAAAATAAACCCACAAAGAGCAGAGCTACCACAGCCATTTCTCCTCAGTTGCGAGGGTGTGTAGGGGGCGGGTATTTTGCGTGTGGGGGAATGTAATGTGAGGGGCATCATCCTGCAGGCTACCACCTAGGCTAAGGCAGGCCTCATCAGAAGGCTCCTGGCAAGTCTGGAGCTAGTGTATACAAATGTACCAGCACAGCACCTGGTAAACAGTAGGCAATCATTCAATGATAGCTGCTGTAGTCATATGATGCTCCTGCCTCTTTCCTTTTGGACAAAGTCTATCCCGTTTTAATCTATTTACCACAACCATAAAGTACTGTTGTAATTTAGTGATGCATTCTTGTTGGCACTTACTATATGACAACGAGTTTTGCCCTCGGAGACCTTTATATTCCAGTTGGAGGAGACAGTCAATAAACAGATAAAGTGCTAAAGAAACAAGGCAGAGAAAGGACAGCTACAGTGAGAGGACAGGAAAGAGAATGACTAAACAAAGCAATCAGGGAAAGCCTCTCTGCGGGGTTATTTGAGAAGAACCCTAAATAGTAAGAGGGAGTCAGCCATGCAAAATATGAAATACAAGTATTCTAGGAAAAGAACTATGCAGGCACAAACAGGTTTGGCAGCTGCTACAGCTGAAATGTAAAATGGGAGGGTGGTAAGAGATGAGGCCCAAGTGCATAAACATAAACGGCAGCAGAGGACCAGAAGATCAAGGGCAAGATCTGGATTTTATGCTAGATCTAATGAAATGCCGTTAAAGGATTTTAAGCAAATAAACTGCCATGATTCCAAATGCATTTTTTAAAGCACACTAACACTGCTTTGTGGAGAGCAGGATCTGGGGGACAGGACTGGCTCCGTGCATGGAGACTTTACAGTAGCTCAAGTGAGAAATGATAATGACTGGGCATATACCCTGAGAAAACCATAATTCAAAAAGAGTCATGTAACAAAATGTTCATTGCAGCTCTATTTACAATAGCCTGGAGATGGAAACAACCTAAGTGCCCATCATCGGATGAATGGATAAAGAAGATGTGGCACATATATACAATGGAATATTACTCAGCCATAAAAAGAAACGAAATTGAGCTATTTGTAATGAGGTGGATAGACCTAGAGTCTGTCATACAGAGTGAAGTAAGTCAGAAAGACAAATACCGTATGCTAACACATATATATGGAATTTAAGGGGAAAAAAATGTCATGAAGAACCTAGGGGTAAGACCAGAATAAAGACACAGACCTACTAGAGAATGGACTTGAGGATATGGGGAGGGGGAAGGGTGAGCTGTGACAAAGCGAGAGAGAGGCATGGACATATATACACTACCAAAAGTAAAACAGAGAGCTAGTGGGAAGCAGCCGCACAGCACAGGGAAATCAGCTAGGTGCTTTGTGACCGCCTGGGGGAGTGGGATAGGGAGGGTGGGAGGGAGGGAGACGCAAGAGGGAAGAGATATGGGAACATATGTATATGTATAACTGATTCACTTCGTTATAAAGCAGAAACTAACACACCATTGTAAAGCAATTATACTCCAATAAAGATGTAAAAAAAAAGTAATAATTATGAAATCTTAGAATAAAAAAAAAAGAAATGATAATGACTTAGACCAGGGTTTCTCATCCACGGCACTACTGACATTTGGACCAAACAATTCTTTGCTGTGCGGGGCTGCCCTGTGTTGGAGGATGTTTAATAGCATCCCTGGCCTCTACCCACTAGACAGATGCCAGAAGCATCCTCCAAGTGGTGACAACCTTAAAGGTCTCCAGATGTGGCCAAATGACCCGTGGAGGTGGCACTGGGGAGAGGCGGCAAAATCCCCCTCAGATGAGAACCAGTTGGCTTAGACTAAGTAAGGAAAGAAATGCGTGAGAGTCATGAATTTGCAATATATTTTAAAAGCAGAAACATAAAGGCACGAAGGAGGGAGCAAGAATAATCAATAATCAAAGTTCTGATGTTACTCTCAATTTGTTAGACTAAGTTTTCAATAGTTTGAGGAAAGTGCTTTCTAAGTTCAAATCTACCTGGGGCTGTACAAACAAGTTAAGTTACATAAACTCACTTGGACAATAGTTTGGGCTCCTTTTCTTTAAGTCTATAAAAACTGAATTGTACAGCTGACAGGTATATTCATAAAGAAATACACAATTTCCAACATATTAGAGCAAAATCCACAGAAATATTAATTTTCACCCACTATTTGACAGTATTTTGACAGTTTTATTTCAAAATATAGTCATGTGAATTAAAAAAACAAAAATACCCCAAAAATCCCTTCATGGTGAATTCTTTTCAAAACTAAATTCCTTATTTAGTGAGCTCCACAATCAAGGCAAAATTGTACTAAAACCTGAAAAACATAAATATTCAGTAAAACACACCAAAAGAGCCTTAGATACAGCATTCATACTAACATATAATAGGTGGCCTCCCTGTTGGACCAGAAAACAATTTAGCCTCTGACATACAGTCTAGCAGAGTGATGATGAGTGTGGCTTCAGGTTCCAGACTGCCTGGGTTCAAATCCCAACTCCTCTATTTTCTGGGTATGTGACTAGAAGCAAGTATGAACCTGTGTTTCAGCCACCTCATCTATGAAGTGAGGGTACCAACAGATCAGAACCTGCCTCACAGGGTTGCTGTGAGGATTAAATGATCATTACGTGCAAAGTGCTTGGACCAGTGCCTGGGACAAAGAAAGTGTTCAAAAACTGTTAGCTATTACTACTACTTATTGCTTATTATTAAATGTTATTGCTATTAGTATTATTTCTTAGGTAAAGTCTTCTTAAATAGTGTATATCATCAGATTTTAAGTGTACTCGAGATCTGCTTATTCTGCACATAGGGGGAGGACCACACTATATGATTGGGTGGGGGAAATAAAACAAGCTATACAACATTATTACTTCAATCTCATTTTGTTTAAGAAACAAACTATACGAAACACTGTTAAGAATACATTTCCCTTAGGGTAAAATATGTGAATGGTTTTAAGGGGGAAGAGCAGGGTAATGGAGGAGAAGGGATAAGATGACTTTTTATGCTTGTATATTATCTGAATTTCTTTGAAATATATTTCTCTTGTAATTTTTTAAAATAAATCAACATTATCCATGTTTTCAATAGTTTGCGGAATGCCCTTTCTAGATCAAACCTACCACATTCTGTAGCAATAATGAAAATTGCAGAAACTGTTGGGTAATGGTTTTTAAATTAATAGACATTTCCCATATTAAATTAGTGGTTTCAAGTGACTTTTTTGGTTGTTTTGATTTGGTTTGGTTTTAATCCATCAACCTATCAGGAAAGCAAAACTGTAATCTACGGATTTTTTTATTTTTGTTTCACTCTAATAATCATTCACAAAATGGCACCAGGAAATGAAGAATTTAAGAGATCTATTCTAAGAAGTTGTGAAGGAGCTCAAATTTAAATCATTAACTGAAACATTTACAGGATTAACCTCTATTTTTATACTTGATGCCAAAAATCACACTAAAATCATTTTAATGGAATAAGTTGAAAAAATTTCCAAATGAACTGGTTTAAGCCTGGAGGAGCTACATAGTGTATGTGTAAGGAAACAACTGTAAATAGTATATAACTAATAAACTGCCCCTGTGCTAGCTGCACATTACTCAGTGGAGGAATTCCATATTTGAGTTCCAAAATCACACTGTCCCAGCAGCTAGATTTTTTCATTGATTTAAAAACATGTCAGTTTGTGGACTAAATGTGACAACATCAAAATACTCTATCACATAAAAGGCAAATAAATAGTAATAAATACTACAAACCAAAACCCAACAAGTGAAGCAATACAACCAATACAAAATAAGAAAATGAGTCCAAGTTTCTTTAAAAAAAAAAAAAAGGCTAAGGATGAATACAGAAGGAGAAATCCAAAATGATTTCCACTTCACGATCGTCTATTAAAGTAAGTGCTGTGCCTCTTTATTGCTTCCCACAGAGCGGAAGGGCCCGATTGCTCCAGAGAACTCTGCAGAGCACTACTGGGCACGTGTGTGCCTCACTGACTGGAGGCAGCACTCGCCTCTAAAGTTCACCAGGCAGGGCCCCATCTGCTTCCACACAGCCCGCCCTGCTGTGCTATTAAGAAAAATGTCCCCATCTTAAGCTAACAAGAAATTCAAACTGCCACCACCACTGAAAACGTGGACACCAACGACATTTAATAATAAGTTATAGCCAACCTGAATAAAGAATATTAACTTTAAACACAAATTCTCAAAAGATTTTGGTACTAAGATAAAGGAAGTTTTAAAAATATCACCCAGAGCAGTTGCACAGATCTAATAACCAGGAGCACACAATCGAGATCATTTCTAAAAGATCTTTTATTTACTAATGGTTTAGAGGTGAAAGCCCAAGCAAATGTTTGTTACCTCTTCTCACAACTGTAAATGAAAAACTTTAAAGAGAGCATTCCCTATACACAGAGAAAGGTAATACTGCAGGATGGTGAAGTGCATGAACTTGACAGAGACTTCAGTTCAAACCCCAGGCTCTCCACTTACCAGATATGACTTTGGGTAAGTTTCTTCTTCACCTCTCACTTTCCTCACTTATAAAGTGCGGACAATAGAGGTGTTGTGAGGATGAAGTGAGTTAAATATATAAAGTGCTCAGAAAATACAAGAATCCAACACCTATTATTTTTTTAATGTTTTCATTTCAGTTGGGCACATGGGTCCTGTACTCTGAAATGGTTTTCATAACATAATGTGACCCCAGTGTGTGTATTCTATGTGTATGCCATCTATGAACTGTGAAGAAAGTTTTCATCAAAAACAAATGACAGCTGCTCTGGATAAGAATGGGATGCAAAAGAATATGGGTTCTCTCAAAAAAATATTTATCAGAAACTTAAGATGAGCTACTCGTTTTTAAGTTTTCTGCAACCAGGAAACGGAGCGGGAGGTTTACTTAAACATGAAAATGTGCCAATGTTTAGAAATATTATAATGCTGAGATAAAATTTACATCTGAATTATAACTATGTCACCCGCACTCCTTTACAGCTAGAGGCTCTACTGGCTAACCTGTTGAGGTCAGAAGAGGAAGAGGAGAACCCTGTGTATTTCTCCCCAGTTGCAGAGCAAACTGCCAAAGGAGGGTCTCATCCTGCTACCCTCCACCTAACAAGGCATTCATCACCAGCAGGATCAGCAGATGGCTCCCAGAAGGCCCAGGACTGAGGGCTCAGCAGGGTAAGGCCCAGCCTAGACGGACCACTGTCCATAAGTACAGACTTCTGGACACAAGGAAATGGACATGAGGCCACTGCCCACTCACCTTCTAAAATGGAAACTGAACTGAGTCTCTCCAGCAAATGCTGTTTGGAAAAGAAAAGTTTACTCCTCACAAATGAAATGTCCCAATGTGAGAGAAAATTAGTCTAGCCAGAAGTTTCTCAAACTAAGCCCTATGCTTCCCAGGTTTCTAGGAAGGGAAAAGGTGGGGGAAATGGTTGACAGAGCTCTAAATCCCTAGTCCTAGCTATAACCAGACGGCACTTGAAGCAGTTTTGTATCAGAGTTCTGTCAGGTTTCCTTTGAATAAATGTTTACAGGGTGATGGGACACAATATGATTCTATCACCTCAGCAACAGAGTACAGGGCTCTGGGGCAGGCAGCCCAATTCAAGTCCTGCTTCCACTGCTGACTGAAAACTTTACATATGTCTACTTGAGTCATCTGTTTTTATAAAACAGTGATAACACTGACAAAAAAACATTAATAGTTCATGTGAAGAATAATAAATGATTTACAGAGTATATTACAATGTCCGCTCCCCCTGAGATTGTTCTGGGTAATGGAGAAACTTCAACAAGAACTATAACAACTATAGGACACTCAGAAACCAACTCCTAGAAACTTCCAAATGCAGAAACCAACTCTGGCACAAATTACTTCAAACACTTGCTTCATGAGAGAAAACACTGTAATTACTGTCAAAAGAAACATCTGAACAAGAAGTGGTTGAACATCACAGCTGCTATTACAACCAATAAAAAAGTTACAGATTTCTACAGCATGCTTGATTGATTCTGGTTTTCCAGGTTTAATATTCCTACATGTAAAAATAGCTTCTCGAACAGAATTCAGGGTAGGAGTCTACAACAGCATAACATCAATAGGAAAGAAAACTGGATTTGGAAAAAGTAGAGAGATGTGAATAAAACACAGACTGGATAATCCAACCTTCTGTAATTGTTGGTTATAGAAAGCACTTGTCTCTATTAAAAATAGAAAAGTGCCACTTGAAGAAAAAAGATGAAAGTAGCAGATGGCTAAAGATTCCAATACTTAGTACATACACAGCACTTCCAGTCATTCCCCAGTGAAAAGTACTGGGTGGTAAGGATGTGATCTATTACATTCCGAATGAGTTAGGGCTTTACTTTTAAGCAGAATGGAACAGAAAAGTTAAAGGAATGAAACCACAGAAACACAATATGCATTTAAAAAAAAAAAACAGCTTTAATGAGGTTAATAAAATAATTAATCTAATATATTGGGATTTTTATACTACAGAAGGATCTCTTAAATGTCAGAGCACATAAATATTTTCCAGATAATGCCAATCAACCATCCACTGCGCCTACTGGAGCCAGACCCTGGGGAATCTGCTCACAACACAGCAGGGTACAAACTTCTGTAATCACCTTCTTTGCAAATATTTGTAAATTAGAAGTGAGATTCATTGCCTGTGACAGTTGTGAGGACCATGAGAAAATACTGACTGCTAACTGATCTTTAAGGTCACTTAAAAACTACATTTTTATGATTAAAGCCACTGATAAATATTAGTGGATCAACAGAACTTGTTCCCTGAAAGTTGGTATTTTTTTTTAATTACTATATACCTAGAGATGACTTGCAGGTTGAAGGTATGTAATTTCATAACAACTGTGTAATATGTGTCGATGACTAGAAAACAACGTTTAACACTACACTAATTTGAAACAAAGATTTATAACAAGTCTCTAGTACCTATAGTCCTCGGTTAATGTCTGATTTTTAAAAGCATAGTTTTTTTGTTTTTAACATAATGTGACATGTATATGCATATGTATACAGAGTAGACTGCCCTTCCCAGGAGAATGTCAAGATTTTCCAGTACCAATGATTCATTCAATCATTCAACTGAACAAATATTTGTGAGAGTTTACCATGTGAAAGATGCCACACTAGGTAGATGATTTCTTACATTATGTATTTTCAATGTGACACTAGGCCCCCCAAACACTGTTTTTCTATATTGGATTCTTTCCTCCTTCCTTTTTCAGCTTTTTCCTCCAAAGGCAAATAATATCAAAAGATAAAATTAAAATGAATTATTATATATAGTGGATTTAAACAGAAGACACCAGCCCTATGAATTTCACCTTTACTATGAGAAACTAAGAAGTATTGATACAAACAAGTTTTAAGCCTTTATTTGATGATATAAGTCCTTATTTGATGTGATAAATGGAAAAATAAATGGACTGTGCTATACTCTAACTTAACCACACAGCTGATAAAATTTATGACTAATTTATTAAACCAAATTATTTTGCGTCTCACAAATCTAATGTAATTGTTCAAGTAATTAAAAATGGGGTAAAATCTCAACTAACATCCACCTAAAAACATCAAGCAAGTAATCTTGGTTGATGTACAGCTAGTTACAACATCAAGTAACTATTCCCTTTCTTCTTGGCTTCCTGAAAAAGGTTATTAAAATGGAGGCAACTTTCACTTGCCTTTATAGCTATAGAGGTGAAATTCAAATGCCAAAGGTCAGAGGTCAGAAGTAGTCACATTTTTCTTGCTGTCAGAGACTGACTTTTGGAGGTAGGGCACAGGAGAGAAGTAAATCACATTTTAAAAGTCTATACTCAAACTGTAGCATATTACATCCTTGCTATACTGGCCAGCTATAATTGTAACACATTATGGTCAGCTATAATCCAAAACACACAACAGAGTATCACAGCAAAAACAGACTGCTAACACGAGCATTTAGTTTGCTCTTGACTCTCAATACACCAAACAACTATTCCATCCATTATATGTTGTGATAAGCAAACCTACGATTCCAAATTAGATCCAACAATTTTAGTGTGTGTACTAACTTTATGTCAGTGATTCTGGAAGGCATCAAATCACTCAAGATTCTCATAGAACAGAATAAGATCTACGATAAATTGAATTGAGATTCCATGTGTAAATGTTTTTTAGAAATGAGAATATAACATATATAGCCATAGTGCTTAAAATTAACTATGGCATCGCTGTGGCCCTAGTAGAAACCTCCTCCTCGAAAGCAACTTTTATTAGGCCACATCTGCATATTAGTTTTAAAGAAGTGGAAACTTGGATACACAACAACGTCCTACTATACAGCACAGGGAACTATATTCAATATCCTGTGATAAACCATAATGGAAAATAATATAAAAAGAATGTTTATATGTATAACTGAATCACTTTGCTGTACAGCATAAATTAAGACAACATTGTAAATCAACTATAGTTCAATTTAAAAAATAAATGAAAAATAAAGAAGCTGAAACTTAAAGGAGTTCAGGTAAACTCTAAATGGCCTAATAAAGTATCTTCAGTTTAAATGATTTCTGAATGGGTTCTAATGTGTGTGGCATGACCAGTCAGAGATGCCATAAAAGGATTTCTGAATTAGGTAGGAGATGAGGCAGACACTCAAGAAATCATTTCCAGATAATTACCCTAAATGTGACTGGATTAAATACTCCAACCAAAAGACAATGACTGGCTGAATGGATACAAAAACAAGACCCATATATATGCTGTCTACAAGAGACCAACTTCAGACCAAGGGACACATACAGACTGAAAGTGAGGGGATGGAAAAAGATATTCCATGCAAATGGGAATCAAAAGAAAGCTGGAGTAGCAATACTCATATCAGATAAAATAGACTTTAAAATAAAGACTGTTACAAGAGATAAGGAAGGACACTACATAATGATCGAGGGATCAATCCAAGAAGAAAACATAACAATTAAAAATATTTATGCAACCAACATAGGAGCACCTCAATACATAAGGCAAATGCTAACAGCCATAAAAGGGGAAATTGACAGTAACACAATAATACTGGGGGACTTTAACACCCCACTTACAACAATGGACAGATTATCCAGAGAAAATAAATAAGGAAACACAAGCTTTAAATGACACAATAGACCAAACAGATTTAATTTTTATTTACAGGACATTCCACCTGAAAGTGGAAGAATACACTTACTTCTCAAGTGCACATGGACCATTCTCCAGGACAGATCACATCTCAGGTCACAAATCAAACCTTGGTAAATTTAAGAAAACTGAAATCATATCAAGCATCTTTTCTGACCACAATGTTATGCGATTAGAAATCAATTACAGGAAAAAAATTGTAAAAAACAAACACATGGAGGCTAAACAATATGCTACTAAATAACCAAGAGATCACTGAAGAAATCAAAGGGGAAATCAAAAAATACCTAGAGACAAATGACGATGAAAACACAAAGACCCAAAACCTATGGGATGCAGCTAAAGCAGTTCTAAGAAGGAAGTTTAAACCAATACAATCCTACCTCAAGAAGCAAGAAAAATCTCAAATGAACAATCTAACCTTACACCTAAAGGACCTAGAGAAAGAAACAAAAAAAACCCAAAGTTAGTAGAAAGAAAGAAATCATAAATATCAGAGCAGAAATAAATGAAATAGAAACAAAGAAAACAAGAGCAAAGATCAATAAAACTAAAAGCTGTTTCTTTGAGAAGATAAACAAAATTGATAAACCTTTAGCCAGACTCATCAAGAAAAAGAGGGAGAGGACTCAAATCAGTAAAATTAGAAATGAAAAAGGAGAAGTTACAACAGACATTGCAGAGATACAAAGGATCATGAGAGACTACTACAAGAAACTCTATGCCAATAAAATGGAGAACACGGAAGAAATGGACAAATTCTTAGAAAGACAGAACCTTCCAACACTGAACCAGGAAGAAATAGAAAATATGAACAGACCAATCACAAGTAATGAAATTGAAACTGTGATTAAAAATCTTCCAACAAACAAAAGCCCAGGACCAGATGGCTTCACAGGTGAATTCTATCAAACATTTAGAGAAGAGCTAACACCCATCCTTCTCAAGCTCTTCCCAAAAACTGCAGAGGAAGGAACACTCCCAAACTCATTCTATGAGGCCATCATCACCCTGATACCAAAACCAGACAAAAAACACTACAAAAAAAGAAAATTATAGACCAACATCCCTGATGAATACAGACGCAAAAATCCTCAACAAAATACTAGCAAACAGAATCCAACAACACATTAAAAGGATCAGACACCATGATCAAGTGGGATTTATCCCAGGGATGCAAAGATTCTTCAATATATGCAAATCAATCAATGTGATATACCATATTAAACTGAAGAAATAAAAACCACATGATCATCTCAACAGATGCAGAAAAAGCTTTTGACAGAATTCAACACCCATTTATGATAAAAACTCTCCAGAAAGTGGGCACAGAAGGAAGCTACCTCAACATAATAAAAGCCGTATATGACAAACCCAAAGCAAACATCATTCTCAATGGTGAAAAACTGAAAGCATTTCCTCTAAGATCAGGAACAAGACAAGGATGTTCACTCTTGCCACTATTATTCAACATACTTTTGCAAGTCCTATTGCAAGTCCTAGCCACAGCAATCAGAAAAGAAAAAGAAATAAAAGGGTACTTCCCTGGTGGTGCAGTGGTTAAGAATTAGCCTGCCAATGCAGGGGACACAGGTTTGAGCTCTAGTCCGGAAAGATTCCACATGCCGCGGAGCGACTAAGCCCATGCGCCACAACTACTGAGCCTGTGCTCTAGAGCCCGCAAGCCACAACTACTGAGCCCACGTGCCACAACTACTGAAGCCCACGCACCTAGAGCCTGTGCTCTGCAACAAGAAAAGCAACCACAATGAGAAGCCCGCACACCACAACAAAGAGTAGCCCCCACTCGCCGCAACCAGAGAAGGCCTGCGTGCAGCAACGTAGACCCAATGCAGCCAAAAATAAATAAATAAAAATAAATTTATTTTTTAAAAAAAAAGAAATAAAAGGAATACAAACTGTAAAAGAAGTAAAACTGTCACTGTTTGCAGATGACATGATACTATACATAGAAAATCCTAATGATGCCACCAGAACACTACTAGAGCTAATTGATGAATTTGGTAAAGTTGCAGGATACAAAATTAATGCACAGAAATCACTTGCACTCCGATACACTAACAATGAAAGATCAGAAAGAGAAATTAAGGAAATAATCTTATTCACCATTGCAACAAAAAGAATAAAATACCTAGGAATAAACCTACCTAAGGAGGTAAAAGACCTGTACTCAGAAAACTGTAAGACACTGATGAAAGGAATCAAAGATGACACAAACAGATGGAGGGATATACCATGTTCTTGAACTGGAAGAATCAATATTGTGAAAATGACTATACTACCCAATGCAACCTACAGATTCAATGCAATTCCTATCAAATTACCAATGGCATTTTTCACAGAACTAGTACAAAAAATCTTAAAATTTGTATGGAGACACAAAAGACCCCAAATAGCCAAAGAAATCTTGCAGGGGAAAAAAAAAAAAACGGAGCTGGAGGAATCAGACTCCCTGACTTCAGACTATACTACAAAGCTACAGTAATCAAGACAGTATGGTACTGGCACAAAAACAGAAATATATATCAGTGGAACAGAATAGAAAGCCCAGAGATAAACCCACGCACCTATGATCAACTAATCTATGACAAAGGAGGCAAAGATATACAATGGAGAAAGGACAGTCTCTTCAATAAGTGGAGCTGGGAAAACCAGACAGCTAGATGTAAAAGAATGAAATTAGAACACTCCCTAACACCATACACAGAAATAAACTCAAAATGGATTAAAGATCTAAATGTAAGGCCAGACACTATAAAACTCTTAGAGGAAAACATAGGAAGAACACTCTGACATAAATCACAACAAGATCCTTTTTGACCCACCTTCTGGAGTAATGGAAATAAAAACAAAAGGAAACAAATGGGACCTAATGAAAATTGAAAGCTTCTGCACAGCAAAGGAAACCATAAACAAGACAAAAAGACAACCCTCAGAATGGGAGAAAATATTTGCAAATGAATCAACAGACAAAGGATTAATCTCCAAAATATACAAACAGCTCATGCAGCTCAATATTACAAAAAAAAAAAAAAAAATTACAAAAAAAAAAAAACCCAATCAAAAAATGGGCAGGGGATCCCCTGGTGGCGCAGTGCTTGAGAGTCCGTCTGCCGATGCAGGGGACGCGGGTTCGTGCCCCAGTCCAGGAAGATCCCACATGCCGTGGAGCGGCTGGGCCCGTGAGCCATGGTCGCTGAGCTTGTGCGCCCAGAGCCTGTGCTCCGCAACGGGAGAGGCCACAACAGTGAGAGGCCCGTGTACAGCAAAAAAAAAAAAAAAAAAAAAAAATGGGCAGAAGACCTAAATGGACATTTCTCCAAAGAAGACATCCAGATGGCCAAGAGGCATATGAAAAGCTGCTCAACATCACTAATTATTAGAGAAATACAAATCAAAACTACAATGAGGTATCACCTCACACTGATCAGAATGGCCATCATTGAAAAATCTACAAACAATAAATGCTGGAGAGGATGTGGAGAAAAGGAAACCCTCCTGCACTATTGGTGGAAATGTAAATTGATAGAGCCACTATGGAGAACAGTATAGAGGTTCCTTAAAAAACTAAAAACAGAATTACCATAAGATCCAGCAATCCTACTGGGCATATACCCAGAGAAAAACATAACTCAAAAAGACACATGCACCCCAACGTTCACTGCAGCACTACTTACAATAGCCAGGTCGTGGAAGCAACCTAAATGTCCATCAACAGACAAATGGATAAAGAAGATGTGGTACATATATACAACGGAATATTACTCAACCATAAAAAGGAATGAAATTGGGTCATCTGCAGAGACATGGATGAACCTAGAGACTGTCATACAGAGCGAAGTCAGAAGGAGAAAAACAAATATTGTATATTAACACATATATGTGGAATCTAGAAAAATGGTACAGATGAACCGGTATGCAAGGCAGAAACAGAGACACAGACATAGAGAACAAATGTATGGACACCAAAGGAGGAAGTGGGGGTGGGATGAATTGGAAGATTGGGATTGACATATATACACTAACTAATATGTATAAAATAGGTAACTAATGAGAACCTGCTGTATAGCACAGGGAACTCCACTTTGCTGTACAGCAGAAACTAATACAACGTTGTAAAACAACTATACCCCAATTTAAAAAAAAAAAATCATTTCCAACCTAACAGAGGTTATGGTCTAGAGTATGTACAGACTGTACTGACAAAATACAGTTCTAGGACCCTATCTGCCCACGTTTCCACATGCCTGAAAGCACCTCACACTTGCAGTCTGCCAGCCTGATCCTGAATAGTTGGCATAGCCTGCACATAAGCATCAAAATTTGCAAAACTTTTTCCAGTCAGCAGCCTGGAAAAATCCCAGGTACAACAGCAGAATGCTGTGTCATCAAGGTTTTGATGGCACAGAATATGATACCGTGTGGAAAAACAAACACATCAAGACCCTGAGTCACAGAACAATTTAGAAGAATTAGAACCAACATGAACAGGTTTTGAGTCCCTTAACTTTGGGTTTCTCACTATCAGCACTACTGACATTCTGGCCCAGATAATTCTTTGTTTTTTTGTAAGGTTTGTCTTTATTTGGGGGTGGGGGGTATCCTGTGCATTACAGAATGTTTAGCAGTATCCCTGGCCTCTACCCACTAGATGCCAGTAAGACCTTACTAGTTGTGACAGCCAAAAAACGTCTCCAGACATTTTCATGTGTCCCCTGGAAACCAAAATCTCCCCTAGCTGACATGCTTTAACCTATTTATTTCACTTACATTTTCCTTTTTATGAACATACAAGTGATAGGTTTTTAGAAATTCAAAGTCAGTCTTAATGAGCTCTTTTTTATATCTTAAAAAAAATTCTAAGATATAAACTACTGGGTTATTATCTGCAGCAATTTTTTTCTTAGTGGTACATCAAATACAATGCTTCTTAGAAATCGATGGCATCTTCAATTCAATGAAATTCAGCCACCCACCATCCTTTCCCCTTCATCATGGAACCGTCATCCTGGAGAATTACTTCTTCCTCACTGTGTAAAGTTTTAAGTACTACCCAGTTCTTCCCTACCTAGTGGTTCTCTAGTCTTCCTTTTGAGTCCTTTCAACTATCTAATATTCTTCTAAAAATTTCCTTGCTTCCCAAGTCGGCCAGAGTTAAGTTCCAGTCTTTCAACCAAAAAAACCTAACTGAAACAAGGTCCTTATTAAGCTAGCCTGACAGAAAATATTTCAGAGTATTTCCCTGCCATGAAATTCACCAACCTATTAAAAATGTTGGTGCTTCTCCTTACCATTCACCATATAGGTGGAGTGAATGGGGTACAGATGAAACAAGAATTGTTGTAACAGTGTCATGGGGATTCACTGTACCCTTCTGTTTTTGAAGATGTTTTAAAGTGTCCATAATAAAAAGGTTAAAAATTATAACTATCCTATAAAGAAAAATATCACAATGGAAATAATTTCCAAAGTCCTTTCTGCATACGTTGGATCCCTTACACTTTCATGTGCCTATGCCCCAATCTTAAGGGCTTAGGAACTCAACTACAGTTATGGGTACATCTGGGGTGAAAAGAGAAGACTTGCAAAGCCAGGTATATACCACTGACAGTCCAGGACACAAGGAACCATCTTCTAAAACTGCTTCCAAGGCTTTACTCAATTAAGGCAACAGATACAATTATCTATAAATGCTTTGTTTCTCCAAAAAGTTGCTTTTAAAAGACGGCACAGAAAACCTTTTTAATGCTTTTTCTGAAGTTTCTTCTCTGGTTGAAAAAAGAAAAAACATACCTATTGATTCTTCTAAGAACTATCATACAGATAAACACACACTTTTTGCCAAGATTTGACAGCTGGAAGTTTGCATGAAGAAGGCTTCAAACAAAACATTTTTTTTTAAAGAGAAAACAATAAAAAAGGCTGTACCACCCTCTGCTCCCCTTAAAAGTGACAGAAAATAAATTATCAGTAGTCATTTGTCCCAGGTTACAGCTAGGCTGCCAACCCCAGTCCACATGAGAGATGAAATCAGCCCTCACTGGCACCTTGTATCCATCTCATCTGCCCTTTACCTTTCATAGAACAGGAGAACAAATGGGAGCTAAGTCATGGAGGGGGAAAAAAAAAACCCACCACAGTGAGAATTACTGTAACAAAAGCCTGTACCATAGGGGAAGAAAGGAAGACAAAAAATTCCTATGTGAAATATAATAAGCAAAGTAAATATGAAGGTCTAACCAAAAACTCCTTATTAAAATAAAATTCAATTAAAAGTAATAAAATTTCAAAGACAAGGAATTCCACCATAACACATTGATGTTCTCTGCTTCTTAATGAAAATGGTCTCAGTTTTTTTGAATATTTTAACTTCACTATCTAATTATATACTCCATCAACCTAACCCCAATTAAATAATTATGAAGTGCTGCGTGGGAAACTATTGAAATATGCGTAGACACTTTTAGCAGTACTAACTATATCTTGATTTTTAAAACCCTAAGCCATGAGCCTTCTCTCTTTCCTGAGAAAAATGGTGGTCTTAATGTACAGTAAAACTCATGTCCTGTTCTACACGTTTCAGGCAAATCGGACCTAGCTTATTTAGCACTTCGTCAAAGAGAAGAAATGTTAGAGAACATTTCATAAACCCTCACTTTAGAGATGAAATATTTAAGGCCCAAAGAGGTTAAATTATACACTGAAGCCCCTATAGCCAAGTGAAGATGAGACTCCAATTCAAATATTCCTTACATTAGCTCTCTCAAGCAAACTAGTGAAGCAGTCCAAAACACACACACACACACACACACACACACACACACACACACACACACACACACACAATCTTACAAACCATCTACTGGTAGTAGTCATTGTGCATGTGAAAGATATTTGCATAATCATATAATAATAATGCTTTGTGCTATACAGAAATTTCAGAAATAGCACAGATGGGAAGCACTTGACTCTATCTTGGATTAAAATGTATCCACATATTTCTATGAGTAAGTATATACTTTAAGTCTTTAAAAAGTAGTACTTTTACCAAAAAAAATTTAACTATGTTGTTTTGAATATTGCTTTCTTTTCAGTTTACAGCCTTTCAACATCGTTTTGAATCAGCACATAAGATCTACTTGACTGTCTAATATTCCACTGTAATAAAATTCCATGTACCATAATTCACTCATGCAGCCCTCCATGATGGGCATCTGGATTGCTTCCAGTTTTCTATTACAAAAACATTTCAGTGAACATTCTTTTAGCAGCTGTTGTTAGAAGTAGTAATAATGACAACAATAATATAGATGTATACAAAAAAATCTAGAGGAATGAAATGTTCAAGAGTGGTTATCTCTGTAGGATGAAATTACAGAGGATTTTGTTTTTTCAACCTTACACTTATCTGTAACATCTTTGACTTTTTTAAGTGAGCATACTACTAATCAGTGCTACTTATTAACATGGGTACTATCTATAACATATAACATTCATTATTAGCTACAATATTGTTAACCTTAATACCCATAGTGGACGATGTAATTTTCAATCATAAATTATATTCATTAAAAGAACCTAGCCTGAGAAGTGCCAGGAGAATCCTCAAGAACTACTTCTCACATATTGAAAAAACAGGGCTCAATTATTCATGCAACTAAGAAGTACACAAGAAATAAAATGGTCATTTACAATTGAGTTTGGGAAGGGGATAACCTAGGGCTTTAACAAGCACAATCCAAAACCAAAACCAGCCACGTTCATACATGTTCAGCCAAATACAAATGACGAGTCTTATTATAATCATTCCTCTCCAAAAATATTTCATAAATATGACAAGTCTGCCAAAATCTGTCTCAAACACCATGAAGCTCACCGTTTCTGATTTTCAGATTCTTTCTTGGCCTCCTCCAGTGCCAGCTCCTCAGCCACTCTTCTTTTCAATTCTTCATCAGAAACTAAAATCAATAAAGAGGGGAAGGAGATAAAATAAGTGACTTCTTTAAACAAAAGCATGAGAATACTCAGGAAGACAAAGCTGAGACTAGATCTTAATAGGCAAAGTTTTGCCAGCTGGTCAGTGTCTCCTTGGAACCACCTAAGCAGGGTGGAAAAGACCAATTAGTGCACTTCAGGAGTAATTTAATCAAGAGTTCCCTGGTGACCTAGAAATCTCCACACCTGCCAGAAGTTATAATAAACTCAAGGAGCTGCTTACTGCCCAGTGGGACTGAGCCATTAAGTACAAATTCTTTAAAATGATGTCCTACCATTAAAGTCTGACAACTGCATAGAGAGGGAGGAGAGGGTGTAAGAAAGGGACTTCAGAGAGGAAAATGACACCAAAACATTCCTACTTTGATAATTAAACACTTTAAAAAATCACTTATTAGAGAAAGAAAATCATTTGTAGTTACATTCATTTTTTCCATGATTTACAAAAAAGGGAATTTATGACTCATATTTAAAACCATATTTTTTGGAAAACGTCATTCAAATTCAAGTGCCAACAATTGGAGAGAGAGACAGAACAGTGCTGAGAACACGGCTGGAGCTTTCTAAATACCTAATGACTTGATCTGAAACATCTGGTCTTTCCAATTAGAAGATTTTGTACAATATGTTTTGTAAGATTCTTACAGCTATGATAGCAAATAAAATAGACAAATTTTACATACTCTTTAAGAGCTTTCCATAAGAAATAAGCAAGGACTCTTTCCTCTTCAGTACCCAAAACCCACTACCCAAAATTATGACCAAGAAAGCACCAGAAACACTTAAGGTCTAGGAATACACACAGGACCTAACAAGTATTTCAACTGGTTGAGCCTACTAGATGGAAACTAGACAGTACTCTCTGCTCTTCAATGACATTTTATTTGATAATCTTGCATTATAAGCACCTTGCCTTACGGAATATGCAAAAAATTAATTACAACAAGATATGCAAAAACTTTAAAATTTAGCTGACACTGGGCAATAACAAAGAAGATATATGAAAGGTCTAAGGATGTCTTCTCTTATTTGTGGACTATCAGAAAACAACAACATCAAAGGACATTATCAAGAAGGTGAAAAGACAACCCACAGAATGGGAGAAAATACTGGCAAATCATATAGCTGACAAGTGGCTTGTATCCGGAATATACAAAGAATTCTTACAACAGAACAACTGAACAGAACAATAAAATGACAAGAAAATTAAAAATGGGCAAAGGACATAAATAGGCATTTCCCTAAAGAAGATATTCAAATGGCCAATAACTGCATGAAAAGTCACTCAACAGCATTCATCATTAGGGAAATGCAAACCAAAACCACAATGACTTACCAATTCAAACCCAGTATAATCCAAAGGACAATAACAAGTGCTGGTGAGAATGTGGAGAAATTGAAACCTTCATACATTGCTAGTGGGAATGTAAAATGATGCAGTCACTATAAAAATAGTGAGGCAGTTTCTCAAAATGCTGAACATAGTTACCATATTATCCAGCAATTCCACTGTTACGTACTGTATACATCCAAGAGAACTGAAAATATGTCTACACAGAAACTTGTACATGAATATTATCACAGCATTATTCACCATATCCCAACAGTGAAGACAACCTAAATGCTAATCAACTGATGAAGGGATAAACAAAATGTAGTATATCCATTCAGCATGATATTATTCAGCCATAAATAGCTATGAAGTACTAATACATGCTACAACATGGATGAATCCTGAAAACATTGTGCTAAGTGAAAGAAGCCAGACACAAAAGGTCACATATTGTATGTGTCCACTGATATGAAATGTCTAGAAAGGGCAAATCTGTAGACAAAGGAAGTAGATTAGTGGTCACACAAAATTAATTAATTAAAACAAGAACAGGGAATTGTTTGATTCAGGCAAATCTTAAGACTTTTTTTTTTCAACATTAAACATTCAAAATAATACAAATCCCACTAGAGAAATTACAGACTGTAAGAGCTCAGCAAGGAGTCTGGATATGGATAGTCTTTGTTTTTCTATTAGCTAGACTTTAGATAAATCAGTTAACCTATCTGACTTTTGATTTCCTCATCCAAGAACAAAACCAGGTAGGTTACATAGGTGTCAGCGGGCTATGAAGTTCTCAGCTATGCACTCTATAAGGTGATGATTTTCACATTTTCATCTCCTTCTTATAAACAAGCAAAACAACGTGACACATTTTTTCAAGTTGTTCACAGCGGGTAGCTCTATTAGTAGCAAAAATTGAGACAAATATTTCACCCAATTAGTACTACCTGATCAAACTATACTCTGAAGTGTACATACCAGTTAGGACCAACACACAGTCAGACCATGTGTAAAATCACACAAATTCCCGATTGCTTCAAATTATTGCAGCAAAATTTTTCTCATGCAAAATTCGATCAAATTCTCAATCACAATTCAACTGAATTTCACTCAATTAAAACTAGGCTTCGGTAAGACCTTGGTATACCAGGTCTAAGCATGAAGCAGTGAGATCCGTTTTCTAAGTGAGCTGATACAACATATCTTAGTAGTGCACTGTATGCCTCTTACATAAGGGCTTGCTACCAGGGGAAGAGCCAAAATCAGCAGTGAGCTTTTCATGATGATGTGATAAACCTGGAAGGGAACGGTAAGGACTCCATTACCACATGGTGACCAGCTGGGTGGCTGGGAAGGCAGCCATGCAAGAGAGACTGCAGAGAAGGAAACGCAGCTTCAAGGCTTGTCTTCCTTCTCTATATACACTCCTGCCTCTCATGCCTGCCAAGGCACCTGCCGTGGGGTGAGGCGGTAAATACTGATAGATGGAGATAATGGTGGTATCACCTAGGGAGGCCAAGAGAGGAGGGAGAAAGATGGGAAGAGGAAGCACAAGAGATGCAAAGGTCAGGGAAGCTCCAGAAGCCACTGAAGAAGACATGCCCAAGGGACCGGCTAGTTCACATCACTTCTGGTCAGTCAAGGGACTAAAGCATAGCTGTCTCTCTAATGCCCTAGCTATTTCTGGAAAAGAAACACACACACACAAACACACAAAACTTTTGGGTCTCACGTCCAAGGTCACAGCTGAAAAAGTAATTACCTTAGCTATAATGGAGAATTTAAAATAACAAAAGATAAAACATGACCAAGCATAAAGAGTTTAAAATCTAAAATAGCAATTCAAAGCCCAGGCAGGAAAATAAACCAGCGTGGTAATGGGTTCTGAGCAAATCTAAGTTTCAAGTTATTTGTTTTTCAATCAATAGAATACAGAAAGCAACAACATATTTCTTCTGATAGGTCTGGTCCAAAGTGCATAAGGGAAAAAGATATACCATTTGGAGACCAATATTCAAAATGGCTTTTCTGAAAACACTCTTTTCAGCTTCAGGATCTGAACATTCTCTCAAATAAAACTGTTATTAAACTAAAAGGTCAGTGTTTCAGGATGGACTACTTTAAAAGAAGCACAGAAAGGCCAACTTTGCCTATTAGCACAGTGAGTTTCCCGTAGATCTTTGAGGACTGGCAGAGTTTGTGAAATGAGAAAAAGTAAAAATGAGAAACTTTCAAGCCATATAAATCAGACTGGCCACGGAAACCTGCAAAACAAGTTCCGGCTCAGTAACTAGGGTTCTAAAACTTTCACATAACATACACACTTCCCTTTTAAAATGTATTAAGACAAAAGGATGCTTTCTTCACACACTTGTACTCTGTACTTGCTAAAATGTTCTCAGAAGCGATTTTTTTCTCAATGAACACAAAGACTGGCATTTTGTCAGTTAGTTATAGGTGATACAACACTAACCATAAAACACGTGAGAAAAAAATCAAGCATTACAATGGCCTGGTTAGAGCAAGTCGGCCCTAAACCCTTTATTTGAAACTACTATTGAAAATAAGAAATATTTGTATTAAAAGCAGCTCAAATTTTTGTTCGTTTTTAGTAAACAACATTCTAAACAAATGTTTTGGTTAGTCCAAAGGCAGCTTTACTGACTGCCTAGCAATCTTTTGCTCCCCTTAGCCACATTCTAAATTTTTAAGTTAAATTCTTAAGAAATTCTAAGAATCTCTAATTTCTAATTTCAGGATCAAATAAAAAACTCCTAACCTTATACTACATGATTCTTAGTATTCTTAGGAACTGTGAATACCATGGTCTTAATTCTCAGAGAAAGTGTAGCATACATTTATTACACCTCACCTGTGTTCTATGTTACCTGACAGTGTCCTAATTCTGTTTTCAGAAACTGGTTAAACGAGGGGTAGAGAGGGAAGGGGTGGAGAAGATGGGACACTATATTTAAGACAGTTCCTTGAATGGTGGACAGAAATGACTCCAAAAGACGAAATGACTTTATGAATGGCTCATCATCTATGAAAAAAACAAAGACTGAAAATACAACCATGATTGGAGACTTACACGGATTCCCTGGACCTCAAGGGACATACCAATTTCCTTTGTAACTTTTTCCGCTATGACTTTCCCTTTCTTTCATTTTCCTAGCATAATCCTTACAGTATAATTCCCTCCCCAATTACAGTATTTCTGAAACAATCTCCGCAAGTTACTTAATAAAAATTATGGCTTGCCTATTAGAAAAATGTCAGGTCCTTTGGGATTTTTCCTTTATTCCATTTCTTTCTGGTTTTACCATTTACTGATACATACCATGTCCAATTTTATAAGCCCTATTATTTTCATGTGCTAGTTTAAAAACACCAAAGAGAACTATGAAAATCTACTCTCAGAAGAAAATAAATGTATGTAATTGCATAGCACCAGCAGCAGATTTTAGATAAACACTGGACTCTGCCAGGATTGAGACAGCTGAGCCAAAGCTTATACTGTAAGATACAGCCAAATTAAATTTTCAGCTCCATAGAAATATCCATTAATCTTATAATTTCAATAAATTCATTAATACAAAAAAAGCACTGATTGTTTAAAAAATAATAATGGAAGCATCCATGCAATCAATGAAATACAACACACAGTTTATCAGAAGTAAATGACTCACAGCATGTGGGTTGCAGGATAAATCTTGTCTTGCTCCTTATCTTATAAAAGGTACAGAGTTTGATTAGAAGAGTCAAAAGATGGCTAGAATAAATCTCAGGGGTCAGAAAGAAACATGTAACAGTTTGCCATTATCCATTTGTGGCACCATCTAGTTAGCAGACAAACCTGAGTTAAACACACACACAGAGTGTGTTAAGTATGATGATATTCAGCTGACAATAACATTTACTATCACCTTAAGGATAACGTACCCTAAGACTGCCTTCAAAAAAATGCCATTTGTCTAGATACCTGGCAGGGTAACTGAGGCCACTTATACATTAAAGCTAATGACAATGTTGGAATGAAAATCCTTAACTGCAGTTTCAAAACCATAAATATCAAATGAGAAGGCACCGTGTTACAGTTTGGCAACCTAAACATTAACTGTATCAGGTTAATGGCTTATTTTGTAGTATTATTGCTCCATCAGGATTTATATACCTTCATAAATGTCTAATTTGAATGGCATAATATGCAAATAATGTCCATTTGATTGTTTGCTTCACAACAAGCACTCGTGGAAACCAGCTCCACAATACATTCTATGTGAAAACAAAGATCAATACCAGACTGCAGATGCTGTATAGCAACAGACAAGCTCATCACTCATATTCTACAGTTTCCACATTTTTAAGTAGACAATTCATAAAACCAGTATTGAGAATCAGATACACCTAGTATTTCATGTCTTAATATCCTGAATATAGTTGCAAGACCTCACAAAGCCTCTAGGAAAATAAGATCTATAATTTAAATTAAAAAATAATAATTACCTCTGGATATTGCTTTTTGATGCATAGCTTAATTTTTTTGTTTGTTTCACAAATGGATGTATTTTGTTCACTGGAGATAAAACTATCAATTCAACAGCGTTAAATCTCCAACCCCAAATGAAGTACCAAAACCACCCAAACCTGTTTCTTTCTTTCCAACAGTCCTGAGTGTGGCTGCATTCAAAGGCTTCTCCATAAAGACTCATGACATTCAAAGAGGACCAAGCTGGAAATAAAGGCGGTTCCCATCTAGCCCTGGTTTTGCCACAATTCGTTTTTGTGATTTTGCTCAAAAACACATCATTGCTTTAGGCCGAAGCTGTCTCCTTATAAAATGAGAACCCAAACTAGAAAATCTCCAACAGCCGTCCCCTTACACAGCAGTGTTAAATGGGACTGAATTCATGCTTGAGCCTCCACTTCCCCTAAAAGCCCGATAACATGAAGGTGAAAGAATGAAAGGGTCTATCGTTGATAACATATAATGCCAATTGTTCCTCTGAAGTGACACTCCACTCATTTGGAAAAACTGTCTGTCAAATACCCTGCAAACTAACAAAAACATCCTCTAGGCTTTACAGACAAAGCAAAAATAAAGAGGGAAGGAAGGACAGGGTGGGAGAGGGAGGAATATTGTGCAGGCTCTTCTAGGCATACAGCAGATGTTCAATAAAAATGTGGTAATCGTTTGATCTGTGGAGTCACACATCAGTCATTAGGTGAAATGAGTCACCAACTTTTTGGGTAGCTTAGGGACGATTTAGAAAAAACATAGCACACACTCTGCAAAATCGCATATAATCTAAGTGAAAAATGTGGACTGCCATTCAAAATAGAAATTCAAGACAAATAAGCACCTTCTCCCCAACTCTCCACGCCACTGCCGCCACCACCAACCACCACCAGGTTTCTGTTCCTGTGGACCCTCCTGTACAGAAAATTGAGCCACCACTACCAACAGTATATTTTTTATAAAGGAGAGAAGGATGGGTATTCATTATAAGCTTACTGTACTAGCTATAAGGTTTATTTTAATGCTTAAGCTCAGGTTTCTATTCTATGGTCAACTAAATGAAGTTATTTTTGTTTGTTTAATTATTTTCTCCCAAATCAAGTGACCTCAAGGAATACACAAACTAGGGAAATCAATCAATTCACTAGGCAGTAAATCCACATTGACTTAATCCTATGCTAGGCTTTATAAGAGACGGAGACATATGGTCCCTACCATTAAGGAGGTAAGAGTCTGAGTTATTAAAATTGTACTTTGAGGGTTTAGTATTAATGACACTTACAAAGGCGGGCTGTAGTCATGGAGTATTTCATGAAGGAGGAGGGACACAAGCAAGGACGTACGTTAGACAGATGGAAAGGAAATCAAACAAAGCTTGTTTGTAAGAAAAAAAAATTGAAGGGTAAATTATGCTCAATTGTGAGGAGGCTTGAAAACTAAGCAGGGGTTTGGGTAAGAAATATTAAGAAATAGGGCATCATGGACAGTTGTTTAAAAATGAAAATAATGAACATTTTGGTACATGACTCTTTTTGAATTATGGTTTTCTCAGGGTATATGCCCAGTAGTGGGATTGCTAGGTCGTATGGTAGTTCTATTTGTAGTTTTTTAAGGAAGCTCCCTACTGTTCTCCATGGTGGCTGTATCAATTTACATTCCCACCAACAGTGCAAGAGGGTTCCCTTTTCTCCACACCCTCTCCAGCATTTATTGTTTGTAGATTTTTTGATGATGGCCATTCTGACCGGTGTGAGATGATACCTCACTGCAGTTTTGATTTGCATTTCTCTAATGATTAATTATGTTGAGCATTCTTTCATGTGTTTGTTGGCAATCTGTGTATCTTCTTTGGAGAAATGTCTATTTAGGTCTTCTGCCCATTTTTGGATTGGGTTGTTTTTTTGTTATTGAGCTGCATGTAAATTTTGGAAATTAATCCTTCATCAGTTGCTTCATTTGCAAATATTTTCTCCCATTCTGAGGGTTGTCTTTTCGTCTTGTTTATGGTTTCCTTTGCTGTGCAAAAGCTTTTAAGTTTCATTAGGTCCCATTTGTTTATTTTTGGTTTTATTTCCATTTCTCTAGGAGGTGGGTCAAAAAGGATCACTGCAGCTCTATTTACAACAGCCAGGACATGGAAGCAACCTAAGTGTCCATCAACAGATGAATGGGTAAAGAAGATGTGGCACATATATACAATGGAATATTACTCAGCCATAAAAAGAAACGAAATTGAGTTATTTGTAGTGAGGTGGATGGACCTAGAGTCTGTCATAGAGTGAAGTAAGTCAGAAAGAGAAAAACAAATACCGTATGCTAACACATATATATGGAATCTAAGAAAAAAAAAAAGGTCATGAGGAACCTAGGGGTAAGACAGGAATAAGGATGCAGACCTGCTAGAGAATGGACTTGGGGATATGGGGAGGGGGAGGGGGAGGCTGTGACGGGGTGGGGGAGGGGCATGGACATATATACACTACCAAGCGTGGGATGGATAGCTAGTGGGAAGCAGCCGCATGGCAAAGGGAGATCAGCTCGGTGGTTTGTGACCGCCTTAGAGCGGTGGAATGGGGAGGGTGGGAGGAAGGGAGACGCAAGAGGGAAGAGATACGGGAACTCATGTATAACTGATTCACTTTGTTGTAAAGCATAAACTAACACACCATTGTAAAGCAATTATACTCCAATAAAGATGTTTAAAAAAAAGAAAATAATGCAGTGAAATGGGGCATTACAAGAAGTCTAATCTGGCAAAGATATGCAGATTAACTGGATGGGGAAATAGTAAAGCAATGAGTGGTTCTCAAAGTACAGCCTCATTTTCTCTGCCCACCCCCCCCCACCCCCCATCCCCCAGCAGCATCACTTGGAACTTGTTAGAAATGCAAATGTTTCAGACTCACCCCAGAACTATACATCAGAAACCCTGGGGGGAGGGGCCCAGCAATCTGTGTGCTAACAAGCCCACCAGATTTCAGATGCTTGCTCAAGTTTGAGAGACACGGGCATAAGGTGATGAGGATACTGGCCATAAAGATGGAGTCTAAGATGCACGGGCTTTCATGGGAAAAACTGGTCATCTGTTACTGACCGAGAGATGAAAGAGAAAGAAGTCAAAGGTGCACCCAGATGCCAGAAAATTAATACCCATGATGGTCAATTAAGGAAAGAAGGAGAGGCTGTTTGGGGAAGAAAGATAATGAGTTCAGTTTCAGACACATTCAATTGAAAGTAATGGTAGACTCACCACATGGAATTGTACGCAATTAGATATTTGAACCTGAAATTCAGATTTAAGACTTGGCTGGAAATGCTGATTTGGGAATGACTGTTACAGATCTCAGCTCAGTGAATTCTCTTGGAAAAAAATAAAATGTATACAGAGAAAAGAGTAGAAGGCTAGGAACAGGCCTTAAGAATTCATCAGATGAAGGAGAGGAGAGAAAGAAGAACATCATTAGAGACAAAGAAGGAATGGAATGGAAGAAATGAACCAAGGTACCATGTGCAGAAATGATAAACAGATTTCATCTCATGTGCCAATTCCGATCAACTGGCAGCAGCAGCCTGGGGTGCTGTGTGTAGGACTCCAAGGCCTAGTCCAGGTTCAGGAAGGAGGAAGATCTGGCAGCATGGCTTACAATTACCTATCATCCCAGGGAGTGCATGGAAATCAGATGGTTTGGGCATCAGGAATCAGTGGGAGGAGGACAACGGAAGGCAGCAATTATAGCCCTCTCTTCAAGTTTAGAAATGAAACAAAAAGGAATGAGGTGGAAAAATTATAAATAAAAGATGATTCTCACAATTGGTGGAGATCTGTGCATGCTTGAAGGGCAGTCATAATCAGTAATCTGCAACTAAATTATAAAACACTGATGAATGCCAGTGATTGTTGCTCAAAAGTAACTTAGAGTAAAATGTATACATTATTCAATACCTGGTTGTACAGTAACACAGACCAATTCACATTGACATATCATATTCCAGTCCACCTTCCTAATTATCACACTGATGCAAGCAAGGTTCATAGCACATTTTTTAAAACGTATATTTTATAACAGTAAAACAGTGGACAAGCCTACTTCCATGTGCTAAAAAGCTTTAACCAAGACTAATGTCCTTACCTAAGTAACTTGCTTTGGTAAATAGAAAGTCAAAACCATTCCAATACTTAGAGTCATAAATCATTCTTCCTTCTTCCTATTGTTATGAACTAGTGTGTCCTTTTTAGCAATAAAAACTGTATTTTATCCAAAAAATCCATTAACTGCTAACAAAATTCCTAAATTCAACTAAAATATTTAGTACTTCAAACTCTGACCAACACTATTTTCTAAGGGAGACTTTAAATGTATCTTTGCACGTAATCAAAGCCCGAGGAAATCAAAAGACTCAAAAGTCTGAAAATAAAATCTATCTTCTAATCCACCTACAGCCCTGGGAAATGTCAACTAACTCCAATCTCATGACTTTTCTTCTTTTAAATGAAAATAAAAGTTCTGACCCAATTACGGCCCTTTTTATAAGGGGGAAAAAAAAAACAGAGTCCTATTTCTAGATACTGGCCCACTACTAGGCAGCAGAAATAGCTGGAAGATCACATATAGTCAGACCTCTGGGCTTCAGTGGCTTCATTTACAGCCCATTAGGGTGCGATGCCAAAAAGGACCTATTTAACCCACAAGCTAACCGCTGCAGAACAACGGCCTTTCCTGGGAAGTTTTAAATAAAGCAGATTTTACACCCATGCTTGATTCATATGTTATTTATGGTAGTTCAAATATATTAAAACTGTGAGACAGCATAATACATATTGGTATAACACTTCTCATTAAACTATTGTGCAATACCCTGTGCTTTGTATTTTTTATTTAATTGACACTGTGATAATTAGGTCAGCCTCTCTTTTACCTATAACCCTGTTATTTTTTCCTTCATCTAACGAATATCCACCTACTGTTCAGAAAACACTATTTCAATGTAGTCGTAAGTGGTCATAATCTCTAATAAAACAAAAATAATTCTCTGTGAAGCATTGTGGAAGCTCTGTGAATTCACTGATCACAGACGACTTCACCATCTTTAAGACACAAGACTGTGCACAAGAATTTCAAGAACAAAGGCCCTGTCCTATCTTTAAATGCAAGAACGTACTTAACCTTTTTTCTAAAAGTAAAATAAATTATCCACAGTCAAGTTAGACTGAACAGAATAGTAAAAACATTTATTATGATTATATCCCTAATGATCCACAAATTTCCCTCATACCAGTGTTATATAGAGAAAGGAGGTGGAACACTTTGTCTTTCAGAAGTGGTTCATTTGTGTAACTTACACCATGAGCTATGTAAGACTCCAGGATGTAAATCCTTCAGAACACCTGGGATGACACAAAAGGTCCTTGTTCAGACCGTGGTTTTCTCCCTCATCAGCCCCTATGCTGCCTTTCTGTAGCAAATATTTTGTAATACTCCCTTTACTATGCTGAAAATAAATGGATAATACAGACACGAGAGTTTTAATCAATATAATACCCTAAGTGTAACATTAAAAAAAGAAATAAAAAGAAACTAATTTATAACGAATAATGGCATTTTACTATGTAAATGCTCAAATCTACAGTAGATAAAATAAAAGAGTCTGACTCTTGAGCTTATAAGTTAAGCCACCACAAATGCAATAGCTACAGTTATTGCAACAGAGCAGTTGCATTCCCAGAAAATTCAGTGTATCTTAAAACCACGGAAAACATACTTTCTGTTGATACATAAAACACTTAAGTTCTGGGCTGGGTAAGCGGGTTTTCAGCTATGTGAATTTCTGATGGGACATTCTGAAATCGAGGGCACAGGACAATCGTTCAAGGGGGCAGAACTATCCGAGTCACTGCAAGATGTCTAGATCCCTGCCCACCCCACTAAACACCAGCAGCTCCCCCACACATTTCCCAAATGCCTCCCTGGAAGCAGTACTGCCCCACCACTGAGCACCACTGTCTTAGACCAGGCTAAAATACTCACCCTGATAAAAAAAAAGATAACCATGAGAAACCTAGCTACTTTAAGGTTTGTATGACAACTGACAGTCCCAAATAATGCAATTACAGTAATGCACTTTTCAAACACAGATAAATATTTGGAGATGACAGCAAAGTGCCTTCCTCCCATGGGATCTCTGCCTCGAGGTGCCCAAGTATTACCAGCTTCCTCTCTCTCCATACTCGCCAAAGTCACATTTGCCCGGTCCCACTCATACAGATCATCTCGATTTTCCTTCTGGTATCCAACATCACTTTGTGCTAATCATCATACTATTTTTTCCCTCTCCTGATGCCTCAAAAAATGTCATCCAAGGACAAAGACTTCATTATGAATCCAATGGAAATGGAAAGTGGGTACAAATTACAGCCTAAAGACCCCAGCTCACTGTTATAATATCACAAGAATGCACAGATACAGGTTGATACCCACCTATCCGAACTATTCAAATGTATTAAGCATTCACAGACATTTTCAGATTAATGCCTTTATGAGAACAACTTCCCAAGCACAGATTTATTTCAAGCTGCCACACTTTCCATCCAAACTACCTACATCGGATAGCTCTTAGACAACTAAAACTATATGTTTCATAGGTGACAATATCAGAATTAATATTGAACAAACAGTTCAAAAAGGCCATATCATTTTTATATTCAAAGAAAATGAGAAAAGGATTTAAAGTTATTAGCTCTAAATTAACTTATAATTCACAAAGATTCCATTTTAAAATTAAGGAAGTGAACGGTTTAATAAGGAATAATTTCTCTATAAAAACCAAAAATAAATTAGCTTTCACTACAGCATATAATATGAAACTATCTAGAATAAATGGTAGGAAGGCCGCAAGAATAAGTACAATCTAAACACATGATACTTTAAAAGAAATGAATTTATGTTATTTTAAACTTTTAAAAAGTGTTACAGGTAGAGGTCCCTAGGAACTACTTTAATGAAACTCAGAATACCAACTTATTCTCTGTAAATAGTAATGTCCAATGTACGTGATGATTACATAAAATAATTTGCTAACTAATTTGAGATTTCCCCTTGGAATTTTCTTACTAAACCCTCCCTCACTTCTACCCCCATCACCCACCCCCACCTTGTTTTGTATGAGTAAACATAAATCTTCTCTAATTTCATGACAAACTGTAAATTAAATGAATCCAAACTAATAAGATTTTGCTCTGTGCTTTAACACTTATAAATGGCTTTAACATATTTGATCTCAGTTATATAATTTATAGAGAATTTAACAGTAAGAAATTAATCTAAGACATTATTCATATATAATATAAAAATATCTTTAAAAGGATAGTATAAAATGTTCAGATTTAAGTTGATATGCATCTGAAACATGGCCATAAAATAATTTAATGGTATAACATGCCACACATGAAAGACCTTCATTTTATAATCACAACCATGGGTGTGTGTGTGTGTGTGCGTGTGTGTGTGTGTGTGTACGCAATAGGATTGTGAAATACAGAAGCATGTCATATTTGATTTCTTTTAAATGGACATAAAAACAGAGCTCAATGAGCAGAACAAAATTTTAATTAAAGAATCAGGTTTAAAGAGACCTGCGTTTTCTTCCTGAGTCTACCCGTAAATTACCAATGACGTTTCTCTTGAAGATGATATGAAGTGAAATGAAGAGGTATTTTAAGTCCAAAAATGAACTCATTACAAAAACAGGAAATCCCTTCCACTGAAGAACCACGAGCAAAAATCCTGACTGATGCTGTGTAACATTTCATTGAGTCAATACTATAGTTTGCAAGAGGCTATTTTAAGCTGTATATCCTTCAGAATGTCAACATGCTAGGATTTACAATTTCTTCAACCTACAGAAAAGATTATGTAACAAAAGAATTTGTGGTGCATCTTTCAAGAGAATTTAGGATCTGGCTTGATGTCCAGGTCCAATTACATAAAAGTATTTTAGCTTCCGATCTCCAAGGTCCACATATTTATTGTAAATGAATTTGATCTGACAGTAACAAGACAATATGAATCTCTTTCATTGTCTTTGAACACTGCTAAGGTCACAGATTATGACGAATGATGAGAAGACTAAAGGGTAAAGTAAAACTGATGTTGATCAAGTGTTGTCTAAAAATTAATTTTCATGGCCAGTTTAAATGACTATTAAATCTTCCTCTTAGAAACATGAAGGCTGGTGGCAATGAGAAAGACAATGAGGAAGAGCAATATATATTTTATACATAAAACGATGAAAACCTGGAAGCAAATTAAATATCGAAAAACAGGAAAATGGTCAAATAGTAAAATACAACAGCCATATAATAAAATATTAAGCTAATATTAAGAAACAGTTATTAAAGAATATTAATCCCAGGAAAATATTCTCACAAGTAAGTGAAAAGGACTAGATACTAAACTGAAAATACTGTTGCTCTTCATTTTGTTTTATATACGTCCAGCTCTGAAAAAAGCACAAGAAATACATACACATATGTGGCCTGGAATGATATATACAAAAATGATAATGATTATCTTTGAATTTTTCTTTCTCTCTATATACTTACCAGTATTTTTTACCAAAAACACATTTTTACATTCATAATCATTTTAAGAAAAATTCCAGTTTTTACAGAAACGCTGTATCAATTCAATCATGAACATCAAATGTACAAATTATATCAGTTTAGCTAACAGAAGTTCAAACCACACTTACACCAAAAGAGAGCTGGCTGGGATTAGTGTCCCCAAAATGAACACCACAAGATTCAAGAAAACAAAACTGGTTTTCATTTTTTCCTTTTACCCCACAGCCATCCTGCCTACACCGCATTAAAAAAGACTATGTATTCTTCTTTTTTTAAGGTTCTTATTTTTTATTATTTATTTTTTATACAGCAGATTCTTATTAGTTATCTATTTTATACATATTAGTGTATATATGTCAATCCCAATCTCCCAATTCATCCCACCACCATCACCCCCACCCCTGCTTTCCCCCAAAACAGACTATGTATTCTTAAAAGGCAAATTACTCAAAGAAAAAACAATCACACACCATTACTATAATAAAGTCTGGGGGAGCATTATTTCTAGCACACAGTTTCTTATTACACTGTCTGGAGGCATACCACACAACAAGGGCTATTTGACAAAGAGTTCTTATGGAATGAAAATGATGAAATTCAAAGTGTCAGAAAAAAGATATTCGGTGGCCATATTAAATATAGGTAGAAAATGGGGGGAATCTTAGCCAAAATACTCTCTTTTCACTTGTTTTTCAAGTAGCATTTAATTTTTTGTCTTCCATTTAGATTTTTCAATTGATAACACCAGTAGCCCTAGTAAGATGAATGATATGTTACCAAGGACAGCTGATGAAAAATTCTTAGTCACTGACTTAAGCAATCAGCTGAGGTTAAGCTAAGACAGATAAAAGGAATCAAAGATAACCACTGATAGGATTTTCTACATCAGCAACAAATATTCACAACATAACGATGGTGAAGCTCCATGGAGATACACTTCCCACATGCAGCAGTCACTGCTACACAGTGTCACTATATTTTGGGGTGTTCTAGAAAATCACTCTATAAAATGTCCATTTGGGCTGTGAAACAGACAATAGAGACCTATTTATTTTATTCCACACAGGCACAGGCTAAAAGAAAACATAACATCAACTATAAACTTTAACTATTATATCTATCATTACACTCTTGTTACCACTAGCAAAATAAAACATTCAATGTTCTTTGCTTGCTGACTAGAGTTATACTTAGTAGGAAGTATGTATCAAAATTTAGCTTTGTTTCCTTAAAATGGAATATGACAACTTCTCACTGGGCCTGAAGCATTTCTAGTAAAAGCTATTACTCAATGTACCAAATTTTCATTTTTTTAAGTTGCTTAGTGCATGCACACACTGCAATCACTGGCTAAGATGAAAAGGTTTTAAATACCTATTTGTGGGAATTGTACCTCAACAACAAATATCAAAACCATCACTTTTCACAAAGCTTTCAAGATAGGGTAGCAATGACAAATGACGGGACACTATAACAGATACTACAGCTTTATCTTGACTTTCATCTTATTTATTTGGGTTTAAAGGAAAATCAAACTAAATTATTCACTCCTTGCAGTATTACAGGAATCCTCAGATGCTGTTTATGCAGTTTGGATATAAACTGAAAATATCAAGTCTTTTCAATGTTTCATCCACGCTGATAAATCAGGAGTAACTAAAATCCAAACAGGAATTCAGACATGTGAGAAAAGTGAAGTGTTTGTAACCAAAATATTCCAACATAACTCAGCTTTATTTCGACAAGAACTTGTGTCTCAGGGTTACCAACATTTTCAGCACTTAGAATCTTGGCTCTACCTTTTTCCACTCTCACCTGGGAATCCAAAGAAAATTATGAGTGACTATCATAGCACAGACTGCCATAAAGGCAATCCATGCTTGGGCACAGAGCTGATCAGAATAAAGACAACAGTCTCCAGCCTGGCTTGCAGTCACGTAGCCTCATGACTACATTCTGACTAATAATATGTGAGTGGACGTGGCACGTGCGGCTTCTAAGCTATTCCCCATGGCATGGGCTAGAGGACAGCTGGGAGCCATTGTGGACCATATGGATAAGGGAAACACCTTAGAGATGCAGAGCAATAAGACAGAAGGAGCCTGGGTGCCCAAATTAAGGAATCATCAAATTACCCAAAATGTTATATAAGAGAAAAGTAAAATTCTAACTTTTCAAGTCACTGTTACTTGGGGTCTCCATTAGATAGTGGAACCTATCTTCTACCCCATATACCCTGATAAAACATGGCAAAAATCTGAAATTCTAATTTACCTTTTCTCAGACCTAGAAGAATCAAAGACAGCCTCAAAAACATGCACACGTAAGAGAAGAAGCTAAAAAATTAGCTACGTTGAGTATACTTGAAAGAGGTGGAAGAAACTTGAGGGCAGAAGTCTATATACATGCCCTAGGAAAGTCTCCTCATCCAGATATGCCTAATAGGAGGAAACTGGAAAATCAATGAGGTGCTTTGTCCAAACCAGGGTAAGTCATTTAAGCAAGTTATTCAACCTCTTTAGAAGAGAATGTCAGCTCTAGAATGTCAGCTCTAGAATCATGATCTGATTCATAGAATCAGACTGCCTAGATCTAAAACCCTGCTCTGCCATTTGTTATATTCGCATCTTTAGTCATTAGCTTTCCTGTGACTCAGTCTTCTCACCTGTAAAGTGGGTATAATAAAAGTAACCATGTAATAAAAATGTTGTGAGAATCACATCACCTTCTGACATATACCAATACCACATCAGATTACACTTCCACTCCCATAAACCTACTTTACCCAAAACCCCATACAAACAGTCCTCAAATTTCAAATAACCTGAGATTTATTGACTACTCATTTTCTACCCTGGCAATTCTTCAAGGTTCCATCCCACCATCTACTGCCTGTTTAATATCAATCTAACATAATAATACTACCTACAGACTAGCAATTCACTAACTTTCCACCACCTATCCGGCAAGCTAAACCTTTGTGAGAAAATATTCCAGCTATCTCAAAGTTTGTTGAGAATCTGACTCGTTGAAGCAACGCTCTTACATTTTTTCCTTCTCTCTTCTCATGCAGCATTCTACATAACAGCAGCAAGGATACAACACAAATCCTACTAAATCTACCCCCCCCCTTTTTTTTCTTTTTTTTTACAGATTTTCTTTTATTGCAAATTCACTAAGCAGCATTCGAAACAAAAGGATTAAATCACAAGTTCACTCTTCCCACCTCCACCCCTCCCAAACATCTGTACGAAACTCGAATGTGAGCATCCTGTCCTGGGTGTTCCACCTAGGAACCCCACTTCCACTACTCTACATTCTGCTGTTAAACTTCAGAAATTCCTAAATCCCAAAACAAACAACTGCACTACTTCAATACTCCCTTTGATATGTTAATGGTCCCTAAGAGAACTTCAACAACTAACAGCTGAAAAGTAAACATTAGTTTAGGTCTAAAACAGTCTGTTTGGGCATAAGTTAGGTGAAATATTAATACATTAGAGCTTCTGGTAATGTTTTTAGCATTAGTGTTAAAATTCCGCAAGAAGATAATTATTTTAAGCATGCCATGACAGATTTGCTGCATTCTTAAGAAATGCAAATTATATCCAGGGGCCCTTTTTTTTTCCAATATAGCATGTCCAATTTTATAAAAGATGTAAATAGAGAATTATAATCCACTTAAACATATTCACTTAATAGCAAGCTTGGTTGAAACACATCTTTTATTTTTTTAAGTGAGCAATACTTGTGCTTTTATAATCTTAAAATGCTTCTCTTACTCACACTGCAGTAATATTTCTTCATTTTCCTAAGATTCTCTCAAATAATCTTAGGTTGCCCTTTGAGTATCCACAATTACTGTAACTTTAAACATCCTTGCAGCACAGGACAGACCTTTAAAGGCTTAACATCAAGAGAACACCCTCGAAGGGAGTCTTACAGTATGGCAAGCTCTTTTACTCAAATCATCCTTATCCTAGCAAGAAGTAGGGATCTTGGCATCCCTGTTACGTGATAGTCATTACAATCAAATATGCAATAACATAGGGAACCAAGCCCTATAATAACATAGGGCCAATATACTGCTAAAGTCATTTAAAGCTGGCCAGTGTGTACATGTTCCCATACACTCTCCTCATTGCAGAAACTGGGAAGATGTATCATTTCCTTTCCCAAAGCTTTTCTCCCCGCTACACATTCCAATGGACAATTGCATTTCTAAACACTACTAGAAGTGCAAATCTTCTCACAATAGTACAATCTTAAAAGAAACCCATGGTAATTTTTTTAAAATAACTTGTAATTTGTATGTCACATGATAAAGAGATTTTAAATTTAAAACATTTACTCATAAATTACTATTAAGATCATGACAAGGTTTATTATAATATCTTCTTATAGCATTTATAATATATCAAGGTAAAATTCAACTTGTTTCAATCTTTCGTTATGCAAAAATAAAAATTTCAAAACTGACATATTATGTTTGGTTTGGGGACCAACAGTATTTTTAAATATAATATCAAAAATAAACAAAAACTGCTTTCATGATCTAATGTTCAGAACTCTTACATTTTGTACTTACGTAAACTAAGGGGTTTAATTTTAGACCTGTGTTTTATTTCTAAATGACAAGAGAGAAGATTTCAGAGCGCTATTTGTAAATGCGAATACATTGCGGGGAGGATAGTTTTTATTCCCAAAAAATTAAAAGCAAAACTGAAAAATCACCATATTTTTCTCTTTTTAACATTAAGCATTAAAATATAGGCACACCTCAATGTGCTATATGAGAATTTTCATCAAATGAATACGGCTTACTAATGTAGTGAAAAGCACCCTAAAGCTAATTTTCAGAACCATCGTCATTTTTATGATGTTCATTAACGTGCTTTTTCATCATCAGAGTCCCATATGTTTCTAGACTTTAACCAATAATCCATTATAGGCATAAATTAAATACTACATGACTATGAATAAAAATTTTAAACTACATAAATGTCTAATCACCATGGCAGGTAGGAATATACCTATGTGTGATAAAGCAAATCAAGGACTGAAGCCCTTTTGCCTGATCTCCACTGACAATAACAAAACTCCTTAGACATGCAAATAAAATATTTAAATAATTGTCTTATTGCTGGATTTGTTGAAAGAATTTTAAATATCCTCCATTAGAGCTTTCAGCAGCAATGTGCTCTCCAGAACACTGTCATTCAAGTCCCCAGTTGAGAAATACTGCTTTAGAATGGTACAAAATACCAACCTAAGCAGACATGGATTCTTTCAAACTTTCCTGATAATTGGTTAAATGCCTATGTTTTTAGGTTTCAGGAGTTTCCTACTGGGATGCAGAAAAATAACATAATGGGGGAAGGAGGACAGTTATACAAAAAATGTCATTATAAAAAGAAGTACCTACTAAAAGAAAAAAATGTACTATTCAACTTACATGCCAAATTTAAAATGATTTGTTCTCAGATAATCAGGAGTTAATAGTATTCTCCAGCCCCACTGTAAGCAAAAGTCTTATAAATATTCAGGCCAAAAGCTTTTGCAAACTACTTGCATCAAGTACAAAAAGCTAGACTCTAAGTGTTGGTAATGATTAGGGAAAAAAAACAAACTGGAGGTTGGGAAGAGTGGAAGGAAAGAATGCATATGGCAGAAGAGAAGTTCAGTAGATGTTCCTGCAGGGCCGACTTGGGAGAGAGAATCAAGGAAGCTGAGTGAAGCGCATACTTGTCTGGAAGCATCCTCCTTGGGAGGAGATGGGACTGAGGAGCTGGAGTGTGTCAGAGCGTCCCCCAGGTTTACTGCTCTGAATCACGAAGCTGGCCTGGGGACAGCTAAGCGACATACTGGAGGGCTACAACTCCACTGATGGTAAATATGCTAAAGGGGATTCCCCCAGTACCTAAAGCTTTTCCTGTCAACACACCATCCAAGTCACTCAGGATCTCTGGAGCTACACACTGAGTCAGACAGAGGAATAGGTAGGCTCTTTCTTCTTAACTGTTAAAGAAGAAAGAGCCTACCCATTCCTCACCTAAGGGAGGAAATAAAATGTTTTTAAGTGGTTACCTCCTATTTAACTAACAAAAGAACTAGTAGAATTAGATTTTACATAAGGACAAAAGCAACGACAATACACTTAAGCTGTCACGTCTGACAACTGATGAAGAGGTTCAGACTCACCAGGAAAAAAAAAACAATAAAATAAAACTTTTCAGGGAGAACCATGCCCATTTCAATGCTCTTGAACATTCTACTTCAGGCCCCGCCTGTGCCCTGCGCAACAGTCATCACTAAAGGAGAACTAACAGAAACTCTCCATGACAGTCAGTCTCCCTCATTAAAACAAACTGCCCAGAAGGAGCTGAAATACAGAAGGCTAAAGCTTTTTAATGAAGGAAATACCATAATCCCTTTTTTACCTTTAGGGGAAAGGGAGACAAAGAACTGACTAGAATCCTAAGGAAGAAAATATTAACAATTATAGGTTCTAACCATTTCAAATTAAAGTGAACTTTAATTCTTACCCTCAAGAGGCTCACAACATATGGAAGTTTTCATTATTCTTCCTTTTTTTTATAAGGCCTTATATCGTTAGCATGTATTCTAGGTCCTGCAAATTGTTTTTTCAACCTTTATTAAGTGCTAATATGTGCCCAGGCCAGCAGGTAACATAATGTACAACTGGCATGAAAAACTGTATGGTCCAATGCAGTTCTTAGCTTGGCAATGCAAGAAGTTCGTAAACTTGGATAAGAAAAAAAAAAGCATCTTTATTTTTACTGACTTCTAAGTGAAAGTAAGCACTTCCTCCAATTATGAATGACGGCCTAAGATCAAGTAGTATTAGCCACAGTACCTGTGACTTTGTCATCAAAAGATATCATCTATTTTCATAACATATAATAGTTTCAGACACCTCAAAATATAATATACCCAACACCAGATCTTTTTATTTAATGCACTAATAAGTAAACATATTACCATGTTACAAATTTGGGTTTCTGTTGTATAACTGGCTTCCTTTGTAATGCTATATATTTTACGTATTTAAAAAATTATTCTGAGAATAAACCCATAGGCTTCACCAAAATGCCAACTACGGCACAAAAATGGTTAAGAGCTTCTAATCCAGTAGAGTGCATAGATTTGCAGTGAAGACCGAAGCTTAAATCCAGGTGTTGGTACCTGTGGCCTAAAGTAAGTCATTTAACCTCTCAGAGCCTCTATTCCTCCATTTGTGCATACTTTTAAGGGTAGCTGGGATGTGATAAAGTGTGAAAAAGCATAAATCAAATTTTACATGATGCCAGACTATGATAAAGATGCCAGAGTTAGCAGTACATCTAGGTCAATACAATTTCTGCAAAGGATTTAACCAACAAAAATTTCAGAGTAAAAACAAAGGTCAAAGGGGACATTTTACAGGTTTTAATCCAAACCTTATAAACATCTTGTCCTCAGGTAATTTTTGAAAGACAATCCAGAAAAATTAAAATGACAATTAAGATAAGAACCAAACTCAAAGAGCCACAGCTCATTATTTCACATAATCATCTAAATTTTTGTCACTCAAGAAAAGTTACTTTACTTGAGTTAAATCAAAAAGAGAAATATTATGAGTTATATTTAAGATGCAAATGTGGTTTATCCTCAAGCAAAAATCAGTCTTATCATTTTATCTTTACCACAGAGTATAACACATTTATAAAATATATTGGAATTCTTTTTTGTTCAAATATGTTTTACACATTTTAACAATCACAGATCTAATTACAGGTTTAAAACATTCCGTATATTTGTGATGTCAGAATTTAAAATAGCAAATGAATTGGCTAAATTATGAAAATACTATCTCAACTAATGCAGGCAAACAACAAAATCTTTAACCCTTAGAGATTGGAAGTTACAAGGAAGAGAGGAGAGATGCAGACAGATAATCCCAAAAGTCAAACAGTGAAGCTTTAGTTTTGGATCCAGTAAGAGATACCCACTCAGATAGAATCAATTAGTGAACAACCACCTTATCAGGACAGCAGTCATGAGCTGTGGAGATAAATTCAGAGGAAAAAAAGAAAGCAATCTGTATCTCCCAGTATTCTGACATTGGGCAGGAAAAACAGTATGTTCATATATATTTAAATGACCACAAAGCAACAATAATTTTAATCCATCACTGAGACAATATAAAACAGTAAAATAACTAAGTGTAGTACATGCTGATTAAGAAGTGATTAGCGTTCAATGGGGATTATCAGGGAAGACTTCATGGAAGAGGCAGGATTTTACTGATTTTAAAGACAAATCTGGCCTATTTTGGGGGGTGGGGGGGGTTAGTGACAAGTAAGGGAAGGGTTAAGAGGCAGGAGGACAGCAAGAATCACAAGGGCTAGTTTAGAAAGTTAACAAGATCATCAGAATAATTACTCATAGATCACTGGGAATTCACTATCAAAGAATAAGTGTAGAGCTTCCCTGGTGGCGCAGTGGTTGAGAGTCCGCCTGCGGATGCAGGGGACACGGGTTCGTGCCCTGGTCTGGGAAGATCCCACATGCCGTGGAGCGGCTGGGCCCGTGAGCCACAGCCGCTGAGCCTGCGCATCCGGAGCCTGTGCTCCGCAACGGGAGAGGCCACAACAGTGAGAGGCCCGCGTACCGCAAAAAAAAAAAAAAAAAAAGAATAAGTGTATAAAACTGCCCCCCCCCCAAAATCATCTAAAACCTCTCAGACACAATACTGACAGAGTACTTAGATAACAGCAACAATATAGAAACCTATGCTTAAATGTTTCCAAGCTGGCCTCAAAATATTTACATATATATATAAAAATTCACAAAGTGACAGAGCAATTCAAGATGTCTGAAAGCAGGAAACAAGAGTAAGGACATTTTGCAAGTTTCTGCCAAGACAGTGGAGTTTTTTTAATAAATATGCATATATCTGCCCTAAATAAACACATAAAATAAATATGATTTAAAGTATTGGACACCTAATATTTTAGCAATAGCTTTTCAATTTCGTTATTTTTTTTAAAAAATCATTTCAAACTTAAAAGAGTTGCAAGAATACTACAAAGAATTCACATATACCCTTAGCCCATATTTCACAACTGACATTTTACCAGATATATTTGAACATTTTCTCTCCCCCGCCACCACACAGACACACACACAATTTTTTTCTGAAACATGCGACAGTACATTGCAGACATGATACCTCTTATCCCTAAATATTCCAGGGAGATTTCTAAAACACAAGAACAATCTGTTATATAACTACAGTACAATGATCAAAATTAAGAAATTAACGGTCATACATAAAATACTATAATCTATAGGTCTTATTCTTTTTTTTAATAGGTCTTATTCTATTCACCAATTATCCATACATCTTTCAAAGAAAACAAAAAAATATATGATTCAAATACAATCCAGGATCATACACATTCCATATTTCTTTAGACATATCATTTTTTAATTTATGTAAGGCAAACTTAAACTTAAGAAATCCAGGAAAAATAGTGCCCAGCAATTTTATCGCACTTAATTTTTTCCATCCTATTTACATGCTGTATTACGATAGTCTTCCATGTTTTAAGAAAAAAAAAACTGAAGAGGCTTATACTTAAGTATATGAAGCACAGTAAATGCTTTGTCACCCACAACAAGACCCACAAGGCTCTGCTGTACTCTTGCCAGTTTATTCCCATTTCCCATTTAATCATCAATACCTTGAGAGCAACAAGCCTTGCTCATCTTTGTATCCCTCATAATTTACACAAAGCTATGAATGTTTGAAGGGCAAAGTAAGCTTGATGTTTGAAAGATGCTTCAACAGGACAGAAAACAGGTCTATCTTTTCAGGTTAAGGTTAAGATTAATCTCCATTAGGATTCTCCATGAAAGAGAAAAGGGAACTGTATGTTAAAATGATTAGAGAATCAGTATCTTCACCTGTTAATCATTTAGAATAAAGAAAAATGCCCCATCTTCCTCCCCTCCACTGTCAACACTGACTCCTTGGTCCAAGTCCCTTCCATAGCTAAGGCAGTGCTGTCATTTTCCATTGATTCTAAGAAGCACAATTATTCACATTTCAACAGCTCTGATATCGATGGCATCTTACTGCTGCCGTGGGCCAAGTGGCAGTCATAACACAGTTCATGACACTGTCTATGTAAGATCAAGAAAGCAATAGCATCAAAACATGCAGAATGAGTGTCAGCTTGGGAGAAAACTCCAGAGTAGATAGTAAAGCGCTCTTGTAAGAAATGCTACATCACTAGCACTCTTAAAAGCATAGAGGAAGAGACTGTGGAAATACACCGACATGACAACTTGGGGTCAGAAAGTCACTCAAAAACTTGGACTCTGAACGTGAATAAAATTCAGGAATATCATAACTAAGTCATTTCACTTCACTTTTCCTTTTTAATCTATGTTCTTCCAATAAATGTAAAATGAACATTCTGAAGGATAGGAAAGCATTTTATCATAGCTTAATTGTCAGGGTTATTTCTCAGAGGAACATAAAATAATGGTGTATCTTATAATTAACGGCATCTCAAATTCAAGAGAACACAGTATTTCCAGCACAGAGAGAGCGGCACTCCATTCTTGAAGAGCTCCTTCAGAAAATGACCACAGCCAAACCAGAAAGCCAGAGTCTGCCAGCTTTCAATTGCTCCAGACACTGACAAGGTTCTTGCAGGCCAGGCTCCTAACACAGCCAGCAAACCACAGAGGGAGACAGCATGACACACATACCCCTACAAACCAAAACACAGCTGGGATGCTAAATTCAGACCTATCAACCTTGACAGTACCCTTTTAATTACTATTTTTCCCTAATTCTCTAGAGTGATTTTTTTTTTAAAACCTGGAAGCTGCCAACAGCATTTTTTGTTATTGGCCAAGTTATTCTGAGTATCATATCCAAATAATGAAACATAGATAAATTATTTTAAAGCAAAAGACCTTTAAGAATGCATACTCTTGCACCTTGTTCATGTTAATGTATTTTTACCTAATTTTAAATTTTTATACTTTAGGGAATTCCCTGGTGGTCCAGTGGCTAAGACTCTGTGCTCCCAGTGCAGGGGGCCTGGGTTCGATCCCTGGTCAGGGAACTAGATCCCACATGCTGCAGGCAACTAAGAGTTGGCACACCACAACTAAAGATGCCCCACGCCGCAACTAAAAAAAAAGATCCCACATGATGCAACGAAGACCCGACAGAGCCAAATAAATAAATATTTTTTTAAGTATTTAAAAAAAATTTTTTATACTTTAGAGCTAAGCATACACATAAATACATTTATATATGAATGAACTTTTAGAGATAAAAGTATATTTCAGATTGCTTGGGGACAAACTTCAAAAAATGACAATTTCCACTTATGAATGTACATAGACAATTATAATTACATATACCATATAACTATGACTTGAGTCGGCAGAATATACAAAGCTGCAAACTCAATCATTAATCACAAAATGTTTTGCCCAGGTAACAGTGTTGCTCTACAAAGATGAATGAAAATGGTTCTTATTTAAAAATCTCACAATCTATCCAAGGAATCCAGGAGGTAAGAGTCCATTCCACCATTTGCCAGACAAGAACACTAAGGCTCAGAGACATAAACTTGTCCAAGGTAAAATGGCTAGTTGCCGATAGAAGCCAGATCTCATTTCATCAGCAATCCAATAACACACGAATTTAAATAGACTCTACTTATTAAGCAATGTTCTAGGCATCAGGATACCCCTCAGGTAATTAGTACCCAATTCTATAGATGAGGAAACCATTGTGACTGGCCCATGGTGATTCAGGACTGACAGGTCCCAAAGCATGAGCCCCCATCACTGCACCACATTGCCTCTAACTGACTCCACAACAACGGACATTTGCAGGCTCTGACCCTCCCTCAAAAACGGCCTGACACAGCACGAAATTAGTGCTGTAAAGCTGTGCTAAATTCTCCCTCCTACTTAGAATTTAATGGGGAGAAATGCAAGAGTTATTACCTTGCAATAGAGAAAAACAAAAACAAAAAGCCTCCATTATCACACCTGGAAAAACAGATAAAAAGCCAACCAAAATTACACAAACTATTATAAAAGTAAATTGTGACAACCCCTTCACTTCACTGTCCAGCCCCACCAGCCTTGGGCACAACAGCAGACAGAACAAAGCCTCTGACATTAGTTTATGTTTACTGCAAAGACTCTTCAGTGACTTCTAATTAAACTGTTAAAATGTCTATACTAATGTCGCTGTGGTTAACACGTTATTTGCGCACACACACATTTGTGTGTATATGTGTATACAAATATTTGCTTGTTTGCTGCCCGTTTGAACCAGGACTACAATAGAGATAATATCAGAATCCAAAGGGAGGCATTTCAAGCCCATTCTCAAGGCATAGAGAAACCCTGACTGCAAGCTGTGGGAAGGTGCCAACACCTTAGTGGTGGCAAAGCTCATTGTAAATTCATCATTAAAAAGTGAAGTGGGGGCTTCCCTGGTGGCGCAGTGGTTGGGAGTCCGCCTGCCGATGCGGGGGGCATGGGTTCGTGCCCCGGTCTGGGAAGATCCCGCGTGCCGCGGAGCGGCTGGGCCCGTGAGCCGTGGCTGCTGGGCCTGCGCGTCCGGAGCCTGTGGTCCGCGGCGGGAGGGGCCGCAGCGGTGAGAGGCCCGCGTGCCGCAAAAAAAAAAAAAAAAAAAAAAAAGTGAAGTGGCATTCAGGTTTCCAAGTTAACCCAAAAATCCTTTATAAGCCTGAAGAATTATTATAAAAACATTATTTTCAGCTGCACCCATTCTTTCTTTGGGAAAACGCATTTTGAGTTCCTTTGCCCAACAATCAGGAACTGCCCAAGAAAGGGCAGGTGACTATATAGCACGTAACCCCTGTCACTCTTGGGCATCACAAACTAGGGAAAGCTGAGGTTCAACACATTGCCTCAGGTCACACACATAGTAAGGGACAGAGCTGAACAGGAGAAATGAACAGTCACACCTCAGGACTTCGAGGTCTATCAATATCCATGCTCCTTCCACCAAACCACAGTCCTAGGCATTTATTTAATACGTGTCTGAGCAACCTCTTGGGTGATGCACAGGAGGGACAGGGGGCCTATTTGAAACAACAGGAATATCTATCACCAAATCATGGGGCTTCTGGCTCTCTCAGATCTAGTAAGCCCCCCCATTCATACCTGGAAAGATCTACTGATCCAGCACCAGGCTGAAGCACTGGGTAACACTCTGCTAGTTGCAGGCTAAGTGAAAAGAAATCAAATGTAATGCTTTTGCTTTAGAGAGGCGCTGAAGAAACCCTAGTAACAATCAGATCCGTGGTGAAGAACCACCCACTGCCACTACTCAAGTGAAATCAAGGTCAAGTAAATCACATCAGCCTCCCCAAAACAGTAATCTGAATCATTCCATTTTTAAAGATAGTTGGCAATCATATGAAAAAGAAAAATGCACACATAATAATGGTAAATGTCCTAAATTACATTTGGTGATATAGTGTCAGGAAATAACTTTTACTTAAGTTATTTGATGATGATTTCATTCAAGATTTCTTGTGGATAGACTGCATGATGAATACCTTTCGGTTACAATCTTTGTTCATTTTCAAGAGGGCTACATTTTGCATGAATGAACACACCAGAATAGGTGCTCCCTGCTGTTTCATCAACGCAGAAACTACTAGTTCCGAGAGCGTGGGAGAAAAAAGAAAACCACATTACACAATTTATCTAAGGGCACGTGTTTTATTAATACATATGGCTTCATAAATGCTTTAGTATAAAATACCCTTTTAAAATGAAGTACCTGTTAATGAGAAATACAAGATCAACAGGCTGAAAAACCAACTATATCTGCCTCTCTTATTCTGAAGATGACAGAAAAATAGCACCATTCCTTCTACTTCAGCGAATGCGGCATGTCTTTTCACTAAGACAAAGCAGTGCATAATTCCCTAAAGACAAAGTTTTTCAAAAACTTATAAAAGAAAAAGACACTGTTCAAATATATCCAACAATGCCACCCTGCTGATACTAAAATAACTGACTGCTGAGCTCCTCTGACAGAGAACGAGGTCACTCTGCATAGGCTCATCACAAGTTCCCACTCACACTCCCAAGCATCTCTGAAAGGGGTACGAATTCCCAAAGCTCTACTTCACCTAGATTCTACTGAGCCAACTCAAAATTTTAAAAGAGAATAATAAATATCATCATGTAAATCCCTAAGTGTATGCTGCAAACATAGGAAGAGAAAATATACATTTGGAGATGCTTTTTAAAAATGTGACAAGAGTTCAAGAGCATTTTAACAGCTTTACTGAGATAAAATTTATATACTCTAAAATTCACCCATATAGACTGTACCGTTCAATGCATTTTAATATATCAATACTTGCAGGTGTACAGCCATCAACAGTTACTCCTAGCCCCCAACCCGCACCACCAACACCCTCAGCCCTAGGCAACCACTGATCTACCTCCTGCCTCTACAGATTTGCTTGTACTGGACATTTCATAAAAATGGAATCATACACTACGTGGTCTTTTGTGACTGGCTTCTTTCATTGAACACAATGGTTTTGAGGTCAAAAGCATTTTGAAGAAGCTGGGATGCTGATGCTCATGGTGCCTTCCACTCACTCATTCCATCATCAAGGGTTTCTTGAGCACCTTCCACAGGTGAGACAGACGCCACACGGGTCACAATGGGACCTGAAGGCTTTCCAGTATGAATTCTGCCCTCAAGGAGCTTACAGCAGGATAAAGATGCTAACACAGCTATAAAAAACTTTTTTTTTTAATGTAGAAAACAGTGACTGCCAAGAGAAAAATATAGACAAAATACCATGTGAGTTCAGATGAAAGCAAGGTAAATAAGATCAAGAAAAGTTCTGATAAGACAACCTTTGAGTTGATCCCACACACACATATACAAATAGTTAAAATCAAGTATAACAACACAGGGATGGAGGCACTTCCCACAGAAGCAAACCCACACTCCTTAGCTCTGTTCCATCCATATTTACTCCTGTACTCTGATCTCCCACACAGTACCTGCATTCCAAATAACTATAACTAGTGATAAGTCCCAGGAATCACTAAGCCCTTTATGATCCTAACTGCTCCACCCACCATTTCTTCTCCCAAGAAATGCCCTTCCTCCTTTCCATCATCCCCCACAATCAACCCCATCATGTCTGATTGGTGAACTCCTATTCATCCTTCAATATTCAGCTGAAATATTACCACCTCTTTCACGAAGTCTACCCTGACCTCCCCAGTTAGAGTTAGTCCTTATTCAATTCTTTATGATACATGTGTATCTCTATTCCAGCTAATCTGCATTGTTCTGCTCTGTTCAGCTATGAAATCTCAGCACTTAGTATAGTGTCAGGCACATAGCCAGTACTAAATAAATGTTTGTTGGAACAAGGGCACAGAACACCAAGTGAAAGGCAAAGAGGGTAGACAAAAAGGTTGGCAGAGTCAACCCGAAGTGTGTGAAAGGGGGCAGTAAAGTAAGAGCCCTGGACACTATGTTAAACAAGGAAAAAAAGAAAGGGACATTTATTGATTACCTGCTATATTTCAGCACTGGTACATTATCTCATTTACTCTCTATGACAACCATATGAAATTAGTCTCTCCATCTTATCCTGGAGGAATCTGAAATAACTTATACAAAATGACACAACTATTAAGTGGCAAAAGCTCTTTGAACACTAAACATACACTCTGTGTGTGTGTGTGTATGTATGTATGTGTGTGTGTGTGTGCGCGCGCACACTTCTACTCACAGGTAATTCAGCTACAGCCTTTCCATTTCATATCTGAAGAAACTGGGGTTCATTTCCTTTGGAACTCTGTTACTGAAAGCACACGGTTACATTACATCACTGCCAGCAAAGGAAAGGTGATGTTTCGGTCCGCCTTTGCAGCCTCCACCCTGGGTCTGGCTAGTCCAGTACAAATCATGCCTCCTGAGGCACAGCAGAAATAACATCGCAAGCTTGAGTACTACAGAAGCCTCAGTACTGTTCAACTAAACGAATTTCACTTGGATGAAGAGAAGGTAGTTCTCAATCAAAGTATATAACATGGCCTTTAAAAGTTTCAGGTCAAAGTCCTATAAGCAACAATAAGAAAAAAAAAAAGCAATGTTAAAAATTATTGTTTTTTAAAGTTTCACTTTGCCATTTTTGCAAATATCATTTTGCAAAAAGATGAACCTGGGTTATGAAACAATGGTTTAATCAGTAGAGGTATAATGTTTAACAGCACAAGAAACAAAAAATCAGAGGAAGCACTTTATCATTTGTATGTTTATCAGGCTTGATAAAAAATTATTTTTTAATTATACAGCCTATGTTTTTCTTAAAGATTTTTTATTAAAAAACTAATAAAATATGTCAAAGGTCAAAGAATAATCATGAGAAGAGGATTATAACCTCCCATAAACTTATAATAATTAATCTAAAATGTTTCTGAGAAAGAATATTAAAGCAACCTTTTTAGAAAAGTTGTATAAAGGTGTCACAAAAGTAGTTTATGGGCTCGATCTCATGAAATTCCCAGAGAAGTCAACATGTTATTTAGAAAAGTTAAAGAAACACATTATGCCCAGTAGGTATCTATATTAACCCACAAAATTAAACAGAAGCTGCTCGGCCATACCAGAGAAGAAGAAAGAGTTGACTGGCCTTCAATGTCTGCAAGAATGCATACTGCACACAAGCGTTAAAGCCATCTCTTTCTTGCTAAAAGCACAAGTTTCAAGAGGGAAAATGAACTGAGGGCTGTTGGAGGTATTTCGTTAAAATAATTACATTTTGTTAAATTAATTTCTTCAAATAATTATAAGGACAATATTCAGAATCCATAACCTAGCTGGTTGCATTAGTGAAACAATAGAAGTGTTTTGGGTGAACTGTCAATCTCAAATACTGCTTTAATATTTTTTATTTAAAACAAATCTATCCTGATTATAGCAACTGATTTTCATATCATTCCTCAGGTTCATCTTCAAAAATGACAGCGAGTAATCAATATTTTATCTTATTTTTTAAAGTCATGAGATGACCATTATGTCAACAGCAAGACTAACTGCATCTGAAGTATTTAGTGTAACCACCAAATAAGATGGAAAGCAAATCTAATATAGTTAAATGAATTATTATCACTGTGGCACATGGTGATAAGGAGAAAATAGGATGTATTCGGTAAATGCCCATATGAGCTGAGCCAAATCCTTACTTTTTCTTTTATCATTGTTAGTGCTTAGCTATTTATGCGTTTGAGCCAGCTCCCTGGTCTCCCAGGCCTCCCCTACCAGCCTAATGGGGTGCAGGCGGTGGGTTTTCCTTCCAATCCTCAACCAGAAGCCAAACCAATCAACATTCCTGAGTTTCCAGACACCAAACCAGCAGGCTTCAAAGAGCTGGTCCCGGTGCCTTGAGGAAGTGAAGGAGAGCAGAGATCATCCTTTCAGTTTTGCTAGATGATAGCTGAGATGCAGCCAAATGGAAGAAGAGACGGTGAAGGGTAGACTTTCTTTTATTCCACACTGCCTAAACATCTCACCTCAACAAGTCAATGTTTACCTATAGCGAAGACTGGCATATAACTGCTTTTCACCTTAGCAAGGAGAGGTCAACACCAAGGCAAGGCGAAATGCAGAAAAAAGTATCATAAAAGGAGGCCCTGAGAGGACAAATGAGTAAATGAAAGCTGCGGGATCTAAGGGAGAGTCAGTAAATCGCAATCACAGCACCATGGGATAAGTGCTATGAAAGGAAAGGTACATACAGGGTGCTGTGCAACCCCTCAGGAGGTGCATCTAACCCAGACCTGGAGTCAGAAAAAACTTCTAAGTAAGTGATTTCTAGGCAGGGATGTGAACAATGAGGAAGAGTTAGCCAGATAAAAGACAGCGGGGAGGTGAGGTGGGCTGGGGTGGGGTAGACAGTTGGAGGAACAGTGGTGAGACAGAAGAGACAACACAGAAAAACACCAAAAGATAAGCTCAAGGACTCAAGAACTGCTAGACAGAAAGTTCAACATGACACACGGGAAATGATGCAGGACACTACAGCAGAGATGGGTTCTGCAGGACCTTGCTGGCTACGTAAAAGAAACTTACACCTCACCTAAGAGGAAGGGGGAGCCTCTCAAGAGGAATGACATGATTGGTTTTACACTTTGGAAAGACTACTAGGGCTGCAGTGGGAACAGACTGGGGAATGTGAGACTGAAGGCCGGGACCCCAAGCAAGAGATGGTTAGAACAAGGCAGGAGAGAGGCCTGTGGGTGTTCCCTGAAGGATAACAGCAACAACAGGGTGAACCAGCAAAAAAAAATAAAAGTAAGTCCCGCCAACAATGTCAATACACAGGGGCTTTCAGCAGCCATCTAGCTCCCCACCATACAATCTGCGAGATGTTCTGACCCCATCAGGCCTTTAAGTAAAGAAACAGCTATTGTTACTACCCTGTAATTTCAAACTCCAATCATTTGATGCTGGCTAATTAAAACCCATATTTCAATTAACCACTCAGTCAGGGGAACCAGGGCATGCACAACCAGAATACTGTCTTCAGCATGCCATAGCAATTCCAGGAAAAATTCTGAAGAGCCTTACCATAATGATTCACGTGGGTTCCCAACACTTTTCAAGAAACACTCAAGTACAGTGACAGCTGTCAACCAAGTGTCAAGTAGCCCTGGGGGCAGAACAGGTTTAAAAAGAGGACTTAAAAGCACTTATTGTTACCTGGTAGCACTGACTTGGCCTAATACAGAGCACTGGACAGGTAATTCTTAATAAAGCAGGGAGACAGGAAAGGGTAAACGGAAGAAATGAAATGCTGGGTCAGACTTTATTTTTTTAAATGTTTTTTTACAAGGAAAAACATCATCAACAACAATAACCTACTATTTGGTTGACAGGTGGAAGGGTCAGTGGACTAACTTTGAATACCTCTGCTTGAAGTATGAAACTATTTCAAATTCTCTTGGGCAATTTATTTGAAGAGATCTGGGCCATCCAGATCATACCCTCAAAGTCTATCAAATTCCAAGAAAGGCAAAAATATTGTTAATCGAGTGTTTACTTTACAACTGGCATATTAAATTTAAATCAACAATAGTGTTTTTACATATTGTATGCCCTATACTTTAGAGTCCACTAGAGCTGCTTATATAACCAATGTGATATTTTGTTTCATAAACCTTGAAGCATGATTACAAAGCATACTTTATAGTCATTTTCTCTTTGTGGTTTATGACATATTATGAGTGAGATCCATGATTTACTTGATTGTTACACCCAATAACACTTGTTCTTTCAGAAAATACAATCCACTATCCCTTTTGTGTCCAAAACCCACTGCAGCCAAAAAAGGGGGAGGTTCTTTAAAACAGCTTCTCTCTTTTTCCCCTGGTCACTGAAGTTACTTCCCTCCAGCTCATGAGTACTGTGACTCCACGGCAGAACTACATTTCTAATCTACAGTATGCAACGCACATAAAAAAAGAGCTGCTTATTTCTAGTCACTTGGGAACAGGTAGGGAATTTCTGGCCCACTTGATCTCATACCACTTGGAAACACTAATGAAAAGTAAATTATGCTACAGTAGTCGCCGGGTAGGGGGCTCTGAAGATTTAATAAAAGGCAGCTGAGGCACCAGTGGTCAATCAGTTAACTAAGAAATCAAAGGGCAGAAGTTCCAAGTCACAGAAAATTCTGGAAGATGTGACTCACTGATATTTCAGGACCTACTCAGCTTCTCTCCCTGTAATTCCTTTCCTCTTCTGCTGCAGCTTTTGCTTTTCTGTGTGACTCCCCTTTCAACCATCCCAAAATACCATGGAATATACACTATACTGTCAATGATCTGCTCCATTTTTTTTTAAGTTTTCTATGCTCTCTTCTCAATTTCAAAATAGAGTTTAAATTTGTGCTGGTTTCTTAAATACGACACAAAGAGTGATGAATCAAGTGGCACAGGGGAAAGCGCCCTAGACTAGGGGAAAAAAGACAGAAGTGTGAGTCTGCCACTAATCAGCCATGTGGCCTCAGTCACCAACTCTACCCAAATCCTCCCCTAACTTTGCCACTTCTTCCTCGACCGTGTCTCAGCTGTCTTCCCTGTCTGGATTTCCAACTAAATGCTGTACGTTATCCACTTGTACCATTTCACCTCCCCTGCTCACAAAGCTTCTGTTTTACCCTCCACAGCCTCAAGAAGCTAAAGATAACTTTTTTTTTTGGCTATAGGGCCAGTTAAGGACAAATAAAAATGCTTATGAGGCTGCTTATTTTTTCAAGAAAATGAAAATGGCTTCATTTAGTGCTATGGTGGAAAACACATATTCTTACCATTTAGATTTGTTCGTTAAATATAAAAATATCAATGAGGAAATCAACACTGCATTTTTAGCCACAAAATGTTATTAATAACTGAGTATATCTGAAAAGTATCAACTAATGCAACTTTCTAAACTTGCACCCTAAATTTAAATGAAACTGCTCAGTAGCCACTAGGCCCAAAGGATAAGATTAAACTCCTTGGGCTTCCCTGGTGGCGCAGTGATTGAGAGTCCGCCTGCCAATGCAAGGGACACGGGTTCGTTCTCCGGTCCGGGATGATCCCACATGCCGCAGAGCGGCTGGGCCCGTGAGCCATGGCCGCTGAGCCTGCGCGTCCGGAGCCTGTGCTCCGCAATGAGAGAGGCCACAACAGTGAGAGGCCCGCGTACCGCAAAAAAAAAAAAAAAAAAAAGATTAAACTCCTTAACTTCCCCAACCTTCCCACCCATGAGAACCCCACTAGAACCCTTTATCTGATCTGTGCAGTGACTCTGCCAGGAAAACCTTCAACACCAATGCCCCCACCCCTCTTATGCTCAAGGTCTGGCTCAAGTCCACTTCCCCTGATGGCCTGCCTGCCCAAGTTCTTGAACTTCTTTCTCTGAAGTCCTAAAGCACTTTCTAGACCTCTTATATATTCTATCTCACTTACATATTCATTTACCTACTCCAAAATCCTAACTGAGCCGGTGAAGAGTACTACGTTAGTACTTATTCACTACACTATAATGTTAAACATGATTTGACCAAACTAATAAATAGTTCCTTAAAGTCAAAGATCACTTCCATGCTAATATTTGTTGACTGATAAAGGGTTCAACCATCCATTAAATGTAGATTGTTTATGGATTTCTTTTTAAGAACAGAATATACTGACAAGAGAATTTGATCTAAATCATACCTTTAAATCAATAGTGTATACATTTCTTCCTTTCAGGAAGTGTTACTGCACATGCAAAAAAAAGGGCAGTGTCGAGACACTGGGATCAACAAACTGTCACATATTAAAAGTTGGAAACCAAGATACTGCAACTCCCTTCAGTTCTTGTAACTCAAGTCAAAGAAACAAGCACAGCTTGTTACTGTGAACTCTCCCTACAATGTTAGGTCTAAATGAGCCTTAAAGAGCTATCTAAAAATAAACAGGAGGGCCAGATTCTGGGAGAAAAATACATAGAACATATAGACAAATCTGCTTCCTTAAACTGGCTGTTTAGTTTGGGCTATGCTATTTCCTGCTTAAATTGGTTTCCTGCAATTTGTTAAGGATGCCAAATACTTGGTGATCTCAGTGATATACTTAAAAAAAAAAATCAGCAGATCTTTCTTATTTTTCCCAATGACAAGAAATGTACAGAGAAAGGTGCACATTGAGGATAAAAATAAAAGTGAGTTCATTTGTCTTTTTACCCAGATTCATCATTTTCATCTGGTTGCTAGCAGTTTAGGTAACCAACAAATAGCCTCCTAATAACATTCCTGCCTGATTTTTCATATTGACTTGGGGACACAGTTTCTTCAGCAATAAGCAGGATCAAACATGAGAGGTCTGACCTCACTATAAGCCAGAAAAACTAAAGGATCAAAGTGGAAAAGAAAAAAAAATCAATATCCAACACCGATTTTTAAAATCAAAAAATGCAAGATGTTAATGAAAAGGTAAGTTTATAACTGCACAAGGTATCCCTTTATGTCAGCCTAATAAAAAAAAAAAAATTCCCTGCTATAAAAGCAAACCAGCTACATCAGCGTCCACGTGGTAGGAGCTCCCAAGAATTGCTACCACCAGTGCCTGTGTCCCCAGCGTGAACCGCAGTCACCCCCCGCCCCCACCTCTCCAGGACACCCTCCAAGACCAGCAGACCCAACCAACTCCATGAAGATGAGCTAAAAGACCTTAATGAAGACAGCAGCCAACATTTAAAACATTAATTATCATTTTTTTGGTGTTTTTCTCCCCAGATCAATCATAAGCTCCAGGAGAAATTGTGCCTGTCTTGATCATCACTGTATATCCTCAGCAGTAGTAGAGGGTTGAGCGCATATTAAATGCTTATATTAAGAAATAACACAGACAGCAACAGTCAGCGCTACCCACCACCAGCCCCTCCCATCAGGAAACTTGCACAAGCCTCTTAGATAGCCTCATCCACCAGAGGGCAGACATCAGAAGCAAGAAGAACTACAATCCTGCAGCCTGTGGAACAAAAACCACATTCACAGAAAGATAGACAAGATGAAAAGGCAGAGGGCTATGTACCAGATGAAGGAACAAGATAAAACCCCAGAAAAACAACTAAATGAAGTGGAGATAGGCAACCTCCCAGAAAAACAATTCAGCATAATGATAGTGAAGATGATCCAGGACCTCGGAAAAAGAATGGAGGCAAAGATCGAGAATATGCAAGAAATGTTTAACAAAGACCTAGAAGAATTAAAGAACAAACAAACAGAGATGAACAATACAATAAGTGAAATGAAAAATACACTAGAAGGAATCAACAGCAGAATAACTGAGGCAGAGAAAGGATAAGTGACCTGGAAGACAGAATGGTGGAATTCACTGCTGCTGAACAGAATAAAGAAAAAAGAATGAAAACAAATGAAGACAGCCTAAGAGACCTCTGGGACAACATTAAACGCAACAACATTCGCATTATAGGGGTCCCAGAAGGAGAAGAGAGAGAGAACGGACCAGAGAAAATATTTGAAGAGATTACAGTCGAAACCTTCCCTAACACGGGAAAGGAAATAGCCACCCAAGTCCAGGAAGTGCAGAGAGTCCCATACAGGATAAACCCAAGGAGAAACACACCAAAACACATAGTAATCAAATTGGCAAAAATTAAAGACAAAGAAAAATTATTGAAAGCAGCAAGGGAAAAACGACAAATAACATACAAGGGAACTTCCATAAGGTTAACGGCTGATTTCTCAGCAGAAACTCTACAAGCCAGAAGGGAGCGGCATGATATATTTAAAGTGATGTAAAGGAAGAACCTACAACTAAGATTACTCTACCAAGCAAGGATCTCATTCAGATTCAATGCAGAAATCAAAAGCTTTACAGACACGCAAAAGCTAAGAGAATTCAGCACCACCAAACCAGCTCTACAACAAATGCTAAAGGAACTTCTCTAAGTGGGAAACACAAGAGATGAAAAGGACCTACAAAAACAAACCCAAAACAATTAAGAAAATGGTCACAGGAACATACATATCAATAATTACCTTGAACGTGAATGGATTAAATGCTCCAACCAAAAGACACAGGCTTGCTGAATGGATACAAAAACAGGACCCATATATATGCTTTCTACAAGAAACCCACTCCAGACCTAGGGACACATACAGACTGAAAGTGAGGGGATGGAAAAAGATATTCCATGCAAATGGAAATCAAAAGAAAGCTGGAGTAGCTATACTCATATCACATAAAATAGACTTTAAAATAAAGAATGTTACAAGAGACAAGGAAGGACACTACATAATGATCAAGGGATCAATCCAAGAAGAAGATATAACAATTCTAAATATATATGCACCCAACATAGGAGCACCTCAATACATAAGGCAACTGCTAACAGCTAAAAAAGAGGAAGTCGACAGTGACACAATAGTAGTGGGGGACTTTAACACCTCACTTACACCAATGGACAGATCATCCAAAATGAAAATAAATAAGGAAACAGAAGTTTTAAATGACACAATAGATCACATAGATTTAATTGATATTTATAGGACATTCCATCCAAAAACAGCAGATTACACTTTCTTCTCAAGTGCGCATGGAACATTCTCCAGGATAGATCACATCTTGGGTCACAAATCAAGCCTCAGTAAATTTAAGAAAACTGAAATCATATCAAGCATCTTTTCTGACCACAACGCTATGAGACTACAAATGAATTACAGGGAAAAATACGTAAAAAACACAAACACACGGAGGCTAAACAATACGTTACTAAATACCCAAGAGATCACTGAAGAAATCAAAGAGGAAATCAAAAAATACTTAGAGGGCTTCCCTGGTGGCTCAGTGGTTGAGGGTCCGCCTGCCGATGCAGGGGATGCGGGTTCGTGCCCCGGTCCGGGAGGATCCCACATGCTGCAGAGCAGCTGGGCCTGTGAGCCATGGCTGCCGAGCCTGCGCATCCAGAGCCAGTGCTCCACAACGGGAGAGGCCACAACAGTGAGAGGCCCGCGTACCGCAAAAAATAATAATAATACTTAGAGACAAATGACAATGAAAACACGATGATCCAAAACCTATGGGATGCAGCAAAAGCAGTTCTAAGAGGGAAGTTTATAGCTATACCAGCCTACCTCAAGAAACAAGAAAAAATCTCAAATAAACAATCTAACCTTACATCTAAAGGAACTACAGAAAGAACAAAAAAAACCCAAAGTTAGCAGCAGGAAAGAAATTATAAAGATCAGAGCAGAAATAAATGAAATAGAAACAAAGAAAGCAATAGCAAAGATCAATAAAACTAAAAGCTGCTTCTTTGAGAAGATAAACAAAATTGATAAACCATTAGCCAGACTCATCAAGAAAAACAGGGAGAGGACTCAAATCAATAAAATTAGAAATGAAAAAGGAAAAGTTACAGCAGACTCCGAAAAAATACAAAGCATCCTAAGAGACTACTACAAGCAACTCTGTGCCAATAAAATGGACAACCTAGAAGAAATGGACAAATTCTTATAAAGCTATAACCTTCCAAGACTGAACCATGAAGAAATAGAAAATATGAACAGACCAATCACAAGTAATGAAATTGAAACTGTGATTAAAAATCTTCCAACAAACAGAAGCCCAGGACCAGATGGATTCACAGGCGAATTCTATCAAACATTTAGAAAAGAGCTAACACCTATCCCTCTCAAACTCTTCCAAAAAACTGCAGAGGGAGGAACACTCCCAAACTCATTCTACGAGGCCACCATTACCCTGGTACCAAAACCAGACAAAGATACTACAAAAGAGGAAAATTACAGACCAATATCACCAATGAACATACATGCAAAAATCCTCCACAAAACACTAGCAAACAGAATCCAACAGCACATTAAAAGGATCATACACCATAATAAAGTGGGGTTTATTCCAGGAATGCAAGGATTCTTCAATATATGCAAATCAATTAATGTGACACAAAATATTAACAAACTGAAGGATAAAAACCATATGATAATCTCAATAGATGCAGAAAAAGCTTTTGACAAAATTCAACACCAATTTATGGTAAAAACCCTCCAGTAGTAAGCATGAAGAGAACTTACCTCAACATAATAAAGGCCATATATGACAAACCCACAGCCCACATCGTTTTCAATGGTGAAAAACTGAAATCGTTTCCACTAAGATCAGGAACAAGACAAGGTTGCCCACTCTCAAAACTGTTATTCAACATAGTTTTGGAACTTTTAGCCACAGCAATCAGAGAAGAAAAAGAAAAGGAATCAAAATCAGAAAGGTAAAACTGTCACTGCATACAGATGACATAATACTATACATAGAGAATCCTAAAGATGCTACCAGAAAACCACTAGAGCTAATCAATGAATTTCGTAAAGCTGCAGGATACAAAATTAATGCACAGAAATCTCTTGCATTCCTACACACTAATGATGAAAAATCTGAAAGAGAAATTAAGGAAACACCCCCATTTACCATTGTAACAAAGAGAATAAAATACCTAGGAATAAACCTACCTAGGGAGACAAAAGACCTGTATGCAGAAAACTATAAGACACTGATGAAAGAAATTAATGATACCAACAGATGGAGAGATATACCATGTTCTTGGATTGGCAGAATCAATACTGCGAAAATGGCTATACTACCCAAAGCAATCTACAGATTCAATGCAATCCCTATCAAATTACCAATGGCATTTTTTATGGAACTAGAACAAAAAATCTTAAAATTTGTATGGAGACACAAAAGACCCCGAATAGCCAAAGCAATCTTGAGGGAAAAAGACAGAGCTGCAGGAATGAGACTCCCTGACTTCAGACTATACTACAAAGCTACAGTAATCAAGACAACATGGTACTGACACAAAAACAGAATCATAGATCAATGGAACAAGACAGAAAGCTCAGAGATTAACCCACACACCTATGGTCAACTAATCTATGACAAAGGAGGCAAGGGTATACAATGGAGAAAAGACAGTCTCTTCAATAAGTGGTGCTGGGAAAACTGGACAGCTACATGTAAAAGAATGAAATTAGAACACTCCTTAACACCATACACAAAAATAAACTCAAAATGGATTAGAGACCTAAATGTAAGATCACACACTATAAAACTGTTAGAGGAAAACATAGGAAGAACACTCTTTGACATAAACCACAGCAAGATCTTTTTTGATTCAACTCCTAGAGTAATGGAAATAAAAACAAAAATAAACAAATGGGACCTAATGCAACTTCAAAGCTTTTGCACAGCAAAGGAAACCATAAATACTACGAAAAGACAACCCTCAGAATGGGAGAAAATATTTGCAAATGAATCAACGGAAAAAGGATTAATCTCCAAAATATTTAAACAGCTCATGCAGCTCAATATTAAAAAAACAAACACCCTAATCCAAAAATGGGCAGAAGACCTAAATAGACATTTCTCCAAAGAAGACATACAGATGGCCAAGAAGCATATGAAAAGCTGCTCAACATCACTAATTTTTAGAGAAATGCAAATCAAAACTACAATGAGGTATCACCTCACACCAGTCAGAATGGGCATCATCAGAAAATCTACAAACAACAAATGCTGGAGAGGGTGTGGAGAAAAGGCAACCCTCCTGCACTGTTGGTGGGAATGTAAATTGTTACAGCCACTATGGAGAACAGGACGGAGGTTCCTTAAAAAACTAAAAATAGAACTACCACATGATCCAGCAATCCCACTACTGGGCACATACCCAGAGAAAACCACAATTCAAAAAGACACATGCACCCCAATGTTCATTGCAGCACTATTTACAATAGCCAGGTCATGGAAGCAACCTAAATGCCCATCGACAGACGAATGGATAAAGAAGATGTGGTACATATATACAATGGAATATTACTCAGCCATAAAAAGGAACAAAGTTGGGTCATTTGTTGAGACGTGTATGGATCTAGAGACTGTCATACAGAGTGAAGTAAGTCAGAAAGAGAAAATCAAATATCGTATATTAGCGCATATATGTGGAATCTAGAAAAATGGTACAGATGAACCAGTTTGCAGGGCAGAAATTGAAACACAGGTGTAGAGAACAAACGTATGGACACCAAGGGGGGAAAGCCGTGGGGAGATGGGGGTGGTGGTGTGATGAATTGGGCGATTGGGATGGACATGTATACACTGATGTGTATAAAACTGATAACTAATAAGAACCTGCAGTATAAAAAAAACAAACAAATAAATAAGAAAAACAACTAATACTAAACTTTCTTTGGGTTATTTATATGGAAGTATGTTAATATAAATGTTTCAGACATTACATGAAATTCCTAAAAATCTTATATGTTCTGGTATAATATTATAAGTCATAATTCTAGTTATTTCTTTAAAATGTATCTCTCAGAAATAACTAAATTTCCTTGTCAATTGCATTATTATGAACTTTCATCAAATCTTTAACTGTCGTCATTTTTAAGTCTTTCGTCATTTACAGACAGTTCTGGGTGCACTCTGATGCTTTCGCAAAAATGTTCCTATAAAAGGGTTTCATCTTCAAGGAATTCATGGAAAAGACTCTGACAAGTACAGGTTTCTGGTAACTGACTATACTGCTGAACTGAATAAATAAGCATTTTCAGAACTCTAATGGAAAACTGATGAATTCATTAAAGTGCTAACAAAAGATCAAGATGAAAAAAAATTAATTACATGGGACTGAGTGAACTGATGAGGATGATTATAATTTTTGTGACTTTCTGTTTGAATAAAAAAAAAAATCCCACAAGGACTCAGAGGCAAAAAATATACAAATCAATTTTCACTGCAAAGTAAAGGAGCTGTTACAGTGGAGGATTACTGGACTAAATGTCAATATTATGACACAGTATGAGTGTGTTTCATGTTTGGTAATTGCAATCATTGTTGTTTTTGTGTGGTCATCCATTTACAATGCTTGGTGTCAGTTTATTTATCTCTTGTAAAAATAAAAATATATTTTTTAAAAAAAGCAAACCAATGTAGTTGAGATAGCACATAACACATCAAAGAATTTGAGGCAGCAAGGATACAATTAAGTTCTTTAGAGCGCATTCATTTATTAAAGTGGCATTACAATATGCTGTGTGTCACACAGTATATTATTTTGCCTAAACAGCTTTACATGCAAATACTTACTGCAGTGAGTCACTGATCTGGTTCAAGGTTGGGCAAAAAATAGTTTCAGTAAAGTCTTTAAAGGAAATCACTTTCTTACAGCATAAATTATGGTCTCGAAACTATATATATGACAAAACTTAGTTCTTATACACAGAAATCCTAGTGCTCTCAGTCCATCAACTCTGCCCTGTATTCACACATATGAATAGCCTAGTGGGCTGGTATGAATTAGAGTCCTGCAAGGAAGAGAGCATTTTAACAAATATTAAAAATTCAACTCACATTTAATATATCATTTACCTGACACTGAAAAATGTAGAAAAGGCTGGTGACATTTTTATCCATATTATTTTTGTAGACTTGAAAAATTATTTCATAACACATCTAAATTATAAATCTTAAGAAATCTATTATTGGGGCTTCCCTGGTGGCGCAGTGGTTGAGAGTCCGCCTGCCGATGCAGGGGACACGGGTTCGTGCCCCGGTGCCGCAGAGCGGCTGGGCCCGTGAGCCATGGCCGCTGAGCCTGCGCGTCCGGAGCCGGTGCTCCACAACGAGAGAGGCCACAACAGTGAGAGGCCCGCGTACCGGAAAAAAAAAAAAAAAGAAAGAAAGAAATCTATTATTGGATACTACTAAAACCCCAAACGCAGAAGGGAACATTAACTTTGAGGCTGTGTACTTTTAGAAACATATTCTTTAAATTTTAAGAAGAATAAATCTGTTAATTTGCACAATCATTGCCTAACTGCATTCTGAACCTAAAGGCAAGATCACTTCAAAATAGTATGTCAGATATTAGTTCTTTTCTTAGGTTGGGCTGGAATGGGTAATGGAAATATTCTCAAAGAGCCTGAGCTATTAGCCTTGTTGAGCTTTTTTCACATCAAAGTGCAGACAGAAAAAGCAAGTATTTGTATGGCATATGAGGGTACACATGTGTTCACCAGCTACCCTGAATCTAAGAAATCAATTCCTCCAATACACTCATAACACACAGGTTAGGAAGCTGTGCTGAAGACTGAGGTGAAGACAGTAGTCCTCAGGGAAATATTTCCTGGCATCCATTTACCCACAATCCTGGGGGAGCCGGGATGTGGAAAAGGCAGGAAGCTAGATTCACAAACACACAGAGCCGTCTAGCTCCACAACCTCAGTCACCACATCATTAAAATCACCTGATGAAGCTCACAAGGCCAAGCATTGATAAAATCTAGACTAAAGCTGTGCAAGAGAACTTTCTGCAATGATGAAAATGTCCTATACTGCACTGTCCAATATGGCAGCCACTAGCCACAGGTGGTTACTGAGCACTGAAGGGTGACTAGTGTGACACAAGAGACAAAATTTTTATTTTATTTCATTTTAATTAATTTTAATTTAAATATTAATAGCCACATGTGACTAATGGCTAGCATTTAGAGAGTGTACTTCTAGCCTGACCAAGAAAACACAAGGTGGCATTCAAAGAGTTTTCAGTGCCCAGGCTAGTCATGGACCAAAGAGTTCATCAGTCATGTCAAATCGAGAAATGGGAAGGGATGGATCCCCTCAGCACAGGCAGAACTTATCTCAACGTCAGTGTCACACTCTGCAGGCCACACCATGAGCATTTATAGAAAGCCTCCCCACCCACACCCACTCTTTCAAAGTACCCTTTTAAGAAACCAACCCAAGAAGAAAAACACTTCCTCTCCTTCAACTCACTGTTGTATAAGAGCAAATATGGGAGAAAGCTAGAAGAACCAACAATCACTTACAGAAAGGTGCTTTCCTAAATTCTAGCAGAACATCACTAAAAAGCAGCTCTTTCCCTACAACTAGTTTCTGTCACATCCTTTCTACAAATGAAGCAAGATGTCATTCAAATGATAATAAAACAGAGTGGTTTACTGCATTTGCTCTGGAGTCAAACAGACTTGAATTCAAGTATCACATCCACTGCTCACCAGCTGTGTGACTTTGGGCAAGATAATTAATCACTTCAAGTCTCAATTTTCTTCCATGTAAAATGGCTTAATACAGTATCTTCTTCACAAGATTATACAGATTACACAAACTAGACATAAAGGATTTAACAGAGTACCTGGCACGTAATAAACATTACTTAAATGTTATTTATTACTATTCCATCATTAGTTCACCATCACCATCCTATCTCCTTAACATAGTAGGTAGAAAAGAAATCTACCTAGGGACTTCCCTGGTGGTCCAGTGGTAAGGAATCCGCCTTCCAACGCAGGGGATGCAGGTTCAATCCCTGGTCGAACCCATTGAGATCCCACATGTCGTGGGGGAACTAAGCCCACAAGCCACAACTACTGAGCCTGCATGCCTCAACTAGAGAGGCTGCATGCCACAAACTACAGAGCCCACACACTCTGAAGCCAGCGTGCCACAACTAGAGAGAAGCCCGTGCACCACAACGAAAGATCCCGCATGCCTCAATGAAGAGCCCACATGCTGCAACTAAGACCCGACGCAGCAAGAATACAATAAATCATTTTTTTAAAAAAAAGGAAAAGAAGAAATCTACCTAGAACAAAGCATATTTTAGATCAAATTCCAATTTTTAAAATATCCATATGTCAAAAGATAATGTTGGAAAAGCAAAAAGGGACAAGTCATGGTGTACCTCAGAAGCCAAGAAAAGCAATTCAAATTATATTCTAAGTACCATGGAGATCTACCACTAGGATATGATATGAGCTGATATATTTTTTTAAAGATTGCTGAGGCCTCTCTGTGCTTGGCAGAGCATAGAGGGAGGACAAGAATGGAAGTAGGGAGCCAGTTAAGAGGCTTCAGCAAAAGACAAGGTAAGAGATGGTGGTTACCTCGACTGGAGCTGCAGCAGTAAAGATAGACAAGCAAAGAATATATCCAAACATATTTTGGAGATGGAGTTGACAAGACTAGCTAATGGTCTAATATGAGAATTAAGAAAGGGACTTTCCTGGTGGTGCAGTGGTTAAGAATCCACCTGCCAATGCAGGGGACACGGGTTCGAGCCCTGGCCTGGGAAGATCCCACGTGCCGCGAGCAACTAAGCCCACATGCCACAACTACTGAGCCTGTGCTCTAGAGCCTGTAAGCCACAACTACTGAGCCGACATGCCACAACTACTGAAGCGCATGCCTAGAGCCCCTGCTCCGCGACAAGAGAAGCCACCACAATGAGAAGCCCATGCACCACAATGAAGAGTAGCCCCCTCTCGCCGCAACTAGAGAAAGCCCACACGCAGCAACGAAGACCCAACGCAGCCAAAAACAAAAAATAAATAAAATTTTTAAAAGATCTGTAATCCCGATTATAAAAAAATAAAATAAAATAATTTTTTTAAAAAATTAAGAAAAAAAGAGGAAACAAGGATGAATCCCAGTGCCATTTACCGGGAAAGATAAAGAGGAGAAGCAACTCTGAAGAAGAATAAAAAGCTTTGTCTTGGATCTGCTAAGCTGAAGAATTTTAAGTGGAGATGTGAAGTAGACAATTGTCGGAGTCAAGTTTCAAGGAGAGGTCAGGGCTAGAGATACAATTTTGGGAGTCACAGGCATCTACACAATGATTCAAAAGGCATACAATTTGATGACATTAGTGGAAATCAGCAAAGAAGACTAGACTGAGGATGCAAGTAAGGTAGAAGGAAAACCAGGAGTGTGGCCCAGAAGCCAAAAAAAGGGTTTCCAGCAGAGGGGGTGGTCACTTTCTATCTAACCTTAATGAACGATGAACACTTCTTAATGCTAAACAAAAAGTTTGCAAAGGACAAGAACTATTTCTTATTCATCTTGGCACCTTCTGCTCTACACACATCAGAAGTTCAACTCATGGTTACTGACTTAATGATTAGTAAGAGGGTCACAAATGCCCCCAAGTGAATGGCATTTGGGCAACATCTCATCTTTCTCAAGGTATTTCAGTCTGTAGCCAGATTTACCACACAATACCCCTTTCTAATAAATAATGAAAATTCTCGTTTAGTCCAAGTTTAATCATCTCAACTACTTTCTCATTGCCATTTCACCAAAAAACAGCATGTCCATCCATCAAATTTAGCAGCAATAAGAACAGTGCCAGACACATAGCAGGTGCTCAATAAATATTAGTTGGATGAATAAACGGACAGGGTAAGAGAGAGAAAAGGAAAGAGAAACAGTCTCTTATCCTACAGGATAAGAGAGATAAAATGAGACAATAATTCTCTATGGATTTCATTTAACATCATATTTTCCTCAATAATTAAGACTATGAAGGAATAAACTTAATAAACTTAAAGAAATCTATTAAGATAGTAAAATCATCAGAGATTTTCATCTGGAAACAATAAATCAGTATTTTCTAAGTTCAATTTTTTTTTAAATAAATATTTACTCCCAAACCTCTCATATCCCTATAAGTAATTCATTTTACACAAAAAGATATGAAATAACCTTCCAAAGCCTAACAGAGGATTCAGGAGCTGGAAGAGAAAAAACATTCCCAAAGACTGTTTGAAAGTAGATTCATTCCACTTTTAGTTCAAAGAATTTTAAAAGAAACCCTGGTACTAACCAATACAGTCGGCCTTCCATATCTGCAGGTTCTGCATCCACAGATTCCACCAACCACGGGTTGAAAATATTCAGGAAAAAAAAAAAATTCCAGAAAATCCCAAAAAGCAAAACTTGAATTTGCCATGCAGGCAATTATTTACTTGGCATTTACAGTGTTATTAGGTATCATAAATAATCTAGAGATGATTTAAAGTATATGGGAGGATGTGCATAGGTTATAAGCAAGTACTACCCATTTTACATAAAGGACTTGCACATCCATGGATTTTGGTATCCAAGAGGGTCCTGGAACCAATACCCATGGATACCAAAGGAAGACTATTCCCCCAAAAAAAGTCGAACATCCAAAAAACAAAAGACAGAAGTGCAGAAGAACTTGACTATTGAGTGAACTTTACCACTTATAATTTTTCTGCTAAGAACTCAGAAATTAAAATTCTGAAATACCTGAGGCACCGTAAGCACCAGAATACCGCTGAGACTTCGGACCAGATGGAGAGGTTTCCTTCATACGATCAATCACATTTTCCGAAAGCTGAAAAAGCAACGTCAAAATAAAATCAATTATAAAAGAACAAGAAAGAAAACAGTACAGTAGCATCCAAGTAATTCAGCCATCCATATCAGTATGTATAACAAATGCCCTGAAGAAATTAGACTAAATCTAATAGCTATAACACTAAAAGCAAGTAAGAACAATTTTAAGATTTCAAGATGCACCCCACAGCACTACTTCATTTCTTCTAATGCACTGCTAATTGCTCATTATAAATAACTCTTTTCCTCATTTTATACTGTGCACTAAATTGTAATCTCTGAGAAAATGTAAGCCATCAGAACTCCTTCGACTTTCCTCCCCTGTCCTACAAATTAAGCTTGCAGCAGGCCTTAGCTCCTTCTTTCCCTCCAGCCCCAAATGAAATGGTGTCCCTCCCTCCCTCCCTCCCTCCCGTTCAAGGCTAACCACAAACAATCCCTCTTTCAACAGATTTCATTATGCACCAACTGTGTGCCAGCCAACTATGGGTGGCTGAAGTCATCAAGGTGCTTAAAGTCAAGAAGAAACAGACAATCATCATGCATTTAAATATAATGTGAAGGATGTTACTTAATGCAGTTGGCCTGTAATGGAAGGGCTGAGAGCACAATGGGCAGATGGGCAGGGCATCTAGACAGGCTGTGGGAGTGGGGTTGAGCCGGGGGCTGAGAAGGATGAAGAGTACTTAGAAAGAGAAGGAGTAGGATAAGAGTACTCTAAGAAGAGAGTACTGCATGAAGCTATAGTTAAGCAGCAGGGTTTATCAGCATAGCAAGGGGAAATATCAAGCAGGCAGTTGGCAACAGGGCAGGGGCTCTGAGGAACACTCAGGCTAGGAGATTTGAGAGTCATCAGCCCACAACACCCCCCACTCCGCAACTTATCAGATCATCCTTTTTTATTTTCTTCACAGCACTTACCACTATCTGATTCTTTCTTGTTTATTGCCTGCCTTTCTCACTAGAAAGAAAGCTCCAGGAAAGCATGGATTTGGCTGTCCTGTCTAGTATTATATCCCCAGAGCCTCAATAAGCCTGGTTAAATGAGTGAATGGTTAAATAAATGAAACTATATGAATGAATAAAAGAATGGCTGAAGCAGGAAGCTGAGGAGGGGGCTTAGTGAAAGGGAAGGTGAAGAGGGAAATAAGATTCTAGATTTTGAAGACTCTTAGTAAATCCTTCAAGTTAGGGAGTTGAACTAGATCCTGAGGACGGCTGGGCACTACTGAAGGATTTTAAGCAGGGTAATGACACAATCAGACTTGCATTTTAGAAAGATCACTCTAGCTACAGTGTGGAGAACAGACTGGAGGGGGACAAGAAAAGAAGAGGACCCCTGAAGGACGCTGAAGGACCAATTAAGAAGCTATTAAGCCTATGTCCACACAAAGATTTGCCTGGGAATGTGCAGAGCAGCATTACTCATAATAGCAAACAAATACCCATATTCCAGTGAATGGATAAACAAAACATATATCCATACAATGGACTACAATTCATCAATAAAAAGAACTGAAGTTCTGATAGATGCTTCTATATGGATAGACCCAAAAAACAAGTAAGTAAAGGAAGCCAGACACAGAAGGCCACATATTGTATAATCCTATTTACATGAAATGCCCAGAAAAGGTAACTCTATACAGACAGAAAATAGATAAGTGGTTGCCTAAGGCTAGGATAAGAATGGAGATTAACTAGAAATGGACATGGAGATTTTATTGGGATGATGAAAATGTTCTAGAACTGGACTGTGGTGATGGTTGCACAATTTTGCAAATTTATTAGAAAGCGTTGTACACAGAAAACAGGTGAATTTTATATGTAAATTACACCACAATAAAGTTGTTTTTAGAAAATAAAAAACACGTTCCAGGGAGAACACATTCAAAAGATATTTAGGATTCAGGGCTTCCCTGGTGGCGCAGTGGTTGGGAGTCTGCCTGCCGATGCAGGGGACGTGGGTTCGTGTCCCGGTCTGGGAGGATCCCGCATGCCGCGGAGCGGCTGGGCCCGTGAGCCATGGCTGCTGAGCCTGCGCGTCCGGAACCTGTGCTCCGCAACGGGAGAGGCCACAGCAGTGAGAGGCCCGCGTACCGCAAAAAAAAAACACAACAACAACAAAAAAAAAGATATTTAGGATTCAAAATGGCTAACCTTCACTGAGTGCTTATTATGTGCCAGGCACCTACACTAAACTAAGCACTTGACCCACTTAATCCTTCACAACCCTGAGATACTTTTATTACCTCCATTGTATAGGTGAGGAAACTGAAGCAAAGCCAGATTAAATAATTTGCACTGGACCTTACAAGTTGTCAGCAATGCAGCCAGGATTCAAACCCAGGAAGTCTGAGTGTCAAGGTCACAGTCAGCTGTCTCCTTCACTGCCAGATTCATTGTCTGACTAGATGAGGGCGAAGCAGAAATCATCAAGAAGGTTTCCAGGTCAAGTAATGGGGTGATCCACCTCCCACATCCTTAAGAACCTTCTTCCAGTTTCCACTTCCTTAACACACCACTATCTGGCTTGTAACCCAATACAGCAGAGAAAGTGTTCCAGTAAAAGTCACCACTGATCAAACAAATAACCTTCTATATTTATGTTTATATAAATAAATCTTTTTTATTTATACTTATAAAGCACCTAATTTATATGACTTCCCTTTGCTCACTCCCCTCTTCCGAAAACCCCTCCCCTGCTTTTCCAACATCCCTTCCTGCTTGCCCTAGGACTCTGGCTGAGTGTCCTCTCTTCTGCAGGCCTCCCCTCCCCTTGAATGCTAGAGGTCCCCACATTCTGTTCCTTGCCTTGATTTTCTTCTCACCCTACATGCTCTTGTTGGTACTCTCATTCACTCCCTTGATTTAACTGCTGTTGATTAATGAATGAATTCTAAACCATTATCTCCAGCCCAAGAGCTGTATCCCAAAAGCCAGACCTAAACACTTAATTGCCTAATGGACACCTCCCCTGGGACAGACCACAAGCGCCTCAAACCCAACACGTCGCAAGCTGGATTCACGTTTGCCAAAACTCCCTTCTTCCTCTTGCTTTCCTTATCTCATTAATGACACCACCTCCATCCAGCTTCTAAATCAAAACATAGGACTTCTTGACTCTTCTCTCTCTTATTCTCTTAGCCATGACTTCCTCAACTCCTGAAAGTTTAACGAATTCGTCATCTCTTCTCGCATCCCATTTCCCCTGCCCTAATTCATGGCACCATCAATATTCCTCCTAAAATGCAAATCTGATTATGGTAATCCCCGTTTCAAATCCTTCAATAGCTACCTCTGTTGACAAGAAAGTCCTGATTCTTCTGTGTGGCGTTCAAGACTTCCTCTTCATTTGGTTATGGCCTAACTCTCCAACCTCAGCTTCCATAGCTTTTCCCCCAAGACCTCATATCCTGTTCTCCACCCACACTGGCTACTTGTTGCCATCTCTTTGCCTTTATACATGGCTACATTGCCTTCTCCCTGGGCCCCTTGGGAGAGAACTGCCTTTCAAAATTCAGTTCAAACATCCTAAAGCCATTTCATTCCAATTCTGCTTACCCAACGCTACCCTTCTTGTGCCCCACAGGTACCTTGCACAAATTTCCAGTGCAGTGCTCCAGTGACAGAACAAGCAACTGCCTTTCTGCAAAACTGTGAGCTCCTGTATTAGTCATTCAACAAGGTTTACTAGGCCAAGCACTAATTGAGGCCCTTGTGAGACATCAGTGAACAAAACAGTTTGTACCTGAACTGTTACTTACATCTCATGACCCAAACCAGAATGGAGGTGAGACAGTAAAGGGAAAGTCCACAGCTCAAAAGTTGTGACCTTTTAAGGAAAAACCATGACTCCTTTCTTGGAAGAGAAGTGGAAGTTAGGAAGGAGAGTGCCAAGGGACTTTGCTTTTCTAACAACTGACAGCCACTGAGACTGTTGCTGCAACTCATCTACAAAGCTGAGCTACATCTTAGGAAGAACCCCTCGAGACTGACTCCAATCCTCTCAATTCACAAGTGAGAAAAAAGAGGTCCTGAGTAACATCCAGCTACTGGCAGCATCAGGACAGCAACCAGTAACCCCCATTCTCTAGTCCAGTGCCTTCTCCACTATTAAATAATACACTCCTTAATCACACACAATAAAGTAAAAATGTATCACTTCCTCTTAAAGAAATAAAATGAGCCTTATTAAGTTTTAGAATCTTAAATCTATTTTAACTGATATATAATTTATATAAAGTTTACTCAATATATAAGGTAATATACTGCATAATATACATTTAATGTACCATGTTAACATAGTATGCTGTAATGTAAATATGTATATTTTATATTACATATGATATATACTATGTATTATATCATATAATACATATGTTATATATGTAATATAATTTACGTGTTTAAAGCTAATATATATAAAGCTAATTTGACATATATAATTTCATATGTTACAAGAAGCTGGCCCAGAATAGAGGAAGAAGCACTGGTCACCTACTAGCTATATAACCCTCAGTGGGCCTCACTTTCCTCATCTGAAAACAGTGAAAATAACACCTACCACTGGAGTTACAGCGGAAGGATTCCAAGATGCACTGCAGACTACAACATGCTACACAAATACCTGGCAGAGTTATTACTAACACAACTCCAGCCATTTAGGACTTCAACAGGTCATTCATCTCGGTTCACGTTCATCAGCTCCGCCCAAGTTTGTAATGAGCTCCTTCTCTATGTGGTGTATGAAGACAAGGCCTACAGCTATTGCCAGAAGCAGCTGCATTAAGTCCTGGTCCGAGTATATACGGTGCCCGTTTATCCCTCTCTACGCTCTTTGCATAGTAAAAGTACAAGTCTCTTTCAATATAAACATTAATTATTTCTTATTTCATTGTTAACTTTTTATTTGTCTGGCTTATCTGATGCTTCAAAACTTGTACTTAATGTCAATCAATTCAAAACATTTCCCAATAAGGTCTTTAGTTATACCTCAGTAAATTGATAAGCATGTCATCCAAGGGAACACAACTCATTTTTTAAGTTGATAAACACGTTGCAGAGTTGCCTTGAGAGTCAACTTCTCTTTTTTGTCCTTAGAATCGTTCACACATGTATCCTCAGGCCCTCCCAAAGGAGCACCCATGGAAGCCTGCAGTTGCATCTCTGCCTACTCAAGCAATCTACCCTCTCCCCAGTCCAGTCACAACTATGCTGACAGAAGGCAACAGCTGGGCTATACTTTGTATCTCAAGCTGATACTCACTGAACTGACCTCCCAGCTGCAGTAATAAGTTCAGGCCTGCACTCTCACCTGATCTCCTCTGTGAACTGGGGGACTCGCTTGTGAAGCAGCTGACAAGATTTAGGGATGCTGGCCTGGGTTATACACACAATATGCAGCTGGAGAACAACTCTTCCTTGTGATGCAACCTGACCCCAAAAGGGGTCAAAGGTAAAACATAAGCTTCTGCAAGAGCCGGACAAGCAGCCTCTGTACCAGCAGCAACTTCTTTAGGAAACATCTTTCCTTAAACAGGGTACGTCTTTCAGAAAATCTTTTTTCCTATTTAAAGATCTATATCTACTATACCTGGTTTCCAGACATCTCTGGAATCTCCACCAAGGCAAATACCAAGTGCAATTTACAGAAATTATTTGTAGCAAAGAAACACACATTAATGCTAGAATTATGCCCTGTGGTCCATGGATTCAGGAGTCTATGGATTAATTCCTCAATGGTATGCAAAATTTTCTGCTTATTGCATTATTCTGGGTAGAGTCCGTAGCCTACAGATTTACAAGTCTGTGAACTAAAAGTTAAGAACCACTGTTCTAATATAAGGGAGAATGAAAAGAAGAGGGCCTGCCAGCAGAGCTGAATTCAGTTCACTGACTTTGATTATCCACCCTATTCTCTACTGCTCCTGAAGACAAATTTAAGTAAATGGGACTTGCCAATTTCCAGTCTGTACTACACCCCATACCAACACGTGCCCCAGAGAAGAGGAAAAGGTTGTGTCATCCTCTATAGTCTTCCCAACCACCTTGGTTGGTCTTATCTAAAATCAGCACAAGTACACCACTCAACAACCCAGAATCTAGTATTTTCTCAGAAACAAGAGACTGCGTGAGATGGACAATGATAAAGTATTTCTACTTCCAAGGAACAGAGTAAAAGGAGGAAGAGAACTCCTTTTTAAGTTGCCCCTCTCCAAGAGGCTGAGATAGGAACCACATGAGACAGAAACAAATCAGACCCTCACCTCCATGATAGGGTGTCTTCAACTTCTTCCAGGTGTTTCTTATCAAACTGATTGAAGGACTCAGACCCACTTTTCTCACTTGGTCCTCTTTCCATGTAACACAGGTCATTTTCTTTTCACTACCATTTCAACACAAAGGCTTCAAAAACTGCCACTATTATTTGGAAGACATTACTCCCTAATACTTACTTAAGGGGGACTATTCTATACTATCATATACACATGTATAATTTTTAGCTTATGTCTGTAGATTATCACTTGTGTTCTTTGCATTTGTTATTAGTGGAAAACATGAACTTCTACCGTCTGTATGAAAATCCTAGAAAGCTTATCATGGTAAATATATACGCAAGAGATTCATGGAACCTAAAGTGGAAAGGGACCAGTCAACTACTCCAACAACGTTCCTCAGGAGTCCCAACGACTGACTGGATTTGTAGCCTCTGTTAATGGACCCTCTCCAGGATCCTCAACCAAATCCCACATGAAATAACTTAGGGGCTCTCAACTGCTAATACTTCCCAAAGCACAGCTTGTGTTCCACCTCAGTATCCTTGCTACCATAACTGGCTCCTGTGAATTTCAGCTTGCGACTTCATGGCCAGTTGAAGAGATTAGTTTATGCCTGGAAAGCATGATAAATATTACTTTGAAAATGATATTCATCGAAGTTGACATTTGCTCTGGAAGAGTTCACTCACAGCTTTGATGTTTCAGATAAACTTGTGAAAGACTGATTGGAAGGCACACTTCCTAAGCAGGCACAGCAGGGGCTCAGAAACGTCCTATTAAGCACATGTAATATGAGTAATCAAAATGCTTGGTCTTTCCATCACAATAAATTTATTTTAGGCTTGGGAGAGGAGGGCAAGGCAAGAGGGTGGCCTTTCATCCAACCCATGAGTTCAAAGTTGGAATCAGGTGTAAGAATACAGGTTATTTTATGGAAGGGGGGAGGGGGAGCTGTTGACTGCTGAGGATAAGGGGAAAGAGAAAACCAGGACCCAATAAACAACATGAAAATAACACCTGGTGAGAAGAAACTTTAAACTTAACATTGTAAGTCCTTTAATTGCTAACTGCTGAGGATCTCAGCAAGAAAAATCTGGAAAAATGTGATCTATTAATAAATGCAGCCTAGTTACTGAAAACCTTATGTTGTTTACTCAATATTACCCCTTGTATATTAAGATAAATGAAGATGAAATTACTACCCTTATCAGTGGAACACAAAATTGGTTTTCCATCAGCGACTGAGTCTGCTGCATTGTTGGCACACTTTTTTTTTTAAATTAAAGCTTTATTGTTATGAAAAAAGGTAACCACAGGTGATATGGTCACAGTGGTCCAAAAGGAAATGCTCTAAACATAGAAGCAGGAGGCCTGGAAAAGTGGTGTACACAGAAGTAAGGGAAAAGTATAAAAGAAATAGGAGTTATTCTCTTCACGAGAAACTAACAAAAGGGGTCCAAAGAGGGCAAATTTGGTAAAGCCAAAAACCACCAGAGAGAAACACATGTAGTGTGTTTAGGTGTTACTGTTAAGGTGAACACATTTTCTTTTAATTTTTATTGTACTTGATTTATAATATTGTGTTAATTTCTGCTGTACAGCAAAGTGAATCAGTTATACATAAACATATATCCACTCTTTTTTTTTTAGATTCTTTTCCCATATAGGCCATTACAGAGTATGAGTAGAGTTCCCTGTGCTATAAGCAGGTTCTTATTAGTTATCTATTTTATATATAGTAGTGTGTATATGTGGCACACTCTTATTCTTACGAGTGATGGCATAAATGTTAGAACACTGGGCATATCTGGAATGTCTTCCTCAGCCAAGCTGAACTAACCTATTTGCAATTCAACCCTGAAGTGTGGGCTTCATCAGCACTATGCTTCAATCAACTGAGCTAAAGACACTGGCTCACTCATGACACTGAGACTTCCCCTCAGGAGAAACAAAAGGACTGTTTCAAGCTGAGAAAAATATAAAGATCAGCTTAAAAACATCTAGGGCTTCCCTGGTGGCACAGTGGTTGAGAGTCTGCCTGCTGATGCAGGGGGACACAGGTTCGTGCCCCGGTCCAGGAAGATCCCACATGCCGCGGAGCGGCTGGGCCCGTGAGCCATGGCCGCTGGGCCTGCGCGTCCGGAGCCTGTGCTCCGCAACGGGAGAGGCCACAACGGTGAGAGGCCCGCGTACCGCAAAAAAAAAAAAAAAAAAAAACTTTCTGAGGTCAAATTGCTTTATTTACTAGGATCAGGCATCATACTTCCAAAAATGTGAGGCTCCAAATTCAGGTTCAGCAGAGAGTGTGTTATTGAAACTAGTGCTGGTATGCTGACACCCTAGAGAAAAATCAAGTTTTCAGTTAATGTATCAAGCATATTCAGGGAGCATTTAAAAATTCTCTCCAATGTCTTGGACAGAACAAAGTGTACTACTCCTAGTGGTACAAAAACTTGCAATCCTATCTCAAGGTCTATCGGGCTGGCAGACCCTAGTCTTGAAGCCACTGGGCCTAGTCCAAAACTTAGGCACCGCAGGCCACAGAGGAGGGGCCTGGAAAAGACAAGATGTCAAGTGAAAGAAAAGTGAAGGAGGGAGAACGAGAAGTCACCCGAGGCAGGGCCGAAAAGTGTGTGTGTGTCGGGGGAATGGGTGCTGTCAGTGGGAGAGTACTAAACAACAGAGTAGATAAAGGGTTCCTTAAAAGGCCAGTTCATCCTGAGAGAGGCCTTGTGGGCAGTGCAAAAGCAGGCTTTGGATCCTGAACCCAGAAGAAGACAGACAAGCCCCATTTCACAGATGGGTACAGTGAGGAAGGGGTTTCAAATAAAGTCCCACAACTACTGAGCAATACAGTCTACACTGGACTGTGAGCCCTTGGAGGGTCTAAAGCAACCTGGCATCCGCCAGCCGCCCCAGCACAGTGCTCAGCACTTGGCCCACGACCAGCAAATATCTCTGAATGGATGTCCCACGTCTTGAAAAACTTCAAACTTCTTTGCAAAGAACTCAGCTTCAGGCCGGACAACACTGGGGGGCCGGACGGAGGAAACCAGGCTGAGCGGAACCCGGAAAGGCCAGGTCCGAGCCCGAGTACTGGCCCTCCGCCCGCCCACTGTCACTCACCCGGATGCCCTTCACCACGGTAATGTTCTCATTCTCGTCCGCCTCGAAAGTGACCCGGCGGGTGCTGGCCGTCCCGCCCATGGTTTCTGTTTCTGCGCCCGCAGACACCTAGCGCGGACCCACAAGCACCACAGGCCCCACGCGCACACAAGCGCGTGGACAGGCCCGGACTCTAGCTTTCCACAGGAGGAGCAAGGCCACGACCCCAAGAAGCAAGGAGAAGCCGCCGGTCGTGAGCTCCCGCCTCCTCCGGTCACGCGCCACAACAAAAATGCCTCCGATTGGTCGAGGATACGAATGGCCCGCCTCTCTCCGGGAGGGGCGCTAGGATTGGTTGGCGCGGACCCGGATGCTATGGCAACAAGTGGTTCCTGACAAGGTTCCCGGAGCCCACTGGTGTCTTGGGAATTGTAGTCTTGATCTGGTACGATCGGTGCTGGTGCTTTCTCGTCCTTATACCGTGAGCGCCAGAGGAGCATCGCCTTCTGGGAGTTGTGATCTTGACTGCAGAAACGGCATCTAACTGGGCAACTTTCAAGGAAGTTCATTCATCTGACAAAGCACGCTTTGAGGATAGTATTCTAGAAGTTTAGGCCAGCGAGTTAAAAGATGTAATCTCTTTCCTAAAGGAACTCACCGTTTAATGAGGGAGATGCACTCTCCCAATAGAGCCATTCCTAGATTCCTGTAAACAAATCCCCGAGGCAAAACGTAGCCTTTATTTTAGTCTTAGCCAGTAAAAAATACAAAAAACAAAAAAAACCACCACTGCATTTGGCCTGTGGCTTTATTTCATGAACTATGTACTTTTTCTTTTTTGTAAAGTAAAATTTTAAATATGGTTTTCAAATCTGCATGTGAGAAAACAGAGAAAATTATTTATTAGCACCAAGCATGCAGAGCATTCACTTTTGTGTGTCTCCTTCCACCTCAGTTACATAAGCTAGTTAAACCATAATAAGAAGAGGCAGAGAAAAGTGATTGCCAGAGATGGTGTAAATTCGTGGAGGAATTAAAACTACATCAGAAAAAGTTGAGGAGTTTTATTTTGGAAAGTGTCTAGGTTAGTATGTCACCTCTACAAGATACATAAATAATGTTTAAGTTGTCTACATACACATTTAGAAATTATTTTTTGCTAAATATTCTGTGATATGTATAAATTTACCCATATGACCTTAGTCTTACAGAGGCATATGTATTCTCTTTAGAAATAAGGTTAGTGATGGTATTATCTTCAGGTAGTCCATTTCAACATTAAAGGCAGCCAGCCACAACACAGCATGCATCCTCTTATTACAAAGGTATACACGAAAATGCAGTCACATTTTTGAGCTCCAGTTATGTGCTGATTTATTACTATAGAAATCTTTAGGGCAGAGACTATGTCTTTTTCACCTCTGTATCCCCGGTCAGTGGCAGAGTATTGAGTTTATTACATGTCATCATTTTGTTCTTTTCAACATATACATATCCAAATTGTACGATGCTACTTTGCAGTTTTGAGACTACATGTTACTTTGTACCTGTTCTCAAGTTGTATAATATGTTTCAACCTTCTTTCTATAGGAAACTAAAAATCCCAGGAATTATGTTTCTTATTTCTTTGGGACCTCCCCTCCACAAATATACCCTCCTAATTATACCCCAATATATAGCATGTATTGGAGGTTCTACATAAAACAGATGCACAATAAATTCTTACCAAAATAACGAATTACAAAGAAAGAGTTCCTTGGAGGGAGTAGAGAGATGAAGGAACAGCTAGTTACCTTGAATATACTTATCTCCTTAAAATATTAAATGAGTTCTTTCAACCAAATAAAGATGATGTAGGCTAACCATGAGAAGGTAGTGATGAGAAGGTAGTACATAATACAGAAACATGTAAGTGGTCTTATCAGGCAATCTAAAAATACTTTAGATATACAATAAAGTATTTTTAACTGTAGTGGATTTTGAAAGTCCTCATCACAAGAAAAAAAAGGTGTAACTATGTATGGGGAACAGAACTTAGCTAGACTTACTGTGCTGATCATTTCACAATATAGACAAATATTATGTTGTACCCCTCAAAATAATATAATGTTGCATGTCAGTTATACCTCAATTTTTAAATTTTAAAAATTAAAATACTAGAATTCATAATCCATTCCAATCAACATTACAAAGAAACCCTCTGAATTAAAAAAAAATCTTATCTTGGATAAACGCATACTATAACCATAGTATTCTATCCATATTAATTACAAAGCCAGGCCATTCCTACAGCCCCTTCTAAAGAAAACTTCTTGAGGTACCCAGAACCTGTGGTCTCCCTTTCTCTCTGGTCACAGCTTATTAGTGATCATCTAACCCAAAGGCAGCGTGTATTAGCCAGAGAATTATGAGCTAGAATGTGAAGCTTTGCCCAAACAAAAATCATAGCTAACACTTGAGACAATCAGATTCTCTGTATCTTTTTTCTTTCTTGCCTCTATTTAAACTTGAAAATTCAGAGCACAGAAAAAAATAGCAAAGAGAGAAGCTGTGATACTGAGTCAGACCATGAGGCAAACTAAAGATAGGTGGAAACAGAAATTGTAAGGAGAATTAAAGGTATCCATATTGGAAAATAAGTACAACTATCTCTATTTACAGATAATGACATTGTAAATAGAAAAGTCCCAAGAAATGCACTAAAGTCTATTGGAACTAATTTTTTAAAAGTTCAGCAAGAGGCTTCCCTGGTGGCGCACTGGTTGAGAGTCCGCCTGCCGATGCAGGGGACACGGGTTCATGCCCCGGTCCGGGAAGATCCCACATGCCGTGGAGCGGCTAGGCCCGTGAGCCATGGCTGCTGGGCCTGCACGTCCGGAGCCTGTGCTCTGCAACGGGAGAGGTCACAACACTGAGAGGCCCACGTACCGCAAAAAAAAAAAAAAAAAAGGTACAGCAAGATTGTAGGATAGAGGGGCAACATACAAGAATCAACTGTATTTCTATATACTAGCAATTAACAAGTCAAAATTAAGAAAACAATTTCATTTATACTAGCATAAAAAAACATCTCAAATGTTCATTAACTAATGACTGGATAAAGGAAATGTAGTATATCCAGACAACGGAATATTATACAGCAATAAAAAGGACTGAAGTACTGGCGTATGCTACAATATGCATGAACCTCAACAACATTATGCCAAGTGAAAGGACAGACACAAAAGACCACATACTGTATGATTCCTTTTAAATGAAATGTCCAGAATAGGCAAATCTATAGAAAATGAAACCAATTGGACTTGTCAAAGGCAGGGAAGGGGTGAGATGGGGGGTGACTTCTGGTTGGTGCAAAGTTTCTTTTTTGGGGGGTGATAAAAATGTCCTTAGATTTTAGTGATGACTGTACAAATCCATAAATATACTAACATTCATTAAATTGCACACTTAAAATGGATGAACTTCATAATATGTGAATTACGTTATCAATAAAGCTGTTAAAGAATGTATAGCTATCCAAATGTGATAGAAATGTATTTATTATTCAACAAAGTCCAAAATGGAGGTGGAGGTTAAAGAAAAAGAAAGAAACTGTGGGAAGCTTCAAGGTATTGAAAAATAAGCCAATCAAAAGAGAGACTAGAATAAAACAGACCTTCAAGGGACTTCCCTGGCAGTCCAGTGTTTAAGACTCCAGCTTCCACTGCAGGGGTGTGGGTTTGATCTCTGGCCAGATAACTAAGATCCCACACGCCACTGGGTGTGACCAAAATGAACAAACAAGCAAAAAGAATTAGCTTAATGTCCTACAAGTAACAGAGTACTGTAGTGAAGACCCACAAGTCCAGAAGCTTCTAGGATTGCCTGGAATTCAGACAGGCCTTCCAACTGCAGTTTTTGTAATGGCTGGCTCAATCAAAACACCTAGTCTTCTTCAGGCCCAGCTGTTCCATGTTTTGTAGGTTCCGGGGCATCTTACCAAGGAATCTTCCTAATCACGTGAGGACTACTCAAATACCTACAATAATACAACATATTTTCTTCAGTCTCGGGCCATGAAACCAGCACTCTAAGTAAAAACGTTGGATGTACACAGTTTACTTGGATGCCATGTGGAGAACTAGTTTGATTCTTCATCAATCTTAGTTTGACCATCAAGCAATATTACCTTCATCCTGAGCGATTTCTTACTTTTCCACCATGCTGAACCTTTGGAATTAATGCTGCAGATAAACAAAAAACAAACAAACAAATAAATGCTTTTGCTGTCAAAATTCCAATCATCCCTAATGGGCCCCCTCCCCTGAAAACAAATCCACCCAGTCTTCCAAATCACTATCACAAACAAAACTCCAGAAGGAAGAAGGTTTGTACTACATACTTTTCAATCCCAACTTTAAACAAAAAGTTGCAGAAGGAGAAATCCTGGTGTACAGGATTGTATGTATTGACTGTAGTACAATCAATATAAGGACATTCCGAAAATATGGACTAAAACTTATCTCACAAGCCATAACAGGACATCAGCCTTAAAGCCTTCCCAACCAAATATTGTATGTAGAATCATATAAAAAACAGTGAAATCCTAAAATAGTGGTTCTCAACGTACGTGGAAGCTGGGGCACAAGTGTGCTTACGTGACATGTTTTGAGAGCAAGAATTTAGGGCAGCACACTTGAAAAGATTATAAAACCCAAAATAGCATGAAACAAGTCAGCATTACAATTACAAGGCATTCACAGGTACAGTATCCACAGTAATGGCGCAAATCACGTGGTCTCCCTTTAGTATCCCATCACTGTTGAAGTAAAACCTATTACTGCACTACCCATGCATCTAGTGAAATCATGAGTCTTAATAGTACCCTTTGCCGTTAATTTCTTGTTCACAATAAATTGTATATGCTGTGCCACATTGTGTCATAGGGTAGACTCTGGTGAGCAACCTGCTTAACAGATACATATACAGTTAAAATAAATTTTACACATGGACTGTAACTTGGCAATGCACCAAGATTTCCTGGTACCTTTGGCATAGAGATTATTCTAGAATAAAGTCTCAACAAATTTATAGCAGTTTTCTAAAAGTCCGTTCTCTGCCATTTCCTGGACAGTCTTCTGTTATACTCTTTTCATTTTCATGTTTTTTCTCCTCATCCTACGTTCATCAGAATATAGTGGCTAAGATACTGAGGGTTGCTATCTGGGCATTGGAGGAGAAATGCCCAGGGAGTGAGAGACCAACCCATCCTAGCTCCTGTCTTGTCTACTCTCAAGCCCGGCAAGGGTCCCAGGGCCCTTTATTTGCTTTGTGTTGGATTTGGAGTGATCATCTCTGACAAGCAGAGCCCAAGTCAGAAGAGGCTCATTTCTCATCTCTAATCCTTAAATAGACACAAATATCCCATCTGTCATCTCTCCCGAATGGCTCCTCTGGCCTTGATGAATTTTCAAACCATTTTTATTTGAGAGCACAGGGACATTCTCCTAACCTTTTAACAATACCTACCTGTCATGGATCTTGAGAGATTTCTGAAATGCAGGCTGTTAGTCTCTTTACTTCCAAATAAAAAATGCTTGAAATGCATCAAGGTTACATGAGCACTTCTGCTGTGATGTTGGACAGGCAGAGAAATGCCTGTTTATTGAAGATAATGGTATAGAAATGTCCCTAAGTACACATTCTACAAAGTGGTCCTCACCCGCAAGTGTTGTCTTCTTTGGTTCCACTTTTGCCCCGGCTCAGAGAGGCATCCAAGGAGGGCACTTCAAGAGCACCTCAACTCCAGTGAAACTCTGTTCTACTCACATCTTCCAAAGCACAGGGTATCCCACCCTCAGGCTGGAACAAGAGTCTGGACAATGCAATTCATTTATTAGGAATCACAGGATTTTCAAGTGGAAGTGGCCTGGACAACCATCTAATCTTCCTCTTTGTTTCTCAGAGAGGCTGAGTTGCTCAAAACCACACAGCCTCCTTACATCAGAGCCTGAGAGTATTCCAGATCTCTAGTCATTCAGTTTAGTACTTTGCCACCACCTCGTGCTGCTCTCCCATGAGAAAGTACCCTCACGAGCCTCACATGCTAGGCTCTGATGCCCAGTACGAGATATTGCAGTGGATGCTGGAACCATGGCAACCGAGATTATTAAGCAGAGATGGGGAGGGACAGTGCACAGCTGTGAGATGGTGATGCAGGTGTCCAACACAGAGGTGGCTTAAGCCTAGCATGAATAATTATAGCTTCCCAGTGTAAATATTAGAGGCTTCATCCTTTCTTTTGCTAATCATGCACTAGCTAATGACCCAGCAAATCCACTCCTATGAATATACACAACAGACATGAATGTTTATGTCTCCCAAAAGACACAAACAGAAATATTCATTGCAGCTTTATTCACAAGAGCCCTAAATGTCCATCAGCTTTAGAATGGATAAATAAATTGTGGTATATTCATTCAATGGAATGCTATACTACAATGAAAAAACACAAACCATTGCTTCCTTGTATCTTGTAGGTGGGAATTGTGTCTTATTCAACTTCCTATTGCACCTATCCAGAGTCCGTTGCCTCTGATGTATGTTTGTTAAATGATTAATTAACGTAAACCAAGCACATTCTCCTTTATAGAGAGCCAGTATAATGCAGTGGAGTCAGAAACCTTAGGCTCTCACCCCAACTTTGTGATTTGTAAAGGGACACCTAAAGCGGGACCTTGGATCGAACTTTTAATTTCTCTAATTCTTGGTTTTCTCATCTCTAAAAATGAATAATACCTCCATAATCTAAATTAATGGTAATATACAAATAACCTTACAGGTTATGAAGATTTCAGGAGAATTTTTAAATTAAGTGTAAAAGTAGTTTGGAAAACTTCATAGAATTAAAAAAAAATGGGACTTCCCTGGTGGTCCAGTGGTTAAGACTCCATGCTTCTACTGCAGGGGGTGCAGGTTCAATCCCTGGTTGGGGAACTAAGATCCCACATGCTGTGGGGCGTGGTCAAAAAAAAAAGAATTTAAAAAAGTGACTAAGATGTGAGGATACATGTCCTCTTTTCCTCACTCTTGCCCAATAAGATACACACATGCTTGTCCTCTCTCAGTTCCCTCTTTCCTTTTTCTCCATCCCCACCCCTGGGCAGAGAGGGCTTCTCACGGGAGGCAGAGGCATGAAGACGGTGGATCTGGACCAGAAGTGCCTGAGTAGACTACAAGAGAGACCAGCAGAAGAGGGAGAGGGAGAGAAGGGAAGAGAGGAAGAGCGAGCAGTGTTATAGAGGAAAGCTGTGGAGACTATAGAAATGGACATAGACACAGACACAGACACACGTAGATACAGACACAGACACACGTAGATACAGACACAGATATATACATGCTTGTTTGTGTGTATGTGTATATATACACTGCAGAGAGGGTTCCAGGGGTTAGCTACAGAGTATGAGGGATTAGGAATTGGAGAATCAAGTGACAAGGGAGGTAAGGAAAGTCAATATATGTTTCTGTGACTATGAATTTGCTCCACTTTATTGCCTTTCACTAGATGCCAGTTGCAGTCAGCGTTTTCCAGAGAAACAGAAATAGTAGGAGATTGGATGGATGGATGGATGGATAGATAGATGATAGATAGATAGATAGATAGATAGATAGATAGATAGATAGATGTTTATTTCAAGGAATTGGCTTACGGAGGCGGGAGGCTGGCAAGTCTGAAATCTGAAGGATGGGCTGGCAGCCTGCGAACTCTGGGGCAGAAGCTGATGCTGTAGTTTTGAGGCAGAAATCCTTCTTCCTCAAGGAAGCCTCAGTTTTACAATTAAGGCCTTTCAACTGATCAAGTGAGACCCACCCACAATATCGAGGATCATTTCCTGTGCTTAAAGCCAACTGATTGTAGATGTTAGTCAATTCTACAAAACCCTTCCACATGGACACCTTGATTAGTGTATGATTGAACAAATGGGTACGTAACCAAGTTGACACATCAAACAGACCATCACGCCGGTATGGATTGGATCTGCTTACATTTTTGTCTCTGGACTGTTTCTTGGCTGTCCTGTCCCTGAACCACATGGTGCAATGGGATTTACTGCTGTTGATGATTATAAAGTCTCGCACATACAAACAGAGGGACCAGTGCCATTCCACGGATTAAGCCGGTGCTGCGCAAAGCATTTTTGATGATTAAAATTGTGGGGTGAAAAAGAAAAAAAAATTGGGCAGGTGGGCATTCCGGCTCTGCCCTTAGAGGATTCCTGGGAAAGGGCCTTCTCTCTGAGGGTGGGCAAGCTGAATGTAGACATCCCAGGGGGAAGAGCTGGCCTAAAGGAAGGCTGGTGTCTTGAGAGAGAGCAGTCTGACGCTTGATGTGCTGATTCGCATCCACGGTAACTTACTCAGTGCATGTGTCTGCCAGTCCAAAGGTGTTATCTGTATGTAAATAGAAACACCTCCTAAGAAGAAAGAGGGGGCCAGGAGGGGCATGGGGAAGCAACCTTATTGGAGCCATGGAAAAAAGGAAAATATGCCAAAGGCTTCTGGAGCAGCCTGGTCAACTGAGGCAGAACTCTCCTGCACGCAGCATTAGCTCCGCCCTCTGGGGCGCGGAATGTAGGCTGTGTTCCCAAGGCTGCCTTCACGGCGCAGTCTGCCAGGGGGGAAGAGAGACAGCAAGCTCCACTTCCTCTCACTCAAGCCCTGCATCATCAAGCGCCAATGGACCATTGAAGCCCTTTTTGACTTCCCGGAATAGAAGTTTTCCTGGATGGGGAAGCAGTCCTCCAGATACCCCTTCACAAGTTACATGTTGTAAACTGAATCCTGAGCATGGAAAATACAAGCCTGGCCAGCCCACAAATCCCTTTTACTGATCCCTGAAAGAAACCTCCAGTAAACCTCAGGCAGCGATCTGCAAGTCTGAAGGCACAGCTACAAAAACACAAGGTGAGGAAGGTGACATACAAAGGCTCATTTCACTCAGGCAGCATCTCTCTTTCTTTCTTTCATGGATCATTATGTTTGCCTCTTTGTCTGCTGTGAAGTGGAGATGTGTCTTACATCAACCCATTAGGAATTTATAGTTAATCTCGAGCTGTGTGATGAACCTTATCAGTCTCGTATAGGTACCATCTTCAAGACTGTGCTGCCTGTGTTCCCAGAGAGGGATTCAATTAGAAACACAATCCATGCAGGAGATGCCAGGCTTCTCCTATCACAATATTAAATAGTTATTGAACAGCAGAAGGAAGAATTCTTGTCAACTTCCCCCTTCCTCTTTTACTTCATTTCTTCCGCTCTGCCTTTCAAAGCTGGGATGGGGTGCTGACACCTAGTTCTCACCATCTGCCATCCCCAGTCTCTGTCTCCTCCCAGGTTAAAGTGGACTCCAGTACCAGAGTCCTTCTGACTGGAAGAGGAAGTGTGCCAACTGCCTCAGCCCTGATTTTATACTGCGACTGTCACAGACTGAATTTTCCAAAAACAGCCACAGCAATATTTCCGATATTTATATTCCCACGTGCTTTTTTTCCCCAGAGTTTTAACACTCTCTATTAAGAAGGGAGATCTACTTCCTCTCCCCTTGAAACTGGTTGGGACTTTGCAATGAATGAATAGAACAGAACAGCCTCAGTGAACAGGATGCAGCAGAGGAGATGCTATAGGACTTCTGAGGCTAGGTCATCAAAAGCACCATAGCCTCTGCTTGGCCCTCTCTTTCTTGAGATGTTGATCCATGGAGCCCGGCCGCCATGCCGTGCAGAAGCCCAGGTCTCATGGAGAGGCCACGTAAGCTTGTTCCAGCTGACGGTACCAACTAAGTTCCCAGCTTCCAGCTAGCATCACTCTCCAGACATGGGAGTGAGTGACTTCAGACGAGCCCGGCTTATGCTGAATGGAACAGAGGTGAGCTTCCACTCCTGAGCCCTGCCCAAACTACAGATCAGTGAGCAAAATGAACATTGTATGGCTTTTAGACTCCTCTCTCACTGAGTCAGTCTCCTCCAGGCCAATCGAAGTCTTGGTTCCCCTAAGGCTGCTTCCTGTGACTGTTAAGGCCTCCCCACAATGGCTTAGTCTAAAGGCTGGGCTCTTGTACCCTTCCATCCTTCTCCCGTCTAATCACTTACCCTGCTGAGTAACTCAGCCTCCCTGAGGACTGGAGCTTGCCCCTGGACTCTGCCTGGTACCAAGGAACTTAGCTTGCTTGCTTTGTTCTGACCCGTTTGCTTTGGGATGGAGACTTGCCTCTGTGCAGTCCAGCCCTGCATCACAGCCACCTCATCACATTGTGTGACCACAGCCCTGGTGCCCGCCTGACCACTCACTGACCCTGGCAAGCCTGGCTTTCTCAGAAGCCCTTGTGACAACAGTAGCCTGAGCAGGACTGGGTATACCATGCCCGAGAATGTTTCTTGCCAGGTGAGAACGCCTCAGGACTGGGCTTTGAAGATGGGCCAAGTCCCCAGGTCATGGGGTTATTCTCTTATCAGGTCCCCAGGGACTCCTCCTTTCCAGACGCAGATTGTCTCAAGTATTTAGATCACCTTTCCATAACTGCTAGTATATAAGTAGAGGGTGATTTGGGGGAAATACGAGTAAACAAGTTCACATTCCACTAGAAGTTCTGATCAAAGCAAAAGTTCTCAGAGGGACAGAAATTTGAAATTATTATCTAATCTTTCAATTCTAAAGTAGGATTTGGAGGCTTAAGTATAGTTAACAAGATGAAAAAATATATATTCTTTCAGCTGCTGGTAGCAAATTTATCTCCATGGAAAAAAACACTTTGGTTGGAAAAATCCCACCACTTGATGTACACAAATTCCACAGGCATTCACATTGGCTGAAGCCAAGGTTTCAGAGAAGGCTGAAAAACTACTTTGTGTAAGACAAGGACAGACATTTTTGCTCCCAAATGGAGCAAAAGAAACACCCTTTTAAGTCCTGTCAATCCATTCATTTCTTTTATCCTTTGAAACTTGAGGTAGGGATTTCCTGATCAAATAGTACTTTCTCTTTAAAAATACTATCTTCATGCTAAGCATTTCTTGCTCTCTTTCTACAGAGTGATCGCATTATGATGAATACATCACAATTGCATTGCTCATTTCTTTATCTGTCCCTACAAAACCTTAGCTCTCCAAAGCAGCCTTAAAATGTAAGTGGCTATGAAGTGCCAGGTACTGTTGGGTGCCAGAGAAAGAGTTCCACCTAGTCTGGTGGCTTTCTGTTGCGCTAAGCATTAATGTGCACCAGAATCACCTGGATACTTCTTAAACGTGTAAGTATCTGGCTCCCCCCCCACCTCCCCAGAGACAGTGAGTCATGTTAGGTTTGGGGTGGGTCCCCAGGCATCTGCCTTTTTTTATAAGCATCCCTAGTGATTCTGATACAGTGCTCTAAGACCCACGCTGCTGCTCCAATGTTAATATCTCCGTGGTGGGCTCTCTGCCTTCCATTGCTGGAAACCGTCATCTTGTAGAGTTTGACATTTCCCCATCACTTTGCTTTTCAGTATTATCTATTTCCCCAATGTACGTAATGACTTAAGACTCAATTTTGACTTTTTGCTATATGTCCACAAGGTCCAACCTTGAGCTAGGGATAGGTTTGGAGATGCAAGATGTTAGGCCGGCTGGTGTTTAAAGTCTAAATCAGAATCTAATTTTATGCAAGGTGTAATGTTCGTTTACTAAAAGCAGCTTAGAGATTGTGAGCTGCGAAATATCATGTGAAGGGGAAATACAAAATCCATCGTGGAAAGAGTGAATTAATGTGTTCTTTTCTTAAACGTCTCCCTCTATTTCATTAAAGCGTAGTTTTAATGCTGAAGAAAAAGAGGCATGAGGCCTGTTTAGCTAAACAGTCATTGCTAAAAGCATCACGCTGGGATGTTTCATCCGCAACCCCTCGCCTCCCCACCTCCGGCTCCTCTCAGCTCATGTGAATAAGCAGGTTGGCAGAGACGCACCTTCAAGACTGAAAAGGTCGTAATATCTTGATTCAAGACCTCATAGCTACGGAATTTATTGTCTTACCACTGGGTCAAAAAAAGTGTGGGTTTTTTCCGCCTTCTAGTTTGACCTTCCACGAGCCCTCTACTCCTCTCAGACCTCCTGGCATAGAGCAGAAGTGAGAGGAACTAACTGGAGTCACCAATTTCACTTCACATCCATCCCTGGGCTTCTTAAAGATGGCGGCTAAGGTTAGAAGGGTTGGCTGTACCCTTGAACTGGAGTGAATAAAGGAGTGCAATCTCCTTCCCCTCTGATAGTAAGGTTCTGGCCACAGGAGAATGAGAAGAATTAGGAATGGATGGTCATGGACTGCCATTGGGTTTTTGCATACCTAACAGCCCTTTCTCCTTCTGGTAACAGAATTCCTCTTTTCCATGGGAAAATTCCTCCTTCACATGTGGTTGGGATAGAGTTGCCCCTGTGCCTCACCACGGAGTACCTTTCTCCCTCCCACCTGAGGCCTGAAGTGGTTGGCTCAGGGAGAGGCATACAACCCCAGGGGCTCAATCAGCAACCTCCCTGGTACTTTTCTGCCAGAGCTGCAAGAAACCTTGTTCTTCCACTGGAATTGCTAAGCCAGCTGGATGGGAACCCTGGGCTGTGGAATATCATGATTATCATCACACTGAAAGAGCCTATATGAGAGAGGGAGAGATGTATGGAGCCCTGGTGATGTTCTTTGAGTGAGCCCTGGATGCAGCCAAGTCTGATATTGAGTCAATAAAACCCTTCCCCTGCCTTGTTTTCCCTTAGGTTAGTTGGGGGCAGCTTTCCGTCACTTGCAACCCAAAAATCCCTGACTACTCAAATTGTACATTTATCCTTGGGATTTATGCCGTGGTAGAGAAAACACTGTTGACGCCCCACCCAGAGGTGCACCTTTCCAGCTAGCGTACCCATTCCCCAGTTGCCATGGAGTTATGCTAATGACATGCGTATTCCCTCGGTTGACAAAGAACCTTCACCCTGAGATACCTAAGAAGTCACAACCCACCCAGGGGTCAGTCACTGACCAACTGATACAGTCCTCCTGTCTCAAGGTGGGACCACTCTGCAGAGCAACTTATGACCTAGGGCTTTCCATGGATCCACCAAGGCTAGACTAGCTGAGGACCCTTCCTGGCTAAGCTCCGCCCCCTCCTTACCCTGCTGCACCTGCTTCCGTTCAGAGTTTTCCTGAGGAGCTCAATAAATCCTAGGCACCTGAGTCCCTGTCAGCCTTTGCTTTCAGGGAATACAACCTAAGACACACACAGTCATTTTAAACAAATCAGTTTGTGGGAATTCCCTGGAGGTCCAGTGGTTAGGACTCTGTGCTTTCACTGCAGCAGCCCGGGGTTCAAGCCCTGGTTGGGGAATTAAGATCCTGTAAGCCATGTGGCATGGCCAAAAAAAAAAAAATTAGTTTGTATTTTAATCAAAGAAATATATTACATGATTAAAAGTATAAAGGTATATGGGACTTCCCTGGCAGTCCAGTGGTTAAGACTTCTCCCAATGCAGGGGGTGCAGGTTCGATCTCTGGTCAGGGAGCTAAGATCCCACATGCCTGGCAGCCAAAAACAACCAAAACATAAAACAGAAGTAATATTGTCTCAAATTCAATTAAGACTTTAAAAATGGTCCACATCAAAAAAAAAAAAAAAAAAAACGTAAAAAGGTATGAAAAGGATTTTGCTGGTTACCAGCAGTCCCCTGCCCAATCCTTCTCCACCCCAGTCAGAGAGGCAATCACTCTTGATTCTAATTCCCTGAGTGTTTATCTCATTGTTTTAAATAACATGCATATCCTGTTATTCCCATTTTTTTTTTTTTTTTTTTTTTGCGTTACACGGGCCTCTCACTGTTGTGGCCTTTCCCATTGCGGAGCACAGGCTCCGGACGCGCAGGCTCAGCGGCCATGGCTCACGGGCCCAGCCGCTCCGCGGCACGTGGGATCTTCCTGGACTGGGGCACGAACCCGTGTCCCCTGCATCGGCAGGCGGACTCTCAACCACTGCGCCACCAGGGAAGCCCTGTTATTCCCATTTTAAACATTATCTATTGACTTCCCACAATAACAAAGGAGAATTTAGCTCATTTACACCGCTTCTGCTATCCTTCACCAGCCCCCCATGACACACCAACATCGTATATCAGAACTTTTGGTTAAATCAACAGTCGTTTTTTATATTATAGTGTCTATTATGACCTATAACCATTTTTCATCAAATTTAAGATGCCATCAGTTGTAAGACATACTATTATTTTGTATGCTACTCACAAGAAAAATTTAAGCATGACATACCATCAATTATATACTGCATCCCAGTTTCAGAAATAACATGGGGTGAAAAAAAAATGTTTTGTCAGTCTACCTCCCCAAACTAGAAGATCAGATCCATAAAAGCAAGCACTCGGTCTGTTTCATTCACTGCTGCAAGCACAGTAGCTGGCACACAGTGGATGTCCAAGAGGCACTTTTGGTTGAAGATGCCAATAGTGCCAGAAAGGGCACACATCACTTTCATGCACAACTCAGCGGTCAGAAGAAATCACACGGCCCTGCCCAACGGCAAGGGGACAGGAAGTGCAGGCTTCCAGGAGCCTGGAAGGAGAGCAGAGGCAGGTATTGACGAGCACTGGTGATGTCTATCCTGACTACCCACTGAACATCTCCATCGCTGTGGCCCACAGGCATCCCACATTCAACAAGTCTGAAACAGAATGGGTCTTCTATCCAACCCACCTTACCTGAGCCTGAACTGTGTATTTTTTCTCTCAGCAATACATAAACACGATTCATCCAGTTTGCCCAAGCCTGAAACTTGGTGGCTACCCTCTCCCTTTCTCTTTAAACAGAACTGGTCATAAAATCTTTTTGATTCTGTTACCTTAGGATATTTTGATTTGGATCTCCCTCTCCATCTCTAATATCATATTCGTTTCAGCCTGTCTTGCTTTTTAAAAGAGGCTTATTTTAAGCAGAGGGTAGAGTGGTGGTTACCAGGGACTGGGGTGGGGAGGGATGAAGAAAATGGGGAGATGTTGGTCCAAGGGTACAAACTTCCAGTTATAAGATGAAGAAGTTCCCGAAATCTCATGTACAACATGGTGACTATAGTTAACAATAATACTGTACTATATACTTGAAACTTGCTAAGAGAATATATCTTAAATTTTTTCACCACAGAAAAGAAATGGTCATTATGTGACATGATGGAGGTGTTAGCTAATCTATAGTGGTCACCATTTTGCAATATATAAGTGTATCCCATCAACACATTGTACACCTTAAACTTACACAGTGTTCTGTGTCAACTATATCTCAGCAAACCTGGGGAAAAAGGCTTCTCTTGATCCCTTCAGTCTTCATGCTGCAACCTGTTCTCTCTGCAGCTGTCAGAAGTAACCTCTAAAATTCAAATAGCGAATGTCACTCCAGTGCTGTCTTGAGGCTATGGTTCAAGCTCCTTGGGGTTGTAAAGATGTTTGTCGTTCGTTCCATAAGTGAGAGATTAACCTCCTCTACTGTGAACCCTCCCAAAGCTCCGCATTTCACAGTTAAGATCTAATATCCATCCTTCCAGGGTCCCACAGGAACTAACACAGTCTGCCCCCACCAAACACCCCTCTCTCTGTCCTCACCTCCTCACCTGCCCCTTGCTTACCTGTTCCAGCCATGCTGGCCTTCTCACCGTCCCTCATATACTGCATTGGACCTTGCATTGGCTGGACCATCTACTTAGAATCCTCTTTCCCCAGCTATCTGTGTGATTAACTCCCTCATTTCCTTCAAACTTTTGCTCAGAAATCACCTTCTCAGCTCTTCTCACCCCATCCTCTCCCCACTTCTGATCCTACTTACTCTTCTTTTATCTTATTTTATCTTCCTCAATTTTATCTTCCTACAATACCTTCTGACATACAATTTATCTTTTTATTTTTCCTTGTCATTATTTACACTGTCTTCTCCCTACTAATCTCCATGAAGGTAGGAGACAATTGTCCATTTTGTTCACTGATGTGTCCCAAGCCCTTAAAGAGGACTAGCACATAGTAGGTGCTAAATGAATACATGAAAGATTGAAAGAACAAATCTCTATTACATTACCTTGCATGGAATACTATAATTATCAGTTGGCTTTTCTGCTGCTCCCACTCAAGTATGGATTATTTTATCTCTATAACCCCCTATGACGCTTGACACATACATGCTCAATACCTATTTGGTGAATCTATAATGTAGGGTAAAACTGTCACTCTATTCATAAGGATACTGAGGCCCACAGGGCTTGCTCCATGTCACACAGGGAATAAACGTTGGGGCCGAAACTAGACTTTAGGACTTCCATATCTCTGAGCTGAATCTCTCCACTACACAGCCCAACTCTACTAAAAATATTTTAAGGTACATCTTCTCTTCCATCTATGGTGTAATTTCTTGAGACGGGGCAAGGTACCAAGCTGCTTTGAAGCTCCAATAGTGCTAGGTAGACATAATACTTATTCAATAAATATTTGTGATTTGAGTGCTCGATAAAAATATTATTATGGTTAGCATTGTTTCCACTTTTAATGACAGAAATGATAATAACCTCCCAGCAGTCTGCTTTAAATAGGTTCAAGACACTGAAATACAATTTTAACAGGGTCTTCCATCAGCTTGCTCCCCGGAGAGATGAAATGAGTTCATAATGAGATTCCTGCAATGAGTCCAAAAGCAGAGGGAATGAATACGGGGTTTTTCTGCAGTAGACACAGATGTTTCACTGGCATGTGGCCACCCATTTTTTTCTCTGCTACTCAGGCCATGGGGGGAGGGGCAGTAGGGTGAGTCCCATCCCATTGCTGAGCACCATCCTCTCTCCGGGGCATCACCTCTTCTGGTCTGGTTCAGCTGTGGTTCAGGACTGGTACAAAGAACTGATTTTTACTCCTAATAAACGTAGTGTGCTACCAGCCAATGGAACATGTAGGTGTCTCAGAATCCCACACGGAATAGCAAATTGGTTAATTGCCAGAAACCACAAAAGGTTATTTTCTCAGTAAGAGATTTGTGCAAAGACTTATTGCAAGCTTCTGTTGCTAATATGTTTGACTTGCTTGATTTTAAAGTACAGGTTAATACCATCTGGTATCTTTAAGCTTTGGTGATCAAAGTGTGAGTTCAGTAGATTCTGGGCCAGAGGTGGGGGGCAAATTGAATGGGTAGGGGCAAGGTTTCATCATTTCCCTTTATGTAATTAACATATCATCAGGAAAAGCAATAGAGAAAATAGGGAAAGTTAGCCTGGATTGGAAGAGCTCTTGATAAGTTATTCTTCTTATTATTTTTTTTGATGTGGACCACTTTTAAAGTCTTTATTGAATTTGTTACAATATTGCTTCTCTTTTATGTTTTAGTTTTTTGGCCGCGAGGCACACTGGGATCTTAGATTCCCAAGGCTGGGATTGAACCCGCAACCCCTGCATTGGAAGGCGACGTCTTAACCACTGGACCACCAGGGAAGTCCCAGCTATTCTGTTCTTGATACACTGTTCTCCATCTAGGGTCAGTCGGGAGAAGACATCCCAATGACAAACGTCCAGAATGCTGTGCTATTTATTCCTACTCCTGAGCTAGAGTATCCAAGGGTGTTCTTCACCCTAAATGACTCTCTAAAATAAAGAAACGAATGCCCTTATTTCCTGAGCACATCTATGACTCTGCAGCATCATTTCTGACCCTGTCTAATGTGTCAAGCCACTGAGTTGCTCTAGTTCTGGCCAGGGTGACCGAGGGCGCTCTCCTCTGTGTGGGCAGTATCCACACTCATTCTCAGTGCTCCACTGGGGTCACCTCAGCACTTTACTGCATCCTCTGCATCCCCCGAATAGCACGACAAACAAACAAGCCCATGTAAAAGAGCTCAAACTCCGAAAGCACTGGGCGGTTGCATACATTTTGACAGATTTGTGATAAGACAGAGGGGAGAGCTATATTACAGTCACTCAGCAAAATTTTATCAAGAGCCTTCTAATTTCCCCTTAAGACCCAGGGGTTTGCCCTTCCCACTAAGCCGACTCTCAGCTACTTGGAGTTCAGCCTCACTGTCTCCTCACCTCCCTTTTTCCCATGGAAAAATTTAGAGCTTCTCTTATGTCCTTCCATTTTCATCCTCACAAAAGAACTTCCTTGGCATCCATCTTTCTTAGAAGAGGGGGGATTGAAAAATGTCCTTTGGGGGGTTAAAATAAATAAGTCATGGGGATGTGATGTACAACATGGAGACTATAGTTGATGATACTGTGCTGCGTATTTGCAAGTTGCTGAGAGTAGATCTTGAAAGTTCTCATCATAAGAAAAAACAAAAGTTTTGTAACTGTGTAGGATAACAGATGTTAACTAGACTTATGTCGATTGTTTTGCAATATATACAAATAGCAAATCATTAGATTGTACATCTTAAACTAATATAATGTTATATATCTATTGCACCTCAATAAGAAAAAAGGAAAAAGAGCCCAATAATAATTGGATAGTGGCATTAGACTTGTACCTAAGTTTTCTGACCTAAGTCAAATGCTATTTCTATTGAATTGTGCATTTTGTCTAAAACAACATTAAAATCTATTTGGGGAAAAAAAGAAAATGACATTTTTTCCTTTGTAACATTATGTGAAGGGGGTTGTTTAATGGGTGTTAAGTGCTGAGACATGGGTTACTTAGGCACTGAATGACACATGATTCAGCTCTGGTTAGGATCATGTTCTAGTGAGGACTTCCGGGTCCAGGGATAAGATACTGGCTGGGAATTCAGATATGTGAAGGAAGTCTCTTTACCCCTTTCCTCCTAGATAAAGTGGGGTTAATAACACCTTCCCTGCCTCCTCTGCAAGGTGGGATTCTACATGAGAAAGTGTGAGAGAGAATAATTAACAGACCCTGTGAAATTGCATCATCCTGGCTAGTATCTGGGATTCCCTTCCCACTCTCACAGCTTCTAGTGGTTTCTATCTGTAATTGTTGTCTCCTTTCCCCATAGTGGCCTAAGGAAAGCCAGATACAACCTCCAAACATCTGAGCTGCTGGAACTATTAGCACATCCACATCCATCTAGTGCGGTGCTTTCCTTATTACCCCTTTCTCCCTACCATTCTTATTACTAAGAGATACATTGCATTGAAACTAACAATCATTCCCTTTCTATTCCTGGTATTATTTCTCTTCACTGAGAGTGTATTTGCCAAGGTTTCTAAGGAAAACGCAGGGAATTATAGTCATAATTGTAAGACTAATTACATTCTAGTGGAACGGGGATGACTCTCAAGTTAAAAAAAAATGGTAGTAATGTATGAGATATCTTTTATTATTCTCAGCAAAAGTGTTTCTTAAAGGAGATTTCACCAAATAATTTTTCTATTAACTTGACACCCGGTTTAGCCACACAGGCACAAAAAAATGGCAAAGCAGAGGCGGGATTGAAAGTCTAATTAGATTTGGAGGATTTTGTTTCTCTTCCTCTTTTTCTCTCCCTGTTTTGCTCTGATTTATTGTGGTCATGGTGGGAAGGAGATGATCTTCCATCCGGGCATTTGTTGCCACTAAGAAAGAAAAAAACAAGAGTGGGTGGAATTTATCTTCGATGCCAAATGCTTTTGCAAAGCCTTTCAAAGGACATTGGTCTACTTGGTTTCATTTTCAGAAAATTCATCTCAAAAAAGTTCAAAGCTCTTAGCACTGCCTTGACAATATCCCTAAATCTCCTGGGCTTCTGTCTGAGTTCTGACTTTCTGAAACCCCTTTCTTGTCTGTCTCTTTCATACATGATGGACCTGTTGATTCCACAGCATGACAGCACACGATTCCATCTGTCACGATGGCATGGTGCTCTTGCTGCAGGATGACATGCCAATAGCCACCAGCCCAGTGCCAGCCAAAGTGGCATTAGCAACAATGCCCTGCGTGACACAGTAAACTGTATACCATTCAGCAAGAAGGTCTTCCCAGCCAGGGAAGGCACAAGCTGCCGAATGAGGAACACGTTTCTCACTATGGCAAGTCACGCGTGGCCCATTTCAGTGTAGACCCTGTCCCCTTGGTGATATTGGCTCTGTCTGCAGGAGCTACTGTGATGGCAGCACCTCCATACTAACAGGGCACACCCTGCCATGGAGAACTAGCGATCACCGGAACGCCCGTAGGGTAACCAACTGTCCTGATGTGCCAGGGACTGAGGGGTTTCCTGGGATGCAGGACTTCAGTGCTAAAAACAAGTCTCAAGCCAACAGGGATGAGTTGGTCACCCTCTCTGTGTCGGCATCACTGGCCCCACCAGGTAAATTCTTCCTGGTCCTGTCTGTGTCTCCATCCAACCTTGTCTCCATTTCCATTTTATAGTAGGCGTCCTCTGAGATGGCTCCAGCGATCTCCACCTTCTATTTCTCACGCTTTTGGTAATTCCCTCCCCCTGAGCATGAGCTGGATGTATTCTCTCCCTTCTAATGAGAAGAGGGCAGAGGTGAAAGGATGTTACTCCTGAGGTTAATTTCAAAAAAAGCCTATGGCTTCCACCTTGGGTACTCCCTCCCCTCTTTCCTCCTCCTCCCTCGCTCTCAGCCCCCCCACTTCCTCTCTCCCTCTGAAGATAACCAGCTGCCTGGTTTCCAGCAGCCCTATGGAGAAGCCCACTTGGCAAGGAATCCCTGTCTCTACCCCAGCCAGCAAGGGTCTAAGACCTGCCAACAGCCACCTGATTGAGTTTGGACACAGATCCTCCCTCTGTCCAGCCTTGAGCTAACTGCAGCCCCTGATGACACCTTGCCTGTCGCCTTGTGAGAGAGCCTCAGCTAAGCATGCTGGGGTTCCCAGCACACAAACACGGAGACAACGCAAGTTTGTTTTTTAAGCCACTAAGTTTTGCGGTATCTTGTTACATGGGAATAGATAACTATTCAACTTTAAAATATGAGGGAGCCAGGCTGTTCAGAAACTCACTGGACTCAGAGTATCACACCATTTAGCATTTACAGGTAGGACCCGAGAGCTCAACCATTTGGACCAATTCATTAGGAAGGTGAAGAGTCTGAGCTCAAAGGAGGCCAGGGGACTTGTTAGAAAGCAAACAGAGACAGCTGGCCCAGGTCTTCTGATTCCCGCTCTGGTGCTGGTTCTGGTCAGTGGGGCCACCCAGCTCCTGCGACCTCTGATTTGGTTCACAAAAGGAGACTGCCCCTCCGAGATTTACAGGGAGAGACTTTATCTCCAGCTTTGTCACAGGGTTGATAGACTTAATAAAATCTTTTATACATGATCTAGAAACACTGCAGATTTTTCCTGGCTCTGACAATCAAGAAGCCTCTTATCCTCTTTAAATCAGATCTCTCCAGAGGGAACAAACTATCATCTCAATTTAATTCAGCATGTATTCCTAGAGCACCTATACCATCGTCTGTTCTAGAAGGGCTGGAACAGAAGAAGGAAGGATTGGAAAAAATATATGACATGATTATTATCCTCAAGGAACATTTCTGGGTGGAAAGTATAATCATAGTCATAATAACATTTCGCACTATGTTTATCTATATCTGTTTATCTATAATGCATTATTTCTTTTATTTAAAAATATCTGAAAAATGGTGAAATGTTAACAGTTGTTAATTCTGAGTGGTGAGCACATCGTTGTTATATTATTTTCTTTTTAAAAATAGACACTATGTTTTTTTAATAATATATGTTATCATGTATATTAAAACATACATTATATTTTTAAAATATATATATTATAATGTATATAAGTATACATTATATTTTCTGTATGTATTTTTTCAAATTAAAAGTATCTGATATTTAATGAGGATTTACTATCTCCAAGGCACTCTAACAAGCACTTTAACATAGGATTTCTCATTGAATCCTTCCACCAATCCTGGGAGGAAAGTACTGTTCTTACCTTGTCCCAGTTCAGAAAGGTTGAGTAATTTATTCTAAGTCACACAGCTGATTAATGGAATTAAAATTTAGTTCTGTCTTGTTCCAAAACCAGTGATCTCAATCACCAAGCTTAAATTCTTACCAACAAGAAGTATGTCTAGTTGGGGAAATAAGAGATACATGTGCAAAATAAGTTCAGACAACTTTAGTAAGCTGCCACACTAGATATAACCGAAAGGGCACACACAAGGTACTGAGTTAACAGTCAGGAAAGTGAGAAATCAATACCAGCTAAGCAAATAAGAGAAGGCTTCATGAAATAGATTCATTCATTCATTCAACTACTATTTCTTGAGCACCTGTTCTATGCCAAGCACAGGTGCTGGGGGATTAAATGTTGAACAAGACAAGCACTGATCCAGTGGCGTTCACACTTAGTGGGGAGGGGTAGACAATCAATAAATACACGAATAAGGTAATTTCAAATTAAGATAAATGCTATGGAAAAAATAAAATGGAATGAAAGAGTCACAGAAGCGTAGGCTCTTAGATTAATTGGTTTGGAAGACCCTGTTGATTAAAGTTTGAAATCAGTTTCCCTTTCTGCCTCATTCCTCTGAAATGGAGACCTTCATAGGACCAGGGGACCCAAAATTGTAACGGATGAGGCTTCTGGAGAGGGGACCAACATGTGAAAATTGACTATGTCAAGTTAGAGCACAAGATTCTTGTACACATATAATCTCATTTAGTGATATTTGGGTATGTTAGCACTAGGTAGGAATGGAATAGGAAGAACATGAGAGAAAGAAAAGTGAGAGAAAGAAAAGCATCCTGAGTCTGGGCAACAGACCAGATAAGGGAGGGCACAGGATACACATTGGGAGTTAGGGTATTTCAGACAGATAAAGGAGGATTGGGAACTTCTCTGGTGGTCCAGTGGTTAAGCCTCTGTGCTTCCACTGCAGGGAGCATGGGTTTGATCCCTGGTTGAGGAGCTAAGATCCCGCATGCTGCACAGCATGGCCAAAAAAAAATTGGTTTAATTAAAAAAAAAGAAGGATAGAACTTTGAAAGTCAGGGTGTGGCCTTGGATAAAAAAAATGATAGCCAGAGTAGGTACTGCACAAGAGAATAAAATGGTGAAAGTGGGGGCTTCCCTGGCGCAGTGGTTGAGAGTCCGCCTGCCGATGAAGGGGACATGGGTTCGTGCCCCGGTCCGGGAGGATCCCACATGCCGCGGAGCGGCTGGGCCCGTGAGCCATGGCTGCTGAGCCTGCGCGTCCAGAGCCTGTGCTCCGCAACGGGAGAGGCCACAACAGTGAGAGGCCAGCGTACCGCAAAAAAAAAAAAAAAAAAAAAGATGAAAGTGGTATCTTAAGTGGCTCATCCTGGCCACAGATCACGCAGGGTAGATAGCAGTGGGAGGCAAGAAAATCTTCCCGGAGACTGTAGTTCAGATAAGCCATACAGAATCCTCATCTAAGAAGGCAGGCACAGGGAATGGAGGGATGTATCTGAGAGAACCTGCAGAAAGTTAACTGCCCAACGCCAAGGGGTAGGGCTGGGAGACCTTCGAAAGTAAGTGAGCTCTCAGTTGGAGGTGGCAGCATTACTTTTGCCCAACAATTCTGGAGGATGGGGTTGTTCTGGTCTGCTGATGTCTGAACAGATTGTGAAAATGATCTCTCCAACTTTTTGGTTTTGGACTTGAGATGGAAATTTTCTCTGAACTACTTACATGGGTAAGTGGGAGGATGACACGTAGGACTTCAGCTTCCGGGGGGCAAGAGAGCTGCTGCACAGATGGATGTCTTACAGAATACAGACTACAATCAACTCCAGCCTTTAGAAGATTTCCTTTCTCACAAAAACTTGTTTCACCCTTTGAGAAATAACAAAAGAACTTGGGCCATATGCTTCAAATATCACTAGCGCTCCAGTACTTTCCAAAGATATTTAAACTCCTATTCCCTCTCCTATAATTAACACCATACTCACCAACATATATAGGCTTTAATAAGATTCTGGGTTCCAAAGAGATTTGCCCAAGTTACCTCAAGGGAAGGGTGAAGCATTGTAAGGATTTGTAATAGGATGTAAATGTGGGACTCTTCCTGTCTCAGAATTTTGGATCAGGCTCCCCAGCTTATGACTATAGGTGCAAAATACCTTTGCATTCTAAACTGCGTTGCTAGACCATTGACATAGGCCATGCAAAAAGGGGTGATAAAAAACATTTTGGCCGGCACTGGCGTGTCACCCATCTTCAGGCGATATAAGAGAAGGCAAATTTATTAAGGGGAATAGAGGTCAAGATTTGGGATATCTTTGGAAAGGGCCTTTGGCATGTTATTTACCCACTCTCCTCAACCCACCCCTTTTCCAACTGTGGTTGGTGCTCTGCCCCACCCCCTTGCCTTTACCGCTTCAGTGGGCACTGATCCCACCTCCTACTGCCCGCCCTGTGTTTCTTTGCCTGAGTGCTTTCTCTGGCTCTCACAACCCAGATCGTAAGTGTTGGAAATCAATACCTCCCCACCCTCAAACCCAGGGAGCAGCCTCCAACCAGTGACTGCTAGGAGTTGGTATTTAAGTACCCCAGCCCCCTTGCCCTTTGGGTAGGGTATGCTTCTGGAGAACCCAACATGCAACACTGTTCTATGTGATTTCAGTACTCAGAAATGCGAGGAGATTTCTTCTTTTTCCTAGCACATGGTCAGTTTTATAAATTTTCCATAGGCTCTTAAAAAGCATAATCATGCTAAATACTGTGTTGCTGGGTGCTATTAGGCAAAGTTTGTAAGTTAAATTGTTAACGATTCTAGTCTTCCATATTTTTACTGAAAGTAAGTTTTATGAACCTGACAATAGCTACAAGATTCAGAATAAGTATAGCTCAGAATCCAGGTGTCATAATGAAATCACAACAGGCCTCTGAAAAGAGAATTTAAGGAATGAGAAGTATCCAGCATGGCTACTGAGTAAAAAATTAATTAATAAAGGGAGGGAAGATAGCTGAAAAAAAAATAACTCGTTATTACAACAAAAGATCCTAGTGGAAGCAGTAAAATGGCAATTGCTACTATAGTTTTAATTATGTTTGCCTGCCTTATGGGGCCAAGCCAGCAAATGAATTTTTAAGAAAAGTATCCCAGAGATGATATAGGAGGTAGTGGTATAATAATCTAAGCTTCCTGCACCTTGCTCTTTCCCTAAATAAAAGGTCTATTCCTCAGGGAAATGATAATAATTATAATGACAGTAATGACAGCGTAGCTAACAGTTTTTGAGCACTTAAGTATGTAATGTGCAATGCAGCGTCACATGGTTTTCTCATTTAATCCTCCCAATAATCCTTTGACACGGATCTGACTGTATAGGACTCTCCCTATATACCACTTCAAATCCTCTGAGCCTCACTTATCGGATAATCTAGCCAATGTTCAGTGACCAGTCCTGCACAGGGTCCAACCAGCTTCATACAGATGTACCCTGGTGATATCTGCCCTCAGTCACATGCTTTCTACCCTGGAGCCTCTCTTCCTATGCTCAGCATGGGTTGTTATGAGAAAGTCCCTGAATGTGTCATTGGGATGGATATTGTCAGAAGTTGGAAGAATCCCATTGTTAGTTCTCTGACCTCTAGAATAAAAGCCTGCTATGATAGGAATGATAGGAAAGACAGTGTGGAGGCCCTTGTCACTGTCTTCCTCCCTCAGTTTTCTGGCTAAGACAGTAAAACAATCATAGATGTCAGAGGGAATTGTGAGATTAGTGCTACCATCAGAGGTTTAAAAGATGCAGGGGTAGCGGTTCCTGTAATAGTCACATTCAGTTCCTCTATCTGGATGCTGTAAAACAAAAAAGAAAACAGAAAATCCAAGATAGATCCTGGTGGATGACAGCCATAAACCTTAATCAGGTGGTAGCCTCAAATAGCGGCTGCTGCGCCAGCTGTGGTTGCCTTACTAAAGCAGATCAACCCAGCCCCTAATTCTTGATATGTGGCTATTGATCTGGCAAGTGCCTTCTTCCCCATCCAGATCAGTATGGGGAGGATCAGAATCAGTTTGGTTTTACGTGAGAGGGACAGAAGCTCATTCACTGCCTTGCCCCAGGGCTGTGCTAACTTTTCTAGTCTCTGCCCTAATAGAGTCTGCAAGGACTTGATTGTTCTGACATTCCCCCAGGACATTAGTACCATCATACTAAGGGGATCTGGTGAGAATGGGATGGCAAATGTCCCAGATGCCCTTGTAAGTGAGCCACTGCATGGAGATAAATTCTACAAAGACTCAGGTTGAAGCACTACCAATGTAATTACTTACTAATGATTTTTAAAAATTTAAATTAAAAAAAATTTAAACTTTTATCATAGACAATTACACTCATATACAAAATTAATGAAAGTAATATAACAAATCACCACGTATCCCTAACCTAACTTCAACAATTATCAACTCACTGACAATTTTTTTCATCTGTAACTTCATTCATTTTCCACCTCCCCTATTATTTTGAAACAAATCCCAGACATTATATACTTTCACTCATAAATATTCCAAATATACTTCTAAAAGACAATACTTTTTTTGAACATAATTACAATATTATGTTCACATCTAAAAATACTTAGTAATTCCTTAATATCAAATATTCAGTCATTTTTCAAATTTCCAGTTGTTTCATAAATGTCACAAAAGAGTTTTAAGTTGGTTGTTTGAATAAAGATAAAAATAAAACCTACACATTGCAATTAGTTAATGTGTTTTTAAAGTCTCTTCTAATTTATCAGTTCCCCTTGCATCTGCCTGGTTTTTTCCCTTGCAATGTATTTGCTAAAGAAACTCGGTCATTTTTCCTGCAGGTTGAATTTTGTTAATGGCATCCCTGTGGTGTCTCTTGGCACGTTCCTCCTGGGATGTCCCTGGATATCCGTTCTGAGGTAGAGGACAAGTTTTTGTACCTTATACCTCCTATCATTAAAAAGGAGGCACAATGTTTCATGAACCTTTTTGGATATTGGAAGCAGCATGCCCTTCACTTGAAAATACTATTCTGACCAATTTGTCAGGTGACCAGAAAGGTTTCCATTTTCAAGTGGGATCTGGAACACAAAAACAATTCAGCAACAAGTCTGGACTGTGGGGCAAATTGCCCTGTTGCTTGGGCCACATGACCAGCAGATTGAACAGTGCTAGGGAGATCCCTGGTGGGTAAGAGTGCTATGTGAAGGACTTCCCTGGTGGCGCAGTGGTTAAGAATCTGCCTGCCAATGCAGGGGACACGGGTTTGAGCCCTGGTCCGGGAAGATCCCACAAGCCGCAGAGCAACTAAGCCCGTGCACCACAACTACTGAGCTTGCGCTCTAGAGCCCATGAGCCACAACTACTGAGCCCGTGTGCTACAACTACTGAAGCCTGCGTGCCTAGAGCCTGTGCTCCGCAACAAGAGAAGCCACCGCAATGAGAAACCCGCGCACCGCAATGAAGAGTAGCCCGTGCTTGCTGCAACTAGAGATAGCCCGTGCGCAGCAACGAAGACCCAACACAGCCTAAAGTAAATATAAATAAATAAATTTTAAAAAGAAAAAGAAGTATGCTATGTGAAGAGTGGGGCAAACCCTGACATGAGGATTATAGCAAGTTTCTGGAGCAAGACCGTACCGTCTGAATCAGAGAATCGCTCTCCTTTTTAGTAATAGTTCCTGGTGTGCTCATGGGACCTCGTAGAGATCTAACATCCGGGATGCCAAATGGCTATGAAATCCAAACTAACTGTTCTAAGCTCACCACTACCAGAACCATCAAATCATAAAGTCAGTTTGCATAACGAACAGTACATTTGGGATCCTATCAGCAGGTTCGGAATGCACAAGCAAATTTCGTGATTAGGTGGCCTGGCTCCATTGTCCCCATGTTTCACCAGCATTTGTGCCTCGGCTCACACTGATGACTTCATGGAGTGGGAGGAGGGTGTCCCTACACCCAAATAATAGAGGAAGATAGAATTTGCATCACAGATGGGTTGGCACTATATGTCAGTGCTGGATTTTATCCCAAAGTGGATTTTTTAAGTACAGTGGTAAAGGGAAATTTTCTCTTTCTCTGGAAAGAGAAGTAGCCTGAGGTATGGCCAAACACAGATTCCTGGGGAGTGGTGAAAGCTTTGGATGGTTGGTCAGGGACTTGAAAGGAATGAGACTGGAAGATATAAGACAGAGAAGTCTGGGGAAAAGACATGTGGATGGAGCTCTAGGGGTAAATAGAAAGTGTGTAGATCTTTGTGTCTCACACTGATGCCCAACAGAGAGCATCCCTTGCAGAGGAGGCTTTCAACAGTCAGGTGGGTAGACAGGATGACTCACCCCGTGGATGTCAGCCTGTCTCCTCCTAAGCCATTCCAGGGGTGGACAGTGACTCTAGAAGCAGTAACCATGGTGGCAGGGATGGAGATTGTGTGTGGGTCCCTCCAACAAGGCTGAACATTAAATGTCCAATCTGCAAACAATGACCCTGAGCCCTTGATACGGCACCATTCCTCAAGGACTCCACCCAGGCATATGGTGGCAGGTTGATTCTATCAGATCCTTCTGCCCTAGAGGGAGCAGAAATTTGCCCTTAACAGAACTGACCCTTGCTCCATATAGGTGTTTGCCTTTCCAGCCCACAGTGCCTCCACTAGAGCCACTGTTATCGATCTACAGAATGTTGAATCTATTAACATAATATACAGTACAACATTGCCTTAGTAGGAAAGGTGCTTTGTTATGGAAGACAGGTGCAACAATGGATACAGGACCACAGGATCCTCTGGTGTCTGTCTATGTATCCCATTATTCAGAAGCAACCAGTCTAAAAGAATACTATATTGAGGAGTGTCATCCCCAATTAGGCTCCATCTCAGGGCTAACACCCTGTTGGTTTGTGACATTTTGCTCCAGGCTATAGTATACGCATTGAGCCAAAAGAAGATACATGGAACTGTCTCCCCAATATCTAGACTACATGGTGAGGGGGGGTGCTTGTGCCAGGGGATTCAGTCATTGAACTTGCACCTGATCGCTTTGAGATCCTCATGCTGAAGGACAAGGAGACTAAGAAAGGAACTATTATACTGGCAAGGGTGATGGACCCTGATTGCCACAAGGAGCTACTGCTATACAGCTCAAGTAGGGAAGACTAAGTCTGCAACCCCAGGGATTCAATGAGGGCATCTTAGTGATGATGAGTGAGGATTGCAGTGATCACTGCCTGGCAAGGACAAGACAACCACAGCTTAGACTGTTCAGAGATGAATATCTGAATCACCCCCCAACAAAGGAAGCAAAGGGGGTAGGAACCAATAGATAAATGTTTCCCATCCCTCACTACTCCCCAGACAAGTGAATCCGAGTTGCACATCATACATTTCTTTTCAGGAAGTCTCGCAGAATCAAGTAGCTAGTTGCTTATCGCCGAGGCCCGCTCAAATGTACATCCGCAATGGGCTCTCCCGCCTTTCCGTCTTCACTTACCCATTTGCCCCATCCTTTACTCTTGTTCTCTGCAATGACATTCCCCAGTAAAGTAGTTGCACATAGGCCTCTGTCTTAGGCTTTGTTTTCTGGGAACCCAGGCTGAGGCCGATACTATTGTTATTTCCATTTTACAGATGTCAGTTGATTAGTTGTCCATGGTTACACAACCACTGAACAGTGTACTAGGATTGAGCCCTAGTCTGCCTGACACCAAAGGCTGTGCTCTAAACCATTGCTATCCAGTAGAACTTTCTATAATCATGAAAATGTTCCTAATTGCCCTATCCAATGTGATAGCCACGAGCCACACGTGACATTGAGACTTGACATGTAGTTAGTACAATTCAGGAACTGAGTTTTTAATTTTATTTAATTTGAAGTTATTTAAAATTAGTCACACGCAGCTAGTGACTATCACGTTGGATGGTCCCTGATTATCCAAACCAAACAGCTCAGAAATCATTTTTCTCAATTGCCACCTAGGAAAGATTGAGGGTAAGTTATGAGGCACCACTGATTACATATTCATAAAACAATCTGCAAGCATAGTAGCTAAAACCAATAAAGGTGCATTTGATTACTCTTGCTGAGATCTAATTGCCAAAAGAGCCTCATGTCATAGGTTAGAAATTTATCTGACACATTCAGCACAAATTAGGAAGCAGACATTGTGCTAGGCAGCAGAGTGACAGTGGTAAATGAGAGAGATGTGATCCTTGCCCCTCTCGTGGATAAAATCAAGTGCAGATATTGCAGAAATGTTATCACTTTTTTGCCTTCCCTCATCACCAAACAATCCATCTGTGTAGGATATCATTTTTCTCACCTACTTCCTTGATCTATGATACTTTCATTGTTGTGTTATCCTCCGACCCAACTTTTTCTGAAGCACTACATGTGAAAGAAGCATGGGCCCTGGAGTCAGATATACCTGGATTTAAATCAAATTCACCTTTGAAAGAGTTGCCCTATCTTATGTAGTTACTTACCACTCTGAGACTTAGTTTTTCTCATCTGTAAAATGGGGTTGTAAGCATTCAACGAAGTCATATAGTCCCATAGAAATGTTACCTCTCTTTTCTAGATTCTGACCTTTAGGAATTTCCTGTCCTAGTTCTCTTTAAACATTTATAAGAACTTTTCACAAAACAGTCAGGAGGCTGTTGGTGGTGACTGGTGAGCTACAAAATAATAGAAACAATTTACAAAGGGAGGTAAAGTTATAGTTCCGGTAATCACATAGCTTTTTCAAAAGGAAGAGAAAGTTTCAGACCCATAATCACATAGTCCTGCCACATTCACCATGGAAATGGGTTCAGGTTACTAACCAGAGGCATGTAAACACAAGATAATAAAAAATAAAGACAGGCTGCTGTCCTCCCCAGTACACACGAGGAATCTGCGATGGGAGAATAGGGGAGGAGGCATGGTACAGAAGACACCAAGGATGAGACTTTCATTGGTAAAGGTTTAATCTGGAGAATGTCATCACAATTGGACCTTGTCCTAAAGGCATGCTGGGTTCTCAGCTGCAGGACAAGATAAGAGGGAAGAAGCCACAAATAAGTAGGGCTGGGATTGAGGTGTTAACTTTGCTGTCTGAGTGGTCCTCAAGGGAGGGTAGCCAGTGGTCTTAGCACCAGTGAGGAAGGAAGGAAGGAAGGAAGGGAGGGAGGAAGGAAGGAAGAATGGAAGGAAGGAAGGGAATGAGGCAATTCCCAAGCCCAAAGGGCTAGAGCAAGTTCAGACTTAGTCTGGGATGGCATAAATAAGTCGGGGGTCTAGCCCACTGGGTGAGGCATGTCAGCAGAAGTTTCTATGATGCTGAGTTGCTTGAAGTATAAAAATGGCATTACCGACATTCAGAAGAGTCCATACGCATCAAAGCTCAACACTAGGTAGGAGAGTGTCACAGGTACCAGATAGGATATCACGGCCCCAGTCAAAAAGCCTAAGGTTCAGAGCATGGCTCTTGCCGCAGCGAAAACACTAGAGATCACAGCAAATAGTCAAGGTCATTTGGGCTTGACCCTGGTCCCTGATTAGCCTTTCTACTCTACCCTAACCCTGCCCCATCCAATACTATGGTTGACATAATGATTCCAGGAAATACTACTGTAAACCCCACCATAATGTCTTCAAGGGAAAGGTCCATTTATTATTTAGCCCTTTTGTATCTGCAGTTTCAAATGCAATGCCTAGTCTAGAGTGGGTCCACAAAGATGTCTGTTGAAAAAATGAGTGGGAAGGTTCTCCACAGGGATATTATATAGGAACTTACCTACTGAACCCAAGATAGTCCAATCAGATCAGTCCTATGGCTGGGCTCAGTTGCAACAATGTACTTGACTCTCTATTTACTCACGATTTGAAAGGTCATCATGGAAAACAGTAAGTCAGCCTCCAGACTTGATTTAATTTGGACCTTCTTCAACGATAACCATCCTACCTGGAGCTCTGTGAGACCAGAGCTTCATTCCCATCCCCAGGTCTCCTCATATAGACCAGGCTTCAAATGCTGGATTGAAGAACCAGGAAAAGATAGCCACAACCTAGGGGTGATAAGACTGTCTCTTTGTGCATCTGGTCATCCCATTTCATGAGCATCTGCTACATTGCTACTGGAATCTGGGCTCCAGTCACTGAGCAGAAGGCTCTCAGAGCAGCTAGCTCAAGAACCTCAAGTGGCCCTGACTGTGATAGTCACGAGGGGGGTGGTGCCCCAGCACTGCTCAACTCATAACTGAAATCTTGTTGAAGTTGCCCTTTGCTGCTTACTACACTCCAGGGTAGCTTTGAGTTCTACCAATCTGAATTCTGCAAGCACAGGTTCTTGAGAGACATCAAGTCCTGCCCATGTAGAATCAACAGTTGAAGCTGTGTCTGGAATCCCGATGGCTTGTGGGCATCTCTTTGTTTCAGGCTTAGGGGCTGTGTAGCCACCAGCAATAAGATTTGAGCTTCCATCTCTCAGCTTACATTTTGCATCTTCCAGAGCCTGTTGAATGAGTGTAACAAGCTTCCCGCCAAAGCACTGTCTAGAGGGGCTAGAGGAAGTAGGGATTCTGAGACTGCTGGCTTCTCCTTCCTCATGTAATTTCTATTCTTCTCTGGGAATCATCAGTGTTTGTCTGAAGAGCCCGATGACGGATGCTGCGATATACTACCCAGATCCCCCAGTGAATGCGTTTTCCTAGTTTACTATTCTTTTCTGGTTTATTACAGTCTGGGCGGCCCAGGATTGGACTGTGCATGTTAGTTAGTCAGCCTGTCTAGAAGGAGTTCCAGTTATAATTCCAAATGTTGACCTCTTCACTGACTTTCATAAGACCACAAGAAAAGTCATTTACCATTTCTCTGTCTTAGGGCCTTTATCTATTAAGGAGAAAGAAGGATATCAAACTGACTTTTGTGATTGGGGAGAAACATATTTGTTAGGTTGTCAAATTCTCAAACATAGGGAGTATGAAAGAAATGCGAAGCAATTGACATGACACATGTTGCTTACTGCAAATTCCAAATACAGCAATGGTGGGAAAATCTTTTCTATGACAGATGGGTAACTGTGGGCTTAACTCTTGTCTTTGATTTATCTTGTCTTTAAGAACAGTGAGCTTTTCTGCCCTTCAGTGTTTAAAACAAGAGGGAAGTTTAAGAGATTGACTCCGGAGTTTGAGAGTTTCAACCTTAAAAAAAAAAATTCTTTCCCCAAACAGCAGAACCTCAGAACTACTGCTCATAATTACCTTGGAGAAGGAAATGCCATTAGAGGTAAAGGGATGAACTGGCAAAGGAAGGGCAGCAAGGGACCCCAGGGGACCAGTCTGTTTCGAGCCAGAGCTGGCCCAGGGAATGGATGTTTCTGGATTCCCTCTCCAGCCCCTCTGTCATAGAACACGAGGTACTCACTTCCTGTATCTGCAAAATGGGATTGGTTACACTTGGTGCCTCTCTCAGCTGTTGTGAAAATGAATGGATTTAAGCAGAATAGATCTTTTCATAACAGCTTCACCTAGACTGAACCAAGATGTGATGAGGGGTGAATTCCAGATGTTGACGATCCCCTTCTGCTATCATTTCTCTCTGCGCCTGCCTCTTCTTTGACAGCCCAGGGTATGGATGGCATCCTGAGATGCCTCACTGCTCTCTCCGTCTCTCCCTCTCCTCTCCTCCCCTCCCTGCTTATTTCTCCCTTTGATGAAAACTGCCTTCTACCAAGGTGAGATACTTTGCATATATTTAAGAGTAACAGGATATTTTTTTCTCTCCAGATATTGCACAAGTAGCAAACACAATCAAAGATCAAGTGCTTGGAAATATGAAAAGTGTCTTTCCAATGGTCCCAGGAAAGCGAGACCCCTGTAACGTGAAGAGGTTTACCATCTGCCACCTAAACATAGTCTTTTTTTTTTCCCAAGAAACAAAGTGAGCTGGGGCTCAGGAAGGTCCCACAGCTTCTTTCTTTCTTTATTTTTTATTTCAAAGAAAAGTCCTGGTCAAAGGTTGGTCTGTTTGTCAGAGACAGGAACCTTCCTACAGTTTTTCATGGTTGCTTACAATTCCTTAGTGCTTGGAAGCTGGAAGCTTTGATCAACAAAGAGGTAAGAAAATGTCAGTGTATCCAGTGGGTAATAAGACACCTCGTGGGGCCAAGAGAACCCATCTTCTCCACAGAGGCAGACTTCCCCCCGCTGGGAAGATAAATAGCTCACCAGGTCAGTCAGAAACTGATGGTTAATTGTATGTGTCAACCTGACTGGATCACAGGGTGCTGAGAAACTTGGCTAAACATCATTTCTGGGTGTGTCTGTGAGGGTATTTCTGGATAAAATTAGCATTTGAATCAATGGACTCAATAAAGCAGTTTGCCCTCCCAAACTCAGGTGGGCATCATTCAACCCACTGAGGGCCCGAAGAAGAAAAAAGAAGAGGAAGGAAGAATTTGACCCTCGCTGCCTGATTGCTTGAGCTGGGACATCGATCTTCTGCCTCCCGGCTCTCCAGGTTCTCAGGCCTCAGGGCCAGGCTAAAATCTATACCACATGCTCCCTGGTTCTCAGGCCTCAGAGTAAGACTGAATTACACCATTGGCCTCTTTGGGCCTCCAGCTCGCAGACAGCAGATCGTGGCGCTTCTCAGCCTCCACAATTGGATGAGCCAATTCCTTATAATAAATCTGTTCCTCTGTGTGTGTGTATCTCTGATTCTATTTCTATGGAGAACCTTGACTAATAGAGGGACCAAGACAGGTAGGCCCAGATGGAACCAAGGCCTTCCGACCCCCAGAGCTGTATAGCTTTCCGGCACATGTGGCACAGGCTCCTCCAGGAGCTGTGAGGCCAGCCAGGGGATCTGAGTAACCAGCAGCAAGAGATGTGAGTCCAGCTGAATGCATCATAGCCGAGGGCCAAAGCTTCATTCTACTCCTCCTCAGCTGTGTGGACATCTCTGCAGGAGATGTTCATGGTACGTGCTGCCCACATCTCCTCGGTCACTTGACTTCAGCACAGCCTTGGTAGACAGAGCCATGCGTGTTGCAGCACCCCACTCCAAGCACGCGGTCTATACCTTGCTGACCCAGGGCTTTCCGCAGGATTCAGATGCTCAGCAGCCATGAGTAGGTGCAGCCTGTTAGCGCAGAGGCGATGATGCGAGCTTAACCAGTAAAGGATCAGAGCGTAATCACCCCGCACCCCCACCCTATGGTGGGCGGGGCACTTCTGAGGCTTGTTCTGCACTGTTCCTCAGAGTGTTCCCAGAAGCACTGAGCCCCAGCTGCCCCCAGCAGTAACCAAACATACCTTTTCCTCTTCTTCTCTACTTCACTCCCTCCATCTTCTCCCTCCTGTTTCTTGATATAATCTCCCAAATAAAGTCCTTAGACTCAAGTTCTTATCTCAGGCTCTGCTCTCAAAAAGCCCCCCAACCAAGTCAGTCCCCTTCCTTAATCCACTCACCAGCATCTCTCACTAGCTTGATGTCCTCTCACTTATCGTACTATTAATCACCACCAGCCAGCCCCAACTTCTCTTTATTTTAAACACTCTCTCATTGCTAAGTCAGCTCTTTGTAACAGCAATAACCCCTACTAACGACCAATTCAATATCTTTGCTGTCCTGGAGTCGTAAAGGCACTACACCCTCTAGCACTTATCACATTGTGAGGTGGCTTCCTCTTACTTATCTGTGTCCCCTAGTCGTGGTTGGCAAACGTTTTCTTTAAAGGGTCAGATAATAAGTATTTCGGACTTTGCAAGCCATGAGGTCTCTGTCCCAAATACTCGACTCTGCTACGGTAGTGAGAAAGTAGCCACAGACAATATATAAATGTATGAGCAGGGCTATATCCAACAAAACTTTACTTGTGGACACTGAAATTTGCATTTCATGTCATTTCACACGTCATGAAACAGTCTTTTTTTTTCAACCGTTAAAAAACTGTAAAGACCGAGTTACCATATGACCCAGCAACCCCACTCCTGGGCATATATCAATAGCCGGAAAAGATGAAAACTCTAGTTCCAAAAGATACATGCACCCCAATGTTCATAGCAGCACTATTTACAATAGCCAAGACATGGAAACAACCTAAATGTCCATCAACAGATGAATGGATAAAGAAGATGCGGCATATCTATACAATGGAATATTACTCAGCCATAAAAAAGAATGAAATAATGCCATTTGCAGCAACATGGATGGACCTAGAGATTATCATACCAAGGGAAGTAAGACAAAGATAAATATCACAGGATATCGCTTGTATGTGGGATCTAAAAAAATGACACAAATGAACTTATTTATAAAACAGAAATATACTCACAAACAGAGAAAACAAATTTATGGTTACCAAAGGGGAAGGAGGTGTAAGCATAGATTAGGAGTATGGGATTAACAGATACACACTACTATATATAAAATAGATAAACAACAAGGATTTATTATATAGCACAGGGAACTATATTCAATGTCTTATAATAACCTATAAGAGAAAAGAATCTGAAAAAATATATATAACTGAATCACTTTGCTGAAACTAATCCAATATCGTAAATCTGCTATAGTTCAATTTTTTTAAACGTGAAGACCATGCTTAGTCCTTGGGCTGGACAAAAACAAGCAGGGGCAGACTTGGCTGACACTGCCCTAGATCCTAAGCTCCTAGGCTCCTTGAGAGAGGAAATGATTGTCCAAGCAGCCTCTCCTCTGTATTTTACACAGTTCCTGACACATAGAATGTGCTCAGCACTTACCTACTGGGTAAATAAATCAATGGGGCAAATACCAGTCCTTACACTGCTTCCTAAAAAATATTCACTGGCTTAACCTCATGTCCCATCTGCCATGAAGTCTCCCAAAAGGCAAGATGTTCCCCTAACTTAATGCTCCTCAGGCTGTTAGGATGCTTTCCTTAGCACCAAAGGCTGTCTGAGAAGCACTTACATCATATGGGCTTGTATTAATTTCCAGCATCATGAAACCTCCTTCCCCAGTCTTGTTCCCCCCAAATTTCCCAGAAACACTTTGGCCCAGTAAGCTGGTGAATTTGGGTGTTGAAAGCAGGAAGGGACATAGGTAACAGGTGTTTCTGCTGCTCTCGCCAGGAGACGTGGAAAATTTCAACCATGTCAAAAGCTTTGATATTGAAATGACACACAGACCAGGGGGAAATCATGATTCCAATCTGATCAAGCAGCATTACCAGCCTGCTATCATATAAGCCCATTCCTTAAACGACTTCCCTCATGGATTTTATCCTCAGTCAGGATAACCACGTGTAGGCTCAGCCTAAAGGATTCATCACCTCCTGGTTCTGCACCTACAACAAGTGCCCACCATCGATAATATCAGGAGGCTGATTTAACAAACTGAACTTTAATATGATTTTCCTAAGAAAATGTATCAGCCTCAGTTCCCCCCTGGCTTGTGGAAACCATCCCCACAGGAGATAATGAGATAAGAATCCCCAAACCATCCAGCCTTTGGACTCAGCACTGCCCTGATTCTTGGAGCTTGTGTGGCCGCGCGCCCACATCCGAGAGTTCCCGGAGAAACGTGGTGAGGTCGGGAAGAGCCTGTTTTCCTAAAGGTGCCAAAGCCCCTGCAGTCTTCAGCCGGGGACCCTGGGCTGACCCCAGGCAAAGACGTGTTGTGAACAACAGCCCAGACCTCTGATCACCCCACCTGAATCTTCCTCTAATTGACATGTCCACATATAACCCTCTTCCCCAAATCCAGGCCCTCTGCCACCCTCTCATCTATCAAAAGCTGCTCTCAGAAAGACCACGTGATGAACTTATTCATACTGAAATACTGAGCTCCCTAGAATAATTATTTATAACTATTTGTATAATTATTATTTGTAGTCTGTCTCTTTCTACTGGAATATAAGCTCTAAGAGGTCAGTGTGAGCTATGTCCCTGACTGAACAGGTGTTCAGTAAATCTTTCTTGAAAGAATTAATGAACATGTGGTATGTAGTTGGCTGCACAAATGCTGTCTCACTGACCCCAAGAGAAAAAGAGGGGGCTGAGAGAGAACAGGTATGCCTGCTGCTTTAAAAAGGGTCAGAGACTCCTAAGCCTACGTATAACCAAGTGATTATATTTGTAAATTGGTATGTTTGTAACAAATTTAATAGCTGTAAAGGGCTTAGAACAGTGCCTGGCTCATAGGAAACAATATGTGGGATTCTTCAGCAAACAAACATAAATAAAATGAAGACAAAGCTGGCAAACCTTCCCCCATCGCTGAGAGAAACTAGAAAAGACAGCCTCTCCTAACATCCCCCATCACCTCTCTTTTTCAACTTTCACCCCCATTTCCCTCCTCTCTCTTACTCACACCAGATTCCCTTTTTTCCCTTCAATGTAAGATTATTGCTACTGTTTGTTCTTATCAGGTTTCACAGGTCTGAGAATGTAGGGATGGGAAGTGTCCCAGGCCCCATACCCTTAGGGAGCAGTCCTTTTAAAAGCTCAGTAATCCATGAGCACCTATATTACCCTTGTTGCATTATCCTTGGACTAAAGAAATACATCTCTGAAAGTGTAAATTTGGGGATAGCGAATGGGCCCAATTTGGCCCTTTCCCCCCTACTCCCAGGTCTCACTTAATATGTAAAAACCCCATTTTTAAAATGTAGTGAAAAACAGACCTGGGGGGGGGGTGGGTTGTCTCTTCAGTGTTGATTTCCTTTCCTAAAATGATGATTGCTGTTGTTGATGATAAAGTTATACAGATGATGATGATGATGATGAAGATGAAGACAGCAGCTGTAATGCACTGCGCTGGCCATGGGCTCGTCATGGCAATAAATCCTTTTTTCATGAATTACCCTGTTTAACCCTAGTAAATAGTTATCATTTGTATCTCCCTGTTTCACAGACTTAGATGGTAGCTAACTTTCCCAAGGTCAAATAGCTGGTAACTGACAAGGTCAGGTATTCCAACCCAGGTCTGTCCTTACTCATAAATACTCTGCGTGAGGCACTATGCCACAGGCCATGCGTATATTACACCTAATTCTTGACATAATCCTGCTAGGGAGGTATTAGCGTTCCTCTTTTATAGCTGTGACAAATGAGGCTCAGAGGAGCTTAGTGATTCATGCAAAGTTACAGACAAAATGATGGAGCCAGTATTTGAACTGAGGATTCTCATGTGCTTTCAACATGCCAGCATTGTGGGTCATTTTTATTTTCTTCTTTAAATTTAAAAAATAGTTTTCAAATTTTTGAAAATAAGTATATATTACTTTTATTTTTTTATAGTCTTGTAATTACCATAGTAATGCATGAAGACATGCTTACTGTAAAAAATTAACACTATAGAAGTTATATTACTTCTTTTTTTTACATCTTTATTGGAGTATAATTGCTTTACAATGGTGTGTTAGTTTCTGCTTTATAACAAAGTGAATCAGTTATACATATACATATGTTCCCATAACTCTTCCCTCTTGCGTCTCCCTCCCTCCCACCCTCCCTATCCCACCCCTCTAGGTGGTCACAAAGCACCGAGCTGATCTCCCTGTGCTATGCGGCTGCTTCCCACTAGCTATCTATTTTACGTTTGGTAGTGTATATATGTCCATGCCACTCTCTCGCTTTGTCACAGTTTACCCTTCCCCCTCCCCATATCCTCAAGTCCATTCTCTAGTAGGTCTGTGTCTTTATTCCTGTCTTATCCCTAGGTTCTTCATGACATTTTATTTTTTTCTTAAATTCAAATAGAATTGGCGCTCACCAGCCCGAGCAGTTAGGGAGGGCTTCAGAGTGCTAGAGGATAAAGTTTCTCATGTTCTCATGTGGGTTACAGGCTGGTGGGGCTGCAGGGTGTCAGGGAGTGGATCAAGCACATAAGGGAGCATTGCTGGTAATCAGGACCCTGAGGCCCATCAGTAGGATCAGGGCAGGACACAGGTGGCCCATTCAAGTGGGGAAATTGGGACGAATTTAATGAAGAGGCTACTTACAAAGATATGGGCAGGGTTAAAAGAAACCAGTAAGTGATGGTGAAATATCTGGATATCAATAGAGTCAGTTATCAGCCTAGCCCTGAAGGAGCAGGAGAGGAAATGGTTAGGGAAACATCGAGAGAGCTGTTGAGAGGCACACGCAACAGAGATCTGGCCTTAGATAGCACAGCACAGTCACTGCCAGCCCACAGCCAAACAGTAGGGCCACCGGGGGAATAAATGCCCCAGCACCTCACTCCTTCCACTTTTTGATCTCCTGCCCATGACTTCCATTTGCAGAACCCAACAGAAGTCAGAGGGCAGGGGAGCCCAGTTGGTGCAATTCATAGTGGGCAACTTCTGGAGACATAGAGAGAGGGTGATGAGTGGATATGGAGAGGCAAAGAGTAAACCCACCCTCGCCCTGCCATCCTATCCAAAGGTAAAGGAGGACAAAGCAGAGGGGCTGTAAGTTTCCCAGAGAGTGGAAGCGAAAGAAAAAAGGACCAGGATGGTAGCCCTGATGACCACAGAGCCTGTTCCTCCTTAATAATAGACTGTTTTTTAGCACCTTTTTGGAGTTAGAGAACAATGGAAAAGATAATACAGCGTTTCTGTATATCCTGCACCCAGTTTCCCCGTGATGAACACCTTAAATTACTGTGATTCGTCTGTTATGATTAATGGACCCGTACTGATACATAAATACTATTAACTAAGGTCCATAGTATTTTCAGATTTCCTTCGTTTTTCTCTTATGCCTTTTTCTGACCCGGAGTCCCATTCGGTATCACATTACATTCGGTCATCATGTTTCCTTAGGCTCATTATAGCCATGGCAGGTTCTCAGACTTTGTTTTTGATGACCTTGACATTTCTGAGGGCTTCTGGTCAGGTATTTTGTAGGATGTCACTCTACTGGAATTGGATGTTTTTCTCAGGATGAGACTGGGGTTATAGGTTATGGGGAGCAAAACCACAGAAGTAAGTACCATTTTTATCACATCATATCAAGAGTACATACTATCAACATGATTTATGACAATTATGATGAGCTTGATCACCTGGCTGAGGTAGTGTTTTTGTTAGTTTTCTACACTGTAAAGTTATTTTTCCCCCTTTCCGTACTGTTCTCTTTGGAAGGAAGTTACCATGTTTGACACCTAAAAATAGGGGAAGTATGCTCCCTTTCCTAGAAGGTGAAGTATCTATATAAATTATTTGGAATTCTTTTGCATGGGAGATTTCCCCTTTCCCAACCATTTATTTTATACAATCATGTATTATATCAGTATGAATCATGGATACTTATTTTCTACTTTGGGTTATAATCCAATACAGCTTTATCTATCTCGTTGCTCAATCTGTCCCAGGTTTGGCGATTGGGAGCTTTTCAGTTGAGTTTTATTCCCCTTTGACACAGCTCCATGAATGTGTTCTGTTTTAGTTTGTGTGTGTATGTGCATTTTCTTACTTTCTGGCACTATAAGATGCTCCAGGCTTATCTTGTGTATTTCCTGCTAAAAGAAAAACTATTTCCTCTACCCACAGAAAATTTCTGATGCCAAATGCTTAGGGTTTTCCATTATATTAAGCAATTCAGACACTCACTACCTGGAGTTAGCAAACACCCCACGGGGTTAATGGCTCAGTCCCACAAGACCGCCCCCCACTTCAGATGCCAGGTGTAAGCAGTGGGTCTGCAGGTCGTTGGTACTCCTGTCTGACTTGACTACAAATAGGAGGTTCCCACAACTCTCTTCTCGGTTCCATAATTTACCTTAATGGCTTTAGAACTCACAGAAACACTGTACTTACTTTACTAGTTTATTATAAAGGTTACAACTCAGGAACATCCAAAGGGGAGAGATGCACAGGGCAAGGTAGGAGGAAGAACTGTAGAGCTTCGAGGCCCTCTCTGGGTACCAGCCTCCCAGCACCTCGATGTGTTCACCAACCTGGAAGCCCTCCAAACTCCGTGGGTTAGGGGTTTTATGAAGGTTCCATTACATAGGCATTATTGATTAAATCATTGGCCACTGGTGATTAACTCCATCTTTAGCCCCTCTTCCTTCTCTGGAAGGAGGGCGGAGGGCAGGTAGGGCTGAAAGTTCCAACTCGCTAATCACATAGTTGGTTCCTCTGGCAACCTGCCCCCCATCCTCCAAGAATGACCTTGTGAGCATAAACTCAGGCACGGTCGAACGGGGCATATTATAAATAAGAAAAGAGGTGCCTCACTTCCCTGGTGGTCCAGTTGTACAGAATCCACCTTCCAATGCAGGGGACGCAGGTTCGATCCCTGGTCGGGGAACTAAGATCCCACATGCTGTGGGGCAACGAACTACTGAGCCTTCGTGCTCTGGAGCCTGAGTGCCACACCTAGAGAGAAGCCCATGCGCCACAATGAAGAGCCTGTGCGCCGCAACTAGGACTCGAAGCAGCTAAATCAATCAATCAATCAATCAATCTTTCAGAAAAAGAAATAAAGGGCTTCCCTGGTGGTGCAGTGGTTGAGAGTCCGCCTGCCGATGCAGGGGACGCGGGTTCGTGCCCCGGTCCAGGAATGATCCCACATGCCGCGGAGCGGCTGGGCCCGTGAGCCATGGCCTCTGAGCCTGTGCGTCCGGAGCCTGTGCTCCACACCGGCAGAGGCCACAACAGTGAGAGGCCACAACAGTGAGAGGCCCGCGTACCGCAAAAATAAATAAATAAATAAAAATAAAAGAAAAGAGGTCCCTCTCACTCTATCTTTTAGGAAATTCCGAGAGTTTTAGGAGTTCTGTGCCAGGAATTGGGATGGAGACCAAATGTGGAGACCAAAGACTGTATTTCTTATTGTGTTGGAGAAAACAGTGCCTATTTGCAGTGCCTTTCTTCTTTAGTTGTACAGACTCCACCAATCCCCAAAGTTACTCAGGTCAGCACCGTTTCTCCTGCCCCCTTCAGTGAGATTGTTTCATACATTTAGGTTCTCTTGCCATAATCTGCATTTCTTCCTGGGACCCTTCAATCCCCTAAATAGTTTTGGTTTTTTTTAAATTTACATACATGAAGCTTCACTCTTTGTGCTATACAAAGTTCTATGGGTTTTGACAAACGCATAATGTCATGTATCTGTTACAGGAGCTTATAGAATAATTTCACTGCCTTAAAAATCCCCGGTGCTTCATCGGTTGATCCCTCCCGCCCCTCTTTCACCTGAGCTCCTGGAAGCCACTGATCCTTTTACTGGCTGTATAGTCTAGCCTTTTCCAGAACTGTACAGAAATGAAATCATACGAGGTGTGGCCTCCTAGGCTGGCTTCTTTCACCTAGGAGCTTTAAGATCTTTTGTGCATTTTGGCAGCTTGATAGATTATTTCTTTTCCTCACTGAATACTACTCCAAAATATGGATGTACCACAGTTTATCCATTCACCTATGGAAGGACATCTTAGTTCCTCCCAGTTTTTGACAATTATGAATAAAGCAGCTCTAAACATTCATGTGCAGGTTTTTTGTGAACGCACCTTTTCAAATCAAGTGGGTAAATACCCACAAGCATGATTCCTAGATTGTATGGAAAGACCATGTTTAGCTTTGCAAGAAACTGTCAACTGTCTTCCAAAGTGACTGTATCACTTTGCATTCCCACCAGCAATGAATGAGGGTCCCTGTTGCTCTAAGCCTTCCTTTTTAGTTCAAACCATGTCACACACAACGTGAAGAAAAACTCCTAGCCAGTCTCCACTGCTCTAGAAGGCAGGGTTTCAGTAAGAAGGGGTGCTGACTGGGGCACAAGTCCTCAGAATCCACCATGCCGTGGCTCTTGGGGCCACCAGTTCCCAAAGGGCACCTAGACAAGCAATATTTTTGCAGTATGAGGAAGTGATGATTCCCTGGATGAAATAAAAGAACATGTTGAGGATACTGAAGATGCTAGGAATTCCCACTATACAGCCAAAGAGTAGTTCTATGAGATCCAAAAGGAGCTCCACTCACCAGACCCTCAAGATGCACGTGTGTTACCTTGGGTCCAAAGATTTCCTCATGTACACTGCAGTCAGGACAAGTTTACCAGTAGGAGTCTTCGAAGTGAAAAGATGTGACATGGAAAAATTAAGAACTTGCCAGGTTTTTCATTTGCCAGCACTTCACCACAATGATGCACAGAGCCTATGCTACAGGCCAGTCACTGCGCTAGGTGCTACAGCCCAGAACTCCTAGTACAATGGAGGACACTAACATGTCCACAGATCATCACAACTCAATGCAACACACAGAATAACAGAGGGACACACATGGATTTTGGACCTGATGACACAAGCCTGGTTAGTAAACAGGAACAAATGAAGGGGCAATTTCAACAACAGCTTCCGCGTCCAAGGAACCAAGCCGGGCCACCTAAGGGGCCATCATTACTTTTTCAGGCTTATGCTAAATTACTGCAACTAGCTTTCTGTAGATGGATTTGAAAAAGGGGATGAATTCCTTTGTGTTTTTGAGGCTATTGCTGAGGAAAAGATGGCAGGAGGTAAAGGAAGAAGCCCAGCGGTGGAGCAGCCCTGGGCAGAGAGAGGCAGAGACATTTATTACAGGAGCAGCTGCACCCCACACGCACCAGCTTCCAAAGCTTCCCTGTCATCTGGAGAGAAGACAGAGCACAATATAAGGACACAGTGGAATGCGAGCGATTGATGGGTCAACACGGCTGGCTGGGCTGGTGATTTTGTAATTACGAAGCAGATTTTTTAGACAGAATGGTTACCCCAATTGTGTAATTAAGAGGATCATTAAGGAGTGTTGCTAGGCTGTGCATCACCCTGGGGCTAGAGCTACCACATGGTTACAACAGAAAAATGCAGTCAGGCCTCATCATAAGGCCATCGCTAATTAATTGAAACAAATATTTGTAATAATAATTCCTATATATGATATATTTGCAACAGTTGACTGCTAAGAGAATCTTAATAGAGGGGTTTGATCAGAGGTGACAATAAGAGAAAAACAGGTGTTAGGATCCAGGTTAGAGAAAAACCAATGGGCCAGTTGAAATTGGATGGCCTTGAGGTAGTTTTGGTGGAATCCAGCTCTGTGGCTAGGATTGGGACCTTATTTTGTCCAGCATATTTACCCCAGAGTGGGCCTGGGTAAATTAGAGGAGCTCCAGAAACAAATAGGAGTGATTCGAGTGAGAAAATACCACCTGGGGGGAAGGTGAAAAAAAAAAAGATGATTTAGCCTGGGTGGTAAATCTGCATAATATATGAATAAAGACTTTTAAAACTCTGAGAAGTTTTTAATTTTTTGCAAGGATGGAAATTCAGCATTTCCATTTCTTCTGAGCACAAAGAAGAAATAAGCCTCAACCACAGAATGGGGAATTTGAACTACACACAAATTTTTTTATGTTTTAGATTCTAAAACAGGAAGCTACACAGATACTTGATCTAATTCCTTCAAAGTCTTTAGAACTGCAGAGAGGCCACAAATCCCAGTAAGACCCCCTCCATGCTCTGCACAAATTTTCACTTTTCTTCATATTATTCTGAACATCTTCTTTGTTGGAAATCATTAAGCAGCCTTTGTTAGATGAAAGCACTACCTTGGAAAAAATATAGACCAAAGCATTAACAAAAGACCTGATCTCATGCATGGAAAGAGGGGTCAGTCTGTAGCTTAAAACTGAAGCCACTTAAGCGTTAGGTGTCCATTATATATCCTTTGGAGGTAGCTTCTAATCTTAGGATTCTAAAAATTAATGATCATTTGCCTTGTGTTTTCATTGCCTGCTACTATGCCCAAAATATAGTAGGTGCTCAGTAAATATTGTTAAGGGACCACATGCAATATAATTACTCAAGGCTCTTTTTATCAGGAAATTTACATGTTTAATAACCTCTCCAAGTGATTTTGAAAACCCCTGGCCTAGGACTAATGAATCTCAGCAACTGGCCTTGAGGTGATCTCTCTGAGAACAGCATCCTAGTACAGAATGCTAGTGATCAGACAGGGAGTCCGTTATCTGGTCAACCAGTTCAATCTGCGTCTACTCAGCTGGCCAGGTTGTCACAGCATAGTTAAAAAATGAGTAAGACCTTCTGAAATAACCCTACTTGTTCCCCGTGAAGCACAGTATCTCACTGGGTCGGGAGGTGTGGAGAAGTTCTGTGAGAGCTGGGCACAGGCGTCACTCTCAGAGCCTAATTACGAATCACTTTGCTGTGCAGCCCCTCCTCTTCTGGAAGGCAGGAAGGCTCACCACTGGTGACAAGCAAAGGGGAGCCACACCCTTAGTGCCCCCAAAGCTCTGTTCCTCCAGGCATTATGCTCAGTGAAATAAGTCAGACAGAGAAAGACAAATACTGAATGATGTCACTTACAAGTGGAATCTAAAAAATACAACAAACTAGTGAATACAACAAAAAAGAAGCAGACTCACAGATATAGAGAACTAACTAGTGGTTACCAGTGGAGGGGCGGGGAGAGGCAATATAAGGAGTGGGGAGTCAGAGGTACAAACTATTGGGTGTAGGATATGCTCGAGGAGGTATCGTACAACACAGGCCAATATTTTGTAATAACTATAAATGGGAAGTAAGCTTTAAAATTTGTATAAAAATTTTTTTTTAATTTTTAACAAAATAAAAATATCACAATCAGAAAAAAAAGAGCTGAGCTCCTCCAGCTGCAATATGCAAAACCACAGGATAAATCAAATGCCTTTCTGGTTTGTCAATTGTATTCAGTGGGTTTAAATCATTTTTTCACATTAAAGCAAATGTGTGTGTTTTGTATTATAGAATGAAAACTTCACCTGAGCTTTTAAAAGAAAATGAGCGTCTTTAAAGAAATTTCTCCCTGATAAAGTGCTGGCAGAGGCTCCAGAATCCCAGGGATATGCACTTACCCTCCTCTAAGAATTGCTTATAGCAGCACTGTCCATAAAGCTTGCTAGGATCACAGAAACGTTCTATACAGACAAGTGTGCTATTAAGCACTTGAAATGTGGCTAGAGAGACTGAGGAACTGATATTTTCTTGTATTCCATCTTAATTTGTTTAATTGATTTAAATTTAAATAGCCACATGTGGCTAGCGGCTACTGCATTGAACAGGTTTGATGAAAAAGTTTATGTTTTATTCCCAACTTCTCCTGTGAAAAGTCTTTGGGAACTGAGGAAGACTTTAGGAAATGGACCAGAGCACAAGGCCTGTGGAACATTTTCCCCCTGTTGCTCAGCCCTCACTCCTCCTCTTGACCCTCCACTCACCAACCTCCTTCCCCAATCTGTACAACAGACTGAATGTATGAAAAGACCTGCTTCTGGGGAAAGCCAAGAATGGTGGAAAGTAAGTGTGAGGAAGTCTGGGAGCCCATCCTGGGTGTCTGGCGATCTGCTCAACGAGATCTTAGGAGTTCTGGGGTTAGTCATTTTTAAGCTCATGTCATCAAAGTAGAAACAGAGCCTTGGGGTGTGGACATATTTATTGTTCCAGTGACTCAGTGGATGAGGTGGAAGCAGCCCTCTCAGCCTATAGCCACTGTGGGCTGCTTCCAGTAATGAACCTGGGCCCTTCTCAGAGGAAGGGGGTTGGATTGTTCTTCACTGGCCAGCGAGGTCAGCAAGGTTGTTAAGATTTCAAAGCCAGACAATATTCTTGTAATTTGACCCCATGTATTGCATGATTTACAAATGTCCCTCTTATCTAGTAATTCCTGTGCTAGTAATTTATGCAAAGTAAATCATGGGGAAACGTTAATAACATTAAATTAAGTGGAAAAAAGAAGGGCGCAAATTATATATATATTTATATACAATAATATATATATGTTATACATTATATAATTATAATACATAACATAATCATTATATAATTATATATAACAATATGTATTTTATATATATCAGCTGAAGAATTTTTTTTAATGCACCTGTGTGTCTATAATAAAAATTGGGAGAAAATATACCAAAACATTAATAGTTGTTAGCTCTGAGCGGTAGGATTATGGATGATTTTCATTTTCTACTTTATACTTTTTATACTTTTCTGTTTTTCTTTAATGGACATTACTTTCATAATTAAGAAAGCCAATTATTTCTAAACACCAACACCTCATTAATTAATCATGACTTGCATTCAGCGAGAGCCCGCAAACTTCTCTTCACCGGGGTGAACTATACTGTCATGCTTTGGTCCTGCCCTCACGAGGCGAGTGTTCTGAACAGCTTGTGATTTTAAACATCTCCTTCACTTGCCATGTAAGTTTTCTCTGAAGCGGGCCGTGCCTGGAACTAGGCATGTTCAAGAGGCAATGCCAACGGGCAAGACACAAGGGTAGCCTGACTGAGGAAGTCTTCCGGGGTGAGACTGGCTAGAGATCCTCTCCAGTGACCAAGAACTGAGGCTCGCTCTGATAGCAAGCGGCTATTGTTAGAACGTGCGGCCCATTATTTAGGCACCTGGCAGAAAAAGCGGTACCTTTTTCTAATTTACAAAATGGAGACCTCTAGGCTAACAGTAGCCTGGTGTGCACACTTTGATATCAGTGACTTGATCATATTCAGAGTGAAATGTTGACCTGGCCAACACCTCAGAGGCTATCTGGGAAGTTGCCCTCACATGTTGAGGCAAAGGCCAAGATCTCCAGCGCGCCTAGTTTCTAACCACAGATGTGCAATCCCAGGCTCATTCCTTCCCTGAAGTGGCTTTAGGTTGAGGCTGATGGGCTTTGCTTTCTGAAAGCATTTGCTGATCGAACTGGGTAAAATGCAACTTCAAACTGGTTTCTACGGTGTTGAGAGAGTCCATTACCCCCAGCGAGCCAGCTCCCTCCCAGCCCACTGACAGACGGAGGATTAGTGGAGAGCAGGGCTTTCTGTTGTGATGTGCTGCTCCCACTGAGAACACACTATTTTGCAGGCGGGACACGTAACATTGCACTATACATCACCCAGCTTGCCACATCCTGTTATGTTGCAACCCATCAGCCTAAGCCATGATGGAGGCAAACACAACCTGGGGTGACATGTAGCACTTTGTAATGCATTGTAGCATTTAAATCTACATCCGTCAAGTTGCACACATTGGCTTGGACACTAGATGCTCGTTATTCAAAGGATGCAATCTAATGTGCGCAAAGTGCTGGCTGAGGGTATAAAATGCATCAAGGGAGAGCATCTGTGTCTCACTCCATCTGAGAGCCGAAGTTCATCCACTACACTGAATTATCAGTTCTCCACTGGAAACTCCACACCGCTGGGTCCTTATTAGAGAGGATCAGACAAAAAAAAAATACTCCAAGCTTTTGGTAAGAGGATGGTGCCTACAATCTACTGTGGGATGGGTCATGCCCTGTGAGGAGATTTTCAAATATTTATGCTGATGAATAATTGGATGCAATGGATGCTGATATATATATTAATAGCAGGCAATTTAGAAAGCATATGACTAGATTAACAGCTGTTACCTTGAACCAGAATAATGCTAAGTGCCTTAGTTGAAGTTTAAACTTAAGATCTTGTTATCATTACTCTTCTAACCAATCGATTAATTACATGTGACTTTTCAGGAAAACTATGATGACGGATGATTAACGAATGAACGACCTGGGTCCCTAAAGCCAATGCTTCATTATAAAGATTTGACACCAGAATTCTATCGTCTCTTCTTCCTCCAGTTGCTGCCTGAAAGACTGAGACTGGGTAGTCATGGAAACCCTATGTTCTCCAAACTCAACTCAAGAAGCAGTATGGGAGCTTGGGAGGGAACACACAGACCTCAAAGACTGGGAAGCACTGGAGTGTGGATCACACTGTCAGTTTCACAGCAGGATGGGAATCCTCACAGGTTCCTTGTAAGAAAGGAGTCATCACTGCCATTTCAGGAGGGCTTCAAGAAGCTGTCTTTTCTTTTTTCATTCAACAAATATTCGTTGAGCTTTTACTGTGTGCCAGGTGTTGTAGATAGTGAATGGTGAACAAAATAGTCAGAAATTTTATATTAGAGTGAGGAAGACAAACAGTGAACTAAGTAAATGAGTGAAATGCATAGTATGATTGAAAATAATAGGTGCTAAAGAGAAAATAATAAAGCAGAGAAAGGGCCAGGATTGGGAGGAATGAGAGTAGTTATACTTTAAAAAAATTTTTCATTTTCGGGGCTTCCCTGGTGGCGCAGTGGTTGAGAGTCCGCCTGCCGTTGCAGGGGACGCGGGTTCGTGCCCTGGTCTGGGAGGATCCCACATGCCGCGGAGCAGCTGGGCCCGTGAGCCATGCCTGCTGAGCCTGCGCGTCAGGAGCCTGTACTCCACAACGGGAGAGGCCACAACAGTGAGAGGCCCGCGTACCACAAAAAAAAAAAAAAAAAAATTTCATTTTCTATTGCAGTAGAATTGATTAACAATGTTGTGCCAGTTTCAGGTGTACAGCAAAGTGATTCAGTTATACATATACATGTATATACATGTGTATCTATACTTTTTCAAATTCTTTTCCCATTTAGGTTATTACAGAGTATTGAGCAGAGTTCCCTGTGCTCTACAGTAGGTCTCTGTTGGTTATCCATTTTATATACAGCAGTGCGCACGTGTCAATCCCAAACTCCCAATCCATCCCTCCCCGCTTCACTTCCCCCACCCCGCCCCCTCTGGCAGCCATAAGTTCACTCCCTAAGTCCGTGAGTCCGTTTTTGTCCCGTAAATAAGTTCATTTGTATTATCTTCTTTCTAGATTCTGCACATAATGGACACCAGACAATACCTGTCCCTCTCTGTCTGAGTCACCCCACCCAGCACAGCAATCTCCAGGTCCATCAATGTTGCTGCAAATCGCATCACCTCATTCTCTTCAATGCATAGCTGCCTTTAGATTACAGATGCTTCCTACTATATCCTTTTTAAAAATTCCGTGCTCTGAGGTTTTCTTGGCCCAGTCAGAGAGGAAGGAAAGCACCTGTGAAGAGGGGTCAGAGCTATATTTCTCAGTAGACATTTTTATTAAGTAGCATTGGAACCCTCCAGTGGATAAGCAGTCTATCCAGTGAGTTGCTGATAAGTAGCAGGCCCAGGGGCATGGCCATGTCAGGTAATCTTTTAGCTTTCACACCTCCATCAGTCTTCCCTTGACGTGACTAAATTCTTACCTTCCTGCCTTCTTCAAGACTATTTGGTTGGCAGTAAGAGAAACACACTCAAACTAGCTCAATTAGAAAAAGTGCAGCTAGAACTTTCCAGAACGAGAACTAAAAACCCATCTGACTCAAAGCAGCTCCTCTTCCATCTCACTCAGTCCCTTTCTCTCTCTGGAGCCAGCTGGCCTCTCACCTTCACTTTCCTCACATAATTTCTCTCTCTCTTTACCACCCTCTCCTCCATCTCTCTCCCCATCTCTGTCTTCTTGGTCTGTCTCTTTTACTCAGCTTTCTTTGCCTCGCCATGTGCACATAGACAAATACGGCTACCTTGGCCCATTTTTAACTCTCCTCAGTTCAAGTGGCTGTCTGAAAAAAGTACTAGCATTTTGTAACTCCGATAATAATTCCCAGAAGATTTAGGCTCTTGTTTGCTCTACTCCAGTCCAGTCAGTATTGTTCATTGATTGTCCACCTAATCCGTTCGGTATGACCTGGATGGCAGGACCATGTAGTACATCCATAGCTATCATCATCCATTCCTCGGACTATAGGAAGTTCTCAGGAGTGGGAACTGTGGGCTGGACATGCACCTCAAAAGGCATCCTTGTCCCTTCTGTTTTCTAGTCATATCCTCCATCTTCTCTTCTAACTAAAACTTCAAACCAATCATGGTATACTGAGAGAGAGTAGGTTTGGGAGTCAGACAGACTTGGGTTCAAATACTGGCTCTCTAGTGACCAGCAATATGACCTTGGTTAAGAAACAAACTTCAATTTCTCCATAGAGGAAATAGCGTCTATCCCAAGAGGTGATTTCGAGGAACAATGACTTGTTTTGGAAAGAGTCACCTAAACACGGAATCTTCACTTTTTCACTTCTCATTCACTCTAAACACAGTAATTTCCGGCTTCTGCTTCTACTACTCCCTTGAAATTGTTTTCATTAAGGTCAACTATGACTTTCCTGTTGCTAATGTTTGTCTCTTAATATTTTTCATTTTCTTTTTAGAATTGGCACTGTTGACCATTCTCTCCTCTTTAAAAAAGTTCTTTCTATGGCTTCTATAGCAATATAGTCTATGTTTTTACAAATCCATATTGGTTTCTTTCAAATTGTTTTAATAGAAATGAACAAAGAGAAATCAATCTTTTGTATCATCACCAAAAGTTAACTATTACTAACATGTTTCTCTTTTCTATTATTTTTCTTTATGAAAATCATTCCATTTTGTAAAAACTTACTTGTACATGATATAAATGAAATTAATATGGATATTTTAAAAGGATTAGAAATTTACAGAGAACTCAAATCCCTTCACTTTGAAATTCTATTCAACCACTTTGTGACCCACAGCACCTTTTAAAAATGCAAATATGAACTAGAAAAATAGAATTAAAAAAAATGAACTCATACTATATAGATGCTACTTTAAAAAGAATTAAACCTAATTTTACTTTATTTTAGTAGATGTAAAACAGAATTGTTGAACTTCAAATAAATATTTCCTTCAGTACAATAGAAGCAATTGTCTAAAAGATCCCTCCAAAGCTAAAAAGAGAATATGAAAAATATTAGGAGGTTAAAGTCATTACATTTTTCTATTTTAGACATCAGCACTCACAGTTTCTTCCAACGCTCTTCACCCACTTTTTGGTTTGTGTTAGTTGTGTTCCTATATTATCCACACTTGTAGCTTTCACTCTAATTTCTGTGCATAATTCCCATAGTTGTTTGGAATCCACTTCTGGTTCTAGATTTGACCCTATATTCAAATGTATTTAATACTCACTACACTTTTATCATGGAATGTCTGTTCCTGAGTTCTTTATTTTGATTTACCTCAATGTGAAATTGTTATCTGCAGTTTTTTCAGGAGTGCTCATGGGTCTGTATTCTTTGAATTATTTCATGTGTAGCTTTTTATTGATGCTTCTTGGATAATGAAATGTTCACAGGTCACTTTCTGTTAGAACTCTGATGATGTTCCTCCTTTACTTTTCTTCTGGCCTTGAAACCTCTTGTAGAAAAGTCAGGGGCCAGCCTTTTTTTTTTTTTTTTACTCTTCCTTACTGGATGCATGAGAAAAATCTCTATCTGTGTTCATATACTTTAACTAGGTTTGGTTAGTTAGCATTTAACTAGACTCTATCTTGAAGTTCAGTAGTCTGAGTGATTGAGATACTGCATATGAGGTGCTCAGCATAGAATCTAGTACAGGGCTAACCAACTATGGCTCATAGACCAAATTGACCTACAACCTATTTTTGTAAACAGGGTTTTATTGGAACACAGCCATGCCCATTCATTTTTGCCTATGGCTGCTTTCCTGCTATGATGGCAGACTTGAGTATTTGTGATAGAGACCATATGGTCTGCAAATCTAAAATATTTACTACTTATCCCTTTACAGAAAATGTTTACCAATCCCTGACCCAGACATAATCTTTTCCCCCAATATACACACTCAGCCTCTCTCCTATAGAATCAGAAAATGTGGCCACTGAAAGAAACTTTACATGACACGTTCTAGTCTAACACCTTGTTTTCTGCAAGAAAAGTTTCCATAAAATCTAGACATGTATCTCCAAAGAAGAGAAGTTCACCTCCATTCCATAATTTCCAAATTACTTGGCATTATCTTTCAAAGATGAATTGATATCTATGTCCAGAAACCCATCACTGAAGCAGAATGATGCTTCAATTTAAAACTAGCTACATTCAGAAATTTACCATATTACCTTCATAGGATCAGACAGGCAATGCCCATTTGTAAATAACAAATTGATATCAACCACAGCATGAGGTCTAATGAAAGTGGGAAAAGAAGTAAAACTGCTCTGACTTGAGTAAAGCCCCCCCAAATTAAATAAGTCTATTAAAAGTGATTTTGAAATGGTCCAGATTTTAAAAGGGTTTTACTCTGATGACTTGGAAATGCACTTGGCCAGGACTCATCTGGTCCTTCCTCTTGGAGAAAGGGCAGCTTTCTGCATAAGGAATACCTGTAGAGATCATTTCCGGCTCTGAACTGCCATCTACATTCACTATCCCTTATGTACCAATTTGTGGAGAGTGATGAGGGTGGTGAGATAGGGGAAAGGATTAATAGTCTGCTTTCTAAAGTCTCGGAATGTTGAGAATAGATATTTAGCATAGGGTGAGATAAGGAATCTCCATGCTTTATGTGTGTTTGTACAAGGAAGGTATTATCAAAATATCAGCCTTTTAGATATCTACTTGCCTGAGGTCAGTAAAAATTAGATGCAGAAATTTTATTTAACTCTGTTATCTACTCTTTGCAACTTGAAGTAGAGGTAGGCTGATTAACACAGTATCTTTATATATAAAAGGCTGAAATACAGCTTATTTCTGTTTCCTCTCCCATGAGCAATGGGGTAAGCATCTATAAACCTGAGAAGGATTATGAGCATACACCTAAGAATCAACAGACCTAGGAAGTGTGGCCTCGGGCAAGTTTCTTAACCTGCTCTGCCCTGGTTTCTTGATCCTTAAGATGGAGAAATAATAACTAACCTTAATCAAGTACTTTGTGCTAGATATGATTCTAAGTGCTACCCATGAATTATCTCATTCAATTCTCACAACTCTTTAAGGTACATACTATTATCCCCTCTTGCATGAGGAAACTGAAGGAGAGAGAGGTTCAAGCCGTTAGTAAGTGGGATTTGAACTTGGCAGTCTGGCTCCAAAGAGTATTTTGCCTCCTATTAACAGGGAGATTGTTAAAAATATAGAAAGAGAAAAAATTCAAGTAAATTTCTTATTATGTGCCTTGTATATAGTAAGCGTACAACAAATGGTAATGATCTAAAATTATGATGATGATTGTGATGAAAAGAATAAAAAACCAAAGTGATTTAGAAAAGGTGTGATTACAATCCATGAAAAAGCTGCTGGTCCTAAGCAAACTATCCCCCTTACCGGAAAGACGGCTTTCTTTACCTGAGCTTGGATCCCACTTGGGACAAAGATTGTTTCCTCCTGCCACGGTGCTGTTGGGGTCCAAAGCTGCTGAGGTCATTATCGTGGTTCCGGCTTTTGATGACTGGGCTTGTGCTCAGCCTTTATCTTCAGCCAGTCTCAAAATCAGGGATGATCTTCACGTATTCATGATGGCTGCTGGGTAGAAATCAGGGATTATACCTTTTAGCTGTGGAAGGCTTGGGACTGGGACCCGCCTAGGCTATTGGGCATCAGTGAGAAAAATGGGAGTATCCCTCCTCCGCGAGTCCAGCCCTGGGCTAATGCCTCTTCCATTGAAGGCTGATGGTGAAAGGGAGGCTTGGGAGAGAAACTGGAATCTGTGAGCTGAAGAAGGGGACGCAGGGAGGGCAGATAAAGAGAAGGGGTGCAATCCAGGTAGTCGCAGTGAAAGGCATTGGCAGGAACTGAATCACAGAGAGATGAAAGTTGGGGCAGAGTCACATGGTGAATGAGATGAGCAGTGCATCTAAAGAGTAGGCAAAGACCAAAGGAAATGAAAGCAGGGACTCAAACAGGTATTTGTACACCCACATGCACAGTAGCATTATTCACAATAGCCAACTTAAAATAGAATGTTATAACTATAAGATGTATTATGTAAACTTCATGGTAACAAAGAAAAAACCTCTAGTAGATACAGAAAAGATAAAGAGAAAGGAATCAAAGCATACCACTATACACAATTACAATAGCCAGGAGGCGGGAAACAACTCACATGTCCATTGACAAATGAACGGGTAAACAAAATATGGCCTATTCAAACAATTGTTACCGATCAAGGGCTTGCTGCCCGACATGCATAGAAGCCAATACTACAGCACCGACTTTTGAGAAAAGAAAGAGCTTTATTGCAAGGTCAACTACCAAGGACACAGGACTCAAATCTGTCTCCTCGATCCAGGGTTCGGGGTGAAATTTAAGGGATTAGGGGAATTTCAAACTTGGAAGCTGATTGGCTAGTCTTAAATGAGTCCACATAAGCTACTTGTGTTGCTGGAAGCCAGCTTTTCCGCATTGAACGACTTCTCGCTGCGTAAAGAGCTCTGGTGGCAACATTTCTATTCCTTAAATTCCGTAGACTGAAGATTCTTGGTTCCAGGGTCACTCTGGAGACGTGGGTTCCCATCTTGCACTTGCAGTGCTGTGTCTGTAAAATAACTCAAGGTTTGATTAATCAACAACCTATTTAAGGAGACAAAACCAGTTGAAGCTGGTGCTGTTTCAATTTGATGAATCAACAACCTATTTAAGGAGGCAAAACCAGTTGAAGCTGGTCAATGTCTTACATGCTGTTTCACAGTGGAGTATTATACAGCCTTTAAAAGGAATGAAAATTTGATATATGCTACAGCATGGGCAAAACTTGAAGATAGTGTGCTAAATAAAAAGAAACCAGACACAAAAGGGTAGATACTGTATGATTCCACTTACACAGGGTACCTAGAGTGGTCAGATTCATAGAGAGAAGTAGGCTGGTGGTTGTCAGGGGCTGGGGAAGGGGGAAATGCAGAATTACTGTTGAATGGGTGCAGAGTTTCAGTTTGTGAAGAAAAGTTCTGGAGATGGATGGTGGTGATGGCTGTACAACAGTGTGAGTGGACTTCATGTCACTGAACACTTACAAATGATTAAAACGGTAAATTTTATGTTACATATACTTTACCATAGTAAAAATAATTTAATTAAAAAATAAATGTCACAAATAGTGTGCAAATATCAATGCTGTGAATTACAGTAGTTGCCTTCTAATGCACATCTATTATATAGATTCATGCTTCTATTTAGTGGTGGTGACAGCTGGGGTGAAGAGGAGACTGGGTAAATGTGTATAATTTCCATTTTTGCCATTCTGAATCCATTGGTCAGAAATGAGGCCTATAATTTTTTTCCAGGTAGCTGTCACAAAATTTGGGCACTCCTGCCCTCCCGTCAACTTCTCTCCCGAAAGGCCCATGGTGCCGAAGGGGGGCCTGATGGAGGGTGTCATCACCAGGATTCCTGATGACTAGAGCTGACAAGAGTAGATCAACGGGAAAGTAAGTCAATGAAGGAGCCACTTGCCAGCTTCTGGAGACTTCATCCGAGGAGCAGAAGAGCAGGCTGTGCTGCCGGCTGTGATTCAGGGCACAAGCGCCTCCTTATACACAGATGGGTAAAGGTTGCTAATGTCACGAGGTTGCAAAAAGCCCTCTAGAAGCCAAACAGCAAGACTCTCAGAGACTCTGGCAGGCTCCCCAGTGCTGGCAAATCAGGGTATCACAGGACTCTAGTCTCTCTACAATTAAACAGATAATTAAGAAGTAAGAACATGTTTTTCCAACATAAATTGATAGGCACTGCTTGGTAATGTTAGCATCAGGAATAAATTGAGCAGTAATCTGCAAAGGATATTATTGCTATTATAAAAATAAAGATCTGTCTCCGCAACCAATCAATTCAGCAGATATATACCAACAATCAAATTGTTAAAAATGACTTCTATAAATTACCCAGTGTTCTGTCTAATGGTGCCAGAAGCAGCTGTGATACAATTTAGGGCTGATATAACCGTACATCGAGAGTGCTTTTTCATTCTGATGTTTTTTGGTTCCCTTCTAAGCAGTTGCAGTCGAGCCCACAGCTTCGTTGAATGCCCCCCTGTGAAACAAAGTGTATTTCACTCCATGGGTTACCAAAGTCATCTTGGCAGAAATACTCGGGAATATATGCATTTAATATGGGAAGAATAATTCAATTTTCTTTCTATTATTTCAGCTACAAGATTGCAATATCCTTAATTCTGCATTAAACCTTCTGGCTTGCGAGGAAGTTGCAGTTCTTTATGAGCTGCCATTCCTCTTTCAAACGAGTATAGAAAAGACCCACAAAGGGATAGTTACAATCATATATTTTTCAGTCTTGTCTAACAGCCATTTCAACGAGCTCAGAACAATTTAAGAGCTTTTCTTAATACCTGCAGCACTTGAAGACTCGTTATGTCTGGACTTTGATTGGTAATGCCTAATCACCAAACCACCCTGTGATTTGTCAGTGGTCTTTTTTTCCTTTGCATATTCACGTCAGCTGACAAAGCAGTTAAGTACTGGCTGAACTGAAAGCAATTTTCGCAGTTGGGAGCCCTGACACAACAGGCGTCCATCTTTAATATAATACTTCCAAACTTAGTTCTTCCATTGAAATTTGTCTAGTAAGCTTAGATGGTGCCCAAGCTGAGACATGGTTGACTCCAGACACAATTAACAGTGAGAGCAAAAACAGCAACAGCAGCCACTGGTCTCCTACTGTTAAGTTCTTTTCTTGGAAAATGGGACACCAGGAGACATATCAACACAAATAAACATGGGCTCTGCCCTCAAATAATATCGTGAGGAAATGGCTAAAAAACGGAATGGTTTGGGAATAACTAAGGTCATACAAACTAGGGTGAGTCCCACGGAATAGGCCTGCTTTAGGAGAGAAAGTTACCAGTTCTCCCCAAGATGGAGGTAGACAAGCTCAACACAGGACATTATGGAGGGTAAAAAGGAGCCACATCCTTGTCCTGAGTTCAATGATCTAATGGTCTAGTTGAGGAAGAAACTTAAAGTGATAGCTCATATAATAAGGTGAGAGAAATAGAGGAGTTCAAGGTCAGGGGACAGAGAGAATAGTCGAACAGGATTGCAGTTAGGGACAGGTTTGGAGAGGCATGAATGAGACATACTAAGTTTGACACAGAAATCATAGCCAGCAATCAACCCAAATCTGAGTCTGGAACTCAGGAGAAAAGTCAAGAATAAAGATAAAGATTCAGAAGACCTGTTTTGTGGGCTACTAGTCAAGTAGATAGACTGTAGAATGTCTTAGAAGTCCTGTTTTTGACCCTCAAAACTATTTAATTTCTTCCCCAACCAGTACTTATCCTACAACTCCCAGTGTACACTCTCCATCTTTGTATGGTCAGGCCACTCAAGATGGCTGTTCTCTTGCTCTCTGTACATCCCCAGCTGGATCAATACCTGCTGCACCTACACGCTATGCTATTCGCATGACTGACCTTCCTATATACGGGCCCCAGGCCCCAGCTGGTGATTGTTTTTATCAAAAGGGTGGTGAGGGGCGTGGCACTTTGCTGATTTCCCTGGTAACTAATGAGCCAACCTGAGGTCAATTACTCCTATAACTGGCAATTTCTCCATCCCCCAACCCTGGAGAGCGTGGACTGCTGTGATGTCCTGCGTGCTACAGCAGCACGTGGTGGAGTGTTGCTCCAGGACCTTGCTTCAGACAAATAACCCCACCCCCACCGTCCACTAAATCATTTGTGTCTCTGTTGCTGACTCTGGGCTTCTTCTTTGGTCTTAAAGCTGGGCAAGGGACTTCCCTGGTGTTCCAATGGTAAAGAATCTGCCTTCCAATGCAGGGGATGTGGGTTCAATCCCTGGTCAGGGAACTAAGATTCCACGTGCTGCGGGGCCACTAAGCCCACACCACAACTACCGAGATTGCAGGCCTCGACTAGAGAGAAGCCCGAGCACCGCAATGAAAGATCCTGCATGCTGCAACTAAGACCCAACGCAGCCATAAAAAAAAAAAAGAAGCTTGGCAAGTACAGGGCTTGCAGGCCTGCAGGGTGCAGCCCAACAATATTATATTCTAATTTTTTAATACAAAAATTTTGATAAGTCGTAATTGGTCTTTATACTAGAGATTTTCTGAATGTACATTCAGATTCTCTCTCCATCCTGCTCATTTCTGTGGACTGCATCACCTTGCCCTCTGGCTGCTTAATGGTTGGGCCAGTGGAAGACCCAGAGAAACAATGTCAGGAGGAAAGTAAGACCAAGGGGTCTTTATGTCATGGATCTCTCTTTGTCTGGCCATGAGGAGTTGGCTGCCTCTCTCTGTGCAGTTACTTGCCTTAGGTTCTGATAACCACTCCCCCTACTTGCCAGTCCGGCCTAGAGGTGGTGACAGTTTCTTGATGTTAGCCTGTGGGGTATAACACCATTCTTTGTTAGCTTCCCTAAATCATGCCTATACTTTTGTAACTAGTGCCTTTATTAAGAATCATTAACTTTATCAGACTTTGTTAAACTCTTCCCAATTACCTAGTTTGAATGCACTACTTCCTGACACTACTCTGATAAGAGTCCTCTGCAAATATTGATTGGTTGACTGATTGGTTGATTGATATTATCCAGTCTTGGTTCTGATATATCTTCCTTTAAAAATTTCTGTAACATAGTAATGGCATTTGGGCTGATTTCTTTTCATGAAAGAAAATACTTAAGATACTTTTCCCCAAACTAAATATTCATCAATAAGAAAAATGGTTGAATAAATCATAGTCCATTTCTACATATGATACAGAAATAGAAAAAAATAAGACAGTCTTACAGATATGGACATGGAAGTATCTCCAAGACATATCAAGTGAAAAAAAATCAAGTGACAGAAAAATAGGCTCAGTATAACCCTACTTATGAAAACAATATTAAACAAAATAAAACTAAACATTTCATATGAGCTCTTGGCCCTTCAAACTGTAGTCCCAAACTTTTCCTTTGCCTCATCACCTACTATATTCCTGCCTCAACCTCACACTTCAACTACATTATACAGTAGCAAAGCTAGAGTAGGCATTCAATGCTTGTTGGATGAATGAATGAATTACAATTTTCAAAAGTGTCCTGCACTTTCTTCCCCCTTCTTTATTGATGTATAATTGACAAATAAAAATTGTATCTATTTAAGATATATAACTTGATGTTTTTATTTTTTTTATTTATTTATTTTTTTGCGTTACGCGGACCTCTCACTGTTGTGGCCTCTCCCGCCACGGAGCACAGGCTCCGGTCGCTCAGGCTCAACGGCCATGGCTCACGGACCCAGCCGCTCCGCGGCATGTGGGATCTTCCCGGACTGGGGCAAGAACCCGTATCCCCTGCATCGGCAGGCAGACTCTCAACCGCTGCGCCACCAGGGAAGCCCACAACTTGATGTTTTGATATGCCCATACTTCGTGAAATAATAGCTACAATTAAACTAATTAACATATCCATCACCTCACCATTTTGCTTTCTTCCGTTTCCTTTCCTTTTCCTTTTTTTTTTGCGGGTGGTAAAAACACTTGAGATCTACCCTCTTAGCAAATTTCAAGTACATAGTACTGTGTTGTTAACTATATGTGTCCTCTACTTTCAAAACTCCATCATAGTGTTTGTTCATACTGTGCCATCTGCTCAGAATGCTATTAACCCTTCCTTCACCTATTGTGATTAGATCAGTCCTCCAACACCCACTCCAAATGCTCCCTTATCTGTGAAGTCTTCCCAAACATCTCGAGCTAGAATTTCCTGTCCCTCTTCTGCCATTTGATAGCAGTTTGAAGCTTCATCTGAGCCCTTAGGACATCTTGCTTTGTATTCAGATCCAGCTTGTCCACAAGATTCTAAGATCCTTGGGAGAGCTTTGGCAATTTTGTATTCCTAATAAATAGCCTAGCATCTCACACATAGTAGGCACTCCATTGCTAATTGGTATATTGTTTTGAATGAAATCTAATTGATTGTTAGAGTTTAGCAGACCAGGTCTTGCTGCCTGTTGTAGATCATTAATTGAATGTCTCCCAAACAAAATAAAAGGATGAATTTAATTATGAAATTGAGTGTCACCATATTTTAAATAATTTACTCTATAACTTCAGATTATTTATTTATTTATTTTTATAAATTTATTTATTTTGGGCTGTGTTGGGTCTTTGTTGCTACATTCAGGCTTTCTCTAGTTGTGGCGAGCGGGGGCTACTCTTCACTGTGCTGTGTGGGCTTCTTATTGTGGTGGTTTGTCTTGTTGTGGACATGGGCTGCAGGCCTGCGGGCTCAGTAATTGTGCCACACAGGTTCAGTAGTTATGGCAGGCAGGCTCTAGAGCACAGGCTCAGTAGTTGTGGCGCACGGGCTTAATTGCTCCACGGCACGTGGGACCTTCCTGGACCAGGAATTGAACCCGTGTCCCCTGCATTGTCAGGCGGATTCTCAACCACTGTGCCACCAGGGAAGTCCTTCAGGTAATTTAAGTCTAAGATGAAAAGCAGATGGAGAGAGTGAGAGATTAAGTAGGACAACTGTTTTTTTTGCTGGATATCAAAGTCAACTCAGAGAAGGTAAGAGCCCCAAGCAAAGACCTGACCTGGCCAGAGTGGGAATAGGCAAGACAGTTAGCACATGCTTGAGTAACCTCCTCTCCCTTCTCCCCAGGGGAAGGAGCAGATTTTCCTGTTCCCTTTAGCAGCAGTTACCCCCTGTGGATTTCCCAATGAAGCAGAAGCCGCCTCTGCACAGACCCCTAATCCACAGTTTGTAAGTAATTCTCAAATCTAATTTGTTAAAAACTCATTTATTTTCAACAACACCAGATTTCTGATTAATTCCCAGCACCATGGGTTATTTAATGCAGTGGGTTTCATTGTCATTTCTGATTTCCCAAAGTGCTTGATAGAAGCTATTGTGGCCTTAGTCTGTCAACGTATTTTTCCCTTGTCAAGTGACAACAAAAGAAACCCTTATTGATGAAATTGCTGGGTGTCTCTTGAATAAGGTAGAAATACAGTATGGCACTGGAGACCCACAGGTGTTAGGCATTCACTAGGGAAACTAAAAATCATGCTTAGAAACTTCACTGCAATGTAAGGCAGACATCCTTGTCTATATCCCACCTAGAAAAGCCTGGCAGAATGTCTGGTTGTGTCTTCTCATCTAATTCTGAAGAAGACAGAGGTTTATTCCCATTTTGCCTTTTTATGAGGGTGATGAAATGCAGTGAAGTGGATTCAGAACCATAACTCACCTTTAAATGAAACCAGCCTTATCGTTTGCTTGTTTTTAAAAAATTTTTCAGAACATTAAAGACCCATTTAAATCTTTGAGGAGAGTAAACCTTAGAAGACAAGTCAGTAAGGCTCATACAAAACAAAACAAAAAATTTAAAAAGTAAGAGATGATGTCATGATGTTTGTGTTGGTAGCCTGCCGCACTCAACAGGAACCCTCTTTATCTACTCCCTTAACCCCTCCCCTGGACTGAGATTACTTCCCCACCATAGCTGCAGATACGAGCTAGGGATTGGGAATTAGGTATAGCACAGGGAACTCAGCACAGTGCTCTGTGGTGACCTAGATGGGTAGGATTGAGGGGGGGGGAGGTCCAAGAGAGAGGGGATATGGGGATATATGTATACGTATAGCTGATTCACTTCGTTGTACAGCTGAAACTAACACAACATTGTAAAGCAAATATACCCCAATAAAAAAAAAGTTGCCATAAAATGTCAATAAAGGGGAAAGAAGCAGGTCTTCCACATACTGGCAAAGTGCTTTCACAATTTGGTGTACTCATTTTGCTACAATGTGGCAAATCTTTCTGATATACCTTACATTAGTGTCTTTATGATTTTATCTCTACATTTCTAGATAGACAAGGACCCTCACTGGCCACTAAATAGAAAATCCCATCCCCTCTTATTTCTCAGACATGAAGATAGATAACTTCCTAGTCAGATCTTTCTCTTCTAAGCAGCACCTTCCACCACCCTAGGTGATGGCAGTCCAGAGATTTGGATTAGCTTCTGTGCCAAATTTTTCCCTTTAGCCTAGTGTCTAACAGCTGGGCTATTGCGCCATTTATGAAATGTTCCCTGTCAAAGAGATTCTATACCACCTTGAACAGCTTAGAGGACACATACTGTGTAAAACTAAGAGCTAAGAAGGCAGAAGCCTGAAAAGAAAGCATAATGCAGGAAAAATCTCCCACCTCTCCATCACCTCTACTTGCCTCCCTGGAGGAAACTCCAAGAAGGCAAACGAGGGAATAATGGCACAGGATCCAGAGTTAAGATTCCACATCCCTGGGCCCTTTATTTTATATGAATAAGCCCACTCATGTGCAAATTCTCATATATAAGTATAACTCTCCTGGCACTGACAGTAGACACCCTACTGGCTTTCTACTGTCAGAAAAGTGAGCTTTGAGATATTTTCTAAAGAGGGGTTTATAGTAATTTATCTGCAAACATCTGTATGAAAGGACATGTATTTACTGAATGACTATATTTAGAATGAATGAGGTCTCAGTACCCTTTACAAAATATATTGTTAAAATTGTGCCACCTCCATTTTTTCACTAAGATTGACTAAGATTAAAAAGCTAATATATTAAGATGGTGAAGATATGGGGAAGGGACACTTTTATATAGTTTATATATAAATTGGTACAAACTGTATGGAGGGCAATTTGAGAATATCTATCAAAACGAAAATGTGCTATCAGAGATTTCCAATTTTAAGATGGCAGAACAAAGTTTTTTCTGCCCCCCCTTTTTCCTCAGCTATCACCCACAACCAACAAGGATGATGAGAAACAAAACACAAACTCCACAGTCCATGAAATCAGGAAGTATTTATAACTTCAAACTATAATATATGAAAATGAATGAAGGAGTTTAAATGATGTAGCAGAGTGGAGGAAGCCTAGATAGTTGGTTAATGATAGGATTTTTAAGACACTTAATACGGGGACTTCCCTGGTGGTCCAGTGGGTAGGGCTCTGCGCTCTCAATGCAGGGGACCTCAGTTCGATCCCTGGTCAGAGAACTAGATCCCACACATATGCCGCGACTAAACATCCTGCATGCCACAACTAAGACCCGGCACAGCCATAATAAATAAATAAATAATTTTTAAAAGACACAATACCACAGAAAGTAGGAATGAGGGGAGGGGCTAAAATGGGGCAATTTATTAAAGGTCTATGTAAAGAGCAGAGGGAACCCCTCAAAGCCTCATCCCATCCTGAAGAGCCAGCTGACTATCTCTCACATACCCTGGACCAAGAAGAAATTGAAACAGAGTACCTTCAAACTCAGGGACACCAGCCCAGTTGAAGGTCTGGAATAGGCACTAGTCTAAAAAAGAAGTTAAACACACAGTGAAACCCTCACCTCCTACCCCACACTCAGCTGCAGGGACACTGGGAACCAGCCTTATTGCCATGGTCTCCTCCTTTCTCCACCACCTTCTACCCAAACAACGTAAACTGTAGAATTCTTCTCTGGAATAACTGAATGTCCCAGAAAATAATACCTAGAGATACAGATAGTGGTGAATTCCACCAATGAAAATCTAGCAGCTTACTACTCCACCAACCTACAATGAGACTGGCAAGCTCAGCTCTACAGATGGAATTTCCAAACAGCTCTTTAATAGCTCCTTTTTAAATATAAACTGACAACCAAGGATCTCTTGACATTTGAAGAAATCCTCCAATATGAAAGCCACTAAATAAAACACACACACACACACATACACACACACATGGGTAAAAAAGGAAACCAAGGGCTTCCCTGGTGGTGCAATGGTTGAGACTCCACCTGCCAATGCAGGGGACATGGGTTTGTGCCCTGGTCTGGGAAGATCCCACATGCCGCGGAGCGGCTGGGCCCGTGAGCCATGGCTGCTGAGCCTGCATGTCCAGAGCCTGTGCTCCACAGTGGGAGAGGCCACAACAGTGAGAGGCCCATGTACCGCAAAAAAAAAAAAAAAAAAAAAAAAAAAAAAGGAAACCAAGAAGACATAGAGACAAGTTAGGTAGCAAAAAATTATTTTCAAAAAATAAATATAACTGATAATATTAGAAACAGTGGAAATAATACATCCATGGGAAAAGAACAGGAACAATGAAAGAAATAATCAGAGAAAAGGAGCTCTTAAAATTGAAAATATTACAACAAAAATTTTTTTAATTTTTTAAATAAGAGGGTAGAAGAAAGAGTTTAGGAAATCTCTCAGAGAGTAACAAAAAGAGAAGGTGATAAATATAGGAGAAACAATTAGAAATTAGAGGCTCAAACTAAGAGATCCAACATCTGGGTGTAACAGAAAGACAGAGCAAAGAAAGTCATGGGGAGGGAATTATCAAAGAAATAATACAAGAAAATTGCAGGACATGAGTCTCCAGATTGAAAGAGCCCCAAAATATCACTACAAAAAATAAAAAAAAGACCCACACCAAAGGATATCATTGTAAAATTTCAATACATCAGGAATAAAGAGATTAAGACTTTTAGGGATTTGTTTTTAAGTCACATACAAAAGACCAGGAACCAGAATGGCATTGGATTTCTTAACAGCATTGTTGAAAATTAGAAGATAATGGGGAAATGTCTTAAAAATTTGAAGGAAAATTATTTTCCACCTGTATCCAGCCAAACTATCAACTGTGAGGGTAAAATAAAGACATTTTCAGGTGTAAAATGACCTAAATTTTTTTCCCTCTCATTAATCATTCTCAGGAAACTACTAAAAAATGTACTCCACAAAAAGGATTACAACAAGCATAAGAAAATATGGGAAGCAGGTGTTTGGGGATCCAGCACAAGAGAGAGATAAAGAGAATTCTTAAAATTAAAGCAGCAAGTCCAGGGAGCAAACAACCAGTCAAGACTGGAGCAAAAGAAGAGAAAGTTCCAGGAAAGAAGTAATTGATAGATCATCTGATGAGTATGTCAGCATGGAAAATTGTATTGAGAGGTTGTTGGATGAAAAATTAGATATTTACAAAGAAAACAGGAAATGAAAAATATGAAGCATTAACATCAGGGAAAAAAATGTCCAAGAAAGGAATGAATCATAGTACAGTAGGTGGTATAGTCATAATAATGGAATGTAAATACAAAAGTCAATTGAACATTTAATTGTGATGTAACTACATTACAAGTCTGGATGGAGGGGAAAGAAAGTATGTAAGATACCTAAATCTTCTCCTAGCATAATATGAAATCAATAGAAAATGTCAGAAAGGATAATTTAAACATTATTAGTATAAGCAAATGATTTAGAAATACGAAGATTAAAACCAGAAGAAACAAATAAAAGGATTGAAAGTGGAGGAGTTGTCATACAGGGCGTCAGGAAATGGTGGGGTAGGGGATTGTGGTTTTTAGTTATGTCATTTAACACTAATTGATTTTAAAAAATTATCCACCTGTGATAATTTAGTAAAAAGTAAATAACTATTTTAAAATAATAACTAGTTTGTATTAGGTGATCTTTAAAATTATACCTTGTTTTAAAAGGCACTTAATGAAAACTTCAAAGTAAAGAAACCACTTGGTGGAGAAAACTATGAAAATGGCATGTTAAAGGGCAAGGCAAAGACTTTTTTCCGCATGGGCTTTTTGTTTCTGCTCTTATGCTAATTCCATTGGCTTTAGAGTAGTAAAGAACAAGTTTGTATGTTTAGAACCTACCTCTGAACTTGGCCTGAGTTAATTTCCTGAAGACTACTATTCAGTAATAAAAGAGAACAAACTTCGGATACGTGCTACAACATGGATAAATCTTAATGGAATTACGCTAAGGAAAAGAAGCCAGAACCACAAGATTAGATCATGTATGATTCTATTTTATGCGATGTTCTGGAAAAGGTAAAACTGTGGGGACAGGAAAGAGATCAGGGGTTCCCAGGAGCTGGAGGTAGAGTGTGCAGTTGACTAAAGGTGCTCAGGGAGATTTTTTTTTTAAACATCTTTATTGGAGTATAATTGCTTTACAATGGTGTCTTAGTTTCTGCTGTATAACAAAGTGAATCAGCTATATATATACATATATCCCCATATCTCCTCCCTCTTGCATCTCCCTCCCACCCTCCCTATCCCACCCCTCTAGGTGGACACAAAGCACCAAGCTGATCTTCAGGGAGATTTTGTTGAGGTGATGGAATAAGTCTATATCTTAATTGTGCTGGGGCTTGAACAACTGTGTGCACTTGTCAAAACTCATAGAGGTGCATACTAACAAGGGTGAAATTTATTACATATACATTGTATCTCAATGTGAGATAGAGAGAGAGAGAAAATAAAGGATATGGACAATGGTTCCAAAATAGTTTTAGCTTCACATACTGTCAAATGAGGCTAAAAATAATACCACACCCTTGGGTCTCTCCTCACTGCACTGGGTAGGTCATTAAGGTCCCATAAGGTGTGAAGTTCAACATAATTCTCTCTCAGATGTACCAGTGGGGATAGAGAAAGCCAAAGTGTCACGCATATGTTAGTTTCATGATCAACGCAGTTTTTCTCAGAACTTTCTAAAAGCAGAATATTAAAAATTAAAAACATCTCTATGGTAGATTGTTTGCAAAAATGGCCACAGTTATTCCTCTCCCTGAGTCTACATTACTTTGTAATGTGCCTTTTCAGATCCTTCCATCAAGAGGACTTGTCTACTTCTCCACCCCTTGAGTCTGGGCTGACCTTGTGAATTGCATTACCAATAGAATATAGCAGAGGTGACTTGTGCCAGTTCTGAGCATGGGCCTCAAGAGGCCTTGTGGCCTTTCACTAGTTCTCTTACCCACTTACCATGTGAGCAAGCCTGGGCTTGTTCCGGCCCAGTCACCATCATCATCCCAGGCAATAGCTTGCTAACCTCCTAACACGTGAGTGAGGCCATCCTAGACAAGTGAACCTCCAGATAATCTATTGGCTGACCAGGCACATAAGCAATCCCAGTCAAGATCAGCCTCACCTGGCCCAGATGAACTGAATCATCCAGCTGAACTACAGAATGAGGAACTATAACAAATGGTTGTTGTTTTAAGTCGCTAAGCTTTGGGGTAGTTTGTTAGGCAGCAAACCTAACTGATACAATATTAAAAATACATATAATATTCCACAGCAAGATCTTTTTTGACCCACCTCCTAGAGTAATGGAAATAAAAACAAAAATAAACAAATGGAACCTAATGAAACTTAAAAGCTTTTCCACAGCAAAGGAAACTATAAGCTAGACGAAAAGACAACCCTCAGAATGGGAAAAAATATTTGCAAATGAATCAATGGACAAAGGATTAATCTCCAAAATACATAAATAGCTCATGTAGCTCAATATTAAAAAACAAACAAACAACCCAATCAAAAAATGAGCAGAAGACCTAAATAGACATTTCTCCAAAGAAGACATACAGATGGCCAAGAGGCACGTGAATAGCAGCTCAACATCACTAATTTTTAGAGAAATGCAAACCAAAACTACAATGAGGCATCACCTCACACCAGTTAAAATGGCCATCGTCAGAAAATCTACAAACAACAAATGCTGGAGAGGTGTGGAGAAAAGGGAACCCTCTTGCACTGTTGGTGGGAATGTAAATTGATACAGCCACTATGGGGAACAGTATGGAGCTTCCTTAAAAAACTAAAAATAGAGCTACCATATGACCCAGCAATCCCACTACTGAGCATATACCCTGAGAAAACCATAAGTCAAAAAGAGTCATGTACCAAAATGTTCATCGCAGCTCTATTTACAATAGCCAGATCATGGAAGCAACCTAAGTGTCCATCTACAGATGAATGGATAAAGAAGATGTGGTACATATATACAATGGAATATTACTCAGCAATAAAAAGGAATGAAATTGGGTCATTTGTAGAGACATGGATGGACCTGGAAAGTGTCATACAGAGTGAAGTAAGTCAGAAAGAGAAAAATAAATATCATATACTAACTCATATATGTGGAATCTAGAAAAATGGTACAGATGAACCTGTTTGCAAGGCAGAAATAGAGACACAGATGTAGAGAACAAACATATGGACACCAAGTGGGGGAAAGTGGGGTGGGGGTGGGAGTGGTGGTGGGATGAATTGGGCAATTGGGATTAACATATATACACTAATATGTATAAAATTGATAAGTAATAAGAACTGCTGTATAAAAAAATAAATAAAATTTTTTAAAAAAAATTCAAAAATATATATATATATAATTTTGTTTAAAAAAGGGAAAACAACACATTTAGGTGTCCTTGTAATACTGAAATGCTAGGTATCTTAGACTAAAAATGAGTCATTAGAGAACTGAAATAAATGACTTCTTAAATTTTTGAAAATAGCACTTTACACTTTAAAAAATCAATTTTACCTATAGGAATTTATTCTCTAGGTATACTCACACTAGTGTGCATTAACACCATTAACCAAGTGAGCCCTTATTAGTCTAAATAAAGTTTTATTAGAATATAGCCTCATCCATTCATTTATATATTCTCTATGGCTGCTTTACAATGGCAGACTTGAATAATCTAGATAGAGATTGTGTGTATTCCAAAGCCTAAAATATTTATTATCTGGTCCTTTAAGGAAAAAATTTGCTAACCCCTGGTCCAAGCCAGTGGCTCTTGAACTTGAGTGTGCATCAGAATTACCTGAAGGACCTATTAAAATAGATTGCTTTGTCCACCCCAGAGTTTCTCATTCTGTAGGTTTGGATAGGACCTAAAAATTTGCATTTTCAATTCTTTCTAATGATCCTGAAATTACTGTTTGCAGGCTAGTACGTATTCTTTGTCCTCTCTGAGTTGGTAATAGAAGATTCTCAATCCAAATGGCAGGGCAGCATGTATAATGCAGCATTGCTCTGCCCACCATGCACTGAGCATTCTGCCCAGCACTGGGGTTGAGGTTGTAGCTTTCACTTTGTCTTATCACAAGCCATTTAATTCTCTCTCCAGGTATTTGGTATTACCTTTAAATGCACAAGCTACTTACTGGGTGAAAGGGAGAGCCATAGAACCTGGAAAAGAATAAGATCCGAGTTCCACTCTCCAGTCCACTGTGTCCTTGGATAAGCCAGTTTACCTTGCTGAAGCCCTGGAGTAATAAAATGCTCTTACCTACCTTACACGGCTATTGTGAGAATTAAATGGGAAATTCTATGCAAACGACTTCGTCAGTGTTAACATTTCATAGACTAAAGTTATACTGTTATTGTGTATTATTGTTGGTAACTTATTGTATTATAACATTGCTATTATTGATAACCCTAGCAGTTTGAGGCAGATGTTACTATGAGCAGAGAAAAAGGCTTTGCCCAGAAAGAATTAATAAACATTAAATAAAACATTAATAAAATGCATCTCTGATTAAAAGAAAGAACTTTCACGCAGTAAGTAGTTTCAGACATTATTCTTCATTCAAAGGTAAATGTTTGTCTTCATTCTTGGCAGAAAATAAAAGCGCACAGGACAGGCAAGTGGTATTGATAGATTCGACATGTCAGCCTGGAAGCCCAAGCAAACACTGCCTGTATCCCTGCCCAGAGCCTTTCCTCAGTCTTTGGGTTCCATTCCCATTGGAAGCCAGCCTCCAATGTCATGCCAGCCTCTGAGCACCTCCAGGCGGTCCAGTGCCTTCTGCTGAATTGCTCCAGGAGGACCCAAGGCACTAAGAACACCTGCCCACACAGGAGAACCTCAAGGAACTACTGCCAGTCTGCTCCAAGCTACAAAGAGCCAGTAGCTGATAATGACGCTTGGAACAGACACCAGTCCTTTGGACATCAATGCACTGCTGTGTGGCAACCCAGCACAGCTTATCACAGTCCCCTGCAGCCACCCACCTCCCCAGAGGCACCTGAGCTAATGTTTGCTGGCTGGCTGATCTTATGAATGTCTTTTCTCCAGCCTCACTGCTGTACTTCTTGGGGACCTTAGCCAGAGGTGGAGCCCTGCCTATCTGCTTCATGTTTGCTCTTTAGCTGTTATTTCAAGGGCAACTTAACTCACTGGCAGCCAAGCCCCAGGTTACCCTTCAGGCTGGCATATGCTGCTGGAGTCCTGAGTCAAAGCACAGTGCTTGCTTCGCTATCCCTCGCCACACTGCCCAAGGTATAGATCTGCTTATTCCAGTGTTTGTGGCCTCCCAGCAATTCCCTATGCCCAGCTCACACAGAAGACAGGTGATCCTCCTTGAGAGCTCTTGCCGAGAAATTCAAATCTCGACAGCATGTACTAAGGAGGCCCAGAGCTCACTGGGGCTATTAACTGCCTTGGGAAAACAGGTGTTATCTAGTCCACATGGAGGTGGAGCCTCCTGATCCAGGCTTTTTAGGAAGTTTTATGCCTCCGGAAGTGGGAATGCAGATGGATTCGCCCTTTGGAAGCGCTAACAAGATTGCTTCTGTGTTTGGGCTCGTCCTGACAAGGCCAGAAAGCTCAGTCGGGCTTCGATTCAACAGTGTGTGTTTCTCCCCTTGGAATGAGTGAGTGAGAGAGGTAAGTCCGGTTCCCGGTCTGCCACCAGCTTACTTTCGGTTCTCACATAAGTCACATAACCTCTCTGGGTCTTGGTTGCCTCTAAATCAGAGAAGGAAGAAGTTGCTTTATGATTTGTGAGGCTCCTTTGAGTGCCAAGGTTTTATGATTCTCTTGAATTCCAGGGATGCCATTCCTACCACCTCCGTACACACACCACACACACACGCTCATAGAGAATGCAAACAATTTTTTAATATGAATCCAAGAAAAATGTAATAAGGAAAGTAAATTTGCTGTCAACATTTGCATAATATATTCTCAAGCCAAGCAGAAATGGCTTTTGGACTGTTTGCTGTTTTGAATTATCTGCACCACCGTACCCCTGCATTTGTGCAGATAACTGGGAGGTGGCTGTATGTGGGGAAAATACACGGTTGTCACACATGGGTCACGTCACAGTAGTAGTTCTCAGAGTTTGGGTTAGCGTGATTAACTCAGTTGGTGGGGCCCAAGGGAGAGCATGAGTCAGATCTCTGTAGTTTTATATAGAGAAAAATCTCTTTTCAGATGTCCCTAATTGTACCCCTAATCTTAAAAGGAACAAAGAGGATAAAAAGTGCATGCATTCACTAACTTCTGAATCAGTAGACTCTTGCCTTCATGAGTTGTGGTTTGCGATCAGAGTAACCCCACAGGCAGGTAAGGTGATTCGTCATTTCACTGAGACATGAGTTTGGATCACCTGTGCTGGGTGACGAGTAACAGGAAGAAGGCCTACACCTGGTGGTTACACCGACCCACCAAGCAGCCATTCAGCATCTCTGTCCTTCTCATAGGCAGCAACTTACTCAAATGCTGTAAAAAGTAATTTTACTCTGACACTTCAATAAAGCGAAAAAGGCTCTCAGCTTATCTGTGAAGATACGTAAAGAGAACAGGTGATTTGGAATGCAACTCGGAAGAAAGCCCAAGGCCTGTGCAAACATTCCCATTCACCTGGATACAGAAATGTGAACAAGTCCTTGTAGAGAAGGTCTCGGGGGCCACTGAGGTAGAACCAAGAAGCTGTCTCAGGAGCTCAAAAGGGGAGGTTTTCAGAAAAATGCAACAAATTACTACTCTACAAAGCACGTAGTAAAGAGATGAAGCATGTTGCCCCTGACGGTGATATAGGCTGAAAATAGAAATAGGTTTGAAAACTGCTTTGGATAAATTCACTTATAAATCTACAACAGAGAGTTTCCTTTTTAATAGGAAAGCTGGGTGTACTTGACACTTGACAGAGAACAGCTGTGCACACCCACAAAGCATACTTTGACACTGCTGCTATCCTTCAGCCACTGAGTGGTAGGCAGTTACAAAAAATTTGATATGCATTATCTTACTTAATCCTCACAGGTATAGCATATTAAGTAGTATTATCCCCTTTTCAGAAAAAAGAAAACTGAGTATTGTACAAACCTCCTGGGTTGACTGTTCACACAATGTCTCCCCCATACGACCACATATATATCATATGATCCCTCCCCCCATTGTGTACCGATACAGGGATGCCCCTGACCCATCCTAAGCTGGGCCCATTACATCTTCTCTCCCAGAAACGTGAGATGTGAAGTAAGGGTGTACAGATATGGAGTGTGTCCATTAATGGCAGAAATTCAGTTAAAGAATATATCCTTGGAGAAATTGGACCGAGCTTCCATTGCTGACGGGAATGTAAAATGGTGCAGCAGCTGTGGAAAACAGTTTGGCGGTTCTTCCAAAAGTTAATCATAGAATTACCATATGATCTGGCAATTCTACTCCTAGGTCTATACCCAAAAGAAGTGAAAACAGGGGCTCAAGACAGATAGTTATGCATCAATGTTCTTTGCAGCCTTATTTATAGTACTCAAATAGTGGAAACAACCAAAAATCCATTTTACAGATAAGGAAACTGAGGCACAGAGAGGTCAGATATTCAGACCATGATCACATAGGTGAAAAATGGTGGAACCAGGATTTGAACTCAGACTGTCTGGTGCCAGAATCTGTGCTTTAAACCACTACACACCACTGTTAGAAGGGTCGTGCACGTTTCACTTCACCCAATCATCCCCATCACTCTCTACTGTCTGAGATCCAGTTCTGTTCTCATTTATGTCAACCTGTCAGGCTTCTGTAGACTTTTGAATTTGCAACCTTAGCATTACATATTTTGTGAGGGAAAGCCCAGCCTATAAATTCAGCATTTTCCCTATAACCTCCCAGGCTACTTATCACACAACCAAATTACTAAACCCTGGAACTCCAAGCAAAATAATTTCATACATTTATCCACGTGCAATAATTTTGCAATTTTTACCATCACTTATTATAGTCAATTACCCACCATCCCCCAATTTCCTGTGGATTTTAAAAACACTGTTTCTTTTTGGTCAATAGTTCAACAAATAGTTGTGTTGCTATGTGTTAAGGTCAGCACAGTTTGGCAGGTTAAAAGCCCTCTAGGTGTAGAAGTTCAAAGACGCTGATAGAACGGGGCAAAGGGCAGCATTATGAGGCATGGGACCAGGCAGCAGAATGATGTGAGATGATATGGAGGAAAGCAGATGTATTCAGAAAAGAAAAAATTACCTGAGCAGAGGCAAGTTATCTAGAGAAACTTGAAAGCAGACGGCAAATGCTGGGCGGGGTGGGGGCAGATATTTTCACTTGGTTTGAAAGCTCTGGGAGAAGGAAAAGAGGGGAGGCGGACGAGGAGTATACCACTTAGGTTGATAAGTAGCTGAGAAATTCATCTTCCGATTGGAATGGGAGGTAGGAGAAGTGGTTCCTGAAAAGGGCAGGAGAGGACCTTGTTACGTTTCCAGGAATGAACAGAAAAAGAAAAAGAAGAGAAAGGATAGATGGTGGACATTGATTGCTTGTGCATACCCCAAACTCCTTCCCCTTCCTCTGGTCACAACACCACTCCCAGTCTCTATAGTTCTGTGGGATTGACCATCCCCAGCAGGTCCAGAAATTTGCATGTGACCCAAGCATGGCCAGTCATTTTCCATTTGCTGATGACACTGATCAGTTAGTTCAGCGACCGGTATGCAATTTGATCCTGGGATTTTCAATGGAATTATTGGGAAAGATAAGCTTTTGCAGATATTTCTAGCTATTAATATAAGGAAGATAGACACTTGAAGCTGCTGGGAGCTCCCATATGGAGAACATCTTCTTGAAAATGTTGTTAATACAGATGAGAAAGAGGGAGAAAACTGAGTTCTAATGATTTGATGTGGTTCGAGCCCCTGGACCCAGCCATACCTGAAGGTCTGCACTTTTCCAACATGAGAACCAGTAAGATCCTTTTGTACTAAAGTCAGTTTGAGTTAGATGTCTGTCACTTGCAACAACTATCAAAATACCTTGGTTTCTTTCTTTATACTCAAATTGTAATCCACAGCTAATCATCTAAGATGTGATAGAATATAAACCCTTAAAAATTAAGAGAGAGGGGCTTCCCTGGTGGTGCAGTGGTTGAGAGTCCGCCTGCCGATGCAGGGGACATGGGTTCGTGCCCCGGTCTGGGAGGATCCCACATGCCGCGGAGTGGCTGGGCCCGTGAGCCATGGCCGCTGGGCCTGCGCGTCCGGAGCCTGTGCTCCGCAGTACGAGAGGCCACAGCAGTGAGAGGCCTGCGTACCGCAAAAAAAAAAAAAAAAAAAAAAAAATTAAGAGAGAGGAAGCAAGAGAAGGAGTCTTGGTTAGTGTAGACTAAAAGGAGGGAGAGATTGCGTCTAAGGATATATACGCCAGAACTGGCAAGAGAAAGGTGTTGCTGGGAAAGAAAACCAGAAGCCCCTGTCTGAACCTCATGGGTTTGTGGAAGCAGGTTGGGTTGAATGAGCCCTGGTATTCACTCACTGCCCAGTTTGAATGTTCAGATCCCTACACTCTGGAGGGCAGAGTCTGTATTATGTAGAAGATGTGGCTAAGAAAGAGCACCGGAGGGAGTAAAGGCTTTGGACATAAGACTTCGTGCTTCAGATGCAAGAGCTTTGCCTCTCTGGGGTATGGCGATATATGTTTCTGATGGTGTCATGCCAGTCATTTTCTGGGTTGGTGCTCCAGCCATTTAATCAATGACTTTTCTTAGAATTTCTTTTAATCTTCATTACTTCTCAAGGCCTTTCGCATTATTTCCTTCTTCCCACCTTCCCCTTCCTTTGGTCCAATGTCTTTATATTCTATTTTTACAGTTTTTTCACTCTTCTCTTCCTCAGGCGAGTTCAAAAGAGGAACTTGAGATTGTCATCATTCATTATTTTATATGTAATTGGGTTTTGATTAATATTTATGGAATGAGGTCACACCCTTCACTTAGAATTTCTGGCAGAGTGATGAAAGTGCATATAATTCTAACCCCTAAACTAAAATACTATGGACTAGGACCAATTCCTGTCAACATTACTTAACATATACATATATAAATTAGAAAGATAGGTTTCTCAAGTGTTATAGACAGCTTTAATTTAATCACCAAGAAGGGTCTTAAGTGAGCCCTGATTTCCACGGTTGAATCTTTTAATTTAAAACTATATATAGGGCTTCCCTGGGGGCGCAGTGGTTGAGAGTCCGCCTGCCGATGCGGGGGACATGGGTTCGAGCCCCGGTCTGGGAGGATCCTGCATGCCGTGGAGCGGCTGGGCCCGTGAGCCATGGCTGCTGAGCCTGCGCGTCCGGAGCCTGTGCTCTGCAACGGGAGAGGCCACAACAGTGAGAGGCCTGTGTACCGCAAAAAAAACCCAAAAAAACCCATATATATATATATATATATATATATATATATATATATATATATATATGTATGTATGTATGTTTTTTTAAAGGTTGAGAATATGGGGTACTGTTGTTTTCTCATTTTGATCCAAGAGTCAGGAGAACACTTTTCTTAGTAGGTTTTATCTTTACCTAAGATAAGCCTTACTTACTCCCATTCCAGGTGGCGCTAAGTATCATAACTGCAAGCAATATTGGGAGACTCCTCCCACAGTAATAAAATATTTATAGGATCCCCTTGATTTTTAGGTCTATGTCAGTGTAACTACTGACATGTCAAAAGTTTTTGTGAGCAATTAGAATGTTTTCCAACATACCTATATATATATATATATATATATGTGTGTGTGTGTCTCTCTCTTCATTACCTTCCTAAAAATTCAGAGCTACACTTGAGTCATCATTCCTTTTTTCCATGTCCCACATCCATCCCTCATTTCTCAATTTCTTTCTCTCTCTCTCTTTCTCCCTTTATCTTTCAATGTTTATTGAAGGCCAATTGTGTCCCAGCATTGTCAACTCTGAAATGACACTAAAATGTCCCTTGCAGTTAAATTACAGCCATTTTTGTTCCCTATTATTTGACTTAATCCACTGAGGGAATAGTTTTTAATTTCATTGCTGGAATTTTCCTTAGCTTCTGATTTCCCCAGGGGATTGTGTTAAGCAAGCAAAAAAAAAAATTAGTCTTCTTTTTTCCTCCTAAGATCTCAGTGAGTTTGAAGGCTGATATACATCACTGAAGTTTGCTATTAACATTAAGTTAGTTAATTACGGCAAGTCAACATGCTGTGATGATGGAAGAGAAAAAGAATAGCCCGTCAGTCAAAGGAGCCTCTCAATGATTTTGCCGTAAGCTGGGGATATTGAAATTGATGGGTCTGAGCTCATCAACCAACCCAATATAGCACCTAGCACTTACTGAGAAATAGGATCTAGAGTTTTAAGGAAGTTAAAATTCAGAGGGTCTGGGGTGGGTTGCATCATGTCACACTTGAACAAAGGACTATTTCCATGTCCCACACTTGTCACCAGCACCAGGACAAACTTGGCCGTATTCTCTACACGGCATACTCTTCGTGCCTCATGTCTTTCCTGACTGTTCCATTGCTGACATCTTCAGCTTTGTCCCTGCAACTTGTGACTTGACCACCTGAATTACAAATGGCCCTGATGGGGTAGGCTCAATGTCCCAGCCTCTGTGTCCACCAGCAGGCTATAGCACCAGCCCAGTTATTCTGCTGCAAGCCAGGACCCTCGCCTGCAGGTGGAAAGCACCCGCCGAGCTAGGTGACGGGGGCCAGGTGGCAGAGCTCAGCCCCACCCTCACCTGATTTTTGCATTCTGGGACTGCTTTGAATCATGAACGCTGAATATCAGCGAAGAGTTGGAAGACAGTTGTAGAGGAAGTAAATGGAAAGCCACTCTCTGGTAGGCCTTGTTTGTCACCAATTCCCTTCTCCTTCCCTCTCCTTCTTCCTCCAGTTACTTAATCTTCTTTCACTTCCTTTCATGCAAATGGGTGTATTCAGAGCTTCTTTAATTGCACCAGGAGTGCTGGACTGAAGTCGGGGCTGCTGCAAAGAGAGATTTATAACCCCACCCCGCCTGCAGGTTGGCACTGTGGCAGCTCCATAATGGTCATTCTCATATCAGAAAAGATTTTTTGAGTCTCTTTACCAACCTGCTCTAAGCATTCCCTCAGACTTGAAGCTTGTCTTTGTCTTCATCCGCATACACTTTGTCTCCTTAATAAAGAGCGCCAGCAGCCTGGAGCAGTTAATTTTTCCAACCTGACCTCTTCCAGTGATAGCTCCCTCTTAAAATTACCATGCATCATTTTCTCTGAATAAAACTGAATATTAAGGAAGAACACACAGAGGCTTTAGACCAAACAGGAGGACAGTATTTCATCCACAGAGACAGAGGGTGTTAAAATGCTCTATGGTGGTGCACTGAGAAAATTTCTTTCCGCTCACACCTCTGTGAAGCCCAGAGCTGTGTCTAACAGGCTTTTGGTGCCACGTTTAGCACACATTTACACTCTCACAGCTCCTATAAGGGGATCTAGTTTCAAAACAAAGTCTGCCTGGATTGACCACCTTATCAGTCTGAACCTATGAAATCTGATTTCTTTCCCAGCTGCTAGAGATTCAGGTAAGGGTTATTTATGTAGAAATTTGGCAAATGTCTGACGAGCACAGTGATGCTTGTGTGGAGTCCTGTTTGCAAAAGATGGCAGTAAAAGGGTTATGTGAGCATTTCCCAGCCTTTTCTCCTAAGATGACCCTGTTTGAGGTTTTAGACAACAAGACAGTGCAGTGCCTGAGCCAGGAGTGAAATGGTGACACTGACTGTCTCACTGAGGGTTGAATGCTTCGGGAAGTAGAGCATTATTTGTATCAATTGTATAACTGCTCCACAAACTCATGGTGACAGTGCAAAGATGTTCACAGTTCTTTTGCTTTCTCCATTATTATTTGCCCTACAGCAAAACTTTCCCTTAGGCTTATTGGCAGAAAGTCCAGGGTTTCACTCTTGAAGTTCACCCTGATATTTCGAATTATCGATAGACACTAAAGGCTTAATCCCTGGGGAGAGGGTGTTGGAGATGGTGGTGACAGCCCCCAGTAAGGGGCCAGCTTACCAGCACACGCTACAATCCTTGAGGTCCTCCCTCCCGCCTTTCCCCTGTGTTTCCCTTCTAGAGCTAACTTGCTTCTCTGTCAACTTCTCTGCCCCTTCTCAGAGACAACCCCTATACTAAGAAGGATTGCCCATGAGCAGCCTCGTCACCTTCCTCATGCCACAGGGGGTCCCCTCTTAAATATACAGGTGGTCTGCTCAAGTGAATCTTCCTTGATAAGCAAGAACAGTCTCCCCTGGAAAGGTTGTCATTTTAAGTACCACTGTCGATGAATACTGTATAATCGCTATTTTTTAGGTACCCTAATCCCATCAGATCACTTACACATGGTCATTTCTTAGCTCCTGATGCAAATGTAGAACTGAAAACCTCCCCAAACTAACCCAAGTATCACAATCTTATGACAAAAGATAAGATGCTTCCTTTTTTGTTAAAACCCCGGATTGCCACACCACCGAGTCCCACTTGGCGGACCTCAGGAACCCCGCAGTTTCTCCTGGGAGGCCCCCTCAGTGCTCGCCTGCGGATGGCAGCCAGGAGACAGAGAAGTCATTTGCCCTGGAGGCCAGCCAACCAGCCAACAGCAATGGGACCTGTTGAGTCTCCTGCTGGCCTGGAGTCTCCATCTCTGTTCCCTGCCATCAGGCCCAATGGACTGCCAGGAGAGGCAGCCAGGCACGTGACTGCCTGGGTCTCAGAGGGGCACAGCTCTTTGTGTCTGAAGCCATTTCACCATGGAGGTCTCAGGTGCTGGGAAGGCTGGACGAGAAGTCCACGGGCTCTGCTCCAAACCAGCACTATCCTCAGACAGCCAATCCACTCATGCTATGTCCAGCCACCAGCCCAGATTTCCTCTTCTTTTGTGGTATCCTCTCTCAGGGACCTAAATGTTCTGCAGTCTAGCCCTGGGCTGGAGGACTATCTACCACACATGGCTTTATGTCTTTCATACTCAGAAGGAAGGGGATAGGGTCTAATATATTTTCCCCAAGTAACTCTACCGCCTCTTGTTTCTGAATGCAAATAGAGGAGGATGAGGGTGGGGAATCACACCTCCATCTGGCAATGGCTCAACACCCGCCCCTAATCCACCCCCCTGCACCACCCACAGTCAAGCTCCAATTCTGGCCAAGCCTAAAATGGTATTTTACATGATGACACATTAACACATGATGGTAACGATACACTTCACTTACGCTGCCCGTTGTACTTTTTTCATATTGCTGCTGTAACAAATGACCCCAGACTCGGTGGCTTAAAACAACACCAACTTATTATCTTACAGTTCTGGAGGTCAGAAGTCCAAAATCAGTCTCTCTGAGCTAAGGTCAAGGTGTTGGCAGGGCTGGTTGCCCAGGAGGCTCTGAGGGGAGGATTCTTTCCTTTTTCAGCTTCTAGAGGCTGCCTACACAGCTTAGCTCAAGACGCCTTCCTCAAATCACTCCACCCTCTTGCTTCTGTCAGCACATCTCCCACTGCTCGCTCTGATCTCCTGCCTCCAGAGCTCTTACAGAGGACACTTGAGACTATATCAGGCCCACACATGTAATACAAGACAATCTCCCATTCTCAAGAGCCTTGACTTAATCACATCTTCAAAGGCCCTTTTGCTATATAAGGTTACATAGTCACAGCTTCCAGGAATTAAGACAATCTTTCGGGGTGCCCATTATTCAGGCCACCACACTCATTCTGCTTTTTTCAAGAACATTTTTAGATAAATTATCTCATGTAATGCTTAAGACATCCTTGAGAGGCAGGTTATTATTTCTATTTTACAAAAGAGGAAATTATACAGGCTGAGGCTGAACTGTCCAATATGGTAGCTACGGTTTTTCACATGGCTATCGAGCCCTTGAAATGTGGCCAGTTCAAAGTGAAACTTGCTAATAGGGTAAAATTCACACTGGATCTTGATGACTTAGTATGGAAAGAAGAATGTAAAATATCTCATGGATAATTGTAAAACACTGATTATATGTTGAGATGATAATATCTTGGCTATACTGAGGTAAGTCAATAGAATATCATTATTTAAATGAATTTTACCTGATTTTTTTCGAACTTTTAAAACGTGACTACTAGAAAATTTTAAATTGCATATGTGACCAGCCTCCTATTCCTAATGGGCAGCACTTGGATAAGATCACATATTTAGTAAGTGGCCACGCTGTCTTCTAACACCTCTCCCGGTATCCTATGTCCTACATACCAGGAAAGAGTAGAAAAACGTAGGTTTTGGAGTCTAAGAGACCTGGATTCAAATTCTGACCCTCTCACTTACAAGGAGTGTTTACTTATGTTGCTGAGCTACAACTTGCAAATTTGAAAAAGAGGCTAATAAGGCCCGCATGGTAGGATTGTTGTGAATAGTGAATGGACAACAAATGCAGAGCATTCAACATAGAAGCTGGAATACAGTTGGTGACAAATAGTTCCCATTCCTGTCTTGCTTTTCCTTTATTAAGCAGTCTCCATAAGCAAATAGGCAAATAATAATAATCTGAAAGATGATTAATTACAGGAAATTGTCACACATAAAACTTTTCTTATCCATATTAAACCAGGAAAATCTGCAATTTTTACAACAGATTTGACTCCAGGCACCTTTGGGATGATATCTTTATACAATGTCTGGATCTCCATAAGCAGATTAGTTTCCTCCATGGATGCAGAAGTAATAGGGCCTGTAGATACCAATAATTTTTTTTAAGTTTTAATCCGAAAAAAGGATATAATAGATTATTGTTAATTATAGTCACCATGCTGTATATTAGATCCCCAGAACTTAATCATCTTATAGCTGGAAGGTTGTACCCTTTGACCAACATCTTCCCATTTCTCCCACCCCCTAGCCCCTAGCAACCACCACTCTAGTCTCTGTTTCTCTTAATTCAGCTTTTTAAAGATTCCACATATAAATGAGAACTTATAGTATTTGTCTTTCTCTGACATTTCATTTAGCATAATGCCTTCAAGGTCCATCCATGTTTTCACAAAAGGCAGGATTTCCTTCTATTCTATATATATTCTATTCTATATATTCTGTTCTATTCTATTTATATTCTATTCTATATATATACCACATTTTCTTTATCCATTCACCCATTGATGAACATCTGAGTTGTTTCCATGGCTTGGCTATTGTGAATAATATTGCAATGAACACTATCTTTGAGATAGTGATTTCATTTCCTGCCCATGTATACCCAGAAGTGAAATTGCTGAATCATATGGCATCTCTATTTTTAATTTTCTGAGGAACATCCATACTGTTTTCCATAGCAGTTTCACCAATTTACATTCCCACCAATAGTACACAGGGTTCCCTTTTCTCCACAGCCTTGCCAACACTTATTGTCTCTTGTCTTTTTGACAGTAGCCATTCTAACAGGTGTGAGGTGATATCTCCTTGTGGTTTTGATTTTCATTTCTCTGATGATTAGTTCTGTTGAGCATCTTTTAATGTACCTGCTGGCCATTTGTTTGTCTTCTTTGGAAAAATGTCTATTCAAGTCCTTTGCCTGTTTTTTAATCATATCCTTTTCTTCTTTTGTATGAGTTTCTTATACATTTGGATACTGACCCCTTGTCAGGTAAATGGTTTGCAAATATTTGCTCCCATTCCATAGGTTGCCTTTTTATTTTGCTGATTGTTTCTTTTGCTGTGCAGAAGCTTTTTAGTTTGACAGGGTCCCATTTGTTTATTTTTGTTTTTGCTGCTTGCGCTTTAGGTGTCATATCGAAAAAAATTGTTGCCAAGACCAGTGTCAGAGCTTTTTCCCGATGTTTTCTTCTAGAAGTTTTACAGTTTCAAGTCTTAGATTTAAGTCCATAATCCATTTTGGGTTAATTTTTGTGAGTGATGTAAGATAGGGGTCCAATTTCATTCTTCTGCATGTGGTTATCCAGGTTTCCCTGCACAAGTTACTGAAGAGACTATCATTTCCCCCATTGAGCCTTCTTGGACCCGTTGTCGAATATTATTTGATTGTACCTGCGTGGGTTTATTTCTGGGATCTGAATTCTGTTCCATTGGTCTGTGTATCTGTTTTTATGCCAGTATCATAAATTTTTCATTACTGTAGTTTCGTAGAAAAGTTTGAAATCAGGAGTTGTGATGCCTCCAGCTTTATTCTTCTTTCTCAGGATTGCTTTGGCTACTGGAGGTCTTTTGTAGTTCCATACAAATTTTAGGACTGTTTTTTTTTTTTCTTTTTCTGTGAACAATGACATTGGAATTTGGATAGGGATTGCATTGAATCTATAGATGGCTTTGGGAAGTATGGGCATTTTAACAGCAGGAATTCTGATCCATGAGCACGGGATATCTTTTCACTTATTTACGTCTTCAATTTCTTTCATGAATGTCTCATAGTTTTCAGTGTACAGATCTTTTACCTCCTTGGTTAAATTTATTGCTACGAATTTTATTATTTTTGATGCTCTTGTAAATGGGATTGTTTTATTTCTCTTTCAGATAGTTCGTTGTTAGTATATAGAAATACAACTGATTTTTGTATGCTGATTTTGTATCCTGCAACTTTACTGAATTTGTTTATTAGTTCTAACAGCTTTTTGGTGGGTCTTTAGGGCTTTCTGTATATAAGATCATATCATCTACAGAGACAATTTTACTTCCTCCTTTCTGATTTGGATGCCTTTTACATCTTTTTCTTGACTAATTGCTCTGGCTAGGACTTCTAGTACTATGTTGAATAGGAGTGGTGAGAGTGGGCACTCTTGTCTTGTTCCCAATCTTAGAAGGAAAGTTTTCAACCTTTCACCACTGAGTGTGATATTAGCTGTGGTTCGTCATATATGGTCTTTATTATGCTGAGGTACATTCTTTCTATACCCAATTTCTTGAGAGTTTTTATCATAGAAGTATACAGAATTTTGTCAATTTCTTTCCCTACATCTATTCCCTACATAATTGAGATGATCATATGATTTTTTAAATAAATTTATTTTATTTTTGGCTGTGTTGGGTCTTCGTTGCTGCACGCGGGCTTTTCTCTAGTTGCGGCAAGCAGGGGGCTACTCTTTGTTGCAGTGCATGGGCTTCTCATTGCGGTGGCTTCTCTTGCTGTGGAGCACAGGCTCTAGGCACATGGGCTTCAATAGTTGTGGTGCACAGGCTCAGCAGTTGTGGCTCGCAGGCTCAGTAGTTGTGGTGCACGGGCTCAGTAGTTGTGGTGCATGGGCTTAGTTGCTCCGCAGCATGTGTGATCTTCCCGGACCAGGGCTCGAACCCATGTCTCCTGAATTGGCAGGCAAATTCTTAACCACTGCACCACCGGAGAAGCCCCAATCATATGATTTTTATCCTTTAATTTCTGAATGTAGTATACCACATTTATTAATTTGTGGATGTTGAACCATCCTTTTTTTCTTGGTAAGTCTAGGTAAAAGTTTGTCTATTTTGTTTATCTTTTCAAAACACCAAATCTTAGTTTCATTGATCTTTTATTTGGGCTTAGTTTTTGCTCTTGGTTTTCTAGTTTCTGAGGTATAAAGTTAGGTTCTTTATTTGAGATCTTTTTTTAAAATTAATTTATTTTATTTTTATTTATTTTTGGCTGTGTTGGGTCATCATTACTGCACGTGGGCTTTCTCTAGTTGTGGCACGTGGGGGCTACTCTTTCTTGCAGTGCACAGGCTTCTCATTGAGGTGGCTTCTCTTGTTGCAGCGCATGGGCTCTAGGTGCGCAACTTCAGTAGTTGTGGCATGCGGACTCAGTAGTTGTGGCTCGCGGGCTTTAGAGAGCAGGCTCAGTAGTTGTGATGCACGGGCTTTGTTACTCTGCAGCATGCGGGATCTTCCTGAACCAGGGCTCGAACCTGTGTCCCCTGCATTGGCAGGTAGATTCTTAACCACTGCGCCACCAGGGAAGCCCAAGAGAGCTTTCTTTTTTTTTAATGTAGGTAATTATCTTTATAAACTTCCCTCTTGGAATTGCTTTTGATGCAGCCCATAAATTTTTTATGTTGTGCTTTAATTTTTTTTTAAGATATCATTTGATTTCCATTTTGGTTTCTTCCTTGACCCATTGGTTGTTCAGGAGTGTGTTGTTTAATTTCCACACATTTGTAAATTTTCCATTTTTCCTCTTGTTATTGATTTCTAGTTTTAAGCCATTGTGATTGGAAGAGATATTTGATATGATTTCAATCGTCTTACATTTGCTAAGGCTTATTTTGTGACTTAATGTATGATCTATCCTGTAGAATGTTTCTTGAGTTCTTGAGAAAAATGTTTATTCTGCTGCGCTTGAATGTAATGTTCTGTATATGATTGTTAGGTCCATTTGGTCTAAGGTATAGTTCCAGTCCAATGGTTTCTTACTGATTTTCTATCTGGATGATCTATCCATTGTTGAAAATGGGGTATTAAAGTCCCCTTCTATTATTGTATTGTCTATTTCTCCCTTCAGATCTGTTAGTATTTGCTTAATATGTTTAGGTGCTGCAATGTTGGGTTGCTGCAATGTAAAATATATTTACAATTGTTATATCCTCTTGATGAATTGACCCCTTTATCATTATATAATGACCTTCTGTGTCTCTTATAACCAATCTTGACTTACAGTCTATTTTAAGACCTAGACATTTTGTGTTGCTGGGGGGTTTTTTTTGTTTGTTGTTTTGCTTGTTTGTTTTTTTGAACCTGAGGTCCAGATGGTTATATTGATTATACTCCTTTGTTCATTGCACGCTGTCAACATTGGTTAGATTTGTTTTTCAAATCCTGGAACTCAAAGAAGTGTCTTTCATTACTTTGTTCTTCTTAGAACCTCCGTTTTGCCTATAGGATAGGCATTGACTATAAGATAGTCATTGACTATAGGATAATCATATTCAAAGAGAGCAAATAACTTTGTATAGAACAAAGGAACTCTTTATTCTCAAATGCTAAGTCGTAGAATAAGGTACTTGAGTGAACTTTGACTCTAAAGGAAAATTTTTTATGTGTGTGTTACAATATGGAAAACTATAATGCAGATTTCTTCTTGTTCTAACAACCATGCTGACATGTTGAATCTTTTGATTCTGATGACTTGTGGACTGAAATGAATAATGTAAATCTGATCCTCCTCTGTCTCACTTCAATAGCACCCTTAAGTGACTCTTGAAGAGCAGAAATGGGCGATCCAGTTCCTTCTTAGTAGCAACTATATAACTCCTTCCCATTCCCTGGAACTTATACCTATATATTATACAAGATGAGCTGGATGCATTCTCTCCTCCCATAGCAAACAGGAATAAAAGCATCCTTTTCTTTGGCAATGGCATAATCTTGCTCTCTTTAGCAATCATCCTAAAGCAAATAATCCCATTGACTAACCACTATCAAAAAGAAAAGCCTAAAATTAATTGTGCCAATTTCAAAATAGTCACCATGGTTATAGGTACTCCAGTTTCCAGACTAAACAACTTTGTTATTTAATTTAGTTACCAGGAGATATTTTAGTTATCCAAAGCTGTTTCCTGAGAGAATTTTTGGCACTCTTTGCATGTACACCTGAATCCTACCCAGGCTACAAATGGAAAGACCTGCTATCTAGGCAAGAATATAAATCAAGTGTCTTAGTTTAAATAAATCTTAGTTTTCATAATAAAGCTTCAGCTTTGCCATCAGCACATCAGACACATACAGCACATGAATCTTCTATCAACAATGTGGACAATCTATGCTTTAGGTCTCAAGTTACCTGCCATTCATTGCCTGTTAATTACCCACCGCAGACAACTGATAATTAAAAAGAATTTTCTAAGAAGCATACCTTAAGTGGTATTCCTCTAGCTTAAATTCTCCTCTAGCCTAAGTTTTATCCTCATGCCAAGTCAAAAACTAACAAAGAACACTCCTATGATAAGCTTCTTTAAGCTACTTTTGAGAAAAACCTTAACAAATCCATGACTTAACATCCTCCCCTTGGTACTTATCAAGGATATACTGAGAACTTTCTGTATAAAAATGTTGCTATATCTCAAATAAAATTGAAGATATTTAAATTCATCATATCAGTTGAATACCTCCATGGCAGATAAATTCATTTTAGAATTTGATTGTAGGAAAATCCTTTTAAGTTGGTATATTTAATTTAATAGGTAGTGAAGACTTCCTGTCATTATATTTCTTTTTTTGTTTTTTTTTGCGGTACGCGGGCCTCTCACTGTTGTGGCCTCTCCCGTTGCGGAGCACAGGCTCCGGACGCGCAGGCTCAGCGGCCATGGCTCACCGGCCCAGCCGCTCCGCGGTATGTGGGATCTTCCCAAACTGGGGCACGAACCCGTGTCCCCTGCATCGGCAGGCGGACTCTCAACCACTGCGCCACCAGGGAAGCCCATGTCATTATATTTCTTACCTCAGCTTCCAGGGAGCTCAGAACTATGTTTTGGGATCTACTGCAGTAGTTTTGTTTAGCCTAAGTTTTTATGACACAGCTGTGATCCACATATTGCTTGGCTCTTATTCTTTTGCTATTATTTAGTGGTTTTCTAGTATTTTAGTCTTTATTATAAATCACTTCAAATCCTTTGGGCAATAGATAAAATCAAAGTAATACGTAGATAACCTGTATAATTTTTATATCACCACTCCAGGAATTTGATAGAGTATAGTTAGAGGTAGAGAGAGAATGAGCTGCCATAGAAAAAGAGAAGGCATAGATAGAGAGAAACAGAATAAAGGTAATTTTCTGCCCAAGAGGAAGAGCAGGACAAAATAATCTGATCTACAGAGCACACTTATTTTCTAAAATGGATTAGAATTTGTACCTACTCTGGATACCCAGCAGATCTCCTACTGCTGCTTTGGGCAAACGGTCAGTGACCTTTTAACAGAAAGAGAAAGATACCAGCTTGGTGACTGATTTTAATTTAGGAATAACTTAAAAAAATTAAGGCTATCTCTAGACATGATTTTTTATAATGGTCTATGTTTGTAGCTTCCTTGCTTGTTTAGGGGGATTTTTTCTTTTCTCTTTCCTCCTTTCGCTCCGTGGACTATTCTTAGGCTTGTCATGTCTAAATACTCTTGAGACCACAGGCACAAATGTGTTCAGCAGAGACCCTGTCATCAGCCCATCAGTTCCCTGCCCTGTCTTCTGTGCCAAGCCCCCTACTCTCAGGCTTGTAATTCCCAGTTCAGAATGAATTGGCTGGGTGGTAAATGTCTCTGGTGTCCCTTCCACCACTTCAGCTGTGGGGTTGGGCTGTTGCCAGTCCACAAACGGATATCAGGCTCAGCTGTTTCAGCCGAAGAGATTGATCCTTTTTAAATAAAATACGTTGGGGTGAATAACATGACTCTCAGGTGCTCTGACAGGGAAGGGTCACACTAGCAAAGAAATACCAGGCTACAGTCAGAGAGGAATTTGTATGGTAGCTCTGGACCTCACCAATTACAGAAAGGGATCTGAGACAAGTTTTGGAAAAAGGATTGCAATAAGATTAACACTTTTTTTTTTTTTTTGCTAGTGAGCCAAATGATTTTGTAGTATAATTGTAGTCATAATATTGTAGAACTGAAAAGATACCCACATTAATCAGTTTTAGGTTGTGTTAAGCGACAGTCTGTGAACGGCCTTTAAATCCAATGCAGAATTGTGTGGATGTGTACAAACGTTCGTTTTCCTGCAAAAAGGAGTCATATTTTCATCAAATTTCCAAAGAGGTCCACAATCGAAAAGAGGTTCAGAACCTCTCGCTGATCTGATCTAATGCCCTAATTTCATAGAATCCATCCAGTCGTAACTCCTCAAGTTGCTGTGCTAAAGCAGAGCTGCCAGGTGAGGGATTAGGAGAAATCAATCGCAGGAGAGGAACTTCTCTAACAAGACTTCTGATAGTCCTATAGCTTGCAAGGCTAAAAACACCATAAAAGGACCAAAAAAAAGGGGGCTGCACCATCTAGAACAGTAAATACACAGTTTTTCTGATCAGAATATTTCAGGCATGATATTTTCCATCATCATTTTATGTGTTTAGGAGTGTAATTTCTCCAGAGGTTCTGCATCACTTACAGTAGCAGAATCTGAACGTAGGAGATGCTGATATCAGTTGGCAACACATGTCTGGACTCTTGTGAATCTTCCTCTCACCAAGAACACGGGGGATGACTCAACACCCTGGTCAATCATTTCCTTGATTCACACAATACCAATAAAAATCACCTCCACTTTTTCTCAGCCATCTGCTTCCAAGGTCACATCCCTAGATCTTGTCATCACCTAGCATGTCTCTGTTTCTGAAAGCTTTCGTTTTATTTTATTTTAATTTTTAAGAGATTTTATATAATTTTTAAAGGTTACTGTCCATTTACAGTTATCAAAGTTATTACAAAATATTGGCTATATTCCCCATGTTGTACAATACATCCTTGAGTCTATCTTACACCCAATAGTTTGTACCTTCCACTCCCCAACCCCTATGTTGCCCCTTCTCCCCCCTCCCCACTGGTAACCACTAGTTTAATTCTCTATATCTGTGAGTCTGCTGCTTTTTTGTTAGATTCACTAGTTTGTTGTATTTTTTAGATTGCACATATAAGTGATATGATACAGTATTTGTCTGAAAGCTTTCATTTTAAAGTTCTCCTCCTGGCAACTACTTTATTCACCCATTATTCCCTCTTTATCTGTTAGTTTACACTTTGACCACTCTACTTCACTGATCCTTCTATTTTCCCTCACACCCAGCACCTTTGTTCCTCTGCCTCCATTGCTTTATCTTTCCTCAACTCTCTTGTCTCTTTGTTTTCCAATTCAACCACCTGGCCAGCCAGCACTCCTTGACTGATCCAACTGTCTACCTTCTCTGTTTCTGTATTAGTCTGAGTCCTCCAGAGAATATAGGTCTGTATTCTATGTTCTATATTCTCCCTATATAGAATTATATATATAATTCTCTCTATAATATATTTTCTATTCTATGTATAAAGAATTATATACAATTATATAGAGAGAGCATTTATATTATATAGAATTATGTATCTCATATTATATATAGAGAGAGACAGACAGACAGACAGACAGAGAGACAGAGACAGAGAGAGATAGACAGAGAGCGATTGAGATTTACTTAAGGAATTGGCCTCTTGCAATTATGGAAACTGAGAAGTCCAAGATCTATAGTCCCAAGCCAGAGATCAGGAGAGCCAATGGTGCAAGTTCCAGTCTGAGTCCAGGTTTAAAGGCAGGAGAAGACTGATATCCCAGCTTGAAGATAGTCAAGCAGAGAGAGAATTCTTTCTTACTAAGGCTTTTATTCTATTCAGGACTTCAATGAATTGGATGAGGCCCACCCATATAATTTTATTTTTTAAAGTGTTTCGACAGTTTCATTGAGTTATAATTGATATACAAGAAACTACACATATTTAAAGTGTACAGTTTGAAGAGTTTTACATGAAACTGTCACCACAATCAAGATAATAAACAAGGGCTTCCCTGGTGGCGCAGTGGTTGAGAGTCCGCCTACCGAGGCAGGGGACGCGGGTTCGTGCCCCGGTCCGGGAAGATCCCACATGCCGCGGAGCGGCTGGGCCCGTGAGCCATGGCCACTGAGCCTGCGCGTCTGGAGCCTGTGCTCTGCAACGGGAGAGGCCACAACAGTGAGAGGCCCACGTACCGCAAAAAAAAAAAAAAAGATAATAAACAAATCCGTCACCTGCTAAGAGTTTCCTTGTATTCCTTTGTAATCCCTCCCTCCAGCTCCTCCTTCCACTCCCTGTCAATTGCCAGGCAACTACTGATCTGCCTTCTCTCTACATAGATTCATTTGGATTTTGTAGAATTTTGAAGAAATAAAACCATATAGCATATATCCTTTTTTCTTGGCTTTTTCTCAATCATCATAATAATTTTGAGATCCCTCTCTGTTATTGCATGTATCAATAGTGAATTCCTTTTTGTTGCTGAGTAGTATTCCATTGTATAGGCATAGTACAATTTGTTCCATCACTCACCTGTTGAGCATTTAGGTTTCCAGTTTGGGGTTATGACAAATAATTCTGCTATATACATTTGTGTATAAGTCTTTGTATAGACATATGTTTTCATTTTTCTTCAGTAAGTACCTAGAAGTCAATGTTTGGGTCATGTGGAAGGTGTATGCTTAATTTTTAAGAAACTGTCAAACTATTTTCTAGAGTGTTTGTACCATTTTGCCTTCCCACCAGCAGTGTATATAGTGTGTGTAGTACCACTTACTCCACATCCTCTCCTACACTTGGTCTGATCAGTCTTTAATTTTAGCCATTCTACAGGGGTATGCATCTCGTTGTAGTTTTGTTTTTGTTTTTGTTTTGTTTTGTTTTTTGTGGTACGTGGGCCTCTCACTGTTGTGGCCTCTCCCGTTGCAGAGCACAGGCTCCGGACGCGTAGGCTCAGCGGCCATGGCTCACGGGCCCAGCCGCTCTGCGGCATGTGGGATCCTCCTGGACCGGGGCATGAACCCGTGTCCCCTGCCTCGGCAGGCAGACTCTCAACCACTGCGCCACCAGGGAAGCCCCCTAACTTTGTTTTTGCGTATAGTTGTCCAGTTATTACAGAATCATTTGTTGGAAAGACTGTCTTAACTCCATTGAATTGCTTTTGTGCCTTTGCTGAAGATCAGTTGGCCACATGTGTGCATCTACTTCTGGATTCTCTAATTTGTTCCATTGATCTATCTTTATGCAAATACCTCACTGTCTTGATTGCTGTATTTTATAATAAGTCTTGAAATCAGGTAATGTTAGTCCAAAATTGAACACATTCTCTCTTTTAACCTAGTCTTATTCTTTTATTATTTATCTCAATGAATGGTGGTGCCATTCATTCATGCCAGAAACCAGAGCATCCTCTTGGGCTTCTCCTTCCTCCACTCCTGCATTTCATCAATTACCAGTACTTCTTTCCACTCGTACTGTGGCTAGTCTCAGCCACTATCATCTTTTCATTAAATATTCAATCTCAATCTTTCTCTGTGTATGGCTCTCTCACTCTAAGCTTTAAAGTTCATGAGGACACAAATCATGTCTGTCTTGTCACCATTGTACCCTAAGCCCCCTGCATGGGACTCAATACAAGTAAAGCAAATGAACAAATTGATTAGTTAACTTATCATCTGGAATTTTGCAACACAACCAACGAGTCTTTTAATGGGTTTCCTCTAGTCTTGGCCCAGCCAATCCATTCTCCACAATGTAGCTGGAGTAATTCTTATAAGCAAATGTGATAAAGTGCATTTCCTTGTAAACCTCTTCAGTGGCCCCTCATTCCCCTCGAGATAATTACCAAGTTCCTTAAATTGATTCACCTCCCTCTTTGACCTGGCCATACTTAGTTCTCTTGCCCCAGCTCTCCTCATGCCCACCCCTAACATTATGTTGCATGCTCTCTCTCAGCTTTTGATCTTAGTGCATGCTGTTTGCCCACTTGGACCAATGTTTTACCCTCCCTCTTTCCTCTTCCCTTCTATCAGGCTAATTCCTAGCCATCCTCCATCCTTCATACTTAAGCTGTGATGTTAGCCATGAATCCAGCACACCGGGGATCAATTTTTTCCTATTTGCTCCCAGAGCACCACGTATTTCCACTTATCACAACATGTTATAGTTATCCATATACATAAGAGGCTCTGTGGGAACAGATATGACTATTTGTTGATCATGTATCTCCAGCACCTAGTACAGTACCTGGCACAAGGTGGGTGCTTAATAAATATTTGTTGAATAAATGTTGCATACACTGACCTACATGATTTAAACTATGAGTGTGGTGTTGTAAACAAGATTAACGTAGTTTCAAATGCATTGGTCTCTACTAGCAGATTTAACACTCTTTTGAACAGTCCCACTTAACACCCTTAAGCAAGGTCAACTTGTTATATACGGAAGACTTTCAAAGAAATCAAAGTCTAAATCAGTGCTTCTCAAACTTTAGTGTGCAGAGAATCACTTGGAGAACTTGTTAGGAATTCCAGATTCCTGAATCCTATTCCAAGAGTTTCTGGTTCAATATATCTTGGAGTGGAACAAGGAATCTGTAATTTTAATAGGCATTGTATTAATCAAGGTAGCCTATCTGCCATAACAAATCACCTCCAAACCTCAGATGGTTAACACAATAACAGGTCCATTTCTTGCTCATATCCCAATCCAAATGGAGCAGCAGCTTTCCATTGCAGAGTTTCAGGAATCCAGACTTCTTACACTTAGTGGTTCTGTCATCTTCTAGAGATGTGGAATCCTCTGTGGAAAACCTTGTCTCCAGCCAAGAAATGAAGGAAGATTTAGAATGTGGTTTATACAGTACATGAGAGTTTTGAGAGTTTTTACAGGCTATCATAGCAGTGTCCATCATAAGTCCAGGGCTGAGGGGCTTCCCTGGTGGCGCAGTTGTTGAGAGTCTGCCTGCTGATGCAGGGGACACGGCTTCGTGCCCCTGTCCGGGAGGATCCCACATGCCGCGGAGTGGCTGGGCCTGTGAGCCATGGCCGCTGAGCCTGCGTGTCCGAAGCCTGTGCTCCGCAACGGGAGGGGTCACAACAGTGAGAGGCCCGCGTACCGCAAAAAAAAAAAAAAAAAAAAAAAAGTCCAGGGCTGAATTCAGTCAAGAGGTCACTCTAACTGTAAATTGGGAATGGGAATGTGGTCTCATAGTATATTTAGGTAGAATAGAAAAGGCATGGATATTAGCACTGGCATTCCATTTCTGGTGCCCTTTGCTTCAGATGCACTAATCTCTGGGCAATAGTTGGCAAAAACTTAGGTATGTGGCAAAACTCAGTTCATTTCTTATGAATTCTAAGCATGATCATTCATAGCATAGTTTGTTTTCCCAAGAGTTGATTTTTTAATATCTTTGTGACTTCTCTTAAACCTTATTTTAAAGTCATATAATATGTCAGAGGGATCATGTCCATGGCTTTTCTGCCTTAGGGTGAAAAGTTATTTTTATAGCTTCTATCAGCTACTGGCTATTCATTAAAGAATCGTTTCAATGACTCCCCTTTCTCACAGCTTCTGTTGAAGCAGTTCCTTATAAGTTTCAGGTCTCTTCATCGATTATTTCCATGGAGCAGGAAAAGGAGGAGATTATGACCAGGTAAGGCATTTCAGCCCTCCAGGAGAAAACTCTTAGTAATCAATTCTATTTCTAGATCTCTCTTCACTTGAGTGCCATTACACTTTGCGTTTTATTTTTCTTTTATGTGAGACCTCACTCCAGGTTACAACCATTTGATCAATATTTTATTTTGCACATAAATGATTTTCCTTAGTAACTTCTCAGCAACTTACAACTTTCAGAAACTGCCTTCTTAAGTAAACTGCTTTCTGAGGAAGGTTACATAAGAAAGTAGTTTATAAAGATTGTATGTCGTGAAAGTCCTAATAAAAATTATTGTCCGCAAATATTTTTGTCTTCAGGATTCACATGTGGAATAGCATGTTAACACCAAAAATTTTAACTGCTAAAAGGAGATTTTAAGTTTTTTCATGACTCAAGGACTCCCAAAATTATTTGCATGATTTGGTGAGGGGCAGGGTAGGAAAGAAAATATTACTTCAGCTCTAAACATGTGGAGTCCATCTTCACCTTCATATTCTTCCTTATAGAAAGACAGCTATAGACTAAGTCTAGGAGGTAATTATTCTAAGATGCCGAGGAGTCATTGAGGGGAAGAGAGTGGAGAAAATTGCAAAGCCTCTGGATGAGTTTCTCAACTCATTATGCTGTCACAGGTTCTCAAATTCCCTTTTTTAGTTTCTTTTTTCTTAAATTGGAGTATAGTTGATTTACAATGTTTCAGGTATACAGCAAAGTGATTCAGTTATATATATATATATATATATATATATATATATGTTCTTTTTCAGATTCTTTTCCCTTATAGGTTATTACAAGGTATTGAGTGTAGGTCCCTGTGCTATACAGTAGGTCCTTGTTGGTTATCTATTTTATATATAGTAGTATGTATCCCAAATTCCCAATTTATCCCTCCCTCCCTCAAATTCCCCTTTTTGTAATCTTGAGTAACTTGGACTCCATCTCCCCCCACAACTCCCTGCCTCAGTTTTCCCACCTTATAAACCAGAAGGTCCTGTACTAATTTATAAACTTGAGAATCATAGGTCAGAGGAATTGTACCAAATTTGAAAATCACTTTGAATTCTATTTTTAAAAATAGTGAAATGAAAGATTGATGAAAATAATGTTGGCAAAATGGGTTTCTGTCTCCATTTATTAAAAGAATCATTCTCCCTCTCAGACCTTTCTCAAATGGCCAGGGAGAAGGGTGGAGAAGAGGCTCAGCCTCCTTCTAGACAAGCAAATGTTAGTCTTCTAATGTAATCTAAAGTTCAGAGGATAAGCAGGTAGAACACATCTGGGACACAATGGCAAAGGCTCTGTACACATTTCCAGGAATGAAATTCCCTTAAGCCCTGGAGAGGGCAAAGAGCCTGGTGAACTGTGGCCTTTCTCTCTCACTGCTGGACTACTCTTTCATTATTGTTCTAAACACTGCAGATGAAAGTTTTAATAATGTTTCAGGTTAATATTTCCCAGGCTCTACTCTTTGGGCCTGGGTGCCAGAGGGCTTAGTGTTCTGATCCTAGCTGTGTGGAGTGGCTTCTGGAGAGAGCTCAGTTAGGATGGTGGAAGTAACCCTGACCTAGGAGGTCCTACCCCCTTGTCCAGCACTGAGATCCTGAGGGTTGGAGCTTACCTTCCTTCTGCTTCTGTTGTCTCACTGAAAACCTTGGATTGTGCTATCTGTACTATGGTTGTGCAAAAGGATGGCAAGGGGGGAACAGATTATTGAGTATATTACAGGAAGAATTTCCCTATGGCTTATATGCCCGGCCATTTATATCACTATACTTAGATTACTTTTATATCAATAAAGAAGATTAGAATTACTTTTTTTTTTTTTTCAGTACGCGGGCCTCTCAGTGTTGTGGCCTCTCCCGTTGAGGAGCACAGGCTCTGTACACGCAGGCTCAGTGGCCATGGCTCACGGGCCCAGCACGAACCCATGTCCTCTGCATCGGCAGGCAGACTCTCAACCACTGTGCCACCAGGGAAGCCCTAGATTACTTTTATATCAAATATAGAAAGAGGCTAATACTAATGCAGTATCTCATATTAACTTTAGGGCTTATTTAACTGTTGGTAGTAAAAGTTCATTAGCATTAGCATAATTATAGCCTCTCTTAAAATCTGTTCAATTAGATTTTTTAAAAATACACTTTTAGACAGTTTGTGGGGAGAGCCGAAAACGATACAAATTTATTGTAATTAAGTTCTGGAGGTCAAAAGTCCAAAATGGGGCTGGGCTGAAAAATCAGGTGTCAGCAAGGCTGCAATTTTTTCTGGAGGCTCTAGGGGAGAATCTATTTCCTGGTCTATTCTAGCTTCTAAAGGCTGCTGTATTTCTCTGCTCACAACCCCTTGCTCCATCTTCAAAGTCAGCAAGGATGGGTCAAGTCCTTCTGACAATGCCATTTCTCTTGTTCTTTTAACTCCCTCTTCCATTTTTAAAGCCCCTTGTGATTACATTGAGCCCACCCAGGAATCTATTTATCTTTTTTTTTTTGCATTAAAAAATTTTAAATTATGGTAAAATATATACAACATAAACTATTCCATCTTAACTATTTTTAAGTGTCTAGTTCAGTAGTGTTAAGTATATTCACATTGTTGTGCATTTTCTTGTGTTAAAAAGGAAATTCAGTTACCCCAAAATACAACTTGGATATACAGAAGACACTTCTAATAATTCTTGGCTTAAAAAGGAAATCAATGCCAAAATTACAAATTATTGAGAAATGAGTGGCCACAACAGCCCTACATATTAAAATCTGTGGGGTGTGGCCAAAAAAATTTATAGCTTTAAGTATATGTATTAGAAAATAAAAAAGATTAAAAATGAACTAAACACACCATTGTAAAGCAATTATACTCCAATAAAGATGTAAAAAAAATAAATGAGCTAGTCATTCATCGCTAGGACATTTGAAAGAAACACAAAAGTAAAGGGGAAGTATTATAAAAATGAAAGCAGAAATTGATGAAGCAGAATATAAATATAGTAGACTTTATCAATATAAAAAATGAATTATTTTTTAAAAAAGTAAATAAACAATTTTTTGGCAATTCTTATAAAGACAAATTGAGAAAAAATAAAAATAATAAACCTTGGAAAAAAGGAAGCAAATAAACTAAAGGTCCAGCATTTTTTTAAGTTATGAGAGATTATGTAAATTTTATGCCATTATGTTTGAAAATATAGATGAAATGGATAATTTCCCAGAAAAATAAATAAATTTATATACTAACTTAAGGAGAAATAAGAGGTAGAAAACTGAACAATTCAGTAACTATAAAAGTAAGTGAATAGGTAATCAAAGACCTACCCTTTAAAAGGCTCAGTACCAGACAATTTATAGACAAGTTCTACCAAACTTTTGAAGAACAGATAACTCTTTCTTTTTTTTTTTTTTTTTTGCGGTACACGGGCCTCTCAGTGTTGTGGCCTCTCCTGTTGCAGAGCACAGGCTCCAGATGCACAGGCTCAGCAGCCATGGCTCATGGGCCTAGCCGCTCCGTGGCATGTGGGATCTTCCCGGACCAGGGCACGAACCCATGTCCCTTGCATCGGCTCAACCACTGTGCCACCAGGGAAGCCCAATAATTCTTATTTTAAAATTTATTTTATTGAAGTATAGTTGATTTACAATATTGCATTAATTTCTGCTGTACAGTAAAGTGATTCAATTATATATACACTTTTTTCATATTCTTTTCCATTATGGTTTATCACAGGATATTGAATATCGTTCCCTATGTTATACGGTAAAGCCTAGTTGTTTATCCATTCTGAATAATGGATCTGCTAATCCCAAACTCCCAATCAATCCTTCCCCCACTCCCATCCCCCTTGGCAACCACAAGTCTGTTCTATATGTCTGTGAGTCTGTTTCTGTTTCATAGATAAATTCATTTGTGTCATATTTTAGATTCCACATATAAGTGATATCATATGGTATTTGTCTTTCTCTTTCTGACTTACTTTATTTAGTATGATAATCTCTTGCTCCATCCATGTTGCTACAAATGCCATTATTTCATTCTTTTTTATGGCTGAGTAGTATTCCATTGTATAAATGTACCATATCTTCTTTATCCATTCATCTGTTGATGGACATTTAGGCTGTTTCCATGTCTTGGCTGTTGTGAACAGTGCTGCTGTGAACATAGGGGTGCATGTATCTTTTTGAATTATAGTTTTGTCCAGATATATGCCCAGGAGTGGGATTGCTGGATCATGTGGCAACTCTATTTTTAGTGTTTTGAGGAAACTCCATACTATTTTCCATAGTGACTGCACCAATTTACATTCCCACCAGCAATGTAGGAGGGGTCCTTTTTCTCCACATCCTCTCCAGCATTTGTTAATTGTAGACTTTTTTAATGACGGCCACTCTGATCAGTGTGGGGTGGTACCTTATTGTAGTTTTGATTTGCATTTCTCTAAGAGTTAGTGATGTTGAGCATCTTTTCATATGCCTGTTGGCCATAAGGAAACATATAATTTTTATATAAATTAATCCAGGAATCCAGGACTAGAAAAAGATGGAAAGCATAGAACCAAAAAAAAAAAAAACATATGACTATAAATATAAGTAAATATCCTAAATAATGTAATAATGTATATACATTTAACCTTCACCATAGCCAACTATCATTTAATCCCATGAATATAAGGAAATTGTAATGTTGGAAAATCTTTTCATATAATTTCCAAATTAAAAAATGGGGAAATTAACATTAATACATGCTTTAAAAATCTGCTCAAATTCAGTTCCTATTTCTGATTAACATTAAAAACTTCATGCTAAAATAGGAAAGGAAGAAAACACCCTTAACTTGATAACTGATATCTGCCATAAATTCAGAGCAAGCAATGGAACTTTGTGGGGGCTATTCCCACTGAATTCAGGATGAGAGAAAGGTGTCTACATTCACTCAGAATTCAACATTGTACTGGAACTTTGAGCCAGAAGACAAAGAAATAAGTCACAAATACTGAGGGAAAGTAACCAAACTGTCCTTATTTGTACCTTTATAAATTACTGTTTAACTAGAAATTTCAAGATAATTAATTAAAACTATTAGTGTTGATAAGAAAGTTCAGAAATTTGACAAGATTTGAAATCAGCAGATAAAAACCATTTCCTATTTGCTCTTAAAATTCAGTAATAATGTGTAATAGAAACTTTAAAATTCCTCTCATAATAGCAATGAAAATTATAAAGTACTTAGAAGGTAATCTAATAAGAAACGTGCACTATCTATGATGAAATAATAAAATAAGTTGAGAGACATGGTATGTTTCTAAATGGGGAGATTTAATATTATAAAGACACCTATTATCTGTCTATAAACTAAATACCATTCTACCTCAGATCAACAAAATACACAGTGAGACAGAGCAGTGAGCACGAATGGCCCATAGCTCCCTGCAATCATGTGAAGGAATCTTACAAGCATTATGTTGAGTTAAATAAGCTAGACACACAAGAGTGTATGTTAGGTAATTCCATTTATATAAAGTAGAAAAACAGACAAATGAATCTATGCTCTTCAAAGTGAAACCTTAAAGTGAGGATAGTGACTGGAGCAAGGTGCTTGATCTGGGCGCTGAGTCACAGGTTTGCATTCAGTTTTCAAAAATTCACTGAATAGGGCTTCCCTGGTGGCGCAGTGGTTGAGAGTCTGCCTGCCGATGCAGGGGACACGGGTTCGTGCCCCGGTCCGGGAAGATCCCACATGCCGCGGAGCGGCTGGGCCCGTGAGCCATGGCCGCTGAGCCTGCGCGTCCGGAGCCTGTGCTCCGCAACGGGAGAGGCCACAGCACTGAGAGGCCCGCATACCGAAAAAAAAAAAATTCACTGAATGGTACACTTCTGTGTAGTTTTCCCTATGAATACTATACTAAATTTAGAAATTTTAAAATGAGGTAGTATTATTTGCCCATCAAATTAGTAAAAATTTAAAAGATTGATAATCTCCAACATTGATAAGGGTAAGGGTAATCAGTGTTTCCATACGATGAGACTGAGAGAAAAATTTGGAAACAAAATTTGGAGGTAGCTTTCAAAAAGTTTAATTCTCATTTCCTTTGATCCAGAAATTCCAACTCTAGGTGAAACCCAACCTATAGAAGTAGTTACACATGTGCCTTACATTTGGGGGCCATTTTATGCAGCAAAATCACCAACACAAAGTACAAGAATGAGAAAAACATGGCGCTAGATAGACGGTGAAAAGGATACTTGTTTATAGTTTGAGAACTGAAGACAGAGGGTAGCCTTGTTAGACGTCACCTGGGAACGTGTGCATTGGGTGACTCAACTCATCCTCTGCTCTGCATATTCATGAGTGACTGTGGAAGAGCCTTGAGTTTGGATTTGGGGGAATCAACAATACGTACACATACTTTAAAAAATGTCAAACAGTGCCAGAGACATTTATGACAAAATATACCACTCTCTTAGCCCATCCCAATCCATCTCCCTTCCACACCATCCCATGGCCACCTGGTTCCCTTCCACGGAGGCAACCGATGTTACCTGTGTCTTGCATCTCCTTCTAGAAGTATTCTCTACATATACAATCACAAACACACTTTTACATAAAGTTTTCATAGTACTCTGAATCTTGCGTTTTTCACTTAACAATACATCTTGGAAATGCTTTCAGTATCAGTAGGTATAGCGCTGCCTCTTTCTTTCTGATGGTTGAATAGTATTTCATTGTTTGGAATACTATTGATTTAACTCTGTTGTCCTTTAGGGTGTCATCAACCATTTGCTGTTTCAAACAACATGATCAAAAATATCCTTGAATATGTGCAAATAAACAGTACAAGTTATTTTAAGCCCAATTTCTGGGTCATAAGGTATGTTCATTTAAAGTTATTAGAAACCTCCTTTTCTTCCCAACATAGTTACATGTAAAATCTGTTTTCAGTATAATGAGTATATAAATATTGTTCACTGCTGAGCCAATGGACGTGCCAAAATTACGTTTATTTTCTTGTGCAAATTTTTGTTTTACCTGGAGTTAAAAATATACTCATTTTTCTTCTGCTTAATATTCTTTGAAGGTAGAGTTGAGCTTTCCTGTACAAAATCACAGAGAAATGGAAAATGTCACTGCAAAAAATTTTCTTCATAGTCAAACTTGTCAGGAAATGGATCCATTCCAATTTTTATTTCCTGGAAATATTCCTCTTAGTACCAGTTGGGACCCTCTCTGGTTTAATTTCTCCAGAAAATAAATCTCTTATCTCCTGCAGGAGTGGGTGAGAGTAAGTATCCTGGATTTGAAGTAGAGGTGAGGACACACGTGTTGCTAAACAGCCTTCTCCACAATCTTCTTTGTTTATCCCCTTGCCTTACCCCTGTTTCCAAAGAATCTGTCCTCCCAATTCTTGAGTTTCCTAAGATTTGCCAAATCATTTCTCATTCCTCATCCAATTTTCCACCTTCCTAGGGTGTGACATGGGGTTATACATGGCAAGAGGGAGTTCATGCTTCTGTTCACTTCTCTCATTCTTGTTTTGGGGGTGATTTTGAAGAGGAGAAAAGAGGTATATTATTCAAGGTCCCGAGAGGAAACACTCGGCATACTAAGCTGTATAATTTGGGGAATGTTCAATATATGGACTGTTTACAAAGGTATGAACTAGATGTGGGAACCCAGGGGGTACAGGAATGCCAGAGGCTATAGCAAAGCTGTTGCCACCCTGGCTCCCAGCCTGAGAGGGAAAATAGAGGTTGCCGGGATGCAGGAGAGAGTTAAACTTGCTAGCAAAGGCAAGTTCATGTGGCACATGCACAGTGAGGCCAAACAAACCTAAATGTTGGAGTTTGGAGCAGAGAAAGGTTTATTACGGGGCAAAGCAAGGAGACGGGGTGTTTGTACCCTCACGAACCCCAAACTCCCTGAAGGGTTTCAGCAAAGCATCTTTAAAGGTCAGGTGAGGGAAGTGGGTCGCAGGGTATGTGACCAGTTCCTGCACAATTCTCTGATTGGTTGATGGTGAGGTAACAGGGTGAGTTCACAGGGGTTAACATCATCAATCCTTAGGCTCCAGGAGGTCTGGGGGCTATGTGCTCATGGTCGTCAAGTAGTTAATATCTTCCATTTGGTGGGGGGTTTTCACATCTGTAAAACAACTCAGGAAATGTGCATTAGTTACTGTTATCTAGGTACTTCAGAGAGCTAAAGCAGAGGATATGGGGAAATGGACTGCCCCCGGAAGGCCCCAGAGGACCCTGCTCAATTACAAAGGAAGCCATCTTGAAAGAGTAGCAGTGACCTTTGGTTGAGGTGACCCCATAAGGAGGCAACCAAAGGACCTCATCATCTTTCCTCCCTCTCATCTCCTGGGGGTGGAGGAAGGGTCCCCCCACGTGGGTGGAACTCAACCGGGAGCTGGAGGTCCAGGGAACCCACTGATGGCTCCATAAAGACCTATCAATCCCTTTGAGGCAGAAAGCAGGGTAGAAAGAGGAGAGGGGCTGGAGGGGCAAACAGAAGCTATCTGGCACAGGGGTAGGCATGTCTTCTGCAACTATTTTAAAACTGCAAGTTTGATCTCTTGGCTTTAAATGTTATCTTGTCTTTTGACACCTAAATTGATGTTATTAGGCCTAAATTTATATCTCAAGCCAGATTTCTTTAAAATCTAGCTCCAGCTGCCTACTTAGCAGCTTTGCTTGTATGTCTAACTGACATCTCAAGCATAACATGTTAGAAACAAAATTTCTGATTTTTACCCCCAAACTTGTGCCTCTCCTGCCTTTCCAGAATGAGCACTGTCAGTCTCCTAGTTGTTCAAGTCAAAAAGCTGAGCCACCATTGACTTTTCTCTTTCCTTACAATACTGTTTGATTCAAAATATCTTGAATCACACCGCTTCTCTCATCTGCTGCCATCCCCCTAACCCGGGCCCCCACCATCTACTGCCCAGTTACTAATTTAAAATAGCTGCTAATTGGTTTCTCTGTTTTAACTCTTTTTCTCCTATGATTTATTATTCACACAGCAGCCGGAATAATCTTAACTAAAAGCATAAGCTACGTAACATTCCCATGTTGAAAATACTTTCCAGTGATTCAAGAGGAAATTCTTGGATGAAATTCTAACTGCTCATCATGTTGTACAGCCTTCAATCTGCCTCTTCAACTTATAGGAATTCAAATGCAGACTCACATTTCATGCTATTTTTGAATCGACCCCTGAGAACCGCCCTCAAACAGGGACTGTGGGAGTTGGTACATAAATACTGGAGAAGAGCAGAATATCCACTCCAAAATATGACTGTGTGAGTTCAGGACAGGTCGCTGCAAAATATGCAAAATATGCTCAATTATTTTGAGCTGTAGGTACTTGAAAAGTGCAAATGCAGGGAGAAGTTTCTCTGAACTTCCCTTCTCTGCCTAAAAACAGATCCTCCAAAAGGAACTCAATTGTCATAAATCCCTAGGATTTTCATCAACCAGGGAAGATTGACTCATCACGGGAGAGGAAACTAGAAGTCAACACCACATCCATACACATTTTGTCACAAACTACCACACCACATAGCCTTCTAAGGATCCATTCATCTTTCTAAAAATCATTTACCCTCCCCTTGCCCTATTTTGTTTGTTTGTTTGTTTGTTTTGTCTGCGCCAGCATGTGGGATCTTAGCTCCCCAGCCAGGGATCAAACCTTCATCCCTTGCACTGGAAACACAGAATCTTAACCACTGGACCATCAGGGAAGTCCCCCTTTGCCTGTTAAGATAGTGTTTTATTTTATTATTTTATTTATTTTATTTTTTGGCTGCGATAGGTCCTCGCTGCTGTGCGTGGGCTTTCTCTAGTTGCAACAAGCGGGGGCCGCTCTTCACTGCGGTGCATGGGCTCCTCATGGAGGTGGCCTCTCTTGTTGTGGAGCACGGGCTCCAGGCATGCAGGCTTTAGTAGTTGTGGCTCACGGGCTCTAGAGCGCAGGCTCAGCAGTTGTGGTGCACACGGGCTTAGTTGCTCCACGGCATGTGGGATCCTCCCGGACCAGGGCTCGAATCCGTGTCCCCTGCATCGGCAGGCAGATTCTTAACCACTGCGCCACCAGGGAAGCCTCTAAGATGGTATTTAAGCCCAGTTCTAAGCCACCTCAGAGAGTTAATCATTTTCCCCTGGGTGTCTCTCATGTACGTAGGAGGTTAACTTGTTCATTAAATAAGTTAATGAACTTGTTTGTTTTTCTCTTCCTCATCTGCGTTTTATTACAGAGGTCTCAGCTAAGAACTCAGAACGGTAGAGGGAAAAATATTTTTTCTCCCCTACAATACCCCAGGTCCTTCAGCCCTGGGCTTGGACGATTCAGATGTGTGCTCTATACCATTTACCAGAGCTTCTTACAGGATTACACTTCAGTCACCCAAGTGGAAGTTAGCTTGATAATGCGTCCTTTATGGGCTGCCTTCCCGTTCCTGTCTCACCTCCCCACTCCCTTAGGGAGTTTCCTGCTTCTCCAGAATAAACTCAACTGCACTTGAATAGTTGTCTAAGGGACTGCTTCTGACAAAATTCAAAATTAAGGAAGTACTAAGGACAAATACCAAACTGAGGTTGTATTATATCTCATTCTCCTGCCCACCTGCCCGCCCAACCCTCCTTCCATATTATTGATACTTTGGTATGATTCCTAAGATTGAAAATAAAATAGGTCTAGCCATCAAGTGTAGATATTGGACGAGTGGGGGTGGTGTAGGCAGACTGCTGGGCTCTCTAGAACATTTCTGTTTATATATATATATATATATATATATTTGTTTATATGTATATTTCTGTTTATGTATATTCTGTTTATATATATATTTCTGTATATATTTATTTCTGTATATATATATATATATATTTAGCTCAACCTGGTGACAGATTGCAAGTCAGAGTAGGACATCTGGGTTCCATACACAGTTGGGTGGGCAAGTTCTGGAAGCTACAGCTCTGACTCTTATTTCAACCCAGCTGATTTCTGTGCTCAGTGGACATTTGAACTAACTGGCCTTTATTGCTGGGCTGGTTGCATCCAGTTGTCCTCCGATTTTGCAGTTAAATTGATTAACCCATTCTTTCGTTGGTCTTTAAATTTTCAGTTCTAATTTATCAGCAGTTATACAATGTAGGTTAATGCCTTGTTTTATTTGGGTTTAAAACATTTTAATCCATGTCAGGCTCAGTTAACACTGGCTAGTGATTTGATGACTCCATATTTAAAGCCTAATGTCCAGACTTTGAAAGAATTAAGGAAAAGAAAAATAAAAGCAATCCAAAATATGAAAAGTTTGAATATCTTTCAGACTAAAGTTATTGTCTAACAAGTACAGATTTCTGTTTCAGATGTTGAAAATTTTCTGAAAATGGATGGTGACGTGAAAATGGGTAAAGTGGTAAATTTTGTGTGGTGTATATTTTACCAAAGGAAAAAGAAAACGCACAACTTTTAAGTTCCAATATCCTTATTTGTTATCAGAAAAAAATTGGAGATTCTTTAAAATGTTGTAAACTAGACCCAGAAGTCAGTAATGTAGAGACTGTTTAATATAGTTCTCTCACCTCCCACCCCAGCCTGCATTCCCAGGAGCCCAGGCCAGTCTGTGGCACACAGCAGACCTTAAATAATCATTTATTAAGTTGAATTTTGAATGATTAAATTGATGATGAAACAAGCCTATATTCATTATCTAGTAGCGAATCAAGATTGAAACAGATCTTAGCTCACAGGGTAGAGTCATTTCTGATCATTATTGTCATTATCCTGACCCTCTTCTGTGCAAGAGCCTTTCAGTATCCAGAAGACCATTCCCGTTGTTTCTCGTTCCTCTGCTATGCTTCTCTCCTTATTTCCTTAATCATTGGTTCAAATTCTTGCTCGCCCAATCTTAAGTCACTCCTGTCAGTCTCAGTTTAGGGCACTGAAATGAGCTCAAGGTCAAAATTCAGATAGTCTGTCAACCCCCTACGGAGGAGGAGCCTTGGGTCCTCACCATGTCATACTTGGCAAGTATCTGCTGAGGGACCAGCCCCTCACTTGATCCCACCTCCCACCTCCTCCATCTTGGTTTTTCCGCTTCTGCCTTGGTTTTTTAACCCCCATCTCATCCCAACTAATTTACAGCTAATCCTCCCTACCACATGCTCATACCGATGGGTACCCACCCCCATTACCTTGTAAACACAGCACGCATGGACAGTGCAGTGTGGTGATGTACTCTAATCTGGGAGGTGTTGGGAAGTGTTTAACGTGGTTCTCCAGGCAAAACAAACAAACAAAGTAACATGCAAAGAAAGAACAACAGCCATTTGATTTTGTACCATTTGCTGATCTCTGTGGTATAATACTTCTACCATGGCCAATTTCAAACAATCAGTGTGGTGTCACTGAATGTGAGTGGGGAAGAAATACAGAGTAACATATTGTATTTCCACCTGTGCTAGGCAGCCTCCAAGATAGTCCCCCTGGTATTCACTTCTAATGTTTATTCTCCTCCCGCATTGTTTTAGAGATGGTTTGTGTGACCAGCAAAATATGGGAGAGGTGATGGTATATTACTCCCAAGATTAGGCTATAAAAGACACTGCAGGGCTTCCCTGGTGGCGCAGTGGTTGAGAGTCCGCCTGCCGATGCAGGGGACACGGGTTCGTGGCCCGGTCCGGGAAGATCCCACATGCCGCGGAGCGGCTGGGCCCATGAGCCATGGCCGCTGAGCCTGCGCGTCCAGAGCCTGTGCTCCGCAACGGGAGAGGCCATTAACAGTGAGAGGCCCGCGTACCGGAAAAAAAAAAAAAAAAAAAAGACACCGCAGCTTTTCTCCCTCCCTCCCTCCCTCCCTCCCTCTCTCCCTCTCTCCCTCTCTCCCTCTCTCCCTCTCTCCCTCTCTCTCTCCCTCTCTCCCTCTCTCCCTCTCTCCCTCTCTCCCTCTCTCCCTCTCTCCCCCCTCCTCCCTCCCCCTTTCTCCCTCTCCCTCTCTGTCTCTATCTCTATCTCATCAGTCACTTTAAGGCTAGCTGCCATACTGTAAGTTGCTTGATTAAGAAGCTCATGTAGCAGGAACTGAGGCCTCCAGCCATAGGCATGTGAGTTAACATTCTTGGAAGCAAATCCTCCAGCCCCAGTCAGGCCTTGAGATGGCTACAGCCCCAAAGGTTATCTTGGCTGTAGACTCATGAAAAACCCTGAGCCAGAACTACCCAGCTAAGCTGCTCTCAGCTTCCTAATTTAGAACCCTGGTAAGCTAATGTTTGTTATTTTACGCTGCTAAATTTTGGGGTAATTTGTTATTCAGCAATAGATAACTAGTACACTGCCATACAGATAAAATAGATGTAGACAACTTCAAGAGCATAGATAATGGTAAAATAATAGTACTAAAATAATTAGGAAGTGGTAAGTTTGATATTTCCTACTTTTGTTTTTAACATAATTTATATCATTATAAATTTATATAATTAAAATTTTAATAATAGTTGTATTTAACAGTTAGCATGAAAAAAACTCCTCCAAATTTAACAGTCAGCTCTCATGAGCCTATATGAGCCAACTCCAACATACTGACTTTCACCCAGTGGTTGCTAACATTTTTTTTGTTGTTGCATATAGCTGTCAGTAACAATTCTTTGAGTTTACAATTGCAAAATATCAATAGTTTTACATTATATATATATATATATATATATATATATACTGCTCTACTAATATGGCTATTAAATTATCAAGGGAAAATACACAGTACTTAAAAATAGATTTTATTTCATTTATTTATGTTATAAAACTTTTTCAGGGAAACAAAATTTTTAAGCAAATGTGTCAGCTCTATTAGATTATCACCGTTTTCACCTGTAATGTGGCTGAGATAGAGCTCAAGCCAGGAGAAGGAAAAGCGTCAGCTCTGTCAATTTCTTGTTCTTCCTTTGTGCTTGCATTGTCAAAATTCAATTCAATTCATGGTCTCTCTGCAGGAATATTTTAAAGCTACTTCTTCATTTGGTGGATTAAAACTAAACCACATAATCTGTAATACTATATTACTGTATACATGCAAATTGCGATATTTCACAATTCTATGAAACAGAGTGAGTAAGAATGGGGGTCATTGTCAATCTCGACTGTGGAATCTCCACTCTTCCCAAGACCCTTGGCATATGACTGGTGACAAATGGCTGAATGGACCGAGTGAGGGTGGCAGTGTCAATCCATATAATAAGTATTCTATGTCCTCTCTCCACCCCCTTTTAGAGACCTGTGGTCTAATCCTTTGCTGGCAACTAACACTGATGAATAGTGTTAAATGGCTTTGTAGGAACACCAACAAGGGTTCCTGAGAGGCATATCCCCTTTTGTAAGAGGTAGGGAATTGCTGTAACTTGGATTTACAAAACTGGATTGTATCCAAGGGATATAAGAACACAAACAGCTAGAAAACACTTAGCTATCTCTGTGGGGCAGAAAAGAAGAGACCACAAGAAGGATGTTTTGTTTTGTTTTTAATTAATTAATTTTATTTTTGGCTGCGTTGGGTCTTTGCTGCTGCACCGGGCTTTCTCTAGTTGCAGCGAGCGGGGGCTACTCTCTTTTGAGGTGTGCGGGCTTCTCATTGCGGTGGCTTCTCTGCTTGTGGAGCACGGGATCTAGGCGCACGGGCTTCAGTAGTTGTGGCGCATAGGCTTCAGTAGTTGTGGTTCATGGTCTCTAGAGTGCAGGCTCAGTAGCTGTGGCGCACGGGCTTAGTTGCTCCGCGGCATGTGGGATCTTCCCAGACTAGGGATCGAACCTGTGTCCCCTGCATTGGCAGGCGGTTTCTTAACCACTGTGCCACCAGGGAAACCCAAGAAGGATGTTTTAAAAACATAACAAAACAAAACAAAACAAAACAAATCACAGTAGCGACCCAACACAGGTGATGGATATAACATCAGAGACCCAACACAGGTGATGCTTATTGAGAGCAAAAGTCCAAAAGAAGTGGGTAAGATAAGGAGAGAAGCTATAAGTGTGATTTCCAATCATCTTTAGAGTCCCTAAAGTTTCCTTTTCTGGGAAAATTTAATAGAATAAAGCAGTCACCCATCCTCCTGCATAACATCTATAAATGTGTTATTTTCCCAAAAAAAAGTCTTTAAAGATGATCATTCAAATGCATATTTTTCTGCATATTATAAAGTAATTTGTCACTTCCTTTGTGTTTTGATAGATGTTTCCTGGTGTTTAGCTCCAGAGCGTTTCCTTTCATACATCTGAAGCTTTAAAAAGAGACTGTTTCTCCTCCAACCATCACCTGCTCCCAATGGAGGGGCTTAACTCAAGAAATTGGAAAGTGCTAGTGTATTATGCCAGAGGTGGCACTTGACTCAGTTAAGTTTCTTTATCACTGTTTATAACACCTTTAACTAGTTGTTGGGATCAGGGTGAAGGTGAAGAGAATATAATAACAATGTTTCTTTTGTAGAAATCAAAGCAGGTATTTGATGTGGTATTCCAAGAGGAAAAAATATATAATAAAAAAAACCCCTATAATCATAGCCCTTAACATTTTCTAAAGTACTTTCATATCCTTTTCTCAGTGGAGCCTCCTTGCAGTTGTAAGTTGAGATTATTTTTATTTACAGTTGAGAAACCTGAGGTCAAGTGGCTTACTTAATTTACACAAAGCTTGTTTCTAAGGTAAATGTACACAGACACGGCAGGTCCCGTATACTATGGTACGTGGCAGAAAGAGGAAAGTAAAACAGATGATTTTTTCTTCTCTTTTGCTTCATATTTTCACTACTTCTCTACCCCCACTTGGTCCAGGTTGAGGTAAGTTGACAGTCCTCATTTACTTTCTACTTGTTTTGAGAAGACTCGAACAAAATTACACCTCAGGGCAGGGTAAGAAAACAGGGAGAAGACAGTTTTATTGGAGACATAAACCATGAGGTTGATTGCCAATATAAGAAAGAGAAGAGGTTAATTAGAAATATGGCAATAAAGCACAAAAGACATGAGGCAGTAAGGGAGATCAGGAAAGAAAACTCCAAATCTTTCAGACCACTATTTTATCGTTTCAAACCATCTTAGGGTAAAATGAACGGAGACCCTGTTTTATCATGTAAGACTGTGGAAACTGGATGAGCTACACTTCTTCTTTGAGACTGTTTCTCACACACACACACACACTCACACACTCCTTAATTCAGGTAGAATACAGGCTACCCAGTTAAATTTGGTTTTCAGATGAAACAATGAATCATTTTTTTAGTCTAAATATATTCCAAGCTACACATGAAATATACTTACACTTAAAAAATGTGCTGTTTATCTGCCATTCAGATTTAATTGGATGTCCTGTATTTTTATTTGTTAAATCTGGCAATCTTAACCTAATTAAACTTCAGATCCACTTTCTACCACTGAATGTAGTCGGAGCAGAGGACATTGTCACTGTCCCCTGCTGGCCTATGTTGGAACAGTTATTTTCTTGTATTAGGACATGCATATTAGTTGCAAATAATTCTTAGTTTCTGTCTATAGTTTCTCAAAGCTCACACTTTACATGCCATTCTTACTCTGCCAATGCTGGGGAAAGTTTTTCAAGTAGACCTTGGAATTTGTTCTCTCTCTTCCCAAGTTCCAGAGATGCTCAATTCCTTCCACTACCACCAAGATAGTTTCCTTTGTTAAACCAGCAAAGATCTCCAGTTAAATCACAAAGTGAACTTCATGTCCACCTCCCTATGGACCATGTAGAATATCCCTACGAAGGCTTAATCATCAATGTCAAATGATTCTCTTTGGTATATCTTTTTTAAATTAATTTTTACTGGAGTATGGTTGCTTTACAATGTTGTGTTAGCCTTCACTGCACAACAAAATGAATCAGCCATACGCATACAGATATCCCCTCCCTTTTGGACTTCCCTCCAATTTAGGTTACCACAGTGCCTTAGGTAGAGTTCCCTGTGCTATACAGTATGCTCCCATCAGTTGTTTATTTTATACATAGTATCAATAATGTATATGTGTCAATCCCAGTCTCCCAATTCCTCCAGTCCCACCCCTTTCTGCATTGATATCCATACATTTGTCCTCTACATCTGTGTCTCTATTTCTGCTTTGCAAATAAGAACATCTGTACCATTTTTCTGGATTCCACATATATGCATTATTTTTTATTTTTTTAACATCTTTATTGGGGTATAATTGCTTTACAATGGTGTGTTAGTTTCTGCTTTATAACAAAGTGAATCAGTTATACATACACATATGTTCCCATATGTCTTCCCTCTTGCGTCTCCCTCCCTCCCACCCTCCCTATCCCACCCCTCCAGGCTGTCACAAAGCACCGAGCCAATATCCCTGTGCCATGCGGCTGCTTCCCACTAGCTATCTACCTTACGTTTGTTAGTGTGTATATGTCCATGACTCTCTCTCGCCCTATCACAGCTCACCCTTCCCTCCCCCCATATCCTCAAGTCCGTTCTCCAGTAGGTCGGCGTCTTTATTCCTGTCTTACCCCTAGGTTCTTCATGACATTTTTTTTTTCTTAAATTCCATATACATGTGTTAGCATACGGTATTTGTCTTTTTCTTTCTGACTTACTTCACTCTGTATGACAGACTCTAGGTCTATCCACCTCATTACAAATAGCTCAATTTCGTTTCTTTTTATGGCTGAGTAATAGTCCATTGTATATATGTGCCACATCTTCTTTATCCATTCATCCGATGATGGACACTTAGGTTGTTTCCATCTCCGGGCTATTGTAAATAGAGCTGCAATGAACATTTTGGTACATGACTCTTTTTGAATTTTGGTTTTCTCAGGGTATATGCCCAGTAGTGGGATTGCTGGGTCATATGGTAGTTCTATTTGTAGTTTTTTAAGGAACCTCCATACTGTTCTCCATAGTGGCTGAACCAATTCACATTCCCACCAGCAGTGCAAGAGTGTTCCCTTTTCTCCACACCCTCTCCAGCATTTATTGTTTGTAGATTTTTTGATGATGGTCATTCTGACTGGTGTGAGATGATACCTCATTGTAGCTTTGATTTGCATTTCTCTAATGATTAATGATGTTGAGCATTCTTTCATGTGTTTGTTGGCAGTCTGTATATCTTCTTTGGAGAAATGTCTATTTAAGTCTTCTGCCCATTTTTGGATTGGGTTGTTTGTTTTTTTGTTATTGAGCTGCATGAGCCTCTTGTAAATTTTGGAGATTAATCCTTTGTCAGTTGCTTCATTTGCAAATATTTTAACCCATTCTGAGGGTTGTCTTTTGGTCTTGTTTATGGTTTCCTTTGCTGTGCAAAAGCTTTGAAGTTTCATTAGGTCGCATTTGTTTATTTTTGTTTTTATTTCCATTACTCTAGGAGGTGGGTCAGAAAGGATATTGCTGTGATTTATGTCATAGAGTGTTCTGCCTATGTTTTCCTCTCAGAGTTTGATAGTTTCTGGCCTTACATTTAGGTCTTTAATCCATTTTGAGCTTATTTTTGTGTATGGTGTTAGGGAGTGATCTAATCTCATAATTTTACATGTAGCTGTCCAGTTTTCACAGCACCACTTATTGAAGAGGCTGTCCTTTCTCCACTGTACATTCCTGCCACCTTTATCAAAGATAAGGTGTCCATATGTGCTTGGGTTTATCTCTAGGCTTTCTATCCTGTTCCATTGATCTATCTTTCTGTTTTTGTGCCAGTACCATACTGTCTTGATTACTGTACCTTTGTAGTATAGTCTGAAGTCAGGGAGCCTGATTCCTCCAGCTCCTTTTTTCATTCTCAAGATTGCTTTGGCTATTCGGGGTCTTTTGTGTTTCCATACAAATTGCGAAATTTTTTGTTCTAGTTCTGTGAAAAATGCCAGTGGTAGTTTGATAGGGATTGCATTGAATCTACAGATTGCTTTGGGTAGTAGAGTCATTTTCACAATGTTGATTCTTCCAATCCAAGAACATGGTATATCTCTCCATCTATTTATATCATCTTTAATTTCTTTCATCAGTGTCTTATACTTTTCTGCATACAGGTCTTTTGTCTCCTGAGGTAGGTTTATTCCTAGATATTTTATTCTTTTTGTTGCAATGGTAAATGGGAGTGTTTTCTTGACTTCACTTTCAGATTTTTCATCATTAGTATATAGGAATGCCAGAGATTTCTGTGCATTAATTTTGTATCCTGCTACTTTACCAAATTCATTGATTAGCTCTAGTAGTTTTCTGGTAGCATCTTTAGGATTCTCTATGTATAGTATCATGTCATCTGCAAAGAGTGACAGTTTTACTTCTTCTTTTCTGATTTGGATTCCTTTTATTTCCTTTTCTTCTCTGATTGCTGTGGCTAAAAGTTCCAAAACTATGTTGAATAACAGTGTTGAGAGTGGGCAACCTTGTCTTGTTCCTGATCTTAGAGGAAATGCTTTCAGTTTTTCACCAGTGAGGATGATGTTTGCTGTGGGCTTGTCATATATGGCCTTTATTATGTTGAGGAAAGTTCCCTCTATGCCTACTTTCTGCAGGGTTTTTATCATAAATGGGTGTTGAATTTTGTCAAAAGCTTTCTCTGCATCTATTGAGATGACCGTATGGTTTTTCTCCTTCAATTTGTTAATATGGTGTATCACATTGATAGATTTGCGTATATTGAAGAATCCTTGCATTCCTGGAATAAACTCCACTTGATCATGGTGTATGATCCTTTTAATGTGCTGTTGGATTCTGTTTGCTAGTATTTTGTTGAGGATTTTTGCATCTATGTTCATCAGTGATATTGGCCTGTAGTTTTCTTTCTTTGTGACATCCTTGTCTGGTTTTGGTATCAAGGTGATGGTGGCCTCGTAGAAGGAATTTGGGAGTGTTCCTCCCTCTGCTATATTTTGGAAGAGTTTGAGAAGGATAGGTGTTAGCTCTTCTCTTAATGTTTGATAGAATTCGCCTGTGAAGCCATCTGGTCCTGGGCTTTTGTTTGTTGGAAGATTTTTAATCACAGTTTCAGTTTCAGTGCTTGTGATTGGTCTGTTCGTATTTTCTGTTCCTTCCTGATTCAGTCTTGGCAGGTTGTGCATTTCTAAGAATTTGTCCATTTCTTCCAGGTTGTCCATTTTATTGGCATAGAGTTGCTTGTAGTAATCTCTCTTTGTATTTCTGCAGTGTCAGTTGTTACTTCTCCTTTTTCATTTCTAATTCTATTGATTTCAGTCTTCTCCCTTTTTTTCTTGATGAGTCTGGCTAGTGGTTTATCTATTTTGTTTATCTTCTCAAAGAACCAGCTTTTAGTTGTATTGATCTTTGCTATCGTTTCCTTCATTTCTTTTTCATTTATTTCTGATCTGATTTTTATGATTTCTTTCCTTCTGCTAGCTTTGGGGTTTTTTTGTTCTTCTTTCTCTAACTGCTTGAGGTGCAAGGTTAGGTTGTTTATTCGAGATGTTTCCTGCTTCTTAAGGTGGGCTTGTATTGCTATAAACTTCCCCCTTAGAACTGCTTTTGCTGCATCCCATAGCTTTGGGTTGTTGTGTCTCCATTGTCATTTGTTTGTAGCTATTTTTTTATTTCCTCTTTGATTTCTTCAGTGATCACTTCGTTATTAAGTAGTGTATTGTTTAGCCTCCATGTGTTTGTATATTTTACAGATCTTTTCCTGTAATTGATATCTAGTCTCATGGCATTGTGGTCAGAAAAGATACTTGATACAATTTCAATTTTCTTAAATTTACCAAGGCTTGATTTGTGACCCAAGATATGATCTATCCTGGAGAATGTTCCATGAGCACTTGAGAAAAATGTGTATTCTGTTGTTTTTTGATGGAGTGTCCTATAAATATCAATTAAGTCCATCTTGTTTAATGTATCATTTAAAGCTTGTGTTTCCTTATTTATTTTCATTTTGGATAATCTGTCCATGGTTGAAAGTGGGGTGTTAAAGTCCCCTACTATGAATGTGTTACTGTCGATTTCCCCTTTTATGGCTGTTAGTATTTGCCTTACATATTGAGGTGCTCCTATGTTGGGTGCATAAATATTTACAATTGTTATATCTTCTTCTTGGATTGATCCCTTGATCATTATGTAGTGTCCTTCTTTGTCTCTTTTAATAGTCCTTATTTTAAAGTCTATTTTGTCTGATATGAGAATTGCTACTCCAGCTTTCTTTTGGTTTCCATTTGCATGGAATATCTTTCCATCCCCTTACTTTCAGTCTGTATGTGTCTCTAGGTCTGAAGTGGGTCTCTTGTAGACAGCATATATAAGGGTCTTGTTTTTGTATCCATTCAGCCAATCTGTGTCTTTTGGTGGGAGCATTTAGTCCATTTACATTTAAGGTAATTATCGATATGTATGTTCCTATTCCCATTTTCTAAATTGTTTTGGGTTCATTATTATAGGTCTTTTCCTTCTCTTGTGTCTCTTGTCTAGAGAAGTTCCTTTAGCATTTGTTGTAAAGCTGGTTTCATGGTGCTGAACTCTCTCAGCTTTTGCTTGTCTGTAAATGTTTTAATTTGTGCATCAAATCTGAATGAGATCCTTGCTGGGTAGAGTAGTCTTGGTTGCAGGTTTTTCTCCTTCATCACTTTCAGTATGTCCTGCTACTCCCTTCTGGCTTGTAGGGTTTCTGCTGAGAGATCAGCTGTTAACCTTATGGGGATTCCCTTGTGTGTTATTTGTTGTTTTTCCCTTGCTGCTTTTAATATGCTTTCTTTGTATTTAATTTTTGACAGTTTGATTAATATGTGTCTTGGCATATTTCTCCTTGGATTTTTCCTGTATGGGACTCTGTGCTTCCTGGACTTGATTAACTATTTCCTTTCCCATATTAGGGAAGTTTTCAACTATAATCTCTTCAAATATTTTCTCAGTCCCTTTCTTTTTCTCTTCTTCTTCTGGAACCCCTATAATTAGAATGTTGGTGCGTTTCATGTTGTCCAAGAGGTCTCTGAGACTGTCCTCAGTTCTTTTCATTCTTTTTTCTTTATTCTGCTCTGCAGTAGTTATTTCCACTATTTTATCTTCCAGGTCACTTATCTGTTCTTCTGCCTCAGTTATTCTGGTATTGATCCCATCTAGAGTACTTTTAATTTCATTTATTGTGTTGTTCATCATTGCTTGTTTCATCTTTATTTCTTCTAGGCCCTTGTTAACTGTTTCTTGCATTTTGTCCATTCTATTTCCAAGATTTTGGATCATCCTTACTATCATTATTCTGAATTCTTTTTCAGGTAGACTGCCTATTTCCTCTCCATTTGTTAGGTCTGGTGCATTTGTATCTTGCTCCTTTATCTGCTGTGTGTTTTTCTGTCTTCTCATTTTGCTTATCTTACTGTGTTTGGGGTCTCCTTTTTGCAGGCTGCACGTTCGTAGTTCCCGCTGTTTTTGATGTCTGTCTCCAGTGGCTAAGGTTGGTTCAGTGGGTTGTGTAGGCTTCCTCGTCGAGGGGACTAGTGCCTGTGTTCTGGTGGATGAGGCTGGATCTTGTCTCTCTAGTGGGCAGGTTCACGTCTAGTGGTGTGTTTTGGGGTGTCTGTGGCATTATTATGATTTTAGGTAGCCTCTCTGCTAATGGGTGGGGTTGTGTTCCTGTTTTGCTAGTTGTTTGGCATAGGTTGTCCAGCACTGTAGCTTGCTGGTCGTTGAGTGAAGCTGGGTGCTGGTGTTAAGATGGAGGTCTCCGGGAGATTTTCGCCGTTTGATATTATGTGGAGCTGGGAGGTCTCTTGTGGACCAGTGTCCTGAAGTTGGCTCTTCTACCTCAGAGGCAGAGCCCTGACTCCTGGCTGGAGCACCAAGAGCCTTTCATCCACACGGCTCAGAATAAAAGGGAGAAAAAGTAGAGAGAATTAGTAGAAGTATGAGGAAAGAAAGAAGGAGGGAAGGAAGGAAGGAAGGAAGGAAGAAAGAAAGAAAGAAGCAAAGAAGGAAAGAAGGCAAGAAGGAAAGAAAGGAGGGAGGGAGGGAGGAAGGAATGAAGGAGGGAAAGAAGGAAAAAAGACAGAAAGAAAGAAGATACAGTAAAAATAAAATAAAGTATAATAAAGTTATTGAATTAAAAAATACTTATTTAGAAAAAAAAGGGACGGATAGAACCTTAGGACAAATGTTGGAAGCAAAGCTATACAGACAGAAGCATACACATACACCCTCACAAAAAGAGGTAAAGGGGGAAAAATCATAAATCTTGCTCTCAGAGACCACCTCCTCAATTTGGGATGATTCGTTGTCTAAAGGAGGGAAGGAAGGAAAGAAAGAAAGAAAGAATGAAGGTAAAGTATAATAAAGTTATTAAAATGAATTATTAAGAAAAAAATTTTTTTAAAAATCATGGACGGATAGAACCGTAGGACAAATGGTGGAACCAAGACTATACAGACAAGATCTCACACAGAAGCACACACATACACATTCACAAAAAGAGGAAAAGGGAAAAAAATCATAGATCTTGCTCTCGAAGCCCACCTCCTCAATTTGGGATGACTCGTCTATTCATGTATTCCACAGATGCAGGTACATCAAGTTGATTGTGGAGCTTTAATCCGCTGCTTCTGCGGCTGCTGGGAGAGATTTCCCTTTCTCTTCTTTCTTCTCACAGCTCACAGGGACTCAGCTTTGGATTTGGCCCCGCCTCTGCGTGTAGGTCGCTGGAGGGCGTCTGTTTTCTGCTCAGACAGGACGGGGTTAAAGGAGCCGCTGATTCGGGGGCCCTGGCGCACGCAGGCCGGGGAGGGGGGGGAGGGAGGAGCACTGCGTGCGGGGCGGGCCTGCGGCGGCAGACGCCGGCGTGACGTTGCACCAGACTGAGGCCCGCCGTGCGTTCTCCCGGGAAAGTTGTCCCTGGATCCCGGGACCCCGGCAGTGGCGGGCTGCACAGGCTCTGCGGAAGAGGGGTGTGGAGAGTGACCTGTGCTCGCACACAGGCCCCTTGGTGGCGGCAGCAGCAGCCTTAGCGTCTCCCGCCCGTCTCTCGGGTCCGTGCTTTTAGCCGCGGCTCGCGCCCGTCTCTGGAGTTCCTTTAAGCAGCGCTCTTAAACCCCTCTCCTTGCAAACAAAGAGGGAAGAAAAAGTCTCTTGCCTCTTCGGCAGGTGCAGACTTTTCCCCAGACTCCCTCCCGGTGCACTAACCCCTTCAGGCTATGTTCAAGCCACCAACCCCAGTCCTCTCCCTGCGCTCCGTTGGAAACCGAAACCCGAGCCTCAGCTCGCAGCCCCGCCCGCCCCGGCGGGTGAGCAGACAAGCCTCTCGGGCTGGTGAGTGCCGGTCGGCACCGATCCTCTGTGCGGGAATCTCTCTGCTTTGCCCTCCGCACCCCTGTTGCTGCGCTCTCCTCCGCAGCTCCGAAGCTTCTCCCTCCGGCACCCCTAATCTCCGCCGGCGAAGGGGCTCCTATTGTGTGGAAACCTTTTCTCCTTCACAGCTCCCTCCCACTGGTGCGGGTTCCATCCCTAGTCTTTTGTCTCTGTTTATTCTTTTTTCTTTTGCCCGACCCAGGTACGTGGGGAGTTTCTTGCCTTTTGCGAGGTCTGAGGTCTTCTGCCAGCGTTCAGCGGGTGTTCTGTAGGAGTTGTTCCACGTGTAGATGTATTTCTGATGTATCTGTGGGGAGGAAGGTGATCTCCGCGTCTTACTCTTCCGCCATCTTCCCCCTCTCCTCCACAGAAGCAATCTAAATGCCCATCTACAGACAAAGGGATAAAGAAGTTGTGGTACATATATACAATTGAATATTACTCAGCCATAAAAAGGAATGAAATTGGGTCATTTGTACAGACGTGGATGTTCTAGAGACTGTCATACAGAGTGAAGTAAGTCAGAAAGAGAAGAAGAAATATCATATATTAACACATATTTGTGGAACCTAGAAAAATGGTACAGATGAACCAGTTTGCAAGGCAGAAATAGAGACACAGATGTAGAGAACAAACGTATGGACACCAAGGGGGCAAAGTGGCCGGGAAGGGGTGGTGGTGTGATGAATTGTGACATTGGTATTGACATATATACACAAATATGTATAAAATGCATAAGTAATAAGGACCTGCTGTATAAAAAGGTAAATAAAATAAAATTTTTAAAAAAAAGAAGTAACAACTGTCACTGCAGAAATACAAAGGATCATGAGGGATTACTACAAGCAAATTTATGCCAATACAATGGACAACCTGGGAGAAATGGACAAATTCTTAGTAAAGCACAACCTTCCTGCGACTTAACCAGGAAGAAATAGAAAATATAAACAGACCCTTCACGAGCACTGAAATTGAGACTGTGATTTAAAATCTTCCAACAAACAAAAGCCCAGGGCCAGATGGCTTCACAGGCGAATTCTATCAAACATTTAGAGTAGAGCTTACACCTATCCTTCTCACACTCTTCCAAAATATAGCAGAGGGAGGAACACTCCCAAACTCATTCTATGAGGCCACCATCACCCTGATACCAAAACCAGACAAAGATGTCACAAAGAAAGAAAACTATAGGCCAGTATCACTGATGAACACAGATGCAAAACTCCTCAACAAAACACTAGCAAACAGAATCCAACAGCCCATTAAAAGGATCATACACCATGATCAAGTGGAGTTTATTCCAGGAATGCAAGGATTCTTCAATATACAGAAATCAATCAATGTGATACACCATATTAAAAAATTGAAGGAGAAAAACCATATGATCATCTAAAGAGATGCAGAAAACCTTTAGCCAAAATTCAGCATGGATTTATGATAAAAACCCTCCAGAAAGCAGGCATAGAGGGAACTTACCTCAACATAATAAAGGCCGTATGTGACAAACCCACAGCCAACATCATTCTCAATTGTGAAAAACTGAAACCATTTCCTCTAAGATCAGGAACAAGACAAGGTTGTCCACTCTCGCCACTATTATTCAACATAGTTTTGGAAGTTTTAGCCACAGCCATCAGAGAAGAAAAAGAAATAAAAGGAATCCAAATCGGAAAATGATACTATACATAGAGAATCCTAAAAATGCTACCACAAAACTATTAGAGCTAATCAATGAATTTGGTAAAGTAGCAGGATACAAAATTAATGCACAGAAATCTCTGGCATATCTTTACCCTAATGATGAAAATCTGAAAGAGAAATTAAGGAAACACTCCCATTTACCATTGCAACACAAAAATAAAATACCTAGGAATAAACCTACCTAAGGAGACAAAAGAGCTGTATGCAGAAAACTATAAGACACTGATGAAAGAAATTAAAGTTAATACAAACAGATGGTGATATATACCATGTTCTTGGATTGGAAGACTCAACATTGTGAAAATTTCTATACTACCTAAAGCAATCTACAGATTCTATGCAATCCCTATCAAACTACCAAGGGCATTTTTCTCAGAACTAGAGCAAAAAATTGCACAATTTGTATGGAAACACAAAAGACCCCGAACAGCCAAAGCAATCTTGAGAAAGAAAAACGGAGCTGGAGGAATCAGGCTCCCAAACTTTAGAGTATAGTACAAAGCTACAGTAATCAAGACAGTATGGTACTGGCACTAACACAGAAATTTAGGTTAATGGAACAGGATAGAAAGCCCAGAGATAAACCCACACACATATGGTCACCTTATTTTTGATAAAGGAGGAAAGAATATACAATGGAGAAAAGACAGCCTCTTCAATAAGTGGTGCTGTGAAAACTGGACAGCTACATATAAAAGAATCAAATTAGAACACTCCCTAACACCATACACAAAAATAAACTCAAAATGGATTAAAGACCTAAATGTAAGGCCAGACACTATCAAACTCTTAGAGGAAAACATAGGCAGAACACTCTATGACATAAATCACAGCAAGATCCTTTTTGACCCACCTCCTAGAGAAATGGAAATAAAAACAAAAATAAACAAATGGGTCCTACTGAAACTTCAAATCTTTTGCACAGCAAAGGAAACCAGAAACAAGATGAAAAAACAACCCTCAGAGTGGGGAAAATATTTGCAAATGAAGCAACTGACAAAGGATTAATCTCCAAAATTTACAAGAAGCTCATGCAGCTCAATAACAAAAAAACAAACAACCCAATCCAAAAATGGGCAGAAGACCTGAATAGACATTTCTCCAAAGAAGGATACAGATTGCCAACAAACACATGAAATGATGCTCTATAGCACTAATCATTAGAGAAATGCAAATCAAAACTAAAATGAGGTACCACTGCACACCAGTCAGAATGACCATCATCAAAAAATCTACAAATAATAAATGCTGGGGTGGGTGTGGAGAAAAAGGAACACTCTTGCACTGTTGGTGGGAATGTAAATTGATACTATGGGGAACAGTATGGAGGTTCCTTAAAAAACTAAAAATAGAACTACCATACGACCCAGCAATCCCTCTACTGGGCATATACCCTGAGAAAACCAAAATTCAAAAAGAGTCATGTACCAAAATGTTCACTGCAGCACTGTTTACAACAGCCAGATCATGGAAGCAACCTAAGTGTCCATCGACAGATGAATGGATAAAATGTGGCACATATATACAATGGAATATTACTCAGCCATAAAAAGAATGAAATTGAGTTATTTGTAGTGAGGTGGATGGACCTAGAGTCTGTCATACAGAGTGAAGTAAGTCAGAAAGAGAAAAACAAATACCGTATGCTAACGCATATATGGAATGTACAAAAAACAAAAAAAAAATTCTGAAGAACCTACGGGCAGGACAGGAATAAAGACACAGACATAGAGAATGGACTTGAGGACCCGGGGAAGGGGAAGTGTAAGCTGGGACAAAGTGAGAGAGTTGCATGGACATATATACACTACCAAATGTAAAATAGATAGCTAGTGGGAAGCAGCCACATAGCACAGGGAGATCAGCTTGGTGCTTTGTGACCACCTAGAGGGGTGAGATAGGGAGGGTGGGAAGGAGAGGCAAGAGGGAGAGGATATGGGGATACATGTATATGTATAGCTGATTCACTTTGTTATACAGCAGAAACTAACACACCATTGTAAAGCAATTATACTCCAATAAAGATGTTAAAAATAAAGTGAATAATTCAGTGGCATTTAGTACAATACACTCACAATGTTGTGCAAACACAACTTGTATCTAGTTCCAAAAGATTCCCATAACTCCAGGGTAAAACTTCTTACCGTTTAAGCCGTTTGTCCCTATTTCCCCCTCCTCCCAGACCCTGGAAACCACCAATTTTCTCTGTCTCTATGAATGTATCTATTCTGGACATTTCATATACATGGAGTCATACAATCTGTGACTTTTTGTTTCTGGCTTCTTTTACTCAGCATAATGTTTTTGAGGTTCATCCACACTGTAACATGTGTCAATAGTTCATTCATTTTATGGCTGAATAATAATTTCCTTAAGTTTTTAAGTTCAGCTTATAAATTGTATTATTCTATTTCATAGAATTAGCAAATTTTGAACAATAACTTTTAAACTGATTAATATTTAGTCCATTTACCTAGTTAATCAGCATTCCTTTAAAATTTCAAATAGTACATATACTTAACATATTCAATTTTCTTTAATACTTTAATGAGCTTTTTTTCAAATCTATTAACCCTATTTAATTTTCTTCACTTCTTCAATACACAGTTAATTGGCAATGTTATAGTACAAATAAGATTTTGATGCAAATCAGGTATCAAAATTAATTAAAGGAAAATTAAAACAGCAAGGAAAGTTAACCAGAATTGTGTGATATAACAATACCTAGAGTCCAGATGGGAGAACAATCTGGAGGAAAAAAAACTTACAAGTTACTTTTCGTACTCTTGCATTTTCTACACAAATGAAAACAATCAAATGAATTATCTGTTAGATTATTTGACATATTTTCCAGATTTTCCCCCTAAGATGACAGAATTAGATACAGAAATACTTATTGTAATGTTACCTAGCATAGAATCTCAATAAAAGTCAGCCTGACTTTCAGGTTATTGTTTCTATCAGGAAATGACAAAATCTGCCTTCACATTATCACTTCCAAATGTCTTCCAATAATGTATCACCAGGGTTATAAACTAAGAGACATATAAACCCATGAGACACCTCACATTATGGCACATCATGAATTTTAACCTGAAATACACGAATACATTTTACGTGATTGCCCTTTGTATACTGATTTCATTTTGGAACCACATACAGTAGGATTTCAGACCCCGAACAGGTACTTAGAAAACTGTGCTTATCACCTCTAAGAAATGCCACTAAAATAAAATGAACTTGCTCTTATTCATTTCTGGCTTCAGTTTACACTCACGTTTGCTTCTTCTGGTTGTGATTTATTACAAGTTTTTATTGAAAGTAGACAGAAGATTTAGAAGCTTTGGTGGTAGCTGTGAACTGAGCACTTATATGGAAATCATCATCTGCCCCACATACTTTAATAGGCACAGGAGATGGCATGAATTTTTTAAGTAGTCATCCGGTTCCCATGTAGGTCTATCAGGAACCAGATCGGTTGGCACATTGATCCTGGACTCTCCAGCCTTGAGTCTCTGTTGACAGACTGTTTTGCCTGAGGCACATTTGTTTTACTCTCCAAAATCCAGAACTCCACACTCCAGAGGCCCTCCCTTCCACGTGCTGCCTCTCCCCTTCTGCCTTTAATGAGGTTTTTAATTGAAGTATAACTCACATAGAGAAGAGTACACAACTCATAAGTATGTCGCTGCATGAATTTTCAGAAAATGAACACCCCCATATAGCTACCACCCAGTTCAAGAAATAGAACATGACAAGCATTGCAGAAGCTCCCTCCAGCCCCTGTGCATTTTCCTGTGAAAGAATTACCTTTAAGTGCTGAATCTGTCTGATTTGCTGTGGAAGATGTGCTTAGCCGGCAAATGTTCTACCAATTATTTGCTAGTCACTTGTGTACTTTAATAACAAGGCCTGCATGGTGCAAAGGACAAGATTCAGAAAGAAGCTCCATGTTTATCTTGGGGCTTCTAGTATCCCTGGCAAGCCCTCAGAACCCATCCCCAAGGGAACAGATTGTTCCCTTAGAGCTGAGTGCACAGCACACATTGCCCTTTAGTGTGAAGGGATTAGAAATACAAGAGAATGACATTGTCTATCAATTATAGCTGAGTTTATGAAGATCAACTGCTAGTTACCGCATACAAATTTCTCACTGTTGTGTGGACAATGAATCCTTCTGTTACAAACACTCATTAGGTATTGCCAGGGATAGACGAGGGACTCAGGGGACCTTAATGGCATTTTCTGTCAAGGGTTCCCATGCCCAGATCGGGTAAGTAGCACCCCGTAGGAAAGATGCTTTGAGAAGAATTACTTCTGGCTGAAAATAATCTTAGTAGCAGCCGGTAGATGAACTGAAAACCCAGAGCTAAGATAAATGGGGAAAGTAGTTAAGAGTCCAGGTGGGAAAATCAGTCTGGGGCCATACAGTAGGGGGCTTTTTTTTTTTTTTGCGGTACGCGGGCCTCTCTCACTGTTGTGGCCTCTCCCGTTGCGGAGCGCAGGCTCCGGACGCGCAGGCTCAGCGGCCATGGCTTACGGGCCCATCCGGTCCGCGGCATGTGGGATCCTCCCAGACCGGGGCACGAACCCGTGCCCCCTACATCGGCAGGCGGACTCTCAACCACTGCGCCACCAAGGAAGCCCCAGTAAAGGGCTTTGAAAGCCAGGGGAGGAATCTGTTGTTAGGCGATCAGGAATCACAGGGTTTTGAAGGGAGAGCTGTTCAGATGCTCATCTTCCTCCTCCCCTTGGTCATGATTTTTATTTCTGTTTTCAGAGGGGGTTTCTGATGTGACATGTAGGACAGAGGAGTGATTTGTTACCCCTGTGGCTTGTAGGGGGAGATGAATCTGTTCAGCGAGGCCCTTTATCAGCCCTCCAACCTCACCGTGGTGTTGGCTGCCTGTCCAGGCTCCGAAGGAGTTCAGGATGTACCACTCTCAAATATGCTGCTTTTGCGCATCGATTATTCTGAGCTGAAGGCACTTGAGAAACAGCAAGTGCAGGAGGGGCTCTCTGACCCTTTCCACCTAAAAACAGGCCATGAAATTTCCTATAAGAAAGATGCCTTCCCTGTATCAGGAAGTAAAGATACATCCTCATCACCAGAGACTGGGAATTGCTTTTTTACCCAAAGAATGGTGCTCCCTTGATACGATTGGCTGCAGAACCCTGGGGGGGTTTGTTAGAGTAAAAGTAGTTTAAGATCCAAGGCAAGATAACAAAGCATTATTATCTGAGTACTCAGCACACGTTGCCCTTTCAGAACTACCACCTGTGGACTTCCTGCACAGAACAAAGCCCTCTGGGAATGAGCACTTAGGAGGAAAAATGGTCTATTATCATAATGGAGTATTCAATTACTTGCTCCAATGAGAGGTGGAGGAACTTCTAAATTCATTGTATTAATTTAGAGTTTTTTGGGGAAAATAATTAAAAATGTAAACTATCTAGGTGCTGGGTAATGTGGATGATAGAGCGTGGTTATAAGGGGACTATGATACATTTTATTTATACAGTCTCTAGCTACAAAGAATATATTAGGTATTTTGCGGTAGGCTCCGAAGCACAAAACAAACAAGATTAAAATCAGCAATAAACCAGATCAGGAGACGCTAGTGAGATTCAGCAATAAATGTGATGCAAAACCAATGGGATGTGCCAAAGGCCTTCTAGGATTTGCTGCGGTCTGATGCTTGGGCTTTCTCATTTTAGTGATACGGAAGGATGTAGAAGGAGGGGTTGATGACTGTGAAGGAGAGGTCATCCAGGGCGCGCTTCCTATTGCAGAAAGAACAATTCTGATTTTGTGGGGAGAATAGAATTTTCATGGCCTACGGATATTTGTGAAAGCTGTGTGTGTGTGTACTTCCCCCAGTCACTCATTCCTGTGTGACTTACCCTTACAATCAGCAAATCCTTACTTTCTATGCAACTCCACCTTATTTATCTTTCTGGGTTTCCTACTAAAGATTTTTTCCTCTCTCTCACTCTCAATTTTGTTTCTCCCAGTCCCTTTCTCAGCTTCCAATCTTTTAAAACTCTTGGTGTTCCTCATGTTAATGTAACATAGCATCCTGGACAGAAAAAAGACTGTTGGAATCGGATTCTGCAAAGGGGGTCGCTTAGCTTTTGTTTGCCTGACCAGGTTAGGGGAATAAAGACCTCGTGATAGGCGGTTCTTTGGGTCCATGTACCTAAACGTAATAATACCTTGAAAAAATTTCTTATCTTAGAATTTTATGGAAATGGCAGCAAAGATTTATTGAGAAAGACTGAATGCACTCTCTGTAAGGAAAATAGTTTATTTTTCTCTAGGCAATTTTATTAAACATATACTAAAGCATATCTTCTAACACCTAAAAAACCTTAACCAGTACGTTGAAAGAAGATGGTTCAGGTCTAGTTTGCGCCATCTTTTATGCATTCCATGTTGTTCTTGCTGCAAATGCAGATTCATTTGCCTGTCAAAGCATCACCGCTAAGGACTGAATCTTTTTTCACCTATTTTCTAGGGAAGATTTGCCGGGCATGTATTCTGCAAATTACTTGCTAGTTGCCTGCTTGACTTGTTAACAAGAACGGGTGCAGACTGCTGCTGCATCTCTCATCCTGCTCAGAGTGCACTGCACCCTTGGTCTCTTGGCCTCTGTTTTTGCTTTGGTACAATTCATTTTCCCTGGATGGTGGTGATCGCAGAGCTGTTTCATCCCCCTTTGTTGAGAAGTATCATTTCTGCTTGGCAGCTCTGTTAAAAGAACCTGCTTTGGGCTTCCCTGGTGGCACAGTGGTTGAGTGTCCGCCTGCTGATGCAGGGGACACGGGTTCGTGCCCCGGTCCGGGAAGATCCCACATGCCGCGGAGCGGATGGGCCCGTGGGCCATGGCCGCTGAGCCTGTGCGTCCGGAGCCTGTGCTCCGTAGCGGGAGAGGCCACAGCAGTGAGAGGCCTGCGTACCGAAAAGCAACAAAACAAAACAAAACAAAACAAAAGAACCTGCTTTGAGCCACACCATGGCCCTTTCTGGGTAACACCATTAAACATTCTCTTCCTCTCTGTACCATTGACTGATGGTGTTATTGTTTGAACACTCCATTTCTAAAATCAGGTAGTGACATCAAATTGCAACCATGCACTGCACCTGCATTATTTCCCAACTTGTTGGTGTTTCTACAAGGAGGGGCTACTTTCATATTTGTTTTTCTCCATGTCTGGCTCATTGCTGTGTATGTATTAAATACCCAATAAATATGCTTTTTACACATACACCTTTCATATTTTTCCTCTCAATGTATTATTTTTAAAATGTTCAAACCTACAGAGAAGTTGGGAGAAAAGAACGAGAACCTGTATACCTAGACTTACGAGTTGCCTATATTTGGCCACATTTGCTTTATCTGTTTATATATATCTTATTTTCTAAACCATTTGAAAGTAAGCTGCAGAAATCATGATTTTTCACCCATAAATATTACAACACACATTTCCTAAAAATAAGTATATTTTCCTATATAATCCCAGTACTATCATGACACCTAAGAAAAGAGAATAATATACAGTCCATATTTAAAATCCTAGAACTGTCTCAAAAATGTCTTTTACAGTTATTGCTATTGCTTTTTGAAAATCTAGGATCCCACTGAGGTTCATAGATTGCGTTTTGTTCTTCTATCCTAAAAGTCAGTTTGAATGGATGTGGAAGTTCAAAGTCATTCATTTACTGTTTCTGTTCCATCATTCTTTGTGGTGGAATCTGGAATAATTCTTTCTACCTAGAAAGATCAAAGAGGGACTAGAGATAACCTTAGGATTAGAGTAGGGTTGATAGGCAACAGCATAATTACATGGGTGTTGATGTACTGAAATGTTATTTACTGAGGGTAAATAGCTGTTGCCTGAGCTCCCCACTCCCACCCCATGTGCTCTCTTTCTCATACCTCTCACAGCCATCACTACAGGACCTGAACACTTAATTCCTGGCACCACAGATGACCTCCAGGACCAAGGCTGAGTCGTCCATTCTAATGGGTCAGTACCTATGTCATATCATTCTTAACGTTTTAAATAATCACCCCTGGATTAAAAGAATGAAAACCTTGAACAGACATATTCCAGATGACTCTGTGTCTATTTCCATTTTTCCCATCTGTTAAATGAGATCATGGCTAAAAAAATGATTTTAGAACTTCTGATATTTCATCAAGTCACTCAGTAGGTTTAGGATTAAACAGTTTTTACTATTTAAGGTGTTTACGTCATCCTCTTATTCATTCCCATAATTCTCTGCGTTTTGCCCTTCTTTGCACTCATACTCATCCCTCATATATAACAATTCTATTTACATTTCCTCAAAGAAGAGCACATTTTCTACATGATCACTGTAGCCAAAGAACCCAGCATTCAGTGCTCAGGTGAAAACCATATTTGTTAATTTCCACATGTTGGCACTGAATAGGTAGCAGGTGGTAATGATGGTTTTTAAAGGATTGTGTGCATATCTGAGCATTTATTTACTTAATATTTTTGAAATTAAGTGTGGAAATTTCACAAGCCTGTAAAGTTAAACAAACGTCACTTATTTTGCCTTGACTTAGTGCATAAAATGTTTATAAAAGTGGTACTTCTGAGCACTTATTACATCACCAAAGGATTTGATGAGATTTTGAGCAATCATTTAATTAAAAAATTTTAAGTTTTAGAGTGTGTGAAAGTGAAGGAACTGTGTGTAGGAACTCTGAAATAAATGTATCAGAATTGCCAGTGAAATATTAGGAGAGATTTTTGGAGTCTGAAATGGAACATGGATAGAAAATGCTGAAGAAAGAAGATGATTGGAAACAAAATACCCTGGAATTTCTCGAATAGAGGCTAATAGTCAACAAGCTGTCAGCAGCATAGCAGAACAACGTGAGTACTGTGCAAGCAGGACGTTAGTGACAGAAGTAAAAAGTAAGTAAAAGCCAGAATATCAAATTGTTTGTCTGTTCGAACAATGTATGTTATGTCAGGTAAAGTTCCTTGTAAGGATTTTTTTTAATTACTATTTTTTGAACAGATAATACATTTATATGGTTCAAAATTTTAAAAATACACCCTTACCCTTTAGCCACCCAGTTCCTTCATCAAGAGGCAACCAAGATTATCACATTATCAGCTTCTTGTATTCCTATAAGGGAATATAATCCATATGTAAGCATAATCTAATCAGAATATATATAAATTCAATATATCTACTCACATTCAGAAAAGAGAACAATATATTTGACAGTACATTGTTGTCACCTTCAGAAAGGTTAGTAGAATAGCTCACAAAAATAAAATATAGATAGAATATAAAACAAAGTTACTATCTACGTAACTACACCTAATCCAGAAAGAGAACAGTACCAGTACCCCTCCCCTCCCCTCTTACCAAGAAGGTAATCACTATTTTGACTTATAACAGTATAGTATGTTTTGCCTGTTTTTGAACTTTATATAGATGATATTAAACCGTGTGCATTCTCGTGTGTCTGTCTTTTCTTATTCCACATTGTGTTTTTGAGATCCATTCACATTGTTGTGTGTAGCTGAAGCTGGCTTCCTTTTTGTTGCTCTAGAGTGTTCTCTCATATGGCTGTGGCATTGTTTATGCATTCCACTGTTGTTGGGTGTTTTTCTGTAATGCTCACTTTGGGGATATCATGAATAATGCTGTTGTGAATATCTTTTACACATCTCTTGGTGCATATGTACTCATATATCTGTTGGGAAAAATATATGCATAAAAATAAATAAGTCTTAATGTGTTACCCTTCTCTCCATACACACAATGGTTTTATTCGCAAGGGTTTTTTATGAAACAGGACTAATAGAGGCAAGTTAGTTTGGGAGAGCTAATCAAATTATACCATGTAGGTTGCTGTTTCTCACTTATCAGCTGAACCAATTCGGCTCGATCATCTCTGTTCAATAGATGTTTAATCCATACAGAATAATAATCCCGTCTGTGAATCAGCTTCCCATGTAATGCCTTCCAATCTCTGGGTATTAAAGGGCATTGTCATAACAAATAAAATGATCTCTGTGGATGGTTGAAGATCCTCTTAGAAGAGCTGAAGATGGTCATGCTGTTGTAGCAGCCAGAAGCCATTGCAAAGGGAAGTGTGATTTCAGGATGATTGAATTTCTTGAGACATTAATACAGGTGTCCCCTGTTCTTCGAAAGTTTGCTTTATACCCCTTTGCTTTTATTAAAGACCTACATTGGTACCTGTTTTCGGCATCTGAGAAATTCGAAGATGATTTTCACTTTGACAAAGAAGAAGTGAAAAGCAAAAATAGCGTTCTGCGTTCCTTCTGCAGCAAGCCCGTTACAGAGGCAGCACATACCCAGTGCAGGGAGAATGGTCCTGCCAAGTTCCTTCCCCGGGAATTACACTCAACATCTCAGCATGAAGCTGCCTTAGCTTTGAACTCTGTCTGTGTGCATCTGTGCTTTATCTAGATTTATTTTGTGCATCCCTTACCAAGATCAGTCTGAAGGTAATTGCTTCTTCCCTTGAGGCCATTTTAGCATACAAAAGGTTTCGTAGGAACGCTCTAATTTTGGATAGTGGGGGAAACCTGTACTTGAAATCTTGGAATGGACAATGCCACTGTATAACTGATTGGTACAAGTTTGTTTTGTTTTGTTTTCTAAATCACTGATGAGCCAATTAAGGACAAAAATAAGCATCAAATAACTAAATAAAAATTCAAATGCTTTGTTATTTTGGATATTTGTTTCATTCCACAATCAACATCTCTAAGCAGTTTTACAGAACAAGCACATGGAGTTTTGTATTATCTACAGTTTTACTTATATATGTGAAAAATATAAACAACACATTAGAGGTTTTTACTCCAGACAGTATGAAAAATTTCAGATATGAAATCATATTGTTGATTGCTTTAATGTTCCTTCTGATTTTATATATTAAGATGAGATTATAATCTATAAATCTATCAGAAATGTTTCTATTTTTGTTATTGTTCCCAAAAGGTAACTTCAGTTTGAATTAATTCAACTAAATGGTGAAGTCTTTTTAAAATTGCTAAAGGAAATACTGTGTTTAAATCACTTGTTATTAGTTTGATGACTGTGGTGACTTTTACCAGCCTCTCTGGTGTAATTTCCCTTAAAAATCAAGTATCTTTGGAAGATTCAGTCTCAGCCTCCTTATATATTATGGTAGAGAGGATGTTTCAACAAATACTGAGCCACACTCAGTGGAAAAACTGAGTGTGTAAAAATGAGTTTAACAGTGTTTTTGCACTCTCTTTTGCAAACAAGACTAAAGGAAACAAATACATTCTGCATAACTATCATATTCTCTTGTCATAATTGCTACTAACCAAGAATTAAGGGATCTGTGTTGTGCACGTGTGCCATGCATAAGTGCTCAGGTGAGCTACTGACCTTGTAACCGAGAAGGACCCTACGAGGTCCTCCCAGAATAGACACCCACCCACGTCCTCTGCCTGCCTTTTGTCTGTAGAAAAACTTTAGTCAAAGAATAAATTTAATCAGAGAAATGAGAAAATATAGAAAAAAAGGAAAACAGTCAAGCAAGACAAAATAATAATACTTTAGCCATTAAACAAAGTCACGGACCTTTAGTTCTTCCTCAAGGACTATAGATAATATTCTGAGCCATGTCCTTTGATCTGTTTTGCAGATACTGAAACCCTCACCAGGTGGGAGAAATTAACTGTATGCTACCCACGCGCGCACAGACCTCCACACTGGTCGGAACCAGAAGGTTGATATGTTGACTTCCAATTACCTCACCACTGACCAATCAGAAGAATGCCCCTGAGCTGATCACGCCCTGCTCCTTGAACACTGTAAGACTCCTCACTACCCCCTCCAGGGTGGGAGGTGCAGTCTTGAGGGCCTTAGCCCGCTGTGCCCACCCCCGCGCCTGGCAAAGCAGTACAGCTATTTTTTTCGCGGTACGCGGGCCTCTCACTGCTGTGGCCTCTCCCGCCGCGGAGCACAGGCCCCGGACGGCAGGCCCAGCGGCCATGGCTCACGGGCCCAGCCGCTCCGCGGCATGTGGGATCTTCCCGGACCGGGGCACGAACCCGCGTCCCCTGCACCGGCAGGCGGACTCCCAACCACTGCGCCACCAGGGAAGCACCAGCTATTTCTTTTACTTCACCCAAAACTCTGTCTCGGCGATTTAAACCAGCACCAGCGTACCGAGGCTGAATTTCGACAACAAACTTTGGCCTTAAAAGGTAAGCAGAATTTTAACCAGGTGAATTGAAAAACATTTTTTCTCAAAAACAACCATATGCTGAGTGTCCTACAAACATATATTATCTTTGAGTATCTCAACAAACCTGAAGCTAGGTAACCACATTTTAACAGGTGTGGTATCTAGGCTCAGAGACATTTTAGGTTGAGCAAAAGTAGGTAGGAAAAAGGGAAATATAAGAATACCTGGTGTGGGACTTCCCTGGTGATGCAGTGGTTAAGAATCCACCCGCCAGTGCAGGGCACACGGGTTTGATCCCTGGTCTGGGAAGATCCCACATGCCACGGAGCAACTAAGCCCGCGAGCCACAACTGCTGAAGCCCGCGCACCTAGAGCCCGTGCTCCGTAACAATAGTAGCCCCTAATGGCTGCAACTAGAGAAAGCCCTCACGCAGCAGCGAAGACCCAATGCAGCCAAAAAAAGAATACCTGGAATATTTGGGACATGTCTAGAGAGTAGGGTATAATGGGGAGTGATCGATAAAGGAAGCTGGAAAGATAGCTTGGAGCTGGCTCTCTAGTAAACAATGTGAAAACCATGCTTTGGGCAATGGCAGTCCTTGGAGATTTTTAAGGCAGGAGTAAAAGGATCAGATTCCTGCCTTTTTTGTTTGTTTATAGGAGAGATTTATTAGAAGAAATACTACAGCATATATAAACTACATAAAGTCTTAATTTCTACTCATACAATGGTAGATTTGATATAATGCATAATAAAATTTTCTTTAATCCATAGTGCAAAGTTTGATCACTAAGTCATTAGTTGATAAGCAAACCTCACAGAACGGCTTCACATCAGCAAAGGCCACAAACGCCATATACATACACGTGTATAGGTAGATATATTTTTGGGGTAAAATTTGTAATATTAAATTAACCATTTAAACGTGTACAGTTTGGTGCCGTTTAATACATACACATGGTATGCAACACTCTCTAGGTCCAGAACTTTCATCACCTCAAAAGGAAATCGTATACCTGTAGCAGTCACGCCTCACGTTCCCTTCCTCCTGGCTCCCAACATCCGCTAATCTGTCTTCTCTCTCTTTGGATTTACCTCTTCTGGATACTTCATATAAAAGAAATCAGACATATGTGACCTTTTGTCTGGCTTCTTTCACTTAGCATAATGTTTTTGAGATTCATCCAGGTTGTAGAATCTATCAGTGCTTCATTTCTTGTTATGGATGAATGATATTCCATTGTATGTGGTTATACCACCTTTGGTTTATCCATCTGTCCACTGATGAACATTAAGGTTGTTTCCACTTTTTGGATATTGTGAATAGTACTGCTATGAATATTTGTGTACAAGTTTTTATTTGAACACTTGCTTTCAATTCTTTGGCATAGGTACCTACGAGTAGAATTGCTGGGTCATGTTGAATTTTATGTTTACATTTTGGAAGAACCACAAAACTGTTTTCCAAGCAGCTGCACTATTTTATATTCTCATAGGTAATGTACTAGGGTTCCATTTCTCCACAGACTTGCCAACACTTACTTTCTTTTTTCAAAAAATTTTAAATCATGGCCATCCTAGTGGGTGTGAAGTGGTATCTCATGGTGGCTTCGATTTGCATTTCCTTAATGACTAATGGTGTTGAGCATCTTTTCACATGTGTGTTGGCCATTTGTACATCTCCTCTGGAGAAATGTGTATTCAGAAGCTTTGCTTGTTAAAAACACTGGATTGTCTTTTTGTTGCTGAGTTGTAAAAGTTTTTTATATTTTCTGGATACTAAATTTTTATCAGATATATGGGATTTGCAAATATTTTTTTCCCATTCTGGAGGTTGTCTTTTCAGTCAAGAGATTTTTGAGCCATTTATTGAAACAGGAAACACAGAGGAAGAAGCCAATGAGGATAGAAAGGGGTAGGAGAAGTGGGTTCAGTTGGAGGTGTTGGTTGGGACACCCAGCCAAAGGTATTTGGCTACACATGGTGCCTGGAACATCCTATACATTTGGTGTTTGTTGATTGATGGAATCTGGGAGAGAAGCTGGGGACAGTTGCTGCTTTAGCTACAAGCCGTCAGGCTGTATTCCACAGAAACAAAGGACACTCCCCTTACAACAAAGTTGTCCTTTATTGTTGAAAACACTGTTTTTGGCCAACCTCCTAAAACAGTCAGAAACGCAAATGAACTTGAGGATTTGGCCACAATTCCCGGATCAGACAGCATAGGCTGAACCATGTTACCGAGAATACGGAAAACAAAATCAACCAGTGAGAGATACAGCCTATTGTAATCTACTTATAATATTTCCCTTCAAATAGAATACAATGTGTGTATATCTTAATCTAAGCTTATATTTATGTAAGATTTATTTGAACCAAAGTAATTGAAGAAGCTGATATAAAATTCAAATCCTGTATAAATAAAACAGTTCCTTTTTCCATGATGCATCATTGACTTTTTAAAAAATTAATTAATTAATTTTTGGCTGCATTGGGTCTTCGTTGCTGCACACAGGCTTTTCTCTAGTTGTGGTGAGCAGGGGCTACTCTTTGTTGTGGTGTGTGTGCTTCTCGTGATGCTCAACACAGGCTCTAGGTGCACGGGCTTTAGTAGTTGTGGCACGTGGGCTCAGTAGTTGTGACTTTTGGGCTCTAGAGCGCAGGCTCAGTAGTTGTGGCGCACGGGCTTAGTTGCTCCGCAGCATGTGGGATCTTCACAGACCAGGGCTCGAACCCGTGTCCCCTGCATTGGCAGGTGGATTCTTAACCACTGTGCCACCAGGGAAGTCCAGCATCATTGAATTTTGCCTTCAGTTTAAAATCTGTGTGCTGTGCCTTGATTTACTCGGCCATGCCTAAAGCAGATTTTTATATCTTGGGTGAGCAGGCAATGTTGATGGGGGCATGAAATACCTCCTTTTTAGAATTCTGCCCACATGGCTTATATTACGAGACACTCTTTTTAAAATCCCCTGGATCTGTGCTGGGTGTCCTGCAGACACCCAAGCCTGGCATTATTATTTTTATGAATCTCAGGGAAGCCATTCTGCTGCTGAGCTAGCCTCACTCACACGTTTCATTTATCCACAATAATAAGAATATCAATACCTTGGATTTATATAGAGCCTCTCATCCAGAGGTCAAAGCATTTTAATTTAATTGGCTGTTCCTGTGGCTTTAAGAGCCTCTGGGTATATTTACAAATGTAATAATAAGAAACAGTCTGCCCTGGTTTACAATATAATAGACAGCATAAAATAAGACCTGAACATACACTGCTTCTCACCCTCACTGCACAGACATATCCGATGCCTGGCCATGGGGTTCAGGGTCCTTTCTGAGCACATCTCCGTGTGTCTCTTTACCCATAATTCCACTTTTTCTCCATGAGTTCTTTACTTTAGTGAAATTATTCTCTTATCATAGGATGCATGTTTTCCCTTTGCTCCTTAACCTGTTATAGAAGGCCCTTCTCCTCCTCAGATGCTTTTTAAGTCTGTACTTTTTTTGTTTTTGGTCCAGCTGACTTATAACCCATCTATTCCGTGAAGACTGACTGCTGTAGCATCCTAGCCTTCCTTGCTTACTTCCCATTGAAAAATCTGAAGCATTTATGCTCTTATTCTTTGGGCATTGATGCTGTGGTTTATGGTCATTTCCTTTTCTTTTCTTTCCCTGTATAGCATGTCAGCCCCTCCACGCAGAGCAGTCTATCATCAATGCGTTAGACGTTCATAAACCTTAGCTGGTTCCAAGTAGCCCGGTGAGTTTGGGAGTCTGCGTTGAAGGCTGAAGGTTACAAACAAGCAGACCCACTATGCCTTCTCCTAATTGTATTTTCCCCATTGTTCACAGTTTAGTGCAAGTTTGGAATTAGTTTAGAAGGTCATCTAGAATAGAAACAATGTGAAAGGCTATGGTTGTCACCTGAAGATGAAAGGTACAATGGTACAAAGATTTCCTGAGGTGGGATGTGAAGGAAGTGGAACAGAGAAGAGAAAACAATTTATTGAATGAAGGTTTAATTGGGGTGTGTTGATTTAATTATCATGTAATTGCATTTCCAGTGTGTAATTAAAGTAGCCCATCATTTTTGATGCTTATCCAATTCTTGCTTTTTAAAAACAAAGTTCTTTTTTAAAAATTTCTGTTTATAAAAGTAACACCTGTTCAGAGAAAATTTGGAAAACACAGTGAAGTGTTTAAAAAAAAAAAACAACGAAAAATTATCTTTTGCTTGCTCCTCAAAACAACTTCATAATACCCAGAGATGTATTTTAAACAAAATTAGTACCATACTTTAGTAACGACAGCTGATACTTACAAAGTGCTGGTCATGTATACCTCACACAGTCTCACTCTAACCCTCTAAGGGAAGTAGTATCCTCATCTGCTTTACAGATAAGGAAGCTGAGGCACGGGAAGATTACGAAACTTGCCTAAGGTAACCTAGCAAGCAAGTGGAGAGCTGGGATTGAATCTGGCCAGTCTACCGCATTAACCTACATTCTTTATTTTCTTATTGTGGTAAAATACACATAACATAGGAATGATCATTTTAACCATTTTTAAGCGTATCATTCAGTGGCCTTTAATATTCACAAAATTGTACAACCATCACCATGATTAAGTTCCAGAACATTTTCATCATCTCCAAAGGAACCCTGTGTCTATAAAGCAGCCATTCTCCATCCCCACCTCACACCAAACCCTGGGAATCACTCATCTGCTTTCTATCTGTATGAATTCACCTAGTCCAGATATTTCGTGTAAACAGAATCATATGCTGCGTGGCCCTTTGTGTCTGGCTTCTTTCATTTAGTATAATGTTTTCAAGTTTCCCTAATGATGTAGCATGCATCAGTATTTCATTCCCGTTCATAGATGAATAATATTCCATTGGATGGATATGTCACATTTTGTTTATACCTTAGTCACATACCACGTATTATACCACATTCATCTATTGATGGACATTTGAGTTGTTTCTGCCTTTTTGCTATTATGAACAATGTTGCTATGAATGTTTTTGTACAAGTATTTTTTTGAGCACCTGTTTTCAATTCTTTTTGATATATACCTATGAGTGGAATTGCTGGGTCATATGGTAATTTTATGTTTAACTTTTTGAGGAACCACCAAACTGTTTTCCACAGCTGATGTATCATTACATTCCCACCAACAAAGTTTGAAGGTTTTTTTAATCAACATTTTTTCCCCCATTTTTAAAAATTAAAGCCAAACTAGTAGGTGTAAAGTGGTATCTCACTGTGATTTTGATTTGCATTTCCCTGTTGTTAAGCATCTTTTCATGTGTTTGTTGGCCATTTGTATTGATATATCTTCTTTGGAGAAATGTCTGTTCACATCTGTTGCCCAGTTTTTAATTGGAGCTTTTGTCTTTTGCTTTTGAGTTGTAAGAATCCTTTCCATATGTTGGATATAAGACCCTTATCACATATATGATTTGCACATATTTTCTCACATTCTGTGGGTTGTCTTTTTAAAATTTCTTCATGGTGTTCTTTGATGCACAAAAGTTTTAAATTTTGATGAATTCCAGCTTATCTATTTTTCCCTTTGTTGCTGTTGCTTTTGGTGTCATACATAAGAATCCACCGCCAAATCTAAGGTCATAAGGATTTACCCCCTATGTTTTCTTCTAAGAGTTTTATCTCTTACATTTAGGTCTTTGATGCATTTTGAGTTAAATTTTATGTGTGGTTCAAGGTCTGAATAGGTGGTATCCTCCCCACTCCCAAAATTCATATGTTGACTCCTAACCCTCAGAGGTGGTGGTATTAGAAGGTGGGGGCTTTTGGAGGTGATTAGGGATTAGTGTTCTCATAAACGGCACCTCACAGAGATCCCTAGCCTCTTCCACCATGTGAGGGCCCAACGAGAAGGTGCTGGCTAAGCACTAGGAAGAGGGCATTCCCCATGAAACAACCATGATGACACCTTGATCTTGGACTTCCTAAGATTCAGAACTGTGAGAAATAAATTTCTGTTGTTTATAAGCTACCCAATCTGTGGATGGACTAAGACAGTGTCCAACTTCATTCTTTTGCAAGTGGATATCCAGCTTTTCTAGCATCATTTGTTGGAGGGACTGTTCTTCTCCCATTGAATAATATTGGCACCCTTGTAGAAAGTCAGTTGATTATAGATGTATGGGTTTATTTCTGGACTTACAATTGTATTCCATTTATCTATGTGCTTATGTTTTTGCAAGTACCACACTTTTGATTACTGTAGGTTTTTGGTAAGTTCTGAAGTCAAGAAGTCTGTGTCCTCCAAACTTGCTATTTTTTTCAAGATTGTTTTGGCTATGTGGGATTCCTTGCAATACCATATAAATTTTAGGACCAGTTTTTCTAATTCTGAAAAAGACCGTTGAAATTTTCGTAAGGATTGCATTGCATCTGTAGATAGCTTTAGGGAGTATTGACATCTTAATGATATTAAGTCTTCCAGTCCATGAACACAGGATGTCTTTCCATTTATTTAGGCCTTCTTTAATTTCTTTCAGCAAAGTTTTGTAGTTTTCAGTGTATAAGTCTTTCACCTCCTTGGTTAAACTTATTCCTAAGTATTTTATCCTTTTTGATGCTATTGTAAATGGAATTGTTTTGTTAATTTCCTGTTTGGATTGTTTATTGCTAGTGTCTAAAAGCACTATTGATATTTTTGCCTTGCTATTGTGTCCTGCAACCTTGCTGAATTCATTTATTAGCTCTAATAGTTTTTAAAAATTTCTTTAGGATTTCCATATGTACAACCATGTTGTCTACAAATAGAGATGGTTTTACTTCTTCCTTTCTAATTTGAATGCCTTTCATTCTTTTTTTTTTTTTTTTTTTTTGCCTAATTGTTCTGGCTAGAATTTCCAGATCTTTGTTGAGTACAAGTGGCAAAATGGACATCATTGTCTTGTACCTGATCATAGCTGGAAAGCTTTCAGTTTTTCACCATTGAGTATTAGCTGTGGGTTTTTAATAAACATCCTTTATCACATTGAATAAATTCCCTTCTATTTCTAGTTTTCTGAGTGTTTCATCATGAAAAGGTTGTTGGATTCTGTCAAAAGCTTTTTCTGTATCAACTGAGGTGATCATGTGTTTTTTTCCCTACTGCCTGCATCCTTAGCCACTAGGCCCAATTACCCCCCCCCCATATATATATAAGTTCTTTAATTTTATAGCCTGCTTTTTACACTTACATCATGAACATCTTCTCTTCATTAAAACTCACTAAAATTGTGATTTCCAATGGCTATATGTTATAATATATCTATCCTCTTGTGGACATTCCATAATTTATTTAATACTTCTGTTTTAAAATTTTCAGTATTTTTTCTGTATCTCTGTTTCTTTAGGATCAAAGTCCCTAGAACTGGAATTATCGGGCCAAAGGCAAGAAACACTAAAAGAAAAAAAAATATATTTCCAACTTATTTAAAAAAAATCACTGTGAACCTCTACCAGCTTGTATCTGCCTAATCAAAGCAGTGGACATTCTCTGTGCTTGCTATTTCGTAACTCCAGGACCTCTGAGTCTGCTTTCTATCCGTCTCTGAAGTTCTTTAATCTCTACCTCTACTAAGGAGATCACTCACTGCCTTCCCTCCTTTTCAATATTTATTTTTCTTCTTGTTCCTCGATTTATGCACTTTCTATTCTTACTCTGATCGTTCTTTTAGTTCATCTGCTGAATTAGTGACTAAGCCAGTAGAGTTGAATGCAGGACATATGAAAACTTAACAGTAAAAATATTAATAAAGCACAACTGTGCATCATTACCAACTATATTTTATTTAGCTTGGGAAGAAAAGGAATCTGCAATCTGGTCAGTGTTGCTTTTCGGTTTTTCTGTCTTTTCTTTATCAGTATCCATTTGTGTGTTCCTGCTTGCATGTTTTTTAGGATTACCTGGAAATGTCAAAATAATCGAACTCACGCATTAAACGAATGTATAAACATTTAGTTTTAGAGAATACTAAAGAAAAGCATTTCTGTGTCTATTCATTTTCGCATTTTATTGGATTTTTCTTAACCACCTGTGTTTAAAGTAAAAACTTTGTATATAGACGTCAAGCACCGACCCTACTTAAATACACACCCCACATACGCACTTTGGCAATGTCAGATAAATTTGATTTAAAAAGTAATAAAATTCTAAAAACAAGGAAACTGGGAAAAAACCCACGATCAGAATAAATATAAATGAAGACATTAGGAGATTTCATCAAGTCGCAACTAGATCAGTTTTTCTGCGCGCCCAGGAAACGCGGAAGAAAACTACAGTACCCAGAATGCTTAGAGCGCGCGTCGGCCCTCGAAACTTGCTGCTTCAGTCCCGCCTCCTTCCTTTACCGATTGGATTATCCAGCTCCGTGACTCTGGACTTCTCTTCTCGCATTGGTGCACTCTCCAGAGGTCAATTACAGAGTTTACCCTCTGTTCCTTCTGGCTCAGCCGCTCTCCACCTTGTACCAAGATGGCGGCAGAAGGAGCTGGTGGGAAATACAGAAGCACAGTCAGCAAAAGCAAAGATCCCTCGGGGCTGCTCATCTCTGTGATCAGGTGAGGGAGGCAGGGTCAGGGGACGGGGGCAGCGGTTCGACCTCCGCTTTGGAAGGGAGAAGGGTTAGCTGGGTTCTACCCTGCTGACCCCTCCCTTCCCACCTTGCCTCCCCTCAGCCCCTCCCAAGGCCCCCCACAGTTCTGCCTTTTTCTCTGGGGTTGGGCTAGAGGGAGGAGCCCGGCCTCGCAGTGTTTTCCTAATTTAGGGCCAGAGCTTCGCATTAGGGTCCCGGGGCCCTACAAGCACACTGTTTGGGACTTGGTAGAGAAAGCCAGGTGTGTTCACTTATTCATACATTTACTGATTGATTGCTTTCAGCACCGCTCATGTGGAAGGCGTCTTGTTCCCTGGGCTTCTGGGTGTCAGGCCCCGAAGTCCGGAGACTCCTGTCACGAGTTGCAGACTGTGTTCTCACACGTTGGACACCTCCAACCACCTGTGAATGGCCACAGCCTCAAATACGAGAGCCTGTAGTGAGCTGGTAGAAGGGCTGTGGGTTTGAAAGCACACATCCGTGTTTGATTTTTGTTCTGCCTTCCTATCCCGATCTAGTCTTTAAAAAACAAAACAAATTTGACGTTATCCTCTATGCATATCATTTTCCCAGACTATATATGGTGGGAGTAGGAGTGGTCGACCTTTTAGAGGCTCTTTTTTCTTTAAGTGAAATAAATTATAAGGGTGGAGAACCCTTTCAAACCCATTTAAATAAAATGAAAATAAAAAGAACGGAGGATGCATATCTCTTGTTAGTAAATTGTTCTGACTCTGAAGTTGCTGCTTTGTCTGTTCAATTTGTATTCTTTGTGTTACCCGTCTTGCAACATTGTATTCATGATTACCTGCTCTTATCCTTAACCTCTACTTCAAATTCTCTCTCAAAGACTGTAGCTTTCGTGGTTGCTTTGGCAACAAACCTCAAAAAGGAAAACCATTTTAGGCTCATGTTTATAAAATCTGAGCATCCCTGAAGATGTATCTGGTACGTGCCAGTTCTCTTCCGTGTTTCCTTGGACCTGTCATTTTGTCACAAAATAAATTACTTGTTAGTGATAGAGTCCACTGTCCTTTGAAAAGTTTGAATAGTTTAGCTTTATCTTTTTCTATCAACGAGCAGTTGTTTTTCCTTTTTGAATAGTGAATGTTAAAAATTCTCCTTCAATTCCGTTCTGATACGTAACAGGTGTCATTTCTATACTACATTATGTATTAGCATAACACTATATTTTCATATTCATCCTATTGGCAATAAACAGCATTTATTGTTACAAGCATCTTTTAAATGGAAAAAGACAATAGGTGGATAAGGGTTTGACCTGAGGACAGGGTAGGAGTATATATGGGGAATAACCAAATCTCATCACTTTTTGCAGCCATGGTACCAAATAGTTAAATGATTAATTTGTTAGAGGGATAGTCCACTTTAAAGCATTTAAAAGTCAAAATGATTTAAAGAAGTATAGTGTAATTGTAATGGAAGTGTTACATTTGGTGGATGGGTTATTTAAGTGCCTCGAGACTCATAAATGAAATTCTTAACCATTTATAAAATGCTGAATAAAAATATTTCAGGAGGGTCCGCTGTTTCAAAGGGTGGACTATGGGGTTTTGCAGAAGAGGTTCTGTTGTGATGCCGTGCTTTGACGAGGGGATGCGTGGTGTTTGGGACTGCGTCTTTTGGAGGCTGCTGCTAACCACAGCTTTTGGTTTTAAGTTTTGCCCCTGGCCCTTTAAAATGGAACTAATTGGGTGGATGGAGTCCTAATTACCTGCTGATGTACTATTTGGACACACAAGGTACCCACACAGCATTTTCCTACTTTTCTGTTGATTCACCCCCGACCCCAACCTTTTGTTTGGTGTGAAGTTGGGGCAGGCAGCCCTTCTAAATAGGAAACAAGCAAGATGGCATTTTGGAGATGTTATTTTATTTTTGTGAGGTCTTGTCAGGTTTTTAATTGGGAAATGTGTCTACCACTTACTGTTAGGTGATTTACTTCCCAATTACATGTGACTCTCTTCTCTTTATGAGTTGGCCTTTAATAGCTGGTTTAATTTGGAAGACAGACTTGGGCTGTGACTTGAGGAGACCTCATTGAAACCTCGGAGCGGAGCTTTTGTGGACAGACTCTGCTCACAGATGTCAAGGAGGTTTGAAGGCAGTTAAAGGCTCACATGGTCATCAACTTTTATGTCTTCACAGAAGTTGGAGTTTCAAAAACTTGGTAAATCCTTTATGGTAGACACTTGTTATATCCCCTTCCTCCTCAGAGTATTTTGGTCAGCCCTGTATTTAATTCAAAGTAAACTTTGATGAGGGAGTCCACGTTTTGATCAGAACTTTGAACAAACAGCTTTGAGGTCCACGCCACAGACTGTGGCAGGAAGGGAGTGTGGTCACTGTTCAGAGCAGAGTCCTCGGAGTCCTCGGAGTCGTTAGGGGATTAGTGTTGATGGAGAGGAGCACTAACTCCTCTCCATCTGAGCCTGTCATAATGGTTTTTAGGATTTCCAGCTCTCTTTGTACCCTGGGGAGTCTTGACTCTAGTGATGCAGTACTGTTTGAAAATTACTGTTGGTATATCTGGAAACTAAACATGTATAAACTTTCTGGAAGCCCTGGGGCATCTGGAAGCATATATGGATGTAAGGGGCAAAAGAATTCCCATTTTTCTGGCTAAACGCACAGAATTGATACCTTGGGAACCCATGTCTAAGTTTCTAACCTCGTGTAATTTTTAGCATTGAAATTTCTTAAAGGCTTTGAGGTATATAGTTTTAATTTGGGGTGATAACGATCAGGTTTTTTCCAAGCCATTTCTTATAGATAAATGTTGTCAGAGTCTTCAGTGGGAGGTTCGGTATAGGTAGTAGAGCCTTACTGTATTATCCATGTAAAGTGACCTTGGACTCATTACTTAAAAACCCCTGTGTCTTAGTTTGTCATTTGTAAAATGGGATAATCATACAATGTGCTCTGGGTTTTCAAAAAATTAAATAAGAGTATGTAAAAGTGCCTCACAGTTTGGCACAGAGAAGGCACCCAAATGTTCATTTCCTCCTTTCCAGGAGCCCCAGCTTCTCTGGTTAGAAAGTTGCTTTGAGTAAGTTTGCCAGATAGCAACCAGGATATAATTTTCCGTCAGAAATATCCTTGCTATGTTGACTAGAATGTTTGATGCCAGTTGACAGAATGTTCTCTTTGTAACTAAGAAACCTTGTATAGCTGACTTAAGATGGTAATTCTTTGATAATTTGAGACTCAGCTAAAGAAGCTAGATTTAAATATATGTATGCTTATGTGTGTATAAGAAACATGTAAAATATGAACAGACATAAAATGTAAAACATTTATTAAAGATAAAAAGACTATAAACAAAGAAACCGAAGGGACCATGGTCTCTTTGCCTAGATAACCCTCGTTGCCATTAAAGAATTATATATGTGATTTTCTAAAATTATATGCATAATTTTTAAAAATTAGTTACATATTTAGAAAATTCAGATATTTCAAGAGGTACAAAATAAAAAGTAGACTTTCCCCCCTGTTCGTCTCCCTCCTGAAACATACCCCTTTTAAGTGTCCTGAGGGAAATATAAGACTGTATTTAAGTATGTGTGAATGTATAATCTTTAAACAAAATAATATATATTCTTTAATGTATTAATATCTAATATTGTTTATGAGTTTATATGCACTTAAGGAATATTCATAAAAATTATATATTCTATGTGCTTTAAACAAATGGGATCATACTATGTGCACTTTTGAACCTTTGTTCATTTGTTTTTCTTTATCTTGGAGATCTTTTCTAGCAGCACACGTTGATCTTATTCATTGTTTTTAGTGTCTAGGTAGTATTCTGTCACATGGATACACCATAGTCTATTTAATTGGTGGCCCATACCCCCCCCACTTTTTAACACATACTTTTGGTTTTATTTTTTGTTCTGTTAAAAATATGTTGCAATGAGCATTCTTGTACATTGGGCAGTATATCCATGGTGTAAGTCCATGGCAGTGGCAAGAGAATAGCTGATTTAGAGTATATGTGCATTTTGTGTTTTGACAGAGCCAAAATGTCCTCCAGAAAGACGGTAATTGACATCCCCACAAGTGGTGTATTAGAGTACCTGTTTTCCCGTGCTCTTGCCAGAAACCGAGTATTTTTGATGATTGTCTCTGTTAACTCTCCTCTACTGCATGATTAAGAGGGAAGTGTTTACCCCACTGTCATTTAGACAGTGTTGTTGCATGTATGTGGATATATGTGATTTGAAAATATTTCTTCCTGGTCTGTGGCTTTTCTTCTTATTCTCTAGGCAGAGAATTCGTCTTGTCCAGAGCAGAAGTTTTTAATCTTAGTAAAATCCAGCTTATCACTTGTTTCTTTCACGGATGCTGTGTAGCTAAAAAGTCATTGCTGTACCCAAGGTGATCTCAATTTTCTCCTCTGCTAACTTCTAGGTGTTTGATATTTAGGTCTCATACTCATTTTGAATTAATTTTTGTGAAGGCTGTAGGATCTCTGTCTAGATTGATTTTTATTTTGGTGACTGTCCAGTTGTTCTCACACCATTTGTTGAAAAGATTATCTTTTCTCCATTGTTGGATATATGTGAGATCTTCACCAACATTCTATGCTTTTTGTTCTCTTTCTATGCACACTTGTCATTGTAACTTTTCCCATTTTCCTTTATAAAAATCGTATCACATAGACTTGTTAAAAAAAAGTCATCAAAGAGAAACATTGTCCAAAAATCCTGTTTCCCAAAATACTGTTTTTGTTTTTAAGGTTTTTGTGTGGATCCTGTCCAGGTACCTACAGTAACGGTTGTAATTATAACAAAGTTAACACTTTTTTTTAGCATAACAAAAGAATATAAATATCTTTGTATGAATATTTTTGAAGTGGTAGAAAATTACAGAGAAGGAAATATAAGTTACTCATATTCACCCAGAATTAACCATCGTTAATAACTTTGCTTTCAGCTTTTAAAAGTCATTGCATTATTATAAAAATAGTACATACTCATTATAAAGTATTCAAACAATGGAAATGCAGAAAAATGTGAAGATGAAAGTAAAAAATATTTTTCCAAACTTTATCCTCCATAAGTTACCATCATTGATATTAGGTGAGCCTAATTTTAGATCTCTGTGTGTCTCTCTCTCTGTATGAGATGTTGGATGGATAGATAGAAATATTTTAAAAGATAAATATGGGATCTTACTCTGTGTGCTAAACTTAACACGATAACTTAATGTCTCCGTTTTTAAGGTATACATACATATAGTAAAGTGCACACATATTAAGTATATGGCTTAATGAATTTTTGCCTGTGTAACCAGTACTCGTGTCAAGATAGAGAACACTTCCAGCATCCCTGTCAGTTTTTTTCCAGTTCAGTTTTTTTGTAAGGATATCCTGTGGTTCCAACACTATTTGTTTAAAAGACTTTTTTCACTGAATTTCTTTGGCACCTCTGTCAAAAATCAGGTGGCCAGTGTGGAGCTGTCAATATTTCTTGACTCTCTAGTGTGTTCCATTCATCTGTTTATCTTAATGACAGTTCTACACAGTCTTGATTACTGCTTTTATAAGTCTTGGAGACAGATAGTGTAAGCTTTCCAACTCTGTTCTACTTTTTCAAAGTTTTTTTGGCCATTCTAGGTCCTTTGCATTTCCATATCAATTTTAGAATTAGCTAATCAATTTCTAGAATAAAACCCGCTGGGATGTTGGTTGGGATTGCATGGAATGTCCTGATTAATATGGGATAATTGACGTCTTAACAATATGAGTTTTCTGATCCATGAACAGGGTATCTCTCTCCACTTAACTCCTCTTAGCAATTTTTTTGTAGATTTCAATGTGTAAGTCCACGTATTGTTTGTCAGATTTACCTTTAAGTAGTTTAAGACACTTCAAGTTGTCCCACAGCTCACTGAACGCTGATGTTCTCCCCCCGCCCCCTTTTATTTTTTTGGTATTTTTTTCTTGGTGAGTTTTTATTTTTTGGTATAGTTTCTGTTGCTGTGTGTTAAAGTTCACTAATCTTTTCTGCAATTCCTAATCTGCTGTTAATTCCATGTAATGTAATTTTTATTAGATTGTGGTTTTGCTCTCTAAGAAGTTTGATTTGGGTATTTAAAAAAATATCTTCAGTCTTTCCTATAGCTTCTTGAACATGGAATACAGGTGTTATAACTGTTTAAATGTTCTTTGCTAATTTTATCATCTGTTGTCATTTTGGGGTTAGTGTTGGTTGATTAATTCCCCCGCCCCCGCCCCCCGCCCCCGTGTGCCTTGCCACTTTTTGGATGCGAGATTTTGTGAATTTTACCTTGTTGGGTACTGATATTGGATATCTTTGTTTTCCTATAAATATTCTTGAGCATTGTTCTGGGATGTGGCTGTTACTTGGAAACAGTGTGGCCCTTTAAGGTCCTGTTTTAAATTTTGCTAATTGGGAGCAGAGCAACATTAGTTTAGGGCCATTTTGTCTCAGTACTATGGCAAAATCCTGAGTACTCCACCCTGTGCTCTGTGAGTGATGAGATTTTTCACTCTGGCTGTGTGTGATTTCAGATAATTGTTCTCGCAGTGCTTTCAGGTGGTTCTTTTTGTGGCCTTGAGTAGTTTTCTACCACGCATGCTCAGGGGAAGACTCCAGGGAGCTCCTCCACAGATCGCCAGGGTGCTTTGGGTAGCTCTCTCCTCTCCGGGACTCTGCTCTGCATATTCGAACAGCTTTCATGTCCAAGGTTTTGAAACCCGTTCTGTTTGTTGTTTCAGATGGGAGGGTAAATCTATTTCCTGTTATTTAATCCGTTCCAGCAGTAGAAGTCTATCAGTGCTTCATATTTTAAAAAATATCTCAGGATATTAATCGTCATGGGTCAAATTTTGGGTTGCCTATGCTCAGAGAGGAAGAAGGTAACCAGATGTGCTAAATGAAGTTGTGGCGCGAAGGTGAGCTAGGTATCTCAGCGCTGATGGTCTTTCTGATTTTGCAGTATTTTACAGAGTATTTAATGAAACAGTTCATTTCGTATAGTACTTTTTCAGGAACTTTTCCTCCAGAACTCTTAGAAATGCCTAGGAACTAGTTTGCATCTGTTTATGTACTTATTTTAAAAAATGTAGTTCTTTTTATTTAATGCCTGTGATGGTATTGTTTATTGAGGTCTAGTGTGGCTGGTAAATGGGTTTTCTTTGGGTGACATAGTACTTAGACTCTTTCTGTTGGTGGTGGTTTTGTTTTTGTTTGCATTGGGACGCTTGCAACCTGTGCTGGCCTTTTGCAGTTTGCAGTGGTGAGCTCTGCTTCCCTATTGTCTTTTTTTGTTTGTTCGTTTGTTTTTTGCGGTACGCGGGCCTCTCACTGCCGTGGCTTCTCCCGTTGCGGAGCACAGGCTCCGGACGCGCAGGACCAGCGGCCACGGCTCACGGGCCCAGCCGCTACGCGGCATGTGGGATCCTCCCGGACCGGGGCACGAACCCGTGTCCCCTGCATCGGCAGGCTGACTCTCAACCACTGCGCCACCAGGGAAGCCACCTATTGTCGTTATTTATTTATTTGTGGCTGCGTTGGGTCTTCGTCGCTGTGCACGGGCTTCTCATTGCGGTGGCTTCTGTTGTTGTGCACGGGCTTAGTTGCTCTGCGGCATGTGGGATCTTCCCGGACCAGGGCTCAAACCCCTGTCTCCTGCATTGGCAGGCGGATTCTTTTTTTTTTTTTTTTGGTCAGGCGGATTCTTAACCACTGCGCCACCAGGGAAGCCCTACCCTATTGTCTTATACTCTGCTGCTCCATACGTTTTTGTTAACTGCTTTCAAGCTATGAAATGAGTTATGACCTTGGTCTTTATGGTAGCCAGTCCTTTGTGGTTTTCACCTTGAAAAACAGAGGCTCACCATTTAACAGGAAGTTATAAGGGAAAATTCTCGTGTATCATTTGACATTGTAAGAAAAATAAGTATTTCAAGATCCTTAGAAACTTTTCTGACTTTCATTTATTCTTTTAAAAGTTTTTATAAAGCCTTTGCAAAAAATACCGTGGCACATAATTCAGGTGTTTTTCTGTTGGAAACTTGGTGCCTTTTTGTGCTGAATATTACGGGAGACGTTATTTTGTACTCAAATGTCAGTTGAGAGCTTGTTAGAAATGCGGACTCTTAGGCGCCACCTGAACCACCTAACCTGAATCTGCTGTTTAACAAGAGCCTCAGGTGAGTCTAATAAATGTTAGTTTGAGTAGCCCTTAGGACATAATTTGGGAAAATACAAGAAACCAAGTAGCATTGTTAGCTTGTTTTTAGCTGAGATAATGGTATGGCCATTTTTCTTTTTAAAAAGTACTCTTCTTGGGCTTCCCTGGTGGCGCAGTGGTTGAGTCCACCTGCCGATGCAGCGGACACGGGTTTGTGCCCCGGTCCGGGAAGATCCCACATGCCGCGGAGCGGCTGGGCCTGTTAGCCATGGCTGCTGAGCCTGCGCGTCTTAAAAAAAAAAAAAAAAATACTCTTCTTAACAGATAAATACTGAAATACATACCAGTAAAAATGATATCGCTTCTGGGATTTGCTGCAAAATAAGAAGATTGGAGTCAGTGAGAGTATAGATGAAACAAGATGGGAATGTGTTGATAATTGTTGAAGCTGGGTTTATTCAATGAGTCTCTTAATTTTTGTGTTTGAAAATTTCCATAAAAATTTCACATGTGTATGTATGTTTATAATATATGTATATGCTGGGGAGAGGGAAGGTGGTGGGGATGACAAGGTTCTGTAGGTTAATAAATTGCAGAAATGCTCTTCTATCCACCCCGCTCCTACCCAGACAACCTCCCGCCCAGAGGTACCTTGTACATTAACATATTAAAGTCTCCTGAAAATGACTGTTGTTAGGAAACCTTCAATTTGTGTAACCCAGAATTTCCAAAATAGCCTATTACCACATAATGTTTATTAATATCTTATAAAACACTGTTTCTGAGGAACTCACTAGAAACTTCTCATTAGGGAATAGCATACATGTTTAAAATGATCGAATGCTGTAATGCGTTGTAGTAACAAACATTCCCCAGGAGGTGAAAAATGAGATGACTGAAAACGGTGCTTTAAGGACACGGGGCTTAAAATGGGAGTGAAAGAGAGGTAGGGTTTGGTTCGGTAAGGGTGGGGGAGATTTTAAGTTGACTTTGTCAACCCTAGACTGTTGTATGCTTTTGGTAGAGGTGATTTGACTTAATTTTGGTAATGGCCTTCTCTGTTGGCTACAAGATTTATACTTTGGGTCCCCACAAGTGTTTTATATAACCGAGTTAATTGAAATATAGAAAAACTGCATGTGTCAGGTGTAGTAATTGGCCCTAAGCACTGTCTGAAGGAAGATGCCAGTGAAATTTTCAATTGACTTTAAAGCAGAGATTGTTTACTGTCACTTGATATTAAGTGAATCTCTTTGTAGTGAATTAGGGGATGTTGTTTTTATGCATCAGAAAACTTTTTCAGGGGGACTTGTCATTATGAATCACTATCAGTTGGGATGGGATTTGCTATCAGTTGGGATGGGATTATCTTGCATTTTGTGGGATCTAATAAGACATAATTCAGAAACAAGCAATTGCAATGTCTAATTGAATATAATAAAATCTGATTTAAAAGTGTAATGTAGATGTGGTTATGCTTTGAGTGAAGCCATATCTTATGTGATTATATAGTGATACACATCTCATATATTTAATGTGTAATTATTTTTTTTTTTTACAAAACTCAGAATTATGAGTTTTTATAGTTCATTGGAAGCCTTTGTAGACTATTCTTATACAAAGGGGTCTGCTTCATTTAATAGGCTTTGAAGACCACTTCTCAACTTGTTTGGTTAGGGTTCATAGTCATAGTAAACTCTTTTCCTCCTTTTCAGTTTGTACTTTCACACTACTCAGAACTGTATTTAGTGTCCCTCCTGACATAATAGGTATATTGTTACTGTCAGGCATTTCTTAGGATGGCTGTTACATATTTTCGAAGAAAAGAAAATCTGACTCACACTGAAATAACGGCTAAGCGGATCTAATAGTGTAATCTAATATCTTCTAGTTAAAAGCAGTTTGGAAAAGAAAATAGAATTCACGTTTTCAAGAATCATGTCAGCTCTAGACTCTTTTTTTCTTGTGTTGGGATCAATAACAAAAAGGAATACTATGTTCTAGAAAGATCAGTAAGTTAATTGTTCATTTTCGTCCTACTTGGAGTGAGGTTCAGAAACTAGTTAACCCTTGAATATTTGTTGAGAGTTTAAAAATACTCAGTTTGGGCCTTATGATAATATGTTAGAATATGTTGTAAAGATGACTCCTTCTGCTTTTTCCATTATGCAATTTAAAGAATTGTCCGAAAAAGAGAGAAGGTGGTACTGATTGAGGGATTCAGGTGCTTGATGAGTAAAAAGTGCAGGGGCTCAGTGACATCTAGTTTATCTGCTAGGGGGCCCACTTTGAGTACTTCCCAGAATGGGGATCACTGAGGAGATTTGATTCTTACTGTAGATTTTGATCTATAGAGCTGTAGCTTCCTGGTAAGTGATTTCTGGATATGTGGAGCCTTACTTGTAATTAGTTTCTCTGAGTTGCTTGAAGTGATTTCCATTAATTGTTTAATCTTTATCATTCCTGGAGGAGAGGTCACTGGATGCTAACAAGGAATGCCCTTAGAAGACAATTAAGCATATTAACTGTTTTCAGAAAGCCTGACTTAATGCTGATTATTCTGCATGTGTCACCAAAATTCAGGTGTATTATGTTAAATATTTCTTATAGCAGGTTAATTAGTTATCTGAGACTCTTATCAGGCAGGTAACTCTTCTTGGGGAAGAATCTGTGTTGCTGAGGTTAAGGGGGGGGGATTACTGATAACATCTGCCTTGAGATTTTACCCAACCAGAATAACACCTCCTGTGTTTTATAGGGTGGTGTATTAGTCTGCTCAGGCTGCCATAACAAAATACCATAGACTGGGTGACTTAAACAACAAATTATCTCAGTTTTGGAGGCTAGAAGTCTAAGATCACGGTCTTGTACCATCAGGGTTGGTGTCTGGTGAGGCCTCTCTTCTTGGCTGGTAGATGGCCATCTTCTCGTGTGTCCTCAGATGGCCCTTCCTCTGAGTGTGTGGGGAGGGAGAGGGCTCTCGTGTCTCTTCCTCTTTTTAGAAGGACACCAGTTCCATCGCATTAACGCCCTGCCTGTATGACCTCACTTAATTTTTTTTTTTTTTTTTTTTGTGGTACACGTGCCTCTCACTGTTGTGGCCTCTCCCGTTGCGGAGCACAGGCTCTGGATGCGCAGGCTCAGCGGCCATGGCTCACGGGCCCAGCCGCTCCGTGGCATGTGGGATCTTCCCGGACCAGGGCACGAATCTGTGTCCCCTGCATCGGCAGGCGGACTCTCAACCACTGCGCCACCAGGGAAGCCCCTCACTTAATCTTTATTACCGCTCTTCTAGGCCCTGCCTCCAAATACAGTCACGTTGGGGATTAGGGATTCAACATATGAATTTTGTGGTGGTAGGTGGTGTGTGTGTCACAATTCAGTCCATAACATATGGTACTCTGGGCACTCTTATTTGTTAAAATACCCTAAAATGCTTCCAGAGTGACAGCCTGGCAATCTTGAGGCTCAGGCAAGAGCCCTGGTCAGGCTAATTTTTCACACTTGTTGTCAGTCTTACTACATGCTTTTCTGTCTTACAATGTTTAACAGTCCTCTATTAGCCCTCCAATACTGAATACTTGTACTGTGGACTCTCTTCAGAGAATTTCTGTCTGGTCAGCTTGAACTATCAAAAGGCTTGCTCAGAGGAGGAAGTTAATGAAACATGATTTGTTCCATTTAGTCCTTTAAATTCCCTAAATTCTATTCTTATATTAAAATCATTGGAAAGCTTAATACTTTGGACTATATTCAGAGTCTCTGAAAATCTCTTAGGTCCGAGTTGTGTTTTAATGTTACGTTCTTGAAGGGACTTATAAGAAATGGCCGTGTAAAATGCATTACTTTGTTTTTAGAAGGTTGTTGAGGACATTGGTCACTATATTGTGTAATGTCTTCTTGTTTTATTTTTATTAAAAATTTTTTATTTTATTTTGGGCTGTGTTGGGTCTTCATTGCTGCACGCAGGCTTTCTCTAGTTGCTGCACGTGGGGGCTACTCTTCGTTGTGGTGTGTGGACTTCTCACTGCGGTGGCTTCTTGTTGTGGAGTGCAGGCTCTAGGCACACAGGCCTCAGTAGTTGTGGCACGAGGGCTTCAGTAGTTGTGGCTCTCAGGCTCTAGAGCGTAGGCTCAGTAGTTGTGGTGCACGGGCTTAGTTGCTCCGTGGCATGTGGGATCTTCCCGGACCAGGGCTTGAACCTGTGTCCCCTGCGTTGGCAGGTGGATTCTTAACTGCTGTGCCACCAGGGAAGTCCATGTCTTCTTGTTTTAAGTGAACGTTTTTTTTTTGTTTTTAGAATTTAGTATTAGTTTAAAGTTTGCTTGCTTAGAGCAACTGGAATCTGTCTTTTTGAGAATGGGAATTATATATAATTGGCTAGGGTTCTCTTTTTGCATCGGCTACTAGGAACCCCAAAGTTAAATTGGGGGCTCATTTCATACATGCTACATTTGTCCGTATGACCTGTGTACCTGTGTTTTACATTTATATGGCATTGTTGTCCTGCTTGTCTTCAACTAGTTCCTCTTTCTCATTTGTATTGTCCACATTCTTGTATATACAAACCATCTCAGATCTTTTTTGGAAAGAACTGGGATAGAATTGAAATGAAACTTGAAAGTAAATATTGTTACTCATTATTCGCCATTAACTGTTGGGTGAAAGCTGTTATTCTTTTCTTTGGTGCTAACTCCCAGGTGACTTCAGAGAACACTTTTAGAGTAGAAGCCCGCAAAGCTGTCCTGATGTGGCTCCCGGCTTCCTCTCTGACCTCGTCTCCTATCATTGTCATCCGTCCTCCCTTCTCTAAAGCCACATTGACTTCTTGACCATCCCTTTTTCCTTGAACAGGCCAAACATGTCCTACTTCAGGGCCTGTGTGTCTTCTCTTGTCTCTGGGATCAGTTTACCCAGGTAGTGCCAGCTGCACCCCTCCTGCTCCCTCCGGCTTTCTAGAAAGCTCTGTTCAGATGGCATCTTGATCTGAGAAACCATTCCTGGCCTTCTTGTGTAAAAGAGTCTCCCTGCCCCCTACCCTGCCTTCGTTTTTCCATAGCTGCTCCCTCACTCTCCCGGCCTCCATGTGTTGTATGCCTGCTTCCCCCACTAGACCAGGGTGTGAGCTTCATGAGGGAGGGATTGGTTTATATTCACAGCTGTGTCTCTAGCCACTTACAGCTATGCCTGCTAAGTTGTAGGTGTGTCATAACTATTTGTTCAATAACTAAATGGACTAAATAGGGTCAATGTAGCTATTGCTTGTCCTCTCCTATAGATTTTTGAACTGACATTTATTTGTGTGAGATAGTCTAGTTGCAGTTGTTCCTTAAGGCAGGTGACTGCCCTCCATGACCTCTTCAGGTCCTGCATCTTGCTGCTGCTCATTATTTAGCTTTATCTAAGCTCTTAATGTACCAGGCACCATAAGAATATAGAGAAAAGGTCTGATCTCAGTTCATAAATATCCTGAGGAATTTTCCACTGGGGGAGGCTTTAGGGGACTTGGGCTAACAATGTTGTGATTCACAAATGATTGATTTTGTTCCTAATAACGTGTCAGCCCACGCATTGAGGGCACCTTATATTTTACAGAGCACATTCACACGCTTCTCCAATCCTCACGATAACCTGGTGAGGCAGGTTCTCTTACCTTGTCTGTTTGACAAGGAAAGAAACAGGCCCAGACATGTTAAGTGACTTGCCCAAGGTCAAAGAGCTTGAAAGTTGCAGACGCCTCATGTTTGACATTATTTGGTCAGAAGCAAGACACTTCTGCTGTATTCCTAATGGTAGTATTCTAGATTTGTTTTTTTCATCGTATTCTGCCTTTGACTGGAGGTTATTGTTTCTCTTGAGTGATAGGTTACCTTTGGGTGACTAACCCTGTTTTCATAGGTGTGCTTTTTCTTTTATTTGATCTTGCTTTTGTCTTTTTTAAAGAGTAATATCGACTTTTGTGTACTTTCTCCTGTCTGGACTCCATTACTCTTATTAAGTCCAAAGTGAAAGCAAAATTGTTCCATAGAAGGAGCCAGTTATCAGTGACTAGTTATTTTCCTTTCAAAACACTTGACCCGCTACACTGAAATACAGAAGCTGGTATCAAAAAGGAAACTGACAAATTTCATTTTAGACCTGCAGGTATTTCCCCTGGGTTTTTATGCTTGTTTATAGGGCTTTCTTGGAGCTGGTGGTTGTAAATTCACTAGAACCATTTAACGGATGTGTTCCTACGAGGTGTTGTTAACAATAGCGTAGCATGGGTACCGTGGTCCTTTTAGTCCACTGGGTAAATAAATTCCTTCCTGGGATTAATTAGTCATGGTTAGTGATGTAATTCGTCATGCAAATGCCAGAGCTATGTTAGTGAAAAATTCTTAGTGATCCAGAGACGTCTGTGTCCAGCTTAACTGGAATCTACGCTTTTATGTGCATCCATGAACTTGGCAATAGTTTGTAAAGCATAATGATTTTGAGATAGGAATGGAAAGCTCTAAAGAATGGTTCAGTAACTTGAAGGCATCTTGGGATGGCAACTTCAAATAGTTTCTCCTCTGCTCCATGTCTTCTTTTAGCTCATGCTTTTTAAACCTTCTTGTCCAGATTCAAGACTGTTACTACTGAAGAAGCTGCCAGGTGCTCTGTTGACATCTCTAGCTGTTCACTCGTCTCTTGACATGTGGGCTATAGCTTGATTAGCCTGCAGTCCTGCAGCTCAGGAGCTGAAGGCGGGAAAGGCGGTTTCACAGCATGTATAGCGGAAAGGGCATGGGTTTTGGCGTCAAGTATACTCAGCTTTAATTTCATTTTTGATGTTAGCTGTGTGCAACTTTACCTCACTGTTCCTTTGAATCTTGATCTGTAAAAAGGTGGTGATACTATCTCACCAGATCATTTTGAGAGTCACCTTAAATTATGTGTACAAAATAACTCATGCATTGTTTGGTGTGTAATAGACATTCAGTAATTTATATCCTGTGCCTCACTTTTGACCTTCTTTTCCCAAAATGTGGGACACAGGAATGCATGTAAATTTGTGCATTTAGTTTTAAAATCTCCCAGGTAGAGGGTGAGTGAGAGCTAGATTGTCTGTCAGAGGGATCTTGGACCATTTTTGGACTCAACATTTACAAAAGAATACTGTGTAGTTTTAGGTTACATGATTAGAAATAGAGTGCCTATATTATGGGATATAAAACCTCTTCCTGTTTGGATGGTCACACCATATTAGAAGTATGTTGTGTCAGTTCTGAGTACCACATCTTGAGGCAGGATAGGGAACCTTTTAAGAACCAGACTCTCCAGGTCTGAGGCCTGGCTCTGTTACTTGAAAGTTCTGTGCTTCAAACGCACAACTCAGTCTTCATTTGTAAGAAGAGGGGGGACAATGGCACCTACTCCACAGGTGTTGTCTGGAATAAATTATTATATATAAACCACTTAGATTAATGTAGTAAGTCCTATGTGAGTGTTACCCATTTTCAAGGGAACTTCAGAAGAAAGTAACAAGGCTGGTGGGCTGCCATGTTGTGGAAGAAACAGATGAAGAAATTGGAGGTGCTGAAGGTGAGAAAAAAACTATTGAGAGTCCTTTACCATTTAAAGAGAGACTTTATGAAAGAGGGAATAGACTTATTTTATGTTGCTGAAAAAGGTGGAACTAGGATCAATGGGTAGAAATTACAAAGAGGCTGATTTTGCTTTATGTTAATGAAAGACCTTGTAACAAGTAGAGCAGTTCAAAATTGCAGTGAATGGCTTTGTGGGCCAGTGAGGTTTCCCTTGCACAGAGGCTTAGAAGGCCGAGGAGAAGTTCCTGACCTGGCTGGCGGGGTGAGCTAGACGACAAACGTTCTCTTCTACCCTGCTCTCAGTTCAGGTCAAGTGACTTGCTTAAAGTAGGATAATCCTACACTGAATTTTGCTGCGTTTTGGTAGCATGTGTGGGAACTTTCTCCCTAGAGTCAGTCTGCTTTTATGGTCTATCATTCATTCATTGTGCAGATATTTATTGTGGGAGGCATTGTATTTCTGGTCTCACTTTGCAGAAAAGAAAACAGGTTGGAAATGAATCTTCGTTTATGGTGTACTATTGCTTGACACCTTGCAGTCCCCGGAGGAACCCAATGAATTAGGTTTCATTTTTGTTGGGAGACGATTCTCCTTGGGAAGGTTGTGTTTCTGAAGTTCTTGTGAGCAAAGTACGGGTGCCCTTTGTTTTAGACTGTCAAGGATGTTTGTTTGACATGTTTGGAAAATAGAGATAACCTTTCCAGAGCAAAGGGCAGGCATGTTTACTGCCTTTAAGCAGGCATGTTTAAGCTCAGGGTTCCTCTCCAGCAACTCAGCATGTGTAGGCATCCATTTGGGCCCATCCTTCCAACGCCCATGGGACTTGGGGGCAGGGGGCCTGCTACAAATATACTGATGCTCGTGTTACTTGCTGTGCTATGACTAATAAAGTCCTGAGCTTCTGACCCACCCGGGAGTTTTGTGACTTCCCCCAGCATCCGTGAAACTGTGGCAGGCTAACTTGTTAGCTTCTAAGTAGGATAAAGTCTCAGACTTCGCATTTCTTGACAGTATGGAGGAGTGAAGTGGGAGGTCAAATCTCATGCCTCTCCTATAAAAAGGGAGAGGGAGGGGACTTCCCTGGTGGTGCAGTGGTTAAGAATCTGCCTGCCAATGCAGGGGACACGGGTTCGAGCCCTGATCTGGGAAGATCCCACATGCCGTGGAGCAACTAAGCCCGTGCGCCACAACTACTGAGCCTGAGCTCTAGAGCCTTCGAGCCACAACTGCTGAGCCCGCATGCCACAACTACTGAAGCCTGAGTGCCTAGAGCCCATGCTCTGCAGCAAGAGAAGCCACAGCAATGAGAAGCTGCACACTGCAACAAAGAGTAGCCCCCTCTCGCCACAACTAGAGAAAGCCGCGTGCAGCAACGAAAACCCAACACGGCCAAAAATAAATAATAAATAAATTTATAAAAAAAAAAAAGGGAGAGGGAGGATAACCACAGGACCCACTCCAGTGGGCTGTTCTGAGGATTAAACATACTTTCTATAAAATGTGCAGCCTCTAGATATTAGTGGCTATTATCGCTGCCTTCCTTTTCTCTAATTAAAAAAAAAAAACTTTAATGGTTTTGTCCTCTCAGAGTTCTCCTATTTAAGTATATTTGACTAAAGGCAAAATGTCATTCAGCCCAGCTTACATCAAGAGGATGGATTTCAGATGTGGGGCAAACATGGCACAGGCTATTTCCTTACATAAATATTTTCTCTGAAAATGAAAATAGGAGCTAAAACCCCCTATAGGCCCATCTTTCTCATCTTCATTTTAGTAACCCTTTCTGTTTTCTAAGTCATTTCTAATGCCATGGTAATGTGTTACAGTGACCACTGTTGCCCAAGAAGGTGTCCTCTCTCTCAGCCTGACATCTTCCTTGATGGTAATTCTACTAGTTAATGCAAACAATGTGAAATGCTTGGCATGTTTCCTCCCACAAACGGTGGTGGGGAGGAAATCATGCATAGCGTCATAAAGATGGCAAACTGATCCAGTGTAGCTTTGAAAAGTCTGTGGCCATTGGCTGTGAAAGAGGGGAAATAATAGTTCAATATCTGGGAACTCTTCCCTTTGGGACACTTGATAAATTGAAGGCATTTTCTGACTGTGCTTTACTTTAGATTAACAGCCTGGAAGGTTTCAGATTTAAAGAGCAAAGTTATATATCACAGAAACAACAGGATGATATGCTTAGCTACCCTGTAGCCAAATACTGCAAGTAGTATTGGTAGCTCTCTCTTTGAAACCAAATTCCCCCTAAGTTCTCTACTCTGACTTACTTTATTAGTCAAATGCTTGTGTGGTATTTTCTACCTGAAAGTAAGCTTGGAGGTAGTCTGGTGTAGGCTTAGCAGTTGACAGAGGAGGACACAGGATCTGGCATGGTAAAGGCCTTCCTTCAAGTCTTGGGGTTCCCAGTGTGTTGCCTGGAGCGTATCCTGTAGCCCTTCACCTTTTCCTTCCTTCCATTTCTGTCCCTCCTGCTCCCCATTTCATGCTGGGCCCCATCTCTTGACATCTCTAACACACTTGCAAACTTCTTTTTTGAGGTTAGATTGAAGTCAGAGACTGGCCTGCTGAATCGCCCTCTAAATTGGAAGATAAGTTTTATATATTATGTGACTCATGAATTAAGATCTTTCACTCTAAATGACATTTTGGAGAAGACTGTTGTGCAGTGTTTTGCTTGCAAAAATCTGGAAGGGGTTATGTGACTGATTCGCTGACAGACCATCTCTGAAAGCAGTTCTAATGATGGACTTATAATTGATTGCATCCATCATTGAGAGCCTAAACTACCCCCTCCCTAAATTAAAAAAGATAAATGAAATAAAGTATGCTGAATGTATAGCTGACAAATCTGAGGGAATTTAATGAAACTAAATTACTGCAGCCAACAGATAAGAGAAAAAGGTTTCTTTGTTACTGATTATAACACTAAATTAAAAAAAAAATTATCCAAGAAGGATAAAAGAGGAAACAAGATCTGTGGTTCATGTATCAAACTAAGTTATTGAAAGATTTTTAATAAGTGTATCTATCTCATTCCCTGCTTATTGTTGATTCGTATCAATCTTGTTAGTGTTGTTGGAAGAACAGTAAATGCAGGAACTGCCTTGTAGTATAGCTGATATTGCTGTCTGTTGTAGTGGATTTTAGAATGACTGTGACCTTATATCCAGGCCGCTGGGGGGCTCCGTACTAAATTCATGTCATTTGAATGAACTATTTGGAAGGCGGTTCCTCAGTGTAGAAGCAATTTTATAGTGCTTTGGGCTATGTATAAAAGGAGACCCAGCGAAGGTGACTTAAACAATGGATATTTATTATCTCCCCTAACAGGGAGTTCCTCGGTAAGGCAGCTGTGGGTTGGCTGCTCTAGTGGCCCAATGATGTAATGGCAGTAGCTTGGCATTTCTCTTGGCTTCCCCTTCCAGGATTATAGTATGGCTAATGTATGATTATCTTAGTTTTGTATAACAGTACCCGGTGTTGGGAAAAGGGACCTGCTTCCTGTTAACCTTCTTGCAAGAAAACTACTCCTAGGGGCTTCTCTGGTGGCACAGTGGTTAAGAATCGCCTGCCAACGCAGGGAACACAGGTTCGAGCCCTGCTCCGGGAAGATCCCACATGCCGTGGAGCACCTGGGCCTGTGTGCCACAACTACTGAGCCTGCGCTCTAGATAGAGCCCATGAGCCACAACTACTGAGCCCGCGAGCCACAACTACTGAGCCCGTGAGCCACAACTACTGAGCCTGCACGCCTAGAGCCCATGCTCTGCAACGAAGAGTAGCCCCCACTTGCCGCAACTAGAGAAAGCTTGTTTGCTGCAACAAAGACCCAAAGTAGCCAAAAATAAATAAAATAAATAAATAAAAAAATATCATTTTATAAAAAGAAAAAGAAAACTACTCCTAGAAGTTCTTAGGTCTCATTGGCCAGACTTGTCACTGGTAAGGGGAATGCAAGTACTTGAATTCACTCCAACAAATCAAGACCTACCCAGGTTCTTGCAGAGCTCATGCTGCCTGTTACCTGATTATGCCAAGGGGAAAAGTGAAGAGAAAGACTCCTTGGATTGGCAACCAATAAATCCATTTAGATAGGCTGCTGGATTTTACTGTGCAGACGGTTTCATATTTTCTCTTAGTAACTTGTTTCATTTCCTAGTTAGTGAGGTGAATGTGCTCTCATTGACTAACTCATCCTTCGTCTACTTTTGGGTTTTAAGTTTGCCTCAGCTTGATATATTCTGTCTTTACCAGGACCCTGTCTACCAGTGATGATGTTGAAGACAGAGAAAATGAGAAGGGGCGTCTTGAAGAAGCCTATGAGAAGTGTGATCGTGACCTGGATGAATTGATTGTGCAGCACTACACAGAATTGACGACAGCCATTCGCACATACCAGAGCATCACAGAGCGCATCACCAACTCCCGAAACAAAATAAAGCAGGTAAGCCTCCATCCTTCTAATATCTGGTGATTGTTGCATCTACCATTAGTCTAGGTGTTATAGCTTGGAGGTGCCCTGGTAGTGGTAACAGCCTTAACGAGTGATTCATACTGATGCTTTGCAGGAGTTTTGCAGGTTTCTGGAAAGCCAGAATGCAGAGGATCACAGAGGGCATCTGGACTTGCTTCTTTTCTCCCTTAAGTCTGATCCTTGGCTTCTGCCATTACTTTTCTTTTTTTTTAAAATAAATTTATTTATTTATTTATTTATTTAGGCTGCGTTGGGTCTTCCTTGCTGTGTGCAGGCTTTCTCTAGTTGCAGTCAGTGGGGCCTACTCTTTGTGGTGGTGCGCGGGCTTCTCACTGCGGTGGCTTTTCTTGTTGCAGAGCACGGACTAGGTGTGTGGGCTCAGTAGTTGTGGCACACGGGCTCAGTAGTTGTGGCTCGTGGGGTCTAGAGTGCCGGTTCAGTAGTTTTGGCACAGAGGCTTAGTTGCTCTGTGGCATGTGGGATCTTCCCGGACCAGGGATAGAACCCACGTCCCCTGCGTTGGCAGGTGGATTCTTTTTTTTTTTGCGGTACGCGGGCCTGTCACTGTTGTGGCCTCTCCCGTTGTGGAGCACAGGCTCCGGACGCGCAGGCTCAGCGGCCATGGCTCACGGGCCCAGCCACTCCGCGGCATGTGGGACCTGGGCACGAACCCGTGTCCCCTGCATCGGCAGGCGGACTCTCAACCACTGTGCCACCAGGGAAGCCCGGCAGGTGGATTCTTAACCACTGCTCTACCAGGGAAGTCCCTCTGTCATTACTTTTCATTGCAGTGTGAAATGGCACAGAGGAGATGGCCTCAACTTGAGGAAGCCTAAAAGGGGAGCTGTTTTAAGACTCTAGGGCCTTTTATTGTTAGGGGCTCTCGTTATAATGTATTAAATGTATTTATTGTGCTCATGTCACACATTGTGTGTGTGTATTGCTGTAGCAGTTGAAAATAAAAAAAAAATTTTTGGTTTTGAGTATGTCACCCCATTTGAAGTTGGTTGTGATTTCTCTGCAGTCATTGTACATTCTTGGTGGTTTTTGAGAAGAAAATCTAACTCAAATTATTTAAATGTAAATACTTATGAATACTGAAGTTCTTGAAGATTATTCTTTAGTAGTGACAAGCATGCATTAATTTTTATTTTGTAATTGTCTTTCATATTTTGGAGCTGTTTTTCTTTCACTCTTTTTCTTTTTCTCTTCCTCTCCTTCTTCCCTCTTCTTGGTTCCTTTCTTCTTTTTTTTTTTTTATATTGGGGTATAGTTGTTTTACAATGTTGTTTTAGTTTCTACTGTACAGCGAAGTGAAGTAGAGTTCCTTGTGCTATACAGCAGGTTCTTATTAGTTATCTATTTTATACATATGGGTGTATATATGTCAATCCCAATCTCCCAATTCATCCCACCACTACCCACCCACCCCGCTTTCCCACCTTGGTGTCCATACATTTGTTCTCTACATCTGTGTCTCTATTTCTGGTTTGCAAGGCAGAAATTGGTTCCTTTCTTCTTTCCTTCCTTCCCTCCCTCCCTCCCCACTTCCTCTGTGGTTGGTCTTTGAAAAACTTTTGGTTCCTGGGTGCCACATCTTTAGTTCTTAAAGGATAAAGTGGGTTCATAAGGGGTATTTTTTATATTTGGCCAAGGGATGAACGGATCACATAAAGGTTATATACTGTCACATCATAGTTATGTGGTTCTTGGCTATTTATTTTGAGGGTCACTCCTTTAATACCTTGTATTACTGCTCTCTGATAAATAACCATTGGTCCCACTTACTGAGCACTGATTCCTTGCCAGGCAGAATTATGTCTGTTCCCCACTCAACAAATTTAGGATCTGAACTCTGGTCTCCCTGCTCTGAGGTCCTTGATGCTGGTTTTCAGACATCTTTTAAGCAGTAGCCCCCCATTTCTTTGTACATGAGATATTGCAGAACCCCAACATACCAGTTGCCTCTTGTTTGCTATTGGGCTGAGAGATGCAGAGCCTCATGCTGGCTCCCCTCCTTAGCGCTCAGCAGCTGACCTTCAAGCACCTCTGTGGCCAGAGGGCTGCATAGACCATTTGAAGTGTGCCGCCCTGTACTATTTGATTGGTTCGGGAATTCTCTGGATGTACCTGCCCAGCGGTGGCTGTGCCTACGGTCTCCTCACATGTTTTCTTCCCTGCCTTCTAGATCTTATGATTTGGTAATAGGTACCTAAATGATTCTTCTAAGAATGCTGTTATATGTGAGTTTCAGCCTTGAAGAGTACAGTTCCACAATCAGTAGGTTCTTAACCTTTTTTGAAGCAATGTGGTGACCGCTTTACATTTTAAAATTAACTGGGCATTTTCAAAAGGAATTCTATAATTCTTAGCCTTTACAAGTGGTGAGTTCATCCTGTGGATTTATCGGTGAAACTAGGTAAAGCTATAGATCAGTAGCTCTAGATTTAAAGTGAACTGTAGTCCATTTTGACCCAATATACTAAGCTCAAGAGGGGTCAGAAAGTGAATCTGTAAAGCTGCTGACCTTCTGGCTTTGCCTCGGGTAATCACAGTAAGAGTGAAGGACCTCTTGGTGTTGGTGTTTTCTGATGAGTGTGCTTGACTGGAAGGACTTTGTCCTAGTCTCAAGGGAGGCACTGCTGTGGTCTCTGCCTTGACTCCCTATCACTCTGAGTCAGTAGTATCTTTGCCCAAACAAAGAGTGTTTGCTGGTACTGAAAAGGAGAGTCTCATCTTAATTATTTCACATTTGTTTTAGTAGCCAGTCTCTTCACTGTCCTCCTCATTTTCAAGTATGCTGGAGTTCTGAGCAAGAGGAAACAACAGAAAATTGTTTTTTACTATATCAGACAGTTGTCAAGAAAGTAAATGTCACATAACTCAGTATTATGAACTAGCCTCAGTATTGGCAAGAGAAAAATAAAGGGCTAAATGTCTTTTCAAGAAAGCCTTTGATAGTTGATACATGGGAGAAGACAATTTTGGGGAAAAATGAAAGGGAATTTGTTTTTATTGTATAATTTGACAGTTTTGTACTGTGAAAGTCTGTTTCTCATCACCAAGGAAACACTGATGTTTCCTCACTAATCTTTGCCTGTCAGTTTTGGTTTTTAATTGCACTTTAGATTGTATACAGAATAAAGGTATGTATATTTTTAAAGTAAAAATGGGGATGATTCAGTAATCATTGGTTTACATTATTTCAGAGCCAAGCAAGATGTTGAGAATGTGTGAATCTGAGTTGACATTTTCTTTCTGCTCTCTGCCAAAAGAATGGAACGAGGATTCACTCAATAAATATTTGTTGAGTGCCAGCTATGTGCTGGTGGTGGTTTCGATACTGAAGTATGTTTTAGATTTCCATGTAGTGGAAAATACCAGTCCCTGTCCTCATGGGGCTTACATGCTAGTGGGAAGACACAGGAAAACAAATAGATGATATTTAGCAACATTGATTTAGTCTCTATATTAAGTGTTTGTTTTGTGCTGAGCAGTGGTCTAGGTCCTGGGGTATAGAAGTGAGTAAAACAGACATAAATTCCTGTCCTCGTGGAGTTTACATTCTAGTCAAGAAAGGCAGGCTATCAATTAGTAAGAGGGTATAACAGATGGTAAGAAATGCTGTGCTTAAAATAAAATTTAAAAAAAAAGCAAGGAAGGAGAATAGGGAGTTGCTGTTTTGAACACAGTGGTCAGGGAAGGCTTCACTGAGGTTATATTCAAGCCAACACTAGAAGAAGGTGAGGGAGAGTCCAGAAAAGCACCCCAGGAAGAAGGAATAGCAGGTACAGAAAGATCCTCAAGCAAGAACATGATTGGAATTTGGGAGAGCAGCAAGGTTGGAGCTGGAGCACAGTGAGAAGTGGGGAGAGTGGCAGAGGGAGACGAGAGTGCTGGTGGGTGAGGTGTGGCAGAGTGGGTCAGGTCACGTGGGGTCTTGATCACTGTAAGGACTTTGATTTTAAACCTGGGTGTGTGGAAATCATTGTAAGTGTTGAGCACAAGAACGGCACGATGTGTCTAACATGTTAAAAGGGCCACTCTAGCTGCTATACTGAGAAGAGATTTTAGTGGGGGCCAAGGCAGATGAAGATGTTCACATTCATGCTTTGTTACCTTTTAAAGCTTGAGTACACGAAACTGTTTACATTTCCCATCTTGGCATTTCTTTCATTTATGGATTCTTGGTGGTAGAATCTCTGTCCTTGAGGATAATATGAGCTGACAGATAGATCTGACTCTTCTTTGATTCTCCAAACTTCTTTATATCAGTCAAGTCCACTTAGAATTTTTTCGAGATTAAATGTGCAAATAAAATACCATGTATGATTGATCAGGTCACTTATGTGGATAAGTAAAGTAGTTGGGCTGTCTTATTACTATTGAGTACAAATGAGATGTTACTGCATTAGAAAACCTCAGAATTTATAGGTTCTACCAGTGTCTGTCATAATGACTGTTATAGCAGCACCAGAATAGATGAATGTGAATGGATATGAGTTGGGAACTTGGGCCATATGCTTGTTGGTAGTATTTGAATTTGAGTGTTTCTTCCATCCTGTATTAAGTAGATGAGATGATGCCAGATTTCTTTAAAGATACTAAGTATCCATCTAATGCTTATCATAGAAGCAGGTAAACTGAAGGGAAAACAGATACTTGTCTCTGTTGTGATGTGCGCACACACACTTTACATTTCGCCCCAGTTTCGGCTGTTCTGTTGGTGCTTGATCGAGCTCTTAACTCATTTTTCTTGCCTGTAATTGGAAATAACCATATGTGATTGTTAAAGTGAAGTTGTCAGGGCTTGATCATTGAGTAATGTAACATTCATTACTTAACATTTAACTAAAATAATTTTGTGACCTTTTTATATGAAAGTATATGTTGTGAGGTAGAATTAGAATGAAGAATAACCTTAATTGATATAAAAAAGTAAGTCACAGTAGGACAACATGGTTTTGGTAGGAAGTTATTTAAGCCCAGACATAAAATCCCGGCCGCTTGTATGAGAAAGGGAAAAAAGCCTAGAAATGGACATGCTAAACTGTGGGCAAGGATGAGATAGCATCATTTAAAATCTAGGCAGTGGTCCGGATCATTAATGCGGTCACAAGAACTACAAGGCAGTCTTTTCATTAAGTTTAACTGTGTCTGTATTTGTGTTCTGTATCCAGACTCTGCAACTCAAAAGGATAGTATTGCCTTCGGAAAAGGTTGAGTGAAGCCTCTCAGAATTTAAGACCTTAAAATGGAAGCTGAAAAGCTAAGGAGCAAAAAGCATGAGAAATAGAAGTTTGAGGGTAATTAAAAAATGATCTTTAGTTCTGAAGGGCTTTTAAACAGAGCACTGAGTAGTGTTTCTAAAGTTCATTTGTTCTAAGCACTTTCTATTAAGACTATGGGAGAAAATGGCTTGGACATGTGTTAGGAGGATCCCCGTGAAAATGCTTATATGTGGATTTGTCTTTACTACAAATAAGAGAAAATTTGATACTCTGTACTTTTAGAAGTAAGAATAACGTTGATTGTTTCATTAATTTTCATTTCCCATCCCTTGCTTCTGAGGAACTTTACAGGGTATTTCTAGTCTACAGTATCAATGAGGTGCTTGCACATTTGTTGTATTTTATTACAGATAACATGCACGCTCAAAGGCATTCCCCTCCTCCCCTAATACTCCATCCAAGTTCAATGCTTTTCTGATTTTATGGCTTAAAAGTTAGGGCCTCCACCACCTCCCCTCTGCCTCCATCAGCATCCTCCTCTGTCACATGTCCCAACGTGTTGTCCAGAGGCCCCAGTTCATTTCCTCCTCTCTTGATCTTTCTCAAGGCAGGGTTGCAAAAATCTCTCTCTCTCTGCTTTCTGTGTCATCTCACATATCCATTCACAATGACCTCTTGGGCCCTGTGTTCCTTATTTTCTCTTTTTCTAATAGTCTCTAATTAAAGTGATTGAGTTCTTGTTTATTGAAACTGAAATTCTTGTTTTAGGTAATTTGGAGCAAATGAAGTTACTAGAGTTCTAAGGAAGCAAAGGAAACTTGTGTTTTAGGAAGGATTTCTTTACTTGGGTTTTGATGTCATGATTTGAAAAGCTTGACTCTTCATGGATTTATTTAAGGAAGAAACAGAGTAACAGAATTTTTGAATCTTAACTATCCTGATTAAATTAGAATGGAATTAAAATGCTGTCACCACGTTTCTAAAAGAACAGGCCTTTGAGAAATAAACATTTAGGTGGAATATGGTACCTTTCTTACATTTACCTGCATTTATTCATTGATGGACATAGCCCTGTTTCTCCCCTCCCTGTTTCAAAAATCATATTTATTGAGCTAGCGTTTACGTACAATAAAATGCATTATTTTTAGTTCAAGTGAGTTTTGTCAGACGTATATATCCTTGAATATGTTTCCATTGCCCCAGAGACTTCTCTCCTGCTTCTTTATAGGCCGTACCCCCCACCCCGTCTTGCCCCAAACAAATACTGATTTGAAATCTATCACCATATATTATTTTTACCTGTGACAGAACTTCATAGCGTGTGTACTCCTGCGTCTGGCTTCTTTTGCTCAGCAGAATCTTGAGGTTCTTCACATTTCTTCCTTTTTATTGCTGACTGGTATTCCCCCTGCCACCCCAAGTTTTAAAAGAACATTTCTTCATAACTGACTTTCTGATCAAAAAGCTGAAGCCTCAGGGCAATTTAGTATTAAAAGTTCTTTTAGCTTCTTATGTCTGCAGCTCTGGCTAAACCGTTTAGGAAATGGTTTTGGTAATGTTCATTTTCCACACAGCCTGATGCCATTTCCCCCACCCCCAAACACACACACATTCTACCTTCCTTTTCATTTTTCCTCCATGTAGTATGTAAAAATGAGGAGTGAGCTGATTATACTGTATATATCCTAGTGTGAAATGCCATAATGGTCTTTTATTCCAATCAGAAGGGAGTTTGCCAAGCTTTGCTGACACCCTGTAAGTCTATCTCCCACTATCTGCATCAGGAGCCTAGTTGGGTGTTGTATGACATAAAATTTATTTTTAACAGTTTCCATAGTAACCATTACACACAGAGGGAAAAGCTGAGAAGTATAGAACCAAGGTGATATAAGTAGAATATCAGAAATTAGATTCTGAGAGATTTTAACTAAGATTTAACATAGAATGGATTTAATAGCTAGAGTTCTTAACCCAGGCACCAAGAACTCCTAGAGGATCTAGGAATGGCCTTGAGAACTGTGTTTAAAAAATCAAATAAAACCACAAATGCTGATAAAAACCAGCATTCCCCTACCTCATCCTACCACAGTACTAATTCCAACACTTCGGAGGTATGGACTTTTACTCTTTTAGTTGTTTTTTTTTCCCCAGATATTTGTATTTCTGTATTTCTAAGTAATATGCTTATACTACTTTTCTGGATTTTTCTATTTTAGACATTGTATATGAGCTTCCAGTTATGGTTCCTCCTTCACTCTTTCCCCCACCCCACCTCATCTTCTTCCCTCATCCTCTCTGTATAGTTGTGTCCTAGTTTTCGGTTAAATAGCTGGTGCGTATTTTATTATAACGACGTAAATATTTACATCTAAACCATCCAGCATACTTTTTTTTTTTTAAACCCCACATTTGTTTGTTTGTTTGTTTATTTTTGGCTGTGTTGGGTCTTCGTTTCTGTGCGAGGGCTTTCTCTAGTTGTGGCAAGCGGGGGCCACTCTTCATCGCGGTGCGCGAGCCTCTCACTATCGCGGCCTCTCTTGTTGCGGAGCACAGACTCCAGACGTGCAGGCTCAGTAGTTGTGGCTCATGGGCCTAGTTGCTCCGCGGCATGTGGGATCTTCCCAGACCAGGGCTCGAACTGGTGTCCCCTGCATTAGCAGGCAGATTCTCAACCACTGCGCCACCAGGGAAGCCCAGCAGCATACTATTTTTGCTTGTGCAATTTTGTTCTCGTTTTCCTTGTAGTTAATGCTTGTAAAATCCCATTGCCTTTGTTCTGCATCGGTTTCCCCCTTTCCTGGATCCTCTTGTTTCTCCTCTTGTTTTTCTCTTATATTGATGGAGTACATTCTTCAGTAGCTTGCTGAGATAATGGTGCATATGAGGTTTATTTTTTAAGAGCTTGCATGCCTGAAAATGTCTTTATTTTTCCCTCACACTTGATTGATAGTTTTTCTGGGAAATAATTCTCTCTTAGGATTTTGAAGATACATTATTCCTTTGTCTTGTAGCTTTCAGTGTTGCTGTTGAGACGCATTCTGATTCACAGTCCTTTGTATGGCTTTTTTTCCTCCTTTGAAAGCTTTTAGGATTGTCTCTATATCCTTATGTTCTTACGAGTCAGGATAATGTGCCCTGGGTCTTTTTTCACTTCATTGTCTCAAACACTCTGTGTGCCTTTTCAATCTGAAAGTTCATGTCTTTTACTCTGGAACATTTTCTTCCATTTTATTATTATTTTTTCTCCACTTTGTCTCACTTTTCCTCCCCTGCAATTCTTATTTGGACCTCTCGGATCAACCACCCCATTTTCTTTTATCTCCTATTTTCCTTTCTTTGTTTTTTGTGTCTTACTCTTTGGAGATTTCAAGAGTCTCTTCTAACCTTTGTGTTGGATTTTTTTTCCTATCATATTTTTAATTTCCAAGAGCTGTTTTTCATTCTCTGAATTTTTAATAGCATCCTATTCTTGTTTCATTGATGGAATATCTTTTCCCCCAAGGGATATTAATTATAGCTTTTTAAAATTTCTTTTTCCTGCCTAGTTTCTGTTCCCCTACTCCCCTCAGCACTTTTTTCTTTGTTTTCATGCCTGTCTTTCCATATTACAGGCTTTACTTGACTGTGTGGTGATCCTTGGCTAACTGTTTGGATGGAGGAGGGAGGTATACTACAAAGCTGAGATGGAGCTCACAGCATGTGGTGGGGCTTGTCTAGTGATGATTGGGTAGGGACCCAGCAGTTTCCTTGGTTGTTTTTCCCAGGGGAAAGCCGTAAGTTTCCTGTGTTGGGGATCAAAGTCAAGCTGAGTGTTATTGGAGCCAACCCAGGAAGGAGGCTGTGGGTCCAGGGAGGGCTGAGGACCTTACTTGTCGGTGGGTCCACTTTGACTTCATTCTCCTGTTTTCTGTCCAGTGCCTCACACCCTCCTCTCAGCTGTCTGGCATTTCCTGGTCCAGATTCTTTCTAGTTCAGTTTCTTCAGATTGTAAACCTCCTATTTGGCCAGTGCCGTGGCAGAGGGCATTACATGTCTGTGTGGTTTGATGAGGATGTTGGATGAGGGCTCAAAATACTTAGTTTCAACCCTGTACTCTTGCCTTCAATATTCTGGGTGCCTCCTTTTCAGTGTTAGCAAACCCCACTTGATGCCAGCCATCTTCTTACCAGCTTCCAAGGGTTTCTAGCCATCCTTGCTGTTCCCTCCTCTCTGTTCTCTCTTTTCTTGGTATTTTATGCTAAAAAATAAATAGAATTATTTTGCTATCTCTTTGGGATTGATGGAAGGAGTAGAGGTGATTAGAACCTTCTTCAACAGATTGTCAAAGGGGTCTATAACTCCCCAAAAAGCTAACAGTCATTCTTCTGTGCTAATCAAGACAGATTACAAAACCTGTTTATTCAGGGCTCTTTTTACATTGGACAGTTTGATAAAAGTATGATTTAGATATTGTCCTAAAGTTGTAGGATTGGATTAGATACTGTCTCAAGATACCTTCTAATTTTAGCGTTCAATTCATATTTTCCATGTTTGCTGGAAAAATGTCAAAATTTAGTTTTACAGTCACCAAAAAGTAGCATCATGAGTCTGTGTACCACCACACCAAATGTTGTAAAAGAAGACAGATTTTTAATTGTTAAAAACATGGTAGACTTTCTAGGGTGATGGGAATGTCCTATATATTGACGAAGGTTTGGATTATTGCAGGTGTGTATGCATTTGCTAAAACTCATCAAGTGATGCACTTTCATGCATAAATTTTACCTCAAACAGAAAACAAAACCAAAACTGTAAACAAACATGAAATTCTAATTTAAATAAAAATACATGTAAAGGAATGTCAAAAGTATATGAAAGTAGTTCTATGAATTGTGAAAGGTCATGATTCTTTTTATTTTTTCATGCTATAAAAATCAAATTTTTGGGCTTCCCTGGTGGCGCAGTGGTTGAGAGTCTGCCTGCAGGGGACATGGGTTTGTGCCCCGGTCCGGGAAGATCCCACATGCCGCGGAGCGGCTGGGCCCGTGAGCCATGGCCACTGAGCCTGCGCGTCTGGAGCCTGTGCTCCACAACGGGAGAGGCCACAACAGTGAGAGGCCTGCGTACCACAAAAAAAAAAAAAAAAAAAAAAAAAAATTAGGGTAGAACATGAAAACACACTTATCATGTACATGGCGACTACCCTTCCCTGATCCTCTTCTCCTCCTCCTGTGTTATCAAGGCTGGTCAGCAAACTGTGCAGATCTATGAGAATGCCTGCAACTGTCATATTTAATACCTAAAATCAGAATACATGGAAACAATTCTTGGTATGTTTTAATTCCCTTTATTTCACGACTGTCTCTGGAAGCGTCTACTCTTTTCTGGAAACTGGGCTTACCTTCATTTTAGTCGGTTGAGGCGAACGTCCATGTCCTTTGTTATCAACTTCAGCTAAAGTTCTAGACCTAGAAGGATGAACCAAGTGACCTATCATCTGAATAGGAAATATGCCAGGAAGAATGGGGAAGGAATAATAGCACGGACTCGCAAATCAGTCATTCCCTTCTAGATACATTAACTTTGGTGTGGAACTTCATATTTTCAGAGTATATGCTCTATATCCTGAGTAATTTTCTCATTTCTCAGGAGAGAAAATACAGAGAAGTGGAGACCTGAGCAAGTGAATCTGTGTAATAACCAGGATTAGAATTTCACAAGCAGATTAACCACAGCAGAATGAGTGGCAGTGATAACTAGGAACTGTTACTTATAGCAGTACTGGTGAAGAATACTAACCAAATTGTGGGTTTAGGCTGGAAAGACTTTGGACTGACCCAAGATTGAAACTGTTCTATTGTAGGTAAAAGAGAATCTGCTTTCATGCAAGATGCTGTTGCACTGCAAACGAGATGAGCTTCGGAAATTGTGGATTGAAGGAATTGAACACAAGCATGTCCTGAACCTGCTGGATGAAATCGAGAATATCAAGCAAGTGCCTCAAAAGCTGGAACAGTGCATGGCCAGCAAGCACTATCTCAGTGCCACCGACATGCTGGTAAGAGCACAGCCTGCGCTCCTGGGCATTTCTGCTAAGATAGAGCGCTTCCTTCTGTTCTCTGAATTCTGTCCTTCATGAAGCACATGACAAACTGCCCTCTTGGGATTCACGAGCCCTTGCAGGTAAAGCCTGCCGGTTCTCTTCCTAATGTCAGTGTTTGCAATAGTAGGCGATTCTCTTCCTATGTCAGTGTTTGCATTGTCTGCCTTTGGAACAGCGGCAAGAAGTATAATGGTAAGAAACCAGTACTTAAGTCATGTTGGAATGGTAATGAGAGGTGTTTGTTTTAGTTTCAGAGGAAGATAGTTAATGAATCCCATTTTGAAGAATGAAATCTGCATGAGAGAGAAGTTTAGGAAATTTATAAACTATGTTCCAAAAATTCTGTGAAGGACTATTTATATTAGGGCTTTGTTTTTTTTCCTTTAAGTTGATAAGAAAGAAAATAATTTTGGGGGGAATAATTCTGGAATAACTTTGTCCAGCAGGAGTATTCCACAGCCTAGCCTTTAGCCTGTATCTTCATCCATTCTGCTACTTTGTAAAAAAAAAAAAAAAAATTAATTTATTTAATTAATTTATTTTTGGCTGCGTTGGGTCTTCGTTGCTGTGTGCAGGCTTTCTCTAGATACTCTCTGTTGCGGTGTGTGGGCTTCTCATTGCGGTGGTTTCTCTTGTTGTGGAGCATGGGCTCTAGGCATGCAGGCTTCAATAGTTGTAGCACGTGAGCTCAGTAGTTGTGGCTCGCGAGCTCTAGAGCGCAGGCTTAGTAGTTGTGGTGCATGGGCTTAGTTGCTCTGCGGCATGTGGGATCTTCCTGGACCAGAGTTTGAACCCATGTCCCCTGAGTTGGCAGGTGGATTCTTAACCCCTGTGCCATCAGGGAAGCCCATTTTGCTACTTTTTGAATTAGGAATGAAAATTCAGAGAAGGTTGCAGCTGGTGGTACATGTGGCTGAGCGTCAAGATAATGAATAAAAAAATAGGGCTTCCCTGGTGGCGCAATGGTTGCGAGTCCGTCTGCCGATGCAGGGGACGCGGGTTTGTGCCCCGGTCCGGGAAGATCCCACATGCCGTGGAGCAGCTGGGCCCGTGAGCCATGGCTGCTGAGCCTGTGCGTCCGGAGCCTGTGCTCCGCAACGGGAGAGGCCACAACAGTGAAAGGCCTGCGTACCGCAAAAAAAAACAAAAAACAAAAATACACATCTTGCTCCCTAAAAGCGCTAACTTTCCTAGGGCCTGTGGCTATTAGCAAGGGCTGCTCATTCCACCTCCTCTTTCCACACAAAGTTCCCTACTTCCTTCTCACAGTTGTCTGGTGACTACGGAAACTCTCAGGAGTAGATGGACTGTGTTTGGATTTTCTTTTCACTGTAGGTGAAAGTCCCTTATCTTTGTTTCAACAAATTAGATTGGCTGTAGCACTGGGGGGAAAAAAAACACTGAGAGGAATTAGTGGGAGAAAAACAGGTTAAATCCTCTAAGTGGTTCTAATTCATTCAGACTTTCAAGAGGAATTTTGCTCTAAGTCTGTCATACGAAGCTTTAAAGGAAATTTGGTAACCAAGAGATGAGATGTGCCGTGATATTCTCTCATATATTAAAACCAGGTAGTGTGATAGTGAATAGTCAGTTTCCACAGTGGAGGGAGATTAATAATGGTCTTTTCTTTGGAGTGGTAAAATAATTGGGTATTTTCAGTATCTTTATAATGTCATCTTCCTTAATGATGACTATACGGTGTCCAACAAAAAAATTAGTCACCTCTTTAGCTTTGCTGTTGGTTTGTGTTAGGAAGGCATATATGTGCTAAATATTCAAGATTCAGCAATCAGAATAGATAAGCTTATATATATTTGTGTAGCATTTACACATCTATTTGAATCATGATTTTTTGTAGTGGGCCTGCTTTTAAGTAAGTGCCATATATTAAAAATAGGTTGTTAGGGCTTCCCTGGTGGCGCAGTGGTTGAGGGTCCGCCTGCCGATGCAGGGGACACGGTTCGTGCCCCGGTCTGGGAGGATCCCACAAGCCACGGAGCGGCTGCGCCCGTGAACCATGGACGCTGAGCCTGCGTGCCGGAGCCTGTGCTCCGCAACGGGATAGGCCACAACAGTGAGAGGCCCGCGTACCGCAAAAAAAAAAAAAAAAAAAAAAAAAATAGGTTGTTAGAACTTACTTTGGTGTTAATTATGCTCATTTTAGGATTTCAGATTTTAGGATTAGCCTTTATTCCTTAAGGGCTAATTTATTTAAGAGCTAATTAATAATGAACATTGTCTTGTCTTTGTTTTGACTTAAGGACCTCATTAAATACTTCTTTAAATTCTTGGCTGTAAGTTACAGAAATTTAGCTCTAGCTAGCTTAGGTAAAAGAATTGCTTTACTCATGTAACCAATCTGCTAAAAGAACAGGAGTATATGTGCAATGCCATCTGTATGTTTTTTCATTGTTTTACTGTAGACTTTCTTCCACATGTGGGCAGGGTTTGGATGTGTGGGGAAAAGAAGGGTTGTGAGCTGTATTTTACATTTTTCCAGCCTTTGCAGAGGAAAATAATCTTATAATTCAAAAATGGGGGTCAGATCTAGATTAGGCAGCTTGGGTACTGTGATTGTCAGTTCCAACTAAAACTATTTTGTTGGGGGAAGGGGGGTCCTGGGGAGTTGTGTGGGAAGGAAGGGTAGTCACCTCTAGAAAAGAGTAAGTATGAGAGAGATAGTTCCCAGAAGTTCCTCTTTTTCTGTTGTAGTTCTTTATGTACTCTGGATACTTATCCTTTGTCTTTTAGATGGATTGTAAATATCTTTTCCCAGTTGGTAGTATATCTTTTTGTTTAGGGTGTCTTTTATTAAAAAGTTTTAAAATTTAATACAATAATGTTTTTCATTCTTTATTTCCTTTGTTATGTGACTTATTTTGAGAAAGTGTTTTATCCTACTGTCATAAAGAGAATCTCATATCATTGTCTTGAATCCATTTAAAATGTATTATCATATATGGTATGAACTAGGGATCTAATTTTACCTTCTATATAGCCACTTGGCTCACACCATTTATTGAATTCATTTCCTACCGATTTATAATTCCATCTTGATCACATACCAAGTTTTCACATGTGCATGGGTCTGTTTCTGAGCTCTTTATGTTGTTCAGTTGGTCTTGTCTGTATCTGCACCAAAACCATGTTGTTTTAATTACTATAATTTTATAATATATCTTGATAGCAGGTGAAGACATTCCCTCACTTTGCTATTCAGAACTGTCTGTGCTATTCTTGGCCCTTTTCTCTTCCATATGAATTTTGGTATCAACTTGTCAAGTTCCATGCAAAGCGTGATGGTATTTTGATTAAATTTAGGAGAACTTCATCTTTGTAATATCAGGTCTTTCAGAAAAGGGTATCTCTCATTTATTGATGTCTTAATTTATGTGCTTTATAATAATGCTTAGTAATGTATTCCTTAGAGACAGTACATGTATTTTGTTAGTTTTACTTCTGGCTCTCAGCTCCTGGTTGCTTTTTAAAATAGTGGCTCTTTATTAATTATTTCTAGCTATTTGTTGCTGATGTATAGGGATGTGATAGATTTCTTGTTTATGAATCGTAGATTTCCTTGAACCTAATCCTTATCCTGCTTGCTTGGAAAATGATGATTTGTTCTTTAAGACTTGGCTCAAATTTCATCAAGTTTCTGAATGTCCCTGGTAATTAGATGCTTCTCTTTTTTTAAAAAAGAATTATTATATATTTTTATTGTGGCAAGAATACTTGACATGAGTAGATGCTTTTCTTTGTCTCCATAAATATAATTGCTTTTGTTTGTATGGTAGGTCATTGAGGGCAGGGACTATATCTTACCTATTTTTGTCTGCCCTGTACTTAGCATAATGTACTTCACATGGTCAGAGTTCACAGATGATTAGCCGAACGGGTAACTCTGTGGAAGACTTTGACACCACTAAATAGAGAAAAGGAAAATTCCTCTCTAGGAGCTCTGGTCTGATTTTTTTCTCCTCTGGTTTGGGGTTTTTGTTAGGTTTTGTTTTTGTTTTTTTAATGGCAAGGTTCTCTAGTTTCTAACCGTTCCTTTCTGCAATATTTAAATGGACAACAAAAACAATAATTATAATAATAGCTAATATGTGTTGAGCCCTCACTGTGTACTGGTACCATTTTAAGTATGTTACCTTTGTTAACACTTTGAATTCTCACAACAACCCTATGAGAGAGAGGTTTCTGATGTCCTTCCCATTTTCCAGAGGAGGTAGTTGGTTTGGATGACCAGGGGGTTTAGCATATTCTAATATACAGTGAAGATTTCATGGAGGTAGGATTTAAGATGTGCTCAAAACGTTGGAAATATTCTTCAATTTGGTCTTTTGTATATGAGTAAATAGTAAGGTCCATAATTGCTCTTTGATTGCACTTCATATGAGAAAATAATCACATTTCCTTTCCCCATGGTTATGTGCTATTAGAAGTAAAATCTACTTAAGGCATCTCAAGGGTCCAAATGGAAATCTTTGCTAAAACACATCAGAGGGGAGGACTTACCTGGTGGCGCAGTGGTTAAGAATCCGCCTGCCAATACAGGGGACACAGGTTCGATCCCTTGTCCAGGAAGATCCCACATGCTGCGGAGTAACTAAGCCCATGTGCCACAACTACTGAGCCTGTGCTGTGGAGTCAGTGAGCCACAACTGTTGAAGCCCATGTGCCTGGAGCCTGTGCTCCGCAACAGGGGAAGCCACCGCATGAGAAGCCCACACACCTCAATGAAGGGTAGCCCCTGCTCGCCCGCAAGTAGAGAAAGCCCATGCCCAGCAACGAAGACCCAAGGCAGCCAAAAATAAATAAATAAAGATAAATTAAAAAAAAAAAAAGAAAAAGTAATTTCCTTTAAAAGACATCAGAGGAAAGTGAAGACAGAACAATCTAGTCTTTCAAACCCCTCTGATTTGCTTAGATCTTTTTATCAAGAGATTTTGTCTTTCCTTTTTTTTTTTTTGCGGTACGCGGGCCTCTCACTGCTGTGGCCTCTCCCGCTGCGGAGCACAGGCTCCGGACGCGCAGGCTCAGCAGCCATGGCCCACTGGCCCAGCTGCTCCGTGGTACGTGGGATCCTCCCGGACCGGGGCACGAACCCATGTCCCCTGCATCGGCAGGCAGACTCCCAACCACTGTGCCACCAGGGAAGCCCTGTCTTTCCATTTTTAAGGCAGGTGCAGATGCCCAGTAATTTAATCCCTACTCAGGTTAATAAATTCAGAGTAAATAAATCAGTGGTGACCCATGGCTCTTGTCAGCTCCTGCAGTTCCTATTTCACCATCAGCCTGGGCTGATAGCTATAGACTTGGCTTCTAGATGGGATATTTATGTCTTTTGATAACTTGAGTATTGCATAAAATAAATTGTCATGACAGGGGATGTCTGCAAATAGGCATGGCCTTTTGTTTCCTCCTTCAAGGTAAACAGCTGCTGTTAGCCTATGAAAAGCTAAAAGTGATCCAACAAGAAGCCTGTATCCGTCATATTGAAATCAGAGACTTGATTAATACTGTAGCCTGTAGCTTTGTGATATGTACGGTTTAAATTAGACCTCTGCAGTCATTGTGCTGGGTTGATGCAAGCGCATTAATGACATAATTTCTGGTTGCTGCATCACATTTCTGCAGTTTGTCCTTTGTATTCCACTCACATTAATTGAAGTAATTTTGCCAGTGAAGCGTGTTTCAAACCTCTGCATTTAAATTGAAATTTTAATTCCCTTATTGTCTTGAAAAGACGGCTGAAGATGCCTTGTTACAGGTTTCATTATCACTCAAAACACTCCAGCTGCTGGTTCTAATGTACAATGACTGATTAATTCTGGGAAGAATTATTAATGTAAGAACAGCTTCTTCCCAGTGGCATGAGCTAACCAGGAAGGTATTTCATGATAGTTAATATTTTTATGAACTATTTTTTTAAGGAAAATTTTGTGTGGAAGTCTGCATCGAACTGAAATTGCACAGATGAGCTTTGAAAACCACTTACACAAGTTCTGATTTATCAACCCATAGAAGTCAATTCATAATTGCATTCAATCAGTGGAAACCAAGCCAGTGTGAGTAGTTTTGAAGCACTTTAGCTGACAGTCACAAGGCTTGTGACTAAAATAAATTTTTCATTTCTAAGGCTTCCTGAGATTGTAGAGATTTTGAATGTCTCTTGATCATTTTGTCTTTTTTAAAAAATTTATATGCCTTTTTAAAAAGAATCCATAGTTGTATAGTCAGATAAGGATCATTATGATAATTATAATAACAACATATATATGTTGCCTGTCTTCTTCCCAGAGGATCCCAGAGTGCTTTGCTGAAAGAATGGTATGGTGGAATTATTTCACTTACCCTATGAAGATGTGGCCACCTCTGGGGTGAAGAGAGTAAAACAGCTATTTAATTGCATAGTTTTTTTAAGATCCTATAATAAAAATAGGTATATGTGTAATACTCTTAGTTTACAAGAGCCTTTGCAATTGTTGTACAACATTCAAGGCTGTGAATGTCAGCGTGGGTCTTAGTGTGGGTCAGGTGGACCTGTGCTTGAATCCCAGCTTTGCCCTTTACTAGCTGGATGACTTGGGGCTACTTATTTAATTTGACTTTGCTGAAAGTTGGAGTTGAGAATAATTGTATGCCCCCAGAGTTGTTGAAGGGATTAAATGAAATATTAAGCTATGTATGTAAAGTACGCACAGTATACATAGTAAGACCTTAGAAATGTTATTTATAATTGATTATGTTTACTGATACTGTAAGAAAGGATGTAGTGATTGTTATCATGTTATACCCTCAAAAACCCGTCTGAGGTGGACTTGTTTTGAGCTGATAAGAGTTGAAGTAGGGCTGGCTAAGTTAGGCATTTTTGATTCCTTTTCTTCTTGCCCTGAATGAAAGACCACTCCACAGTTTATATGGTCAAGGAATTCCTGCAGGCAGAGATAGGATTTTTCTCGGAAAACAAGTCTAGTCTGCTCTTACACAGGCACAGATGGATGATCAAGACCCCAGAGCTCTAGGCCATATTTTCAGGATTTGGCATGAACAAATTTCAGTTTCTGTGTCATCAGTCACCTCTTCAGCTTACATCAAGTATATGTTCGATGGGTACCCACTGACTGTCCAATTATGAGCGATGTAATTTGTTGGTAAACTGTCCAAGACCAGTTTGTTGCAAAATCTAGTCTTAGGTGACTCTTGGGTATTGTAATCAGATACAAGCCAGTTCACTATAAGAGAGTGCTTATCAACAAATGTTGATTTTAGTATCAGAGTAGTTGATGTTCAGTTATTCTTTCTGTCATTGCTTAGATGGTAGGACCAGTGGACCAATCAGGTTGCTCCTGTTGGTGCCAGTAAAACTGTGTCATCAGCAAATAAACTAATGCCTCTTTTCTCAGATTATGGGCAGGCAAGGGGTGACCATGCATCCACTGATTCATGTACAAGAAAAAAGGGGCCAAAGTGCGTATTCCTTTCATCTGGCTTGAAAGATTCTGAGATCTCACAGGGCTGATTTTTCCTACCCTGACTCTGGGAATGAATGGTATTGAGGTGAAAGCACTGGGAATATCAGAGCCGAAACTCTAGCGAACTTATTGGACCGAACCTGACAGTGGTTCAGTGACTGCAAAATGTTTCAATATTCCATATAGATTTCCCTACATGGTAAAAAAAAAATGTATCCGTGATCAATAATGAAACAGCCACCGTTAAAGCCCATCTGTTCCTAGTGTAGAATACTGATCTGAAAGACTGCCAGTATTCTATACTAATAATTTGTCAGCAAAGAATTTGGCACATATTTTGATAGATGGACAAATGAATGTGACAATGCCATTGTTGATTACTTGTGTTGTTTCTATGTGGATCTGTGAAGGTGGCCTTAAACTTGAAGGACCTTACGTGCTAGGAGGAAGGGACAGATGATGAAGAAATAAATAGCATCTCATATCATGATCAGTGCAACAGGAGTTCCAGGAATACGGGGGCTGGGAGTGGGGTAGTCTGGTGTGCTATTTTATTTTATTTTATTTATTTATTTATTTTTTGCGGTACGTGGGCCTCTCACTGCTGTGGCCTCTCCCGTTGTGGAGCACAGGCTCCGGATGCACAGGCTCAGCGGCCATGGCTCACAGGCCCAGCCGCTCCACGGCATGTGGGATCTTCCTGGACCGGGGCACGAACCCGCGTGCCCTGCATCAGCAGGTGGACTCTCAACCACTGCGCCACCAGGGAAGCCCATGGTGTGCTATTTTCTGGTCAGCCGTAGCTGCTTTCAGCTGCATTTGGGAACGCTGAATTCCCTCAAACACCTACATCTGATTTTCTTGGCAAAAAGATGAAGGAAAAGCTGAAGATAAAGTTAGTAAATGAGTAACCTCGGTTTTTGGATCCCAAATTAAGTAAGTAGCTTTCGTGTGGCAGCGTTATGTTTCTCCTAGAGAGTAAAAGTACAGGGCTCTGTAGTAACTATTTTTCTTGCCGCTCATTGCCCTTTTAATTTATGTTTGTTTTTGAAGGCTGGGGTTTTTAAAAGCCACACTGTTTGATAGGCACTGGCTTATTGTAATAGCTTTCCTTCTCCTTTAGTTTTATTTTGCTCTTTCTGTCTGCTCTTCATTTGCCTCTTATTTTAAAGCAAATAGAAATTGTTTTATTTCACTAAACCTCATAAGGTTCAGCAGTTTTCAGCTGGCTCACTTGGCTGTAGGGCAGTGGTTCCCAAACTCTGCACATTAGGGAATCCTTCAAGAATCCTAAAGCCCAGGTTGCACCCTAGACGGATGACGTTGAAATCTCTGGGGGTGGACGCTAGCTTCAGTAATTGTTGGCATTCTCCAAGGGATTCCAATGTTCAGACAGATTTGGAACCAGTGATGTGTACGGTATAGCCTATGCTATGCAATAGACCAAAACTAATTGTCCTTGACTTCATTTAACACTTACATTTGAAACCAAATATTTGTGTAAGACAGACATATCACATGGCAATATTGACCTTTATGTAGAAATGTTGTAGGTTGACTAAAGTTACTTTGTTGCTGTCCTCTAGTGCAGTTTTTGGATAGAGCTGATGAGTATTTGGCTCTTAGTCTGATTTTATAGCCTGATTATTTGGTCAATATGAGTTTCGTTGAATGGCTAAATTAGATGCTCTCCAGGTTTGAGCTGACTTGGAACTCTTTAGAGCTGTCATCTTGGTGCTCTGATTTCTGTATCTTTACTGTGTGTTCTTATCTGACTTACTGCTGGGATTGAATGGATTGAAATTGGGGCAATAAATTTATTTATTGACAAGTGGTGTCTAGGTACAGCATAGTATAGTAAAAACAAAATGGGTTGAAAAGCCAGACATTCTTAATTCTAGTCCTGACCCAACAACCCACTAGTTCTGTGAGGTTAGACAGATGCATCACTTTCTCTCTGTTTTCCAGTATCCTCTTCTGTAGAGTGGATATACAGATACTTACTCCGTGTACATTATAGAATGGTTGTGAGAATAAAAATGAAACTTTGTACAGGTAAAGTGCTTTGGGAAACAGAAGGCAGTATAGAAATTTACAGTGGTGTAGGTAGCATGATAGTCATCACTGTCACACGGGGCCAGGTGAAAAGGTCTGGGGCTTCTGATGTTGAGCAGCATTTCTCTCCTGGCTCTACCATCACTAATGCTTACATGTTGTAATCAGGTTAACCATAGGCGCACGTGCGTACATTTACACACTTCAAGTCTGTAGGAGGAATGATCTCAGTCAAGAATAACACACAAGTCCTTTGCTCACATCGTCCTTCTTATGTCTGGTTTCAGCCTCACGTATGGATTTGCTCGAACAGGATTTTGACTGGTCAGTCTGTGGCCAGGTGGGGACCCTAATGTATGTGTAAGAATGGCAGCAGATGGCAACGCCTGTTGTTGCTGGGAACCCTCTCTCCACCTGGTGGTGGTCTGAGAATGCCGATTAGTAGTTTTTGCTTGGCTTTGACAAGATAGGGGGAGCTTGCTAAGGAAGTCTGTTTTCTTTGAGATCCATCCCAATACTAATTACTTGTGGTTGCCTAGCTCTTAAAATGAAAAAAAGCCATATTCCTCTCACATTCTTTTGTGGGATTTTAATAGTTCATGTTAGTAAAGAGCTGTAGAAGTGCTGAGAAGTGGTGAGCCCGTCCCCCCGCCCCAACCACTGCTATAAAACCCTCAGCAAATCCTCCTGGGTTGGGACACATTGAAGGCAGGAGCCCATTGTGGCCCCCTTTGCCTTCCGAAGTCATAAAGCTATTCTTTTCTACTTCACCCCAAACTCTGTCTCTGATATTTGATTTGGCACCAGTGTACAGAGAGGCTTAGAGCTTTTGGTAACAATGGGAACTGAAGGCATCATAAAATTAGGAACAAAGAAGGATTTTTTCATGAGCTTTTCCATAAGCAATTACATTTCTTATAAGGTATTAGGTATAGTCTAATTTCATCAGGAAAGTGATTGTGAACAGAGTTGTTAAGTCCATTTAGAACAAAATAATGCTCTTAAGTTGGCATTATGCATCAGAAACCCTAAATAACGTTGGACTTGGAATTCTACTTCTTGAATATTATGTTAAGGAAAGAATTAAGAATTTTAATTGTGAAGTGTTCAAAAATATGTATACAAGGATAATTATCACAGTAAGATTTATGGAAGTAAAAAAATTAGCAGTTACCTAAGTATAGTGAGTTGGTTTAAATCATTTATGGAATATTCATATTATGGACTAGCAAGAAAATACTAAAAATCATGTCTAGTGATGGGCAGATGGTCCCAAAATATTTCCATATGAAAAAAGCATATTGAAAAGTAATAGTATTTTTGTAAAAACTCTGTGTGGAAAATGATCGGAAGGAGTCAGTTTAAAATGTATTTTATCTGATCAGTAAAAATATGGATCTTTTTTCCTTGTGATTTGTTTTTCAAGTTTTCTTGAACATCTTTTACTTTCCTAATTTGAAAGAAAAAGGTTAAGAAAAACATTTCGGGGCCACAGTTTTTTTTTTTTAAATATGTAAAATTAGCATGGGGCCTCAGTCTTAACAACTTTTAAAGACCCCCGAAAATAGAAAATTCTTACCTTTCATTTCTCGGATACTGTCATTCTGTGAGGCTCGTGCTAATGGGATGGCTATTTTAGAAGACCTGGTTGCCCATACTTTACAAGAGAAAAAAAAAAAGACTTGCTTTAATAAAATATGGGAATTAGATGTGGTAGAATGCCCTGATGTTTAAGAAAACCAAAAATAAGGGAGAACCCTCAAAAAAGCTTAAGAATAGTTTAGTAGACTGGTATGCTTTTAGAACAAGTCAGTGGTTCATGGCAGTCATAGGATGAGATCTTTGATGAAGTTGGAAGGCACATTTGATCTCTTTTGAGTTTTGTTTTCTAAGATAGATTTGAAGATCCTGTACAGGAGAAATTCACAAGTAAAAGGCCTTTTCTTTGACAGCACTTGATTTTACAGGCACCCCTCCCTTCCTTCACTTATCAATAACTTCATCTCATTTGCTTTATCCTGTAAATTCCATTATCTCCCAGGCAGTCTATTGCATTAAGCCTTTAGTACCTACTATCGCCTCATTTACATTGACGCGTGCTTGACCTCAGCCCTTGTCCTCTCTTTGTTAATGCACCAGCAAGCACTGATATCTCTCTGGAGCATTATTATTTGGCTGTTACCTCAACTACTAACAAACCTCCATTTGAGCTGATGAAAGTTTATTAAATAAAAACATACAATAACCCTGGCAGTAATGAAGGGAGAATGGAGGTGGCTAGCATCCTGTTCATAGTGGTGAGAGCCTGCTGAGTCCGCATAATAGGTATTGGACTTCCTGAGGGAGAAGAAGGGGCACCTGAATGCGGCTGATCAATGTTATGTTAGCAAACTGACTTATTCTAAGAATGGGCTTTTTTGATGGCCTGATTTGATCGTTGTTGATGGGCTACAAGCTGAGGAGTTAGGAGAAAAAAAAATGTTCTTGCTCCAGGCACTCGGCCTTGCCCTGTGCAGCTTTCTTGGGAAGTCTGTCTTAAGTACCAAACTGTCAATAGCCCTGAGGCCTTCAGTCAGAGGCCAAGCTGAACCCTAGGGAGCCAAAAACCTCTATCTTATCCAGTGAAGCTGGGATCAGGGATTCTGTTTTTCCTCTAGACCCCTAGGACTCCCTGAAACCTCCACAGTAGCCTGAGCCCTTTATTCTCCCTTGTAAGTCCCATACTCTCTTCCTCCCTCCACCAACCACTTGTGCGTGCAGAGCAGTCTAAGCCGTCCTCTACTTAGGCCACATGTGGTGGCTCGTGTCATGCTATAAACAGAAGTGAGTGGATGAAATTTATCCTTAAGAAAGTTTTTAAGTACTATTATCAAGTTTATATCTAACAGGTAGGAGTTTTGTGCACAAAATCCTTTGGGGTCACATGCTTGTGTTTTATATCCCATATAATATGATACTATATTCTGCAAGTAAAATTGTTGCTAGTTTCTCTATGCAGTTAAATACTTAGGACTCTATACGGGCCACAACATTCTACAAAGTACAGTGATTTCCTAGAGGCATCAAAGCTTTCAGACTGGCTCCTTAAACTGTTAGATTGAAACAGCCGATATTTGATCATTTTTGACTCAGGAAAACAGTAATTTTCGTATTTCAAACTAATACATGAAATCACGTTTTTTTTTGTTTTTTTAAACTTGCATTTGGTCTCTTTTACCAGTTTCTGTCTGATAAAGAATAAAATCTCTGCATTGGGAAATACGGTATAGCTAAACGGGAATGTTTGGTAAGTGAATGATTTGGGATTCTTGTGAGAAACATCCTCCCTGCTTGTGTTGAGATGGGTATGAATCAGACTTGATTCAGAGCGAGGCTTCTTGGGCCCATCTGGGACCCCCTGAGCTTGAATGTGGAGAATTCTAGATAGAGTACTGTCTTGAGGACTAGGGCCTGAAGACACCAGAGTTTGCCTTCCCACAGTTCAGGGGCCCATGGCAGCAGGCTGGTGACCTGGGTGCTAAGTAAATCTCAGGTTTCAAGGCATGTTTCTTTTGTTGTTCATAGCCAAAGATTTTTGGTGTTCTTATTTCGTTGAGGGTGTTCAGACTTGTGTCTTTTTATATACTTACGGGAAGGGATGGTATCGATTCTCTAGAATAGCCTAATTTCATATCTTTCTGTTATATCTGTAAGTTGGGCCAAGGCAACATTTTCAGGATGGTTATGTTGTCTTACTAGAAAAATGCTTCCTTAAGGGAGATGTACTGACCTATTGAAAAGTGATAGAACATTTTGGAACCATGTAATTATCAGAGTCCTGAAGGAAATATTTGTTTTGGACTCAACTGTGGCAACACATTTGCTTTTTGTAGGGAACACTGTTGCCAAAATATTACCCAGCAGATGGTTTAGTTATCAGGTTGGGTTTTTTTGCTTAAATTTGAAAGATTTGTTTTGTTGTGTTTTTTGGCTTGAACCTTAGTTCTATTTAGAAACAGTTACAGTTGTCATTCACCTTTGTGTATCTCACCTCCCCCAACCAAAAAAATAAAATAAAGATCAGTGGTTTCTTTTTAGCGTTTTTTCCAATGAAGCAGCTGTTGTGAATGGCTGACTTTGATGTTACTTAAAGACATTTCCATTGGTTCGTGTTAAAGCACAAAACTAGATCTTTTTACCTAATCAGCTTGAGTAAGACTGGTAGAAGACAAACACTTAACTATGAAATCATTATTCCTAGTTTAAACTAAAATGATAATGAGAAATAGACATTTGGGAAAGAAAATTTAAGGGCACTTGTAGTTTCTAATTACAAAGATTTCCTTTGTTGTAGGTTGATCTCTCAACTCAAGGCAAATTTCTTTTTTGAAAGCACCAGACGATTCTTGATTATGTACATTTTAACTGTACCTCTGACCTATTTTATTGAGTTAAGGAAATATTTCTCAGAACTTGTTTCCTAAATGGATAGGTTTTTAATAGTGAAGCATACTGTCCTGTTCGATATCATGTGTTAAAACATTTTGTAGATGTTTGCTTATCTTCGTAATCCTAAAAGAAATATTTGTTTTCAACTCAAACAGATTTCTGTTATCTGTATGAGCAGTTTCTAACTCTGGTGAGTTAGAACATTAACGTTCTGTCAGATAATAGTAGGTGTTCTGTGAAAAAATCCTTGTTGGTAGTATCTATCTCCCCTCCCTCCCCCTCTCCCCACGTGGATTTATTTTTGAAAATATGTGTAAGAAAACTTCGAAATACATCTGGTTGGCTCATTATGTAGTACTCTACCTTTAAGAAATGGTGTGGGGACTCCACTCTTGGAGGGCACACACAAAGTAGTGTGTGCATCGGGACCCAGGGGAAGGAGCAGTGACCCCATAGGAGACTGAACCAGACCTAACTGCTAGTGTTGGAGGGTCTCCTTCAGAGGCAGGGGGTGGCTGTGGCTCACTGTGGGGACAAGAACACTGGCAGCAGAAGTTCTGGGAAGTACACCTCGGTGTGAGCCCTACCAGAGTCTGCCATTAGCCCCACCAAAGAGCCTGTAGCCTCCAGTGCTGGATTGCCTCAGGCCAAACAACCAACAGGGAGGGAACTCAGCCCTCCCCATCAGCAGACAAGCAGATTAAAGTTTTACTGAGCTTTGCCCACCAGAGCAACACCCAGCTCTACCCACCACCAGTCCCTCCCATCAGGAAGCTTGCACAAGCCTCTTAGATAGCCTCATCCACCAGAGGGCAGACAGCAGAAGGAAGAACTACAGTCCTGCAGCCTATGGAAGGAAAACCACATTCACAGAAAGATAGACAAAATGAAAAGGCAGAGAGTTATGTACCAGATGAAGGAACAAGATAAAAACCCCAGAAAAACAACTAAATGAAGTGGAGATAGGCAGCCTTCCAGAAAAAGAATTCAGCATAATGATAGTGAAGATGATCCAGGATCTCGGAAAAAGAATGGAGGCAAAGATTGAGAAGATGCAAGAAATGTTTAACAAAGATCTAGAATTAAAGAACAAACACCTAGAAGAATTAAAGAACAAACAGAGATGAACGATACAATAACTAAAATGAAAATACACTAGAAGGAATCAATAGCAGAATAACTGAGGCAGAAGAACGGGTAAGTGACCTGGAAGACAGAATGGTGGAATTCACTGCCACAGAACAGAATAAAGAATGAAAAGAAATAAAGACGGCCTAAGAGGCCTCTGGGACAACATTGAACACAACAACGTTCGCATTATAGGGGTCTCAGAAGGAGAAGAGAGAGAGAAAGGACCTGAGAAAATATTTGAAGAGATTATAGTCGAAAACTTCCCTAACACGGGAAAGGAAATAGCCACCCAAGTACAGGAAGCACAGTGAGTCCAATACAGGATAAACTCAAGGAGAAACATGCTAAGACACATAGTAATCAAATTGACAAAAATTAAAGACAAAAATTATTGAAAGCAACAAGGGAAAAATGACAAATAACATACAAGGGAACTCCCATAAGGTTAACAGCTGATTTCTCAGCAGAAACTCTACAAGCCAGAAGGGAGTGGCACAATATACTTAAAGTGATGAAAGGGAAGAACCTACAACCAAGATTACCCGGCAAGGATCTCATTCAGATTCGATGGAGAAATCAAGAGCTTTAAGGAGGGCTTCCCTGGTGGCGCAGTGGTTGAGAGTCCGCCTGCTGATTCAGGGGACACGGGTTCGTGCCCCGGTCCGGGAGGATCCCATGTGCCATGGAGCGACTAGGCCCGTGGGCCATGGCCGCTGAGCCTGTGCTTTGCAATGGGAGAGGCCACAAAAGTGAGAGGCCCACGTACTGCCAAAAAAAAAAAAAAAAAAGGCTTTAAGGACAAGCAAAAGGTAAGAGAATTCAACACCACCAAACCAGCTCTACAACAAATGCTAAAGGAAATTCTCTAAGTGGGAAACACAAGAGAAGAAAAGGACCTACAAAAACAAACCCATAACAATTGAGAAAATGGTAGTAGGAACATACATACTGATAATTACCTTGAACATGAATGGATTAAATGCTCCAACCAAAAGACACAGGCTTGCTGAATGGATACAAACAAGACCCATGTATATATGCTGTCTACAAGAGACCCACTTCAGACCTAGGGATATGTACAGACTGAAAGTGAGGGGATGGAAAAACATATTCCATGCAAATGGAAATCAAAAGAAAGCTGAAGTAGCAATACTTGTATCAGATAAAATAGAGAATGTTACAAGAGACGAGGAAGGACACTACATAATGAGCAAGGGATCAATCCAAAAAGAAGATATAACAATTATAAATATATATGCACCCAACATAGGAGCTCCTCAATACATAAGCCAACTGCTAACAGCTATAAAAGAGAAAATTGACAGTAACACAATACTAGTGGGGGACTTTAACACCTCACTTACACCAATGGACAGATCATCCAGACAGAAGATTAATAAGGACACACAAGCTTTAAATGACACAATAGACCAGATAGATTTAATTGATATTTATAGGACATTCCATCCCAAAACAGCAGATTACACTTTCTTCTCAAGTGTGCATGAAACGTTTTCCAGGATAGATCATATCTTGGGTCACAAATTAAGCCTTGGTAAATTTAAGAAAATTGAAATCATATCAAGCATCTTTTCTGACCACAGTGCTATGAGATTAGAAATAGTTACAGGGAAAACAAAATGTAAAACACACAAACACATGGAGCCTAAATAATACATTACTAAATAACCAAGAGATGACTGAAGAAATCAAAGAGGAAATCAAAAAATAACTAGAGACAAAGGACCATGAAAACACGATGATCCAAAACCTATGGGATGCAGCTAAAGCAGTTATAAGAGGGAAGTTTATAGCTATACAAGCCTACCTCAAGAAACAAGAAAAAATCTCAAATAAACAATCTAACCTTACATCTAAAGGAACTACAGAAAGAACAAACAAAACCCAAAGTTAGCAGCAGGAAAGAAATCATAAAGATCAGAGCAGAAATAAATGAAATAGAAACAAAGAAAGCAATAGCAAAGATCAATAAAACTAAAAGCTTGTTCTTTGAGAATATAAACAAAATTGATAAACCATTAGCCAGACTCACCAAGAAAAAGAGGGTTAGGACTCAAATCAATAAAATCAGAAATGAAAAAGAAGTTACAAAGCTGACACTGAAGAAATACAAAGCATCCTAAGAGACTACTACAAGCACCTCTATGCCAATAAGATGGACAACCTGGAAGAAATGGACAAATTCTTAGAAAGGTAGAACCATCCAAGACTGAACCAGGAAGAAATAGAAAATTTGAACAGACCAATCACAAGTAATGAAATTGAAACTGTGATTAAAAATCTTCCAACAAACGAAAGTCCAGGACCAGATGGCTTCACAGGTGAGTTCTTTCAAACATTTATAGAAGAGCTAACACCCATTCTTCTCAAACTCTTCAAAAATTGCAGAGGAAGGAACACTCCCAAACTCATTCTATGAGGCCATCATCACCCTGATACCAAAACGAGACAAAGATACTACAAAGAAAGAAAATTACAGACCAATATCACTGATGAATATAGATGTAAAAATTCTCAACAAAATACGGGCAAACAGAATCCAACAACACATTAAAAGGATCATACACCATTATCAAGGGGGATTTATCCCAGCGATGCACGGATTCTTCAATATATGCAAATCAATCAATGTGATACACCATATTAACAAATGGAAGAATAAAAACCATATGATCATCTTGATAGATGCAGAAAAAGCTTTTGACAAAATTCAATACCCATTTATGATAAAAACTCTCCAGAAAGTGGGCATAGAGGGAACCTGCTTCAACATAGTAAAGGCCATATACGACAAACCCACAGCAAATATCATTCTCAATGGTGAAAAACTGAAAGCATTTCTTCCAAGATCAGGAACAAAACAAGGATGTCCACTCTCACCACTCTTATTCAACATAGTTTTGGAAGTCCTGGCCACAGCAGTCAGAAGAAAAAGAAACAAAAGGAAAAGAAATAGGAAAAGAAGAAGTAAAACTGTCACTGTTTGCAGATGACATGATACTATACATAGAGAATCCTGAAGATGCCACCAGAAAAGTATTAAAGATAATCATTGAATTTGGTAAAGTTGCAGGATACAAAATTAATGCACAGAAATCTCTTGCATTCCTATACACTAACAATGAAAGATAAGAAGAGAAATGAAGGAAAAAATCCCATTCACCATTGCAACAAAAAGAATAAAATATCTAGGAATAAACCTACGTAAGGAGGTAAAAGACCTGTACTCAGAAAACTGTAAGACACTGATGAAAGAAATCAAAGATGACACAAACAGATGGAGAGATGTAGCATGTTCTTGGATTGGAAGAATCAATATTGTGAAATGACTGTACCACTCAAAGCAATCTACAGATTCAGTGCAATCCCTATCAAATTACCAGTGGCATTTTTCACAAAACTAGAACAAAAAATTATAAAATTTCTGTGGAGACACAAATGACCCCGAATTGCCAAAGAAGTCTTGAGGGGGAAAAAAACAGAGCTGGAGGAATCAGACTCCCTGACTTCAGACTATACTGCAAAGCTACAGTAATCAAGACAGTATGGTACTGGCACAAAAACAGAAATATAGATCAATGGAACAGGATAGAAAGCCCAGAGATAAACCCATGCACTTATGGTCAGCTAGTCTATGACAGAGAAGGCAAGGATATACAATGGTGAAAGCACAGTCTCTTCAATAAGTGGTGCTGGGAAAACTTGACAGCTACATGTAAAAGAATGAAATTAGAACACTTCCTAACACCATACAGAAAAGTAAACTCAAAATGGATCAGAGACCTAAATGTAAGACTGGACACTATAAAACTCTTAGAGGAAAACAGGAAGAACACTCTTTGGCATAAGTCACAGCAAGATCTTGTTTGGTCCACCTCCTAGAGTAATGGAAATAAAACCAAAAATAAACAAATGGGACCTAATGAAACTTAAAAGCTTTTGCAAAACAAAGGAAACTACAAAGAAGATGAAAAGCAGACCCTCAAAATGGGAGAAAATATTTGCAAATGAATCAACAGAGAAAGGATTAATCTCCAAAATATATAAACAGCTCATACAGCTCAATATTAAAAAAAAATCCCAATCAAAAAATGGGCAGAAGACATAAATAAATGTTTCTCCAAGGAAGACAGATAGTTGGCCAAGAAGCACATGAAAAGCTGCTCAACATGACTAGTTATTAGAGAAATGCAAATCAAAACAACAATGAGGTGTCACCTCACACCACTTAGAATGGGCATCATTAGAAAATGTACAAACAACAAATGCTGGAGAGGGTATGGAGAAAAGGGAGCCGTATTGCACTGTTGGTGGGAATGTAAATTGATACAGCCACTATGGAGAAAATAGTATGCAGTTTCCTTAAAAAACTAAAAATAGAATTACCATATGACCTAGCAATCCCACTCCTGGGCATATACCCAGAGAAAACCATAATTCAAAAAGACACATACATCCAGTGTTCAGTGCAGTGCTAACACAATGGAATATTACTCAGCCATAAAAAGGAACAAAATTGGGTTATTTGTAGAGATGTGGTTGGATTTAGAGGCTGTCATACAGGGTGAAGTAAGTCAGAACGAGAAAAACAAATATCATATTTTAACATATATATGTGGAACCTAGAAAAATGGTACAGATGAACTGGTTTGCAGGGCAGAAATAGAGACACAGATGTAGAGAACAAACGTATGGACACCAAGGGGGGAAGGTGGCAGGGGGTGTGGTGGTGGTGGGATGAATTGGGAGTTTGGGAGTGACATGTATACACTAATATGTATAAAATAGATAACTAGTTAGAATCTGCTGTATAAAAAAATAAAATTCAAAAAAAGAAATGGTATGGCATACCTGAGAATTCTAGAAGGTCACAGTAGAGATCATTTGACACATGAATTCATCATATTTCGGTCTGTGAGTAGATGTATAGACAGCATTTTCCAGTGAACAGTTCCACTGTATGTTGTCTGATCTTTCATCTGCCTCATCTGCCGTGTCTTGTCCTGTAATTTTAATATTTATTTGTGATAGTATTCATTGTTGTATGTCACATTTCTGAAACCGATTTTGATTATTTCTCAAAGAATTAATCTGTTGCCGTCCACTTTAATCCAGCTGCATCTCTTGAATTCCTGTTGATGTTTCATCGGTGTGTTATTTAAAAAGTGCTCTGCAGTCATTAAATTTAGAAAACAGTGAAATAATTTACAAAATGACCGCTTCCCATACATTAAAGAAAAAAATGGTGGTATTTCTATCAGTAATTACGCACATTTCTAACTGTAGATGGATATTTAAGGATTTGTCCTCTATTAAAGGCTAAATGTTAGGAAATGCCTAGAAACCAGACCCCCCCCAGTACAACAGAATTAATCATTAGTCATGGTGGGATTGACTGCTGCCCCACCGAGTTTTCCTTATGTGTAAGCTTTATGGTACAAGCTACTTAAAACCACAGAAGATAAAGTTCAGGTTTTTAAACTGATGTTCTAGGGATGAAATATATGCATTGACAACTATTTTCTGCAAATTGTTTCGAGTACCACTAAGCAAGGTTAGAGTCAGGGAAGACAGTGGCCTTGCTTAGCTTTCATAATTACAGCTTTATAAATAGACTTCTAATTTGTGAAGGCCAGAAAATAAGGCACTGTATCTTCCTACAGAAATAGAGGCTATTTTCCTATTTGTGGTAAGGTTTTTAAATCTTTGAAGTTCTGAGACTACTCTTGATTGTATATATGGTAACTGTACTTGTATTTTCGGTCAAGAAAACATATTCAGAAAGTTTGTTTTCTACGTGATTAATAATAGTTCCATGATGGAAACAGCACTTTACTGAAAATGCTGCCTTAAAACATGTTGGAAACACCCTCCGAGTTTTCTTTATCCACATGGTAAATAGGTTCTGTTAAAAATAATGTGAGGAGCCCTCAGTATGTGCCAGGCACTGTGTTGCTAAGTGCTTTACCTACATTTAAGAAAAATTAAGTGGCTTTGAAAGTTGACATCATCATATAGTTTTGTAATTGGAACATGAGCTGTTTGGGTTAAAAATCTTCATGCAAATTGTTGCAAACAAATTGAGTGTGGACGTGCAGTGGGTGGTTTTTAAGCTTAAATATCTCAGCTGGATTTAATTACCTTGAGGGATAAGGCTACATGATGGGCCAGCGGTTTACCAAATTATTTTTCATTTTCTGAATCTTGATGTCACTAAAGGTTAATGCATCCTCTTTTCTCTGCTAGAGACCTGAGTTAAAATCCATTTTAGAGCACACGTGTAAATGAATTTGTTGTTGTTTTTCCTCCTTGGGGACACTTTGGTCATTTCGTGAGGCAGCCTTTCCATTTGGAATTGCCCGCAGCTTGCACCAGGCAGGGAGGCTCTCATAGCAGGGGCGGTCGCGATTCAGCGTGAAAATGAACTGGCAGGCTTCAGAGGGCAGAGCTGGCCCAGGGCTTGTCACTCTTTCATTCCTTGATTCTGTCTTGGTTAACTTAAGGAAACTTATTTGTTGCTGACATTTCATTATAGCACTTCACAAAACAAGTGATGTGTTTGTGGCTAAGCCATTGCATTTTCCTCCCCATCTCAGGCCGCTTTGTATTTGGCAGCTACAAAGCTTTCTGTGTTCACTGTCCACACTCTCCTAAGTGACTGCATATACTGGGATAGATCTGTGATCAACATTTTTGATCACTGATCTTTCATGAGTTCTATTATCTGTTGATTGTTTTTGTATAAATGCTTGATTTTTAAAGTAGTGTTATTAGTTATTGCCTTTACCTGTACAAATGAGGAATATTTAGATGTATAACCAACGCAGGGAGTAGTCATTGCACGTTCATTCTTTCAGGGAGCTTGGTAGGGCTCTTTTCCCTGAGTTCAGCTTGTAGTCAACTCTTCTCCATTACTGTTGTTATTATTACTACTACTGCTGCTACTATCATTATTATTATTAGTCTTTGTGTTTCTCTCTTCTTTTTTTCTCCCAAGGAATAGTACCTCTTCACTTTTTTTTTCTTTAAGAAAAATATGTAAGGTCTTTATACATAGAAAGACATAAATAAAATTTTGTGTACATGGATAAATGGGATTATATAATACATACTGTCTTTTTTTCCCCTTTGCAATTCTCACTTTGGTTTCAAAGTGAATTATTCCAAATTCCCTGAATCCCTCGTCTTGTCCATTTGTTGTAAGTATTCCTACACCATTTTTATTCATTCAATCCTTTGTGTCTTAAAATCTCCCAAATTGCACTTTATGCCAAGAGACTCTCCCTTCTCATAGTTTATCTTCTGTTCACCTTTCAAATCCCGTTTCTTCTATCAGACTGAGTCAGTCCAAGGAGAGGTGATGACTGCTGTTGTCTGCTTGTAACATTCATGTAAAAATGCATTTTCCTCTGTGTGTATGTGAATATGAGAAAGAGCTAGAGATGACTGTAAATACACTTGTAGACTTAGGCTTACCAAGCTCTGATTCATGATGGCCATGAGAATTATTAAAAAAATTATAAAGTGTGCTTTTATTGAGTCTTAGTCATAAGAGACTAAGTTTGACTAAAAGTTGATCTAAATCATTAGTATGTGGACATCTTGTGAGGATATAAACATTATAATTATTTCAGTAGGAGGTCATTTTACTTGTGTCCATGGATAGGCAATGTGTGTGGGATAAATAGTATGTACAGTTTTGCTGAGGTGCTTTAGATGCCTTCATGTTTACCATGATTGTTTTCTTCAGCATTATCTGTCTCCAATGTTAAACCCTTCAAGAGCAGAACTAGGCCTATCCACATTACACTGAAAGTCTGAAGTATGCTGATAAAGTTCTCAAACTCTTTTGACAGTATCTTTTATTTTTATTTTTTAAAAATTTATTTATTTATTTATTTTTGGCTGCGTTGGGTCTTCGCTGCTGTGTGCGGGCTTTCTCTAGTTGCGGCGAGCTGGAGCTACTCTTCGTTACGGTGCGCGGGCTTCTCATTGCGTTGGCTTCTCTTGTTGCAGAGCACGGGCTCTAGGGCGCATGGGGTTCAGTAGCTGTGGTGCGTGAGCTCAGTAGTTGTGGCTTGCGGGCTCTAGAGCCCAGGCTCGGTAGTTGTGGCGCATGGGCTTAGTTGCTCCACAGCATGTGGGATCTTCCAGGACCAGGGATCAAACTCGTGTCCCCTGCATTGGCAGGCGGATTCTTAACCACTGGACCGCTGGGGAAGTCCCGACAGTATCTTTTAAAAGATAGCCTTTCTTATTTATAATATTACTAGATTATTTCATTGTCTTAATCTTTTTTTTTTTTTTTTTTTTTTTTTTTGCCGTTTTCAGGTGTCTGCAGTCGAGTCTTTGGAGGGTCCTCTGCTCCAGGTGGAAGGACTGAGTGACCTTAGGCTGGAGCTTCACAGCAAGAAGATGAACCTCCACTTAGTTCTCATAGACGAGCTGCATCGGCACCTGTACATCAAATCCACTAGCCGAGTTGTGCAGCAGAACAAGGAAAAAGGCAGGATGAGGTTGGTTAAAGAGGCTCTTTGCCACAGTGTCTTGTGGCCATGTAGAATTTTAAGGAATATTATTTGTTTCCCAGAATATTGTTGTAGTTTATTTTACTTCTCTTTTTAACATACTGTCTGAAAATGTAAGATAGTTTTGATACCAAATACTCCACGTTCTGGAGGCTGACATTCAAAGTTTGTTCATTCCCTCACTGCACATTTCTTGTGGTCCTTTTATGTAAAGATACATAAGAAACATTTACTGTGGGTCTGTAAGTGGATCAGAGAGACCTCTGGCATATCTCAGAAGGAAGAGAAAATAAATCCTTAAATTGGATAGTGAAGTCCGCCTAATTGAGAAATATAGGTGTATGAATATGAAGTTAGAAGACTCTTTGTTACTTAGGGCTGTGTTCAGCTTTGGACAGTCCTCTTTCTGGAGTAGTTTAGGGAAGGTTTAGAGAGAGCATTTTTTTTTTTTTTTTTAACTGGGCTCATTGTAGCACAGTCCTATGTTGAAGGGCCTGGGTGGACTCAGGACATTTATTAGGTTAGGAGAGACCTGGTAGGGAATAAGACCAGATGGTAAGACAGTAGAACGTTGGCGTTATTATCATGTATCAGATAGCTGTGCACATCATATGTCCTTCCAACTTTCCTTTAAAATAGCCATAAGATTCTTCAGAGGGCAGTTGAGCACTATATACTGTTGATACTTTTTCATCAGGCTATAGATGAGAGGAGCGCTGGAAGCAGTGCATGCTGGGAGTGAAGTCTATAAAATCCTATTCTGTTCAAACCAGAATTTCCAACTTTGTGTGTGATGCTTCAGTCTAGTCAGAGACCCTGACAGAGAAAGAAGTTTGCATCTCTTCTCTGCAGATGGGCACTAGAAAAACTTAGGCACACAAATTGAGCTAAGGGTTATGTACCTTAGACTTAACTTCAGCACTGCATTTGAATACAATCTTGTTGGAGAGTAAAGTGGTAGATGGGAGCTGTGCTAAGGAAATAGCTTCCAGAGTGTCTGGTGGTAAATAGTAGATCTAAATAGATTTCTACACGTGCAAGGATTAAAAACAAACAGAATAACCCCACTCCCTTATAAGCCCAAGGGAAAAATACTTATTTTCCCTTATGCTGTAGAATAAGCATTAGGGAAAAAGCATTAAGTTGAGGTCTCAAAGAAGAGCATTTATTTGAAGAAAAAGGTTTATAAAGCAAAATAGCAGAAGTTTAGGAGACTTAAGCTCAAGTTTCTCAAAAGATGCAAGATGATATAGTAGGTTTAGAATTTTGCTAAAAATTATCACCCTTTCCCCTCCAGTTGAGTGGGAGGAGTGTATTTCCTTCTCTTTGATTTTTGGGCTCTTGCTTTTGCTGATTGTTAGCATGTAACATGAGGGGCTTGAAATTTGCTTGTGCCAGGGAGCATGCCCCGTCATGCCTCTGCCATTGCCATGATGGCGCTGGTCCCAGGAGGAGGAGGAGAGACATGTGAAATCGAGGCATGTTCAGCTGAGCTGCCTAGCCTGAATCAGCCAGTCACAAAAATATGTGCTTATTGTTGAACTTGACTGAGATTCTGTGGTTGTATGTAGCAAGCATATAGTTTCTATGAAATGTTAATGGGGAGCTATATGAATGGGATTGGGAGAAATGCAAAAAGAACTGACTACAACAGGAACAAAATGTAAGGAAAAACCAAAATGATAATAGGGAAATTAAGTCTTTCTTAAAACATTAGAAGAATTAAATCAGTGATATGAGGGAAAACTTTTCTTATCGTGAAGAAGAAAACCGCAAGATGATAAAAGAAAGATAATGTGAAATGTGGAGAATAGTGATCAATCAAATGATTTTAGGCATTCTACAGAATGACACTAAAATGATGGTGTTATAGGTTGAATTGTGTCCCCTTAAAATTCATGTATTGAGGTCCTAACTCCCAGTACCTAACTGTGACTAAATTTGGAGATAGGGTCTTTCAATAGGTAAATAAGTTAAAATGAGGTCATTAGCATGGGCCCTAATTCAATATGACTGGTGTCCATATAAGAAGAGGAAATTTGGACACACACTTCCGAAGAGGGAAGACCATGTGAAGACACAGTGATAAGACAGCCGTCTACAAACGTAGGAGAGAGACCTCAGGAGAAACCAGCTCTGCCAACAGCTTGAGCCTCCAGAACTGTGAGAAAACAAATTTCTGTTGTTTAAGCTACCCAGTCTGTGGTACTTTGTCATGGCAGCCCTAGCAAACTAATACAGACAGAAATAGTAGCAATAATTATAGTGTAAAGAAAGAAACTTAAACAGAAAAAAAGACCTTGGTCTGCAAATCAAAAGGATTCAAGGTAAACTTAGTGAAAAACTTACTCTTAGATATGATCATGAAGTTTTTTATGAATTTCAAAAACAAATACTGTAAGCACCAAGGAGAAAAATTATGTTACCTGCCCTGACAGATATAGTTATTTGCCCACCGATATCCATTCTCTCTTTTTTTTTTTTTAGATTTATTTAATTCCTGTCTTTCTTTCTCTTTTTTTTTTCTGTGTCGGGTCTTAGTCGTGGCAAGCGTGATCTTTGTTGAGGCAAGTGGGATCTTTCCTTGCAGTGTGGGCTCTTTGTTGTGGCACGCAGGCTTTCTCTCTGGTTGTGGCATGTGGGTTTTCTGTTTCTAGTTTGCGGCACATGGGCTCTCTTGTTGAGGTGCGTGAGCTCAGTAGTTGTGGCGTGCGGGCTTAGTTGCCCCATGGCATGTGGGATCTTAGTTCCCCAACCAGGGATGGAACCTGTGTCCCCTGCATTGGAAGGCGGATTCTTTACCACTGGACCACCAGGGAAGTCTCTCTCCTTCATTTTTAATGACAACTCTTGTTTTGTTCGTGGTGGCCATATGTCCAGCTAAAAGGCTACATTTTCCATCCTCCTGTGTAGCTAAAGGTGATTTGTGAGACTTCTGCTTGCAAGCTGTTGAATCAGGACTCACAGGAAAATTATTTACAGGTGCCATCTAAACTGGTATGGTCACTCTTCTACTCTTCACTTGCCTTCCTTTACTTTCTGTCGAGGGCATGGATTGATGCCATCGTCTTGGACACTAGTGACCTTGAGGATGAAAGCCAAATCGTAAACTTTTTAATGACATGGGGCCTCCATTATGGCTCTGAATGGGTTTGTATCTTTTATACGGGAAAAAGGAAGTCCTTTTGTTTTACTCAGGCCACGGCTATTTGGGTCTTCTGTTTTATATAGTTAAACTTAGTCCTGATAAACAGAAAGGAGTAAAAATCAGGTTCACTGGGATTTGCTGAACATGAAATGCAAGAAGACAGCAGAGCAAAGTCTACAAAGCGTTGAATGGGAAAGAATTGGGACCAAAGATTTCTATATCCAGCCAAGTGGACATAGGCAACACAGAGACAAAACAGATATAAATTAACACAAAATGAAAAGCTAGTGTTCTTTTTCTGAGAAAAATACTCAAAAATGAACTATAAGATGTAAACCAAAATCAGCAACTTGAGAACAATAAAGTTGTAGGTGGTTTGAAACTGCTGCCAGGACTGACTGCACAGCATTAAATATGTAAATTTTCATATAAATAACTGAAAAATATTTTTTTAAGATCAAAAATATAAGCTGAAAACTATTTTTGAAAAAGAAGGTCTATGTGGTTGAAGAACACTCTATAATAGTAAACAGGATTAGATACCTAGTGGGAAGCAACTGCATAGCACAGGGAGATCAGCTCAGTGCTTTGTGACCACCTAGAGGGGTGGGATAGGGAGGGTGGGAGGGAGACGCAAGAGGGAGGAGATATTGGGATATATGTATATGAATAGCTGATTCACTTTGTTATAAAGCAGAAACTAACACACCATTGTAAAGCAATTATACTCCAATAAAGATGTTAAAAAAATAGTAAACAGGATTTATATCACCATATTAAGTTAGTAGAGACTGGGAAATTTGGATAAGCAGGAGATGCAAAGGAGTGCTGAATTCTTAAGATGTCAGAAGTTTTGGATATTAATAATTAGAGAAAATGTTTAATTCATTTAATTTTGTGTTTATTAACCTAGATATGTATATTTAAAGATTTTTATATTGAAAAGTCACTAGAGAAGACAGAATCAAATAAAACATTTTTTTATTACAAAGGATGATGTTTTAGCCAACATTCTTGATAGCAAATAGCAGAAATCAGTCCTGGTAATAAAACAAGGAAAGAAATTTAGTGGAAAGTTATCAAGTAGGTCACAGAATCTAAGGAAAGGAAGTCTGTATAATCAGGCTCTAAAACCCTGGAGGGACCAAGGGAGTTGCAGCAGCTGAGCGTACATCATAGACAAGCCATAGGAAGGGTCTGGTTGGGTTGCTGCATTATGCCTACAATTGCTGGATTTTTAACTCAAGTGAATGATCTCTAAATGTTGCTGCATCTTGCCTTTATTTCTTCAAGATTCAAAGTCTTGGCTGGAAGCATCCAATTCTTTGAGCTTGAGACATGTCAACTTGTATAGTACGAAGAAGGGCCAGGCCCTCTTCCCTTTTTGCTTTGACCCAGACCATGGAGAGTGTCTCCAAATACAAAGACTGTTCCAATTGTTGGCATCCAAAAACAAACACAAAAACACAGATTTCTACTGAAGGAGAAAACAAAAGAAGTCACGTGAAGGCACTTATACATATAAAGTAGAACAGATATTTTTGAAGTAGAAGTGGGAAACTAGTAGAATTGATAAAAGAAGGATACATGCCTGTATGGAAAAAATAAAAATGGTTTTTGGAGGCTGTGAAACAAAACCCGAATAAATGGGGAGACTTTCCATGTTCTTAGCTCATAAAGATGTTAAGTCCCAGTTAAAACTCAGTTGAGATTTTTGGAACTGTCAAATCTGTAGTTCACATGGAAGAATAAATGTGTAAGGATTGTTTAAAAAAAAATTGAGAAGGGAGATTATAAGGCATTTCCTTATCTAATATTAAAGTATATTATAAATCTACTCTAATCAAAACAGTACAGACATGCAAACACAAAATCAGATTGTTGGAAGGAAATAGAATTTAGAAACAGACCCCAGGATATATGAAACTTCAATATTTTAAAACAGTAGTTCAGTTCAGTGAAGTGAATGAAGGCTATTTAGTAATTTGTGTTGATACAATCAGCTGTGTGAAGAAAAGAAATTTAGCTGCCTACCTGTTATTATGTACAAAAAATTCTAACTTGGTTTAAAAAAATCACATGATGCAACTTTATTAGCATTAGGAAAAAATAGGAGAATATGTATGTGGGAGGCTTTCTAGGTCCACATCCTACAAAAATAGTACCATTTCATAAAAATACATGTAACAGGATGTTGACTGGAACATTTTGGGCAGAACAACAAAAATACACAAGCCCAATATTCAAGAGGACTATGGTTAAATGAATTATGGTGTATCCATGCTGTGTAATACTAGACATTAAAACGAATGAGAAAGATTTCTTAGTGCTGATAGGAAAAGATTTCCAAGGTGTATTCTTGGGTTCAAAAAAGCCAGGTGAAAAACAGCATGTATGTTATGAATCTATTTGTGTAAGAATTGAAAGAATATATACTTACATATATATCCTTTATATATAGATGTAAAAATTTGTGTGTGTGTAAATGATTTCTTAGAAGGATAATGCTGAAAAACAATGATAAAAGTAATTACCTATGGGAAATGGAAACGGGGTGGCAGGGAATAGAAAAGAAGGACTTATTTCATACCTGCTGCACTGGGAATGTATTCACCAGGAGCATGTATTATTACTTTAATAATAATACTATTGATAATACATTTTAAAAAAATTATTATTTATTTTTGGCTGTGTTGGGTCTTCGTTTCTGTGCGAGGGCTTTCTCTAGTTGTGGCAAGCGGGGGCCACTCTTCATCGTGGTGTGCGGGCCTCACTGTCGTGGCCTCTCTTGTTGCGGAGCACAGGCTCCAGACGTGCAGGCTCAGTAATTGTGGCTCATGGGCCTAGTTGCTCCGCGGCATGTGGGATCCTCCCAGACCAAGGCCCGAAACCGTGTCCCCTGCATTAGCAGGCAGACTCCCAACCACTGCGCCACCAGGGAAGCTCTGATAATACTTTTGAAGATAACTTTTAGTGAAATGGCAACATGTTTACTGTTAAAAGGAAAACCTAGGGTTTAATATTCTATACAGGGTGATCCAAAGAATGTTGAAAAGCATGTGTACATTTTTGTGTGTATGCATGAGTAGGGGTGTGTGTTTGTGTGCATGTGTGTGTGTGTGTGTAGGGATGGACAGACTCCTTTCTGTTAAATGTTTTGAAAGACATTATACTATAATTATATTAGATTATTTTCATTTTCTTTATATTTTCAAAAAAGAACATTTAATACCTTTATAAGCAGATGAAATTAATAAAAAATTATTTTAAAAACGGTTAATCCTTTTACTTGTTGCATGTATCCTGGTTTAATACTTGATCACCCCATTGTATTTCTTGCTCCCTAACTAATTTTTTCTTTTTATGTATGTCTGTTTCCTTTTTGTTATCTTTCAGTGCTTCCCCTCGCCCTCCTGCTTTGCTTAGGTTTTAGCTTCACCTTATCTTGTATTGCATGTCTTCACTCTTGGTTTATCGCTTGAGACCATGACTGTTTTTGACTTTTCTACCCTCTGAATCATTATTCTTTCTGTACGTTCAGGCAGATCTTAGAACTATAGAGAATTACTGTGCCAGACATTCCTGATTCATTATTCTGTTACATTTTCTTACGAAGGGCATATTATCTTTGACAGACACTTCTCAGCTGAGTTTGATTTGACAAACTATGAGCACTTGCTCTTTGACAGGTCCTGTGCCAGCTGTTGGGGTTATAGGGTGAATATATTAGTTATTAGATTTACAACTTAAAGTTCAACTCACCTCTGTTAAGTTTCAGTTTGACTAAAGTCAACCAAATGACCTGCTGCTGTGAATTTTGGGCAGAGTTGGACATATTTATTATTAAGTGAAGGAATAGAAATAAGTTATAATTAAAATGCAAATATTTAATAAGCTGTTAGCACTTCTAACCCTTCTTAAAAAAAAAAAACTTCATGGCCTGAAATACTGAAATCAGACACATTTTGAAGTAGATCCTTCCTAGTTGGATGAGTGTTGAATGGTCAGAAAGTCCTAGGAGTTACGGTGGTAGGGGGTTGTTTTTGGTATGGTTAAATTTGCTTTATAGTTTTCCTGTCTGCCACCATGTGGTTATTAAATAGCAAACCACTCAATTACAAGATACAATTACTGATTTTGGGGGGCCTGTCTTATACTGGGAAGGATTTTACGTGCATCACCTCGGCTATGAATGATTCTGAAAGGATTTAAAATAAAAATTTGTAATCATAGATCTTTAAGAAGAAAAATAATTTCTATCAGTATTTCTTTGAAATAAAGCTGTTCAGAGGATTCATACTAATTAGAAACTCAAAGAACAATCTAATTTTTTTTTGTGGTAACATTGGTTTATACATTGTATTCAATATAAGTTTCACGTGTGCAACATTATCTTTTGACTTCTGTATACACTACAGCCTACAGCGTGCTCACCACCAAAAAATTATTATCCACCACCCTTCAGTTGACCCACTTTACCTCTTCCGCCCTCCTCCCATTCCTCTCCCCCCTGGTAACCACTACTCTGTTCTCTGTATTAGTGTTATTTGTTTTGTTCTGGTTTGCTCATTTATTTTGTTTGTGTTTGGTTTTTATATTCCATACATGAGTGAAATCCTAGAGTTGTCTTTTTTTGTTTTATTTATTTCACTTATCCTAATGCCCTCAATGTCCATCCATACTGTTGCAAATGAGGAAGACTTCATATTTTTTATGGCTGAGTAGTATTCCTGTGTGTGTGTGTGTGTGTGTGTGTGTGTGTGTATCATATCTTCTTTATCCATTTATCTGTTGATGGGCACTGAGGTTGTTTCCGTATCTTGACCACCGTAAATAGTGCTGCTATGAACATAGGATGCATGTATCTTTTCGAATTAGTGTTTTTGTATTCTTCGGATAAATACTCAGAAGTGGAGTAGCTGGGTCATATGGTAGTTCTAGTTTTAATTTTTCCAGGAATCTCCATACTTCTTTCTGTAGTGGTGCACCAATTTACATTCCCACTAACAGTGTATGAGGGTTCCCTTTTTTCCACATTTTCTCCAAATTTGTTATTTCTTTCCTTTTAAGAACAATCTAGTTTTGATTTTATTTTTTCTCAAAAATACTTCCTCTGAGAGATTCAAAACCCTTTGAAGGTATTAATTAATACTTCTCAACTTTATTTCTGATGTATGTATTTCTTTATTTCAACTTTTCTCTCTTCTGAAATGGAAACTAAGGTATGTGATATTCTATAGTAGCAGGTACCTTTCTGTTGAGTTTCACGTCTGAGGTAACTACATGAGTGGGTGTGCCCCCTGTCTCTTGAACTCTTAAGACTAAGTCCTTCCATAAAAGAACAAGAGAAAAACCAGAAGTCATTTCCAGAGTTACTTGCCTTTGGGTTAGTGTTCACAAAGGAGAAAATTGAAGCCCAAGGGAAAATTTTAGAAAGAGAAAAGAGTCTATGCAAATAGTTTTACAGTAAATTGACTTTCTAAGAGTTTATTGATGGAGTTTGAGGGCCCTTCTGGCTCTGATAATAAAGTCAGCAGGTTATGTTTTTTCAGAGTTAAAATGGCAAGCCATTTATCACCCTATATTTAACTGAAATATATGTTTAGGTTGAAACTGAGAAAATGATTGTAGGTTTTAATCTAAAGTGAATCATGTGCACATCTGTATTTATAGAAGTGTGTATTATACTTGCAGATATACATAGCACTGTGCACACACATCTGTACTAACTGCTGCCTCATTTACAGCCTTGGCGGGCAGTATTCCAGCTATGTACCTGAATTTCCTGCTAATGGATACCTTCATTTATTAATGCTTTAAAAATAACTCCTCCACTTCTGTTATGGATATATTTATTAAATTTATCAAATCTTTTTTCTATCATGTAAAATTGAAATTAACTTCTTCCTAATTATTCAGTAACAGCACTGTAAACATCGGTGGTTATCCTTTGTCTCTTTGGGCATGTGTATCCAGAGGCTGGGGAGATGTGTAGAGCTAGTCTTCCACCTGTGAGTAAAATGCAGGTAGAAGAAGGAGAGGTGGCTGAGGAGAAAAATGAGAATACAACAGTAGTCAGTATAGAAAAGATGAATGGGTAAATCTGATCAAATTGATTGTATGATTAGACTATTGTAGCCAGTCAGTGGATTTGAAGGCTCTTTTGGGTTTTCTTAAGATAGTGTAGGCAAATAGGAACTTACAGCTTTATATTGGAGGAAGAGAGTCACTGGAACTACGTCAGTTCAGATCCTGGGAAATGCTACTGCTGTTACTTTTATGTCTCATTCCTCACTTGAGGTTTCGCGTTAGTCTGCAAATGATTCCATCACTTGGAAATGCATGAAGTTGGGTATAGCTCATATCTTACTCATACTTGGATGCTCGGCGCTGAGCGAAGTGCCAAGCACATAACAGAGGCTGAGACTTGTTTGAGTAATGCTTCCCCCTTCCCTGTAATAAGTGAAAAGGGAGAAGCTAATGACTGCCATAGTTAACCTCTGGGCCTAGGACAGTGGCTGTAAACATTGTTAACACTAGATCAAAATAACACCTTGAAAGATAATTTTGCCTTTTAACCTAAAGTTTGTTTTTCAAAGTGTTCTGAAACATGTTTTTTTTTTTTTATTAGCTTAGAAATATACATGTACCTTGCATGTGGAAGTTTCAAAGGAGTGGTGGGAGGGAGATGGGGATATATCACTGTAGGGGGTCAATGTTCAAACTTCCACACATTTTTTTCTCCCATTTGGGGGAAGGTTTCTTGAAGGTGTAGTCTTGTTCCTGCTCCCCTCTGTCTGCCCTCCCTTTACAGCCCAGTTTGAGAATCACTTCCGTGGTAGCCATTCTTACTGGTGACGTTATTGGGACTGGAAGGAGGTGAGAACTATGGCTTTGACCTGTCTATCCTTGGAACATGAGTTCGAGAAGCTTTTCTGTTAGAGATGCAGTGTGATTAGATGATTCAGTTTCTTCAGGGTAGGGCACAGGTGTTATTTGCCTTGGCACTGCCTACATTCTTGGACTTAACAGATGCCTGTAAATGGGAATTATCTTGAAAATTGGTTTTTTATAGTCTTTGTGTCATTTAAAGCTAATGTGTTTATTTTGGAGACTCCAAAGTTAATTATTAAGATGAGTTGCTAGGCCTTTTTGGAAAAGGTGAAATGGGTAATCAAATACTGAATTAACCTGTTTGTGATTCCTTAAATCATCTTTTATAAACCTGATTCTCAACTTGATGAAATTTATGAATCTTTTTTTTAAAGGAAACTAAGTGCAGTGAACTCCCAGTATATGTCAAAAAAAAAAAAAAAAAAAAAAAAAAAAGAAAGGTCCAGCTTGAAAGACACAAGTTAATCTAGGCTTAACTTTCATTCAGTTATCATGGTAAGGTGTTACTTGATCTTTCTTTGCTGATAAAATAATTTTAATATAGAAACAAAGGGGGTAATGAAGCGTGTGGCAGAATTTGGTTATAAGGTGGTCATCAGATGATCAGAATATACTTAAACTATTTTTTTAACCTAGTATTGTAATAAAAAGATAAAAATGTAAATATTGATATTTGGAATCCTTCAAATACATTTTTATTCCCCTGTCTGTGACCAACACTTTACTTGAAGTAGACTTGAGATATTTGAAGTCAGAGTATAAAGAGGGTTCATGACAAAAGGAAAGCAATAAAGGATGGGCATGGTTTTGGACTTAAGTTGATTTTGGAGAAAGCGCTAAGTAACTACTACTACTTTCCCCCTTCAGCTCCCTCGTGAAAGATGCTTCTCCTGTTCCTCTGCTTGATGTTACAAACGTTCCTACTCCTCGAAAATTCCTCGATACCTCTCAGTATTCTGCTCCCGGAAGCTCAAGTGGTAAGTATTTAATTCTTCAGCCACTCAACTTCTTTTTGCTGGGCTGCGGTTCCTGGGCCCAGGCCTGGGGAAGCCTTCGCGGCCAGGGTTGGGAGGGCCTGAGGTTACCGCCTTGGAGCCTGTGATCAGCCCTTTGCTGCCCTCAGAGGGAAGAAGATAGAAGATGATTGGTTGGGCCTATTGCATTATCAGTTTTAAAAACTGTCAGCTGAAGCTGGCCTGTCTGCTGACTCCAGCTGTGTTTTGTTTGACCAGCACTGCTTGTTTTTCTGAAGTTGAATTTGAATGCTTTTTTTTTTTTTTTTTTTTTTGCGGTACGCGGGCCTCTTACTGTTGTGGTCTCTTCCGTTGCGGAGCACAGGCTCCGGATGTGCAGGCTCAGCGGCCATGGCTCACGGGCCCAGCCGCTCCGCGGCATGTGGGATCCTCCCGGACCGGGGCACGAACCCACGTCCCCTGCATCGGCAGGCAGGGGACTGCGCCATCAGGGAAGCCCCCTGAATGCTTTTTGATGGAGCATATGCTTTTTGTTTTGATGTTTTGCTGTAACTTCTGTTGATCCTGTTAGCTTTTACCCAGCTGCTGTACGTAGTACCTTCCTGGTCTGAGAGCTTTTGAGTGTGTGACCCCTGCCCTATATCTTGATTTCTTATATCTTCCAGTGGCCTCTCCACGTCTACATGTGCCTGCATGCGTGTGTGTGCATGCGTGGACCCACACAGTGCGCTTTGGGGACATATCCACAAACGATTATTGTTTATTCCTGCGCAACCTAATACTGTGTTGAATAAGACAGAGGAGAGCCATTTTTGCCTATATTTAAAGTTGGGGGAGGGAAGGTGTACTTTGAATATGGATGCAAAGATTTAAGGGAATTCTTCTGGAGTGGCTCAGACCTGCCCCATCAGAAGGTTCAGCTCAGCTGGATTCAGACCTCCTGGGGTCTGCAAACACCTGCCCTGTTTGTCGCAGCTTTGGGCTAGGGAGAAGGTGACTGGATGTTTTTTTGTGGGCTGTCCCACAGTTGCCTTTGTGTGACGGCTAAAGTTCTCAATGCCTTTTAAAGAAAATAGTAATATTGATTATCATTGGCTTTTCAGATAAAACTTAGTTCCTACTAGTTCTGTAGTCCTATAGACCTTGAAATGATGAAGAGGTAGAAAAATAATTTGGATTCAGTCAATGTGTTTTGTGCAACTAACTGAAAGTGATTCTTTTGAGAGCCTAACAGTATATTGTTGCTGGGGCATATTTAATTACTTTATAAAATATAATTTAATTAAAATTTAGGGTTATTTAGGCCTGGAATCTTGAAGAGTATTGCTTTTACTGTAGGAAAAGTATAGGAATTGCTTTATAATAAATTTTTCTATTAGTCTTAGTTACTGATTTTTTTTCCTAAAACCCAAGCACTTATTTTTATTATGACACTTTACAGAGGTTTGTGCTCAAGCTTCTTCCTGGAATTAACAGGTTTTGTTTTCTCCCCCTTTCTGTTGTAATATTTCTGTTCTTTGAATTTTGACACTGCTTTGAGCTGTTAGAGAGTGTGGAATTATGAAATAGAAAATGCATTAATACTTTTGATCTGTAGTTTACCTCTACCTTTTGTGGAAATTACCAATTGTTAGATCTTTGTGTTTTTATAATGTGAATTATTACTTAGCCTGGTTATATCAATTTACATAAATGTTGCTGAGTCAATGGCCAAGTGAAATAAAAATTTTAATTGTTCATGAAGAGATGATGGGTCAGGCATTTTGAAAATGAAAAATATAAATACCAAAAAAGCTGAAGAAAATGCCAGTGATGGCAAATTTCAGTAGAAACTAATTTTGCAACATCTGTTATTTTTAATAAGGCAGCTCTTCCTCTTTGCGCGCTTTTCCTGTCAGGCCCTGTAGATGGCCTTTATCACTGAGTGGAGTTCATAGTGACACTTCGACTTCATCAGTCTGTGGGGATGACTCTGGAAGAGCTGTGTGATAGATGAGTGGAGCTTGGGACCATTATGGAGACGGCTTGTAGATATGTGCCCAAACCTTTCGTTTTAGAAAAGCTCATTTCCTTGACTTGTTTGGAAGGCTGTCGATCTCTTGATTTTTCTGGGGGGTGACTGAAGAAGAAGGTAATTAAATTATTACTGATTAAAGTCAATAGTAGCCGTAGTTAAGATGTGTTTAGTACCTTCTCACAGTAGAAATAAGTGCTTTACATGAATTAACTCATTCAGTCCTTTCAGCGATCTTATGAGAGAGGCACTATTAGCCCCATTTTACAGATAAGAAAACCAAGACTGAGGGTGGTTAATAATGGGTTTGAGTTGACACAGCTGACAAATAGTAGCTGGGTTCCAGAGTATGCTCAGTTTGTTTTTGTGAAAATAAGGTATTATGGGACTTCCCTGGTGTTCCAGTGGTTAATACTCTACCTTCTAGTGCAGGGAGAGTGGGTTCGATCCCTGGTCGGGGAGCTAAGATCCCACATGCTTCGTGGCCAAAAATCAAAACATAAAACAGAAGCAATATTGTAACAAATTCAATGAAGACTTTAAAAATGGTCCACATCAAAAAAAATCTTAAAGAAAAAAACAACAACCAAAAACTAGGTATTAGTTTTCTATTGCTGCCGCAACAAATGACACCATACATTGATCATCTTACGGTTGAAGTCCGTAAGAAGTCCGACATGGGTCTCATTGGGCTAAAATGAAGGCTGTGGGCAGGGCTATGTTCCTACCAGACGTTCTGCAGGAGAATCCATTTCCTTGCCTTTTCCTGCTCCTAGAGGCTCTTGCTTTCCTTGACTTGTGGCTCCCTTCCTCCATCTTCAAAACCAGGGATAGTGGGTCACATCTTTCTCAGGTCACATCCTTCCCACCTCACATCTCTCTGACCCACTCTTCTGCTTCCTTCTTCCTCTCTTATGGGCCCATGTGATTAAATTGATTCCCACCTGGATAATCCAAGATCCTTTCCCCATCTCAAAGTCCTTAACCTTAATTTCATGTGCAATGTCTCCTTTGCCATGTAAAGCAGCATATTCACAGACTCTGGGTATTAGGACATGGATATCTTTCAGGGACCATTATTCTGCTTATCACACTCTGCACTACCTATCTTCTTGACTTAAGTTATTTTTAGGAGCCAGTGTATAAAAATTTGACTTTCTTGAAATTATGTATGAAGTCTTTGCAGTTTTAGTTTTTAGGACTATATTAATCCGGGTCACATTATTAAAGGGGATTGTATAAATGAGGAAGATGTAAATTATCTAGAGAACTGCATAAACTGTTACTAAGAAAATATAAAAGTGTGGGGTTGAAGAAATATACTATAACAAAGGACAGAAATTTTGTCTTATTCTTAATAATGAACAGTAAGTCCCGGGAGTCTATTTGTGAAGTGCTCTGCAAGTCAGCCTAGAAAGTAATAGTCATTTTCAGCAGGGAATTTAACATAGGCTCTTAAAGCTCCTCTCTCATCTTGTGAAATAGTAGGATTGAGGGTGTAATCCATTAGAACTGACATTTTTATAGAGGAAGTTGCAACAGGGAATCCCTGGGTAGAATAGATCTCCCATCGGGGTGCCATAAATTAGAGTTAGAGGTGATTCCTGAAAACTTTCAGATTATTATTAATTAAATGAGAACTTTCATGGCTTGTGAATGAGTCGTTTTTCAGATGTCTTATTTAGAGGTAGAGTTGTGAGTGACTTTTCTATGAGAGGTATTCTTTTCTTTAAATTAATTTTATTTTTTATTTTATTTTTGGCTGCGTTGGGTCTTGAATGCTGCGTGTGGGCTTTCTCTAGTTGCAGCGAGCACGGGCTACTCTTCGTTGCGGTGCGTGGGCTTCTCATTGCGGTGGCTTCTCTTGTTGCGGAGCACGGGCTCTAGGCGTGCGGGCTTCAGTAGTTGTGGCACGCGGGCTTCAGTAGTTGTGCCTCGTGGGCCCTAGAGCGCAGGCTCAGTAGTTGTGGCACATGGGCTTAGTTGCTCTGCAGCATGTGGGATCTTCCCGGACCAGAGCTCGAACCCATGTCCCCTGCATTGGCAGGCGGATTCTTAACCGCTGGGCCACCAGGGAAGTCCCTGAGAGGTGATCTTATCATAGTTTACATGTTATAGTTTGCAAGATACGTTACATCATTCAACTGATGCAGCAGTCCTACAAGGTAGTTGGGGCGGGTACTGTTGTCATTATTAGTGACAACACTGATATTGTCACTGTTAAGATTATTATATTTATATGACATATTTAAGTGTATTATCAGGTGTTTAAGTTATCCTAAAAGTATGGAATTATATATGTCTATGCATCATCTAATTAAAAAATAAAACATTTACTTACAAAATGCAAAATCAAGGCACAGATTGGCAGAAGCAAGCAACGCATTAAGAGGAAAATGATTAGCATCCACTTAATTTTCTTACCTAATAATGAAAAAAAGCAATGGCATAATAAAGAACTGGGCAAATAATGTGCAATTCACAGAAGAGTCTATATACATGGAAAGATTGGCATTTATCTGACAGACGTTAAGTATTCAGAATATATAAAGAATCCCTATAAATCAATGAAGCAAGCAAGTAGAAAAATAGGCAAAAATATGAACAGGCAGTTTGCATAAGAGGACACCTATGCTAGTAAATATATGAAAAACTGCTTATATTCCAGTTAATCAAGGCTTATTTTTAAAACTCTTTTTACAAATGTGGAAACTGAATCCAGGGAGGTTGAGTGATTGGTCCAGGTTCAACCAAGATGGTAATTGTTGGAGGCTGGCCTCATGCTGTCCTCACTCTGAATATGTAAAAGATGTATTTTGCAAGCCTTTTTTTCTATTATTCTCATCAGTCACAGTATTTTGTAATATACAGGTAACTAAAGTCTAATTTAGAAACAGTAATTCAACTATAACTTAGGTAGAAGGATGGGCGAAGTGTGGAGAAAAGCCAATAATTATAGTAAAATGTTGGTTTAAGCTTTTGGATTCCCATTATGTCTTTTTATTTGGCAAATTGCCTTTGGAACGTTTTGACTGAGCAATTACTCCCAAGATACACAGGCATTTCATTGTGGCTTCTTTATTCATTTTATTCACACTCCTGCTGGGATTGCTGTGAATATAACTATAATGAAATTGGACTTCCTACTCCCTTCCTTTTTGGAACCAGCATAGGTTAAGCAATAAAACTTAAAGAGATCACAAATGAGATGATTTTTTTTTTATTTTGCTGCTGTTTTCTTGATGTGTGTTTTATTTCATCAAACCTTGTTCTGAGACTTGATATTTATCTTAAGAATTTTGGGTCTGATGTTTTAAAAATTCTCTTTACATGCGTTGGGAGCTATGAATCCTAACATAAAAGGAGATGAAGTTTCTCTTTTTGGAACTCAAATGTCTAGAATAGTGAAGATCTGATTCTCCAGAATCTTGACACCTTTTGAGTTACTTCTGTCCTCAGGACAGGACCTCCCTTGGTATTTTTTTTCTTTAATTAATTAATTTATTTATTTTTGGCTGCATTGGGTCTTTGTTACTGTGTGTGGGCTTTCTCTAGTTGCGGTGAGCGGGGGCTACTCTTTGTTGTGGTGCGCGGGCTTCTCACTGCAGTGGCTTCTCGTTGTGGAGCATGGGCTCTAGGCATGCGGGCTTCAGTAGTTGTGGCAGGCGGGCTCAGTAGTTATGGCTCATGGGCTCTAGAGCTCAGGCTCAGTAGATGTGGCGTATGGGCTTAGTTGCTCCGCGGCATGTGGGATCTTCCTGGACCAGGGCTCAAACCCATGTCCCCTGCATTGGCAGGCAGATTCTTAACCACTGCACCACCAGGGAAGTCCCCTCTCTTACTATTTTAAATCAACTGTTTCTGAAGTATCCTTGCATTTGCTCTTATTAAATATCTTTGACTTCTATGATTGGTCAAAAGTAGAGTTGAGGAATATATACAAGGGAGACAAAATAGAACTAATAGTTCATATGTTTCTAAATGTAAAAATGAAGCCAGACCAGAGTTTATTTTAAGAAAAATATTAATTTTTAATGTATAAAAATGTATTTAAAAAATAAAAAAAATAATATAGTTTATAAATATGAATAAATACTGTATAACATATACACATATATAAATATATAGACCCAGAATTGCCAAAGTAAATCTGAGGAAAAAGAACAAAGCAGGAGGCGTAACCCTCCCAGACTTCAGACAATACTACAAAGCTACAGTAATCAAAACAGTGTGGTATTGGGGCAAAACAGACATATGGATCAATATATAGAAACAATATATATAGTCTGCATTTACACATGTACAGCCTATATACACATATACATACATATACACAGTAAAAGTATGAAAACAAACAGGAAAAAGATACAGAATATAAATACAGGTATACCTCAGAGGTAGTGTGGGTTTGGTTCCAGACCACCACAATGAAGTGAGTCACAGGAAGTTTTTGGTTCCCCTGTGCATGTAAAAGTTATGTTTACACTATGCTGTAGTCTATTAAGTATGCAATAGCACTATTTTTTAGCACTATGTCTAAAAAAACAATGTATATACATAGCTTAATTTAAAAACATTTTATTGCTAAAAGACGCTAACCATCATCTTAGCCTTCAGTGAGTTGTAATCTTTTTACTGAAGTAAAAAGGTGGAGGGTCTTGCCTTGGAGTTGATGACTGCTGACTGATCATCAGGTGGTAGTTGCTGAAGGCTGGGAAGGCTGTGACAATTTCTTAAAATAAGACAGCAATGAAGTTTACCCTATTGACTGACTCTTCCTTTCACTTGAACACTTAGAGGCCATTGTAGGGTTATTAATTGGCCTAATTTCAGTATTGTTGTGTCCCTGGATATAGGGAGGCCTGAGGAGAGGGGAACAGCCAGTCAGTGGAGCAGTCAGAACACACACAATATTTATCCATTAAGTTTTCCATCTTACTTGGCTGTGGTTTGTGGCATTCCAAAACAGTTACAGTAGTTACATCAGAGATCACTGATCACCATAACAAATATAATAATAATAATGAAAAAGTTTAGACAAATCGTGAGAATTACCAAAATGTGACAGAGTGAGCAAATGCTGTTGGAAAAATGATGCTGATAGACTTGCTTGACTCAAGCTTGCTGCAAACCTTCAATTTGTAAAAAATGCAATATCTGCAAAGCACAATAAAATGAAGCACAATAAAACAAGGTGTGCCTGTATTCTGTATTTATTAAAATATTTATAATCAATATGTATTATAAAATATGAATATTACATTATTCATGCATCAGAGATCAATATAACCATCACCTATGTACTTCCCACTAGATTAATAAATCTTACTATTTTTCTATATTTGCTCCAGATTCTTTTTTAAAAAAATAAAACATTACACGTGTAATTGAAGCTCCCATGAATTCATGATTTCTTTCCCAATTCTTTCCTCTCCCTTCTACCCCAGAGGTTAGCTGCTATTTTGAAATTGTTCTGTATCTTTTTCCTGTATGTTTTCATACTTTTACTATGTGTATGTATGTATATGTGTACATATTTTGGGCATTTGTCAAATAGAAACAATGCATGTAGTTTATATATATTTATATTTATATGTAAATTTTATGTTTACACATCCAAACTGTATTGTCCTTTGAATATTTTAAGGCTTAAGTAAATTAATTTACTTATATAATTGCTTAATTAACTTATAATTATATAATACAATATGTATTATTCTACTACTGGAGTGTTTCATTCAACATTGTATTTTTGGATTTTCTCATGTGCTATAACTTTAGTTTATTAATTTTACTACTGTCATAGTATTTTATTATATAACTAGATCATACTTTATTCATTCTGTTATAGATAGACAAGGTATAAGTTGTTTCTTGTTTTTCATTATTGGGAACCTTACAGCAATGAAGATTCTTGTATATATTTCTCTAGGACAGTTTCCCAACCCCTGGAATGGTTTAGTATATCTAAGATAAACATTTCAGCCTTTGGAATAGCCAGTTGGGGCAGTCAGAATCTCTCGGCAAGTCCTTTCTAGCCACATGCAGCCACCTTCATATACCCTAGCTGTGCTATAAAAGTACTATTATTTTCTGTATGTGCCATGATGCCCAGGAGGTAGGGAAGCCTTGCTCTTAGGGTGCATGTGTGTGTATGGATAGGAATGTTGTGCCTTTTAAAGTTTACTTGCAATTGATTTTTAAAGTAGTTATACCAACGTAGAATTCTCCAAGCAGTGCATGTTTCTCTACCTCTCACTGTTAAATTGGCTTTGTTTGACTTTAATTTTTACAAATTGATTTCTATAAATGTGACAGGTTTTTTTTTTTTTTAACATCTTTATCGGAGTATAATTGCTTTACAATGGTGTGTTAATTTCTGCTTTATAACAAAGTGAATCAGTTATACTATACATATGTTCCCATATCTCTTCCCTCTTGCGTCTCCCTCCCTCCCACCCTCCCTATCCTTCCCCTCTAGGTGGTCACAAACCACCGAGCTGATCTCCCTGTGCTATGAGGCTGCTTCCCACTAGCTATCTGTTTTACGTTTGGTAGTGTATATATGTCCATGGCCCTCACTCACTTTGTCACAGCTTACCCTTCCCCCTCCCTGTATCCTCAAGTCCATTCTCTAGTAGGTCTGTGTCTTTATTCCTGTCTTACCCCTAGGTCCTTCATGACATTTTTTTTTCTTAGATTCCATATATATGTGTTAGCATACAGTATTTGTCTTTCTCTTTCTGACTTACTTCACTCTGTATGACAGACTCTAGGTCCATACACCTCATTACAAATAGCTCAGTTTCGTTTCTTTTTATGGCTAAGTAATATTCCATTGTATATATGTGCCACATCTTCTTTATCCATTCATCCGATGATGGACACTTAGGTTGTTTCCATCTCCTGGCTATTGTAAATAGAGCTGCAATGAACATTTTGGTACATGACTCCTTTTGAATTATGGTTTTCACAGGGTATATGCCCAGTAGTGGGATTGCTGGGTCATATGGTAGTTCTATTTGTAGTTTTTTAAGGAACCTCCATACTGTTCTTCATAGTGGCTGTACTAATTCACATTTCCACCAGCAGTGCAAGAGTGTTCCCTTTCTCCACAAGCTCTCCAGCATTTATTGTTTCTAGATTTTTTGATGATGGCCATTCTGACTGATGTGAGATGATATGTCATTGTCATTTTGATGTGCATTTCTCTAATGATTAATGATGTTGAGCATTCTTTCATGTATTTGTTGTCAGTCTGTATATCTTCTTTGGAGAAATGTCTGTTTAGGTCTTCTCATTTTTGGATTCGCTAGTTTGTTTTTTTGTTATTGAGTTGCATGAGCTTCTTGTAAGTTTTGGAGATTAATCCTTTGTCAGTTGCTTCATTGGCAAATATTTTCTCCCATTCTGAGGGTTGTCTTTTGGTGTTGTTTATGGTTTCCTTTGCTGTGCAAAAGCTTTTAAGGTTCATTAGGTCGCATTTGTTTATTTTTGTTTTTATTTCCATTTCTCTAGCAGGTGGGTCAAAAAGGATCTTGCTGTGATTTATGTCATAGAGTGTCCTGCCTATATTTTCCTCTAAGAGTTTGATAGTTTCTGGCCTTACATTTAGGTCTTTAATCCATTTTGAGCTTATTTTTGTGTATGGTGTTAGGGACTGATCTAATCTCATACTTTTACATGTACCTGTCCACTTTTCCCAGCACCACTTACTGAAGAGGCTGTCCTTTCTCCACTGTACATTCCTGCCTCCTTTATCAAAGATAAGGTGACCATATGTGCATGGGTTTATCTCTGGGCTTTCTATCCTGTTCCATTGATCTATATTTCTGTTTTGGGGCCAGTACCATACTGTCTTGATTACTGTAGCTTTGTAGTGTAGTCTGAAGTCAGGGAGCCTGATTCCTCCAGCTCCGTTTTTCGTTCTCAAGATTGCATTGGCTATTCGGGGTCTTTTGTGTTTCCATACAAATTGTGAAATTTTTTGTTGTAGTTCTGTGAAAAATGCCAGTGGTAGTTTGATAGGGATTGCATTGAATCTGTAGATTGCTTTGGGTAGTAGAGTCATTTTCTCAATGTTGATTCTTCCAATCCAAGAACATTGTATATCTCTCCATCTATTTGTATCATCTTTAATTTCTTTCATCAGTGTCTTATAATTTTCTGCATACAGGTCTTTTGTCTCCTTAGGTAGGTTTATTCCTAGATATTTTATTCTTTTTGTTGCAATGGTAAATGGGAGTGTTTTTTTGATTTCACTTTCAGAGTTTTGATCATTAGTGTATGGGAATGCCAGAGATTTCTGTGCATTAATTTTGTATCCTGCTACTTTACCAAATTCATTGATTAGCTCTAGAAGTTTTCTGGTAGCATCTTTAGGATTCTCTATGTATAGTATCATGTCATGCAAACAGTGACAGCTTTACTTCTTCTTTTCCGATTTGGATTCCTTTTATTTCCTTTTCTTCTCTGATTGCTGTGGCTAAAACTTCCAAAACTATGTTGAATAAGAGTGGTAGGAGTGGGCAACCTTGTCTTGTTCCTGATCTTAGTGAAAATGCTTTCAGTTTTTCACCAGTGAGGATGATGTTGGCTGTGGGTTTGTCATATATGGCCTTTATTATGTTGAGGAACGTTCCCTCTATGCCTACTTTCTGCAGGGTTTTTATCATAAATGGGTGTTGAATTTTTTCAAAAGCTTTCTCTGCATCTATTGAGATGATCATATAGTTTTTCTCCTTCAATTTGTTAATATGGTGTATCACGATTGATTTTCATATATTGAAGAATCCTTGCATTCCTGGTATAAACCCCACTTGATCATGGTGTATGATCCTTTTAATGTGCTGTTGGATTCTGTTTGCTAGTATTTTGTTGAGGATTTTTGCATCTATGTTCATCAGTGATATTGGCCTGTAGTTTGCTTTCTTTGTGACATCCTTGTCTGGTTCTGGTATCAGGGTGATGGTGGCCTCGCAGAATGGGTTTGGGAGTGTTCCTTCCTCTACTATGTTTTGGAAGAGTTTGAGAAGGATAGGTGATAGCTCTTCTCTAAATGTTTGATAGAATTCGCCTGTGAAGCCATCTGGTCCTGGGCTTTTGTTTGTTGGAAGATTTTTAATCACAGTTTCAATTTCAGTGCTTGTGATTGTTCTGTTCATATTTTCTATTTCTTCCTGATTCAGTCTCGGCAGGTTGTGCATTTCTAAGAATTTGTCCATTTCTTCCAGGTTGTCCATTTTATTGGCATAGAGTTGCTTGTAGTAATCTCTCATGATCTTTTGTATTTCTGCAGTGTCAGTTGTTGCTTCTCCTTTTTCATTTCTAATTCTGTTGATTTGAGTCTTCTCCCTTTTTTTCTTGATGAGTCTGGCTAATGGTTTATCACTTTTGTTTATCTTCTCAAAGAACCAGCTTTTAGTTTTATTGATATTTGCTATCGTTTCTTTCATTCCTTTTTCATTTATTTCTGATCTGATTTTTATGATTTCTTTCCTTCTGCTAACTTTGGGGTCTTTTTCTTCTTTCTTTAATTGCCTTAGGTGCAAGGTTAGTTTGTTTATTCGAGATGTTTCCTGTTTCTTAAGGTAGGATTGTATTGCTATAAACTTCCCTCTTAGAACTGCTTTTGCTGTATCCCACAGGTTTTGGCTCGTCGTGCCTCCATTGTCATTTGTTTCTAGGTATTTTTTGATTTCTTCAGTGATCACTTCATTATTTAGTGTATTGTTTAGCCTCCATGTGTTTGTATTTTTTACAGATCTTTTCCTGTAATTGATATCTAGTCTCATAGCATTGTGGTTGGAAAAGATACTTGATGCAATTTCAATTTTCTTAAATTTATCAAGGCTTGATTTGTGACTCAAGATATGATCTATCCTGGAGAATGTTCTATGAGCACTTGAGAAAAATGTGTATTCTGTTGTTTTTGGATGGAGTGTCCTATAAATATCAGTTAAGTCCATCTTGTTTAATGTATCATTTAAAGCTTGTGTTTCCTTATTTATTTTCATTTTGGATGATCTGTCCATTGGTGAAAGTGGGGTGTTAAAGTCCCCTACTATGTATTTGTTACTGTTGATTTCCCCTTTTATGGCTGTTAGTATTTGCCTTATGTATTGAGGTGCTCCTATGTTGGGTGCATAAATATTTTGCAGTTGTTATATCTTCTTCTTGGGTTGATGCCTTGATCATTATGTAGTGTCCTTCTTTGTTTCCTGTAGTAGTCTTTATTTTAAAGTCTATTTTGTCTGATTTGAGAATTGGTACTCCAGCTTTCTTTTGATTTCCATTTTCATGGAATATCTTTTTCCATCCCCTTACTTTCAGTCTGTATGTGTCTGTAGGTTTGAAGTGGATCGCTTGTAGACAGCATATATATGGACTTGTTTTTGTCTCCATTCAGCCAATCTGTTTCTTTTGGTGGGAGCATTTAGTCCATTTACATTTAAGGTAATTATCGATATGTATGTTCCTATTCCCATTTTCTTAATTGTTTTGGGTTCATTACTCTAGGTCTTTTCCTTCTCTTGTGTTTCTTGCCTAGAGAAGATCCTTTAGCATTTGTTGTAAAGCTGGTTTCGTGGTGCTGAACTCTCTCAGCTTTTGCTTGTCTATAAAGGTTTTAATTTCTCCTTCAAATCTGAATGAGATCCTTGCTGGGTAGAGTAATCTTGGTTGCAGGTTTTTCTCCTTCATCACTTTAAATATGTCCTGCCACTCCCTTCTGGCTTGCAGAGTTTCTGCTGAAGGATCAGCTGTTAACCTTATGGGGATTCCCTTGTGTGTTATTTGTTGTTTTTCCCTTGCTGCTTTTAATATGTTGTCTTTGAATTTAATTTTTGACAGTTTGATTAATATGTGTCTTGGCATATTTCTCCTTGGATTTATCCTGTATGGAACTCTCTGTGCTTCCTGGACTTGATTAACTATTTCCTTTCCCATATTAGGGAAGTTTTCAACTATAATCTCTTCAAATATTTTCTCACTCCGTTTCTTTTTTTCTTCTTCTTCTGGAACCTCTGTAATTTGAATGTTGGTGCATTTAATGTTGTCCCAGAGGTCTCTGAGACTGTCCTCAGTTCTTTTCATTCTTTTTTCTTTATTCTGCTCTGCAGTAGTTATTTCCTCTGTTTTATCTTCCAGGTCACTTATCCGTTCTTCTGCCTCAGTTATTCTGCTATTGATCCCATCTACAGTATTTTTAGTTTCATTTATTGTGGTGTTCATCGTTGCTTGTTTCATCTTTAGTTCTTCTAGGTCCTTGTTGAATGTTTCTTGCATTTTGTCTATTCTATTTCCACGATTTTGCATCATCTTTACTATCATTATTCTGAATTCTTTTTCAGGTAGACTGCCTATTTCCTCTTCATTTGTTAGGTCTGGTGGGTTTTTATCTTGCTCCTTCATCTGCTATGTGCTTTTCTGTCTTCTCATTTTGCTTATCTTACTGTGTATGGGATCTCCTTTTTGCCGGCTGCAGGTTCGTAGTTCCCGTTGTTTTTGATGTCTGCCCCCAGTGGCTAAGGTTGGTTCAGTGGGTTGTGTAGGCCTTCTGGTGGAGGGAACTAGTGCCTGTGTTCTGGTGGATGAGGCTGGATCTTGTCTTTCTGGTGGGCAGGTCCACGTCTGATGGTGTGTTTTGGGGTGTCTGTTGACTAATTATGATTTTAGGCAGCCTCTCTGCTAATGGGTGGGGTTGTGTTCCTTTCTTGCTAGTTGTTTGGTTTAGGGTGTCCAGCACTGTAGCTTGCTGATCCTTGAGTGAAGCTGGGTACTGGTGTTGAGATGGAGATCCTTGGGAGATTTTCACCGTTTGATATTATGTGGAGCTGGGAGGTCTCATGTGGAGCAGTGTCCTGAAGTTGTTTCTCCCACGTCAGAGGCACAGCACTGACTCCTGGCTGTAGCACCGAGAGCCTTTCATCCACATGGCTCAGAAGAAAAGGGAGAAAAAGTAGAAAGAAAGGAAGAAAGAAAGAAAGAGGATAAAATAATATAAAGTAAGATAAAATAAAGTTATTAAAATAAATAATTATTAAGAAAAATTTTTTTTTAAATTAAAAAAACAAATGAACGGATAGAACCCTAGGAGAAATGGTGAAAGCAGAGCTGTACAGGCAAAATCTCACACAGAAGCATGCACATACACACTCACAAAAAGAGGAAAAGGGGAAAAAATAATAAATCTTGCTCTCAAAGTCCACCTCCTCAATTTGAGGTGATTTGTTGTCTATTCATGTGTTCCACAGATGCAGAGTACATCAAGTTGATTGTGGAGCTTTAATCCGCTGCTTCTGAGTCTGCTGGGAGGGACTTCCCTTCTTCTTTGTTCTCACAGCTCCAGGGGCTCAGCTTTGGATTTGCCCCGCCTCTGCGTGTAGGTTGCAGGAGTGCGTCTGTTCTTCGCTCAGATAGGATGGGGTTAAAGGAGCTGCTGATTTGGGGACTCTGGTTCACTCAGGCCGGGGGGAGGGAGGGGTGGGGATGTGGGGCGATCCTGCGGTGCCAGAGGCTGGCGTGACGTTGCACCAGCCTGAGGCGCGCCGTGCGTTCTCCCGGGGAAGTTGTCCCTGGATGCCGGGACCCTGGCAGTGGCGGGCTGCACAGGCTCCCGGGAGGGGCGGTGTGGAGAGTGACCTGTGCTTGCACATTTTGGCTTCTTGGAGGTGGCAGCAGTAGCCTTTGCGTCTCATGCCCGTCTCTGGGGTTCGCGCTCATAGCCGTGGCTTGCGCCTGTCTCTGGAGCTCCTTTAAGCAGAGCTCTTAATCCCCTCTCCTCTCGTGCAGCAGGGAAGAAAAAGCCTCTTGCCTCTTCGGCAGGTCCAGAAATTTTCCCAGACTCCCTCCCGGCTATCCGTGGTGCAGCAACCCCTTCAAGCTGTGTTCACGCTGCCATTCCTCTCACTGCACTGAAGCCTGAGCCTCAGCTCCCAGCCCCGCCCGCCCCAGTGGGTGAGCAGACAAGCCTTTCGGGCTGGTGAGTGCCGGTTGGCACTGATCCTCTGTGCAGGAATCTCTCTGCTTTGACCTGTGCACCCCTCTTTTCTGTGCTCTCCTCCGCGGCCCTGAAGCTTTCCCCCTCTGCCACCCGCAGTCTCGGCCCGCAAAGGGGCTTCCTAGTTTGTGGAAACCTTTCCTCCTTCGCAGCTCCCTCCCACTGGTGGAGGTCCCGTCACTATTCTTTTGTCTCTGTTTATTCTTTTTTCTTTTGCCCTACCCAGGTACGTGGGGGAGTTTCTTGCCTTTTGGGAGGTCTGAGGTCTTCCGCCAGCCTTCAGTAGGTGTTCTGTAGGAGTTGTTCCACGTGTAGATGTATTTCTGGTGTATCTGTGGGGAGGAAGGTGATCTTCCCGTCTTACTCTTCTGCCATCTTCCCCCTCTCACTCCCTAGTCACCTCTTGATTGGATGAAGCTTATTACCTAAAAAATTCCTCAAGAAGTGGTCATGGGTGCAGAGTTCCTTTATTTGAAAACTTTTTTTTTCCTCCCCCTTTCGCTATAGCCTTGTTACTTAAAGGACAACTTGGGGATATGAATTCTTTGGTTTACACTTTCAATTATTGAATTGTTTTTTAAAAAATGCTATTTTATTGTTTTTTTTCCTTTGAGCGCTTTAGGAAAATTCTGATGCCTCATTTTTTTTTCCCCTGTAAGTTCCTTATTCTGTAGGCCTTAAGGATTTTTTAATCTTAGGAACTTAATAGTTTTAGTAGGATATGTCTTGGAGTTTTGATATTTTTTTTGCTATTATTATTTTTTGCTATTATTATTTGCTATTATTATTTTTTGCTATTATTAATATTTTTTTGATATTTATATTTACTTTTCCAAGATACCCAATGAACTATTGTTTCATTTTATACATTCCTTATTTTTCGTAAGTTTTCTTTGTTTACAATTTTAAGTGTTCTGTTGTTTGCTTTCCTTCTTTATCACTGTTATTTTTTCTTCACCTGTCTTCCATTTCTACTACCTTCTTCTTCATCTTTTCATTTCTTTTCTTTTTTTATCTCTGTTTTATCCTCTACTTTGGTTCCCTGCATTTCATCAGTATCCTTTATAAATTATTCATTTCAGTTTTTTCTGCCATAGGTATTTTGTATTTTTTCTTCATATCTGTGATAATTTTGTCTTTTTCTCCCATCTCTTTCCTGAGTTTGGTAAGTTTTCTTTTCACGGTTTGCTTTTGATTGTCCATGTCTGTCATAATTTTTGACTCAAGGTGGCTTTTCATATCCCCAAATTCTTGTTTGAGTATATTAATTCCACCTGGAGTGTCATCTTCTAGTTTTCTTGTCCTTCATGTTTGTTCTATTGGATGAAATTCTCCTCTGTTGATGTGTGTTGGGTTTTTTTTTTTTTTGGTAGTACTCTCATGAGAATGTGTTCATTGTTTTTTCTGTTTATTTTTATGATATTGGGGTGTTTTGTAGGATTCCTAGCTCATTGGCTCCCTCCTCTGTCATTATAGCAAATTCCAGATACTTTAGCTGACTTTGTTTTGGCAGAGGGGAAAGCTTGTTTGTTCTCTGAATTTTGACTCTCCTGTCTCTCTTTTTGCTTCTTTCTCCCTTCATCATCCAATAGCCAAAGGGCATTTATCTCTTTCTTTCTGTCTTATTTCTCTCTCAGGGGCTGTGTATTTTCAAACACTGCTCTTTCAAATTGTGTCTGCTTTTAAGTCCCTATAGTCCATGCTGTGATCTGCTTGGGTACTTTTTTAGTATTTTGAAACTTAGGGTGGAATTTGTCTTTCTAAAACTTTGGTGGTTTTAGATCAATCTTAGGCTCATCACTAACTCCCTTTTAATTAATCTCTTCGTCATAGTTTTTCATAGTCTACCTTTGCTTATAACAAAGCCTTGTAGCAAAGCAGAGGTGGGGCAGGAGCATGAGATATTACTTCCTGGGATTAGGTGGGTTCTTTTTTCTTATTTTTATTTACAGTTATTTTGAATTTGGGGCAATTTCTGTCTTTAGGTTATCATGAAGGCATAGTTTTTATGAGTTTTGTTTATTCTTCTTGTTGTTCTATGTTGGTTTTGGAGGAAATGTTGAGAAATGGGGACCTAAGCCACCACCCTTGTCTTCAGCAACCCTGGAGTTCCTAAAGCTAGAATTTTTAAAAATACATTTTTTTACTTTTGGGAATTTCTCTTGATGTCATATTATCTCATTAATAGGCACAATTCTATTGATAATGTTATCTACACTTTACAGATGAAGAAATTGAGGTCCAGCAAGATTTAATAACTTGAGAGACATCACACAACTAGAAAGTGGTAGACATGATAATTAAATCTAAAGTGATGCCAAGTTCTTGTTCTTTCTACATACTATCTCCCTGGGCAGTTGAACTTACAAACTCATACATTAACTACCACAGTCTAATACATTTTAGGGAATATTAATATAAACTGTCAATTTATTCATCTGTTCCTTGTCTGTTATCCTGTGTCCCTGTTATATTTCTAGTAGCCTCTTCTCCATTGATTGCTACTCCTTGACCTACAAAGGTGCATCCTCCTTGCTCTAGGTGATACAATGCACATTAAGTACTGTCCCAAGGAAAATTGATTCAATAGATGTTAGTTTTGTTTGTTTTTATCCTAATAGAGTATTCCACTCTACATTCTCCCCAATCAAACATGCCGTCATTTCCCCCTTAGCCCGGTTTCACTATGGAAGGATCAGTGTACATTCATTGTGTTTTCAAAACTCACTGCAGTGTGAGGTTCCGTCCCGCTGAACTGAAACTATCCCTGTGCCGAGGCTGTAAAGTCTCCTAGCTCAGTGTAAATGATCGCCCCACGTAGCAGCTGGCAACAGCTTTTGGGAATCTCCTTTCAGGAGTGGGGTGTAATTTAATCTGCACCTTAGGGGTGCTTAGTTGACATTTGAAGTACCTTAATCAGGAATGCATACTCTAGGGGTAGTTAGTTAACATTTGAAAGCCCCTAATCAAGATTCTATACTCCAGAGGCAACCAGTGCATCCAATACTGCTCTCTCAGTCTGCACCAGTGGGTGTGTTAATTAGAATAAAAGATGTTAGAGGTAATTTTTCATTGGTGAACTGAATGGTATTTAAGATAGGTAGTTGACCAAGTCCCTCCACTGGGATGTAAATGGAGGATAAGGATTTGATGAGGCCAGTAGCCTACCACGGCAGGTCTAGAGCTTGTTTGGCCCTGTGCTTGCAGCCGTTGGTGGAGGATTTTGTCAGCTCGCCTGGCCAGTGGAGCATGTTAAGTCTCTATAACCCTACGTGGGCCAAATCCTGGTTGACTGCCTGCTTCTCCACCCAGAGCTCATTGCACACACACTCTGGCTCGACTTGTTTGCATTTCTTGTCCACAGACATGTTATTCTCAATTTTGAGCCCACTATTTCTTTTTAATTTCTTAATTTATATTTTGTGTATAATTGTGTTTAGAGCAGATTGGATATCTCAAGTATGAATTTATAGTGCCATTTTGATCAGAAGCATAAGAATTATTTTTAAGTGGTAACTTTCTTATTTTCTACTTGAGAATACTGACAGTGTTCTGAGGCCAGGCTCCCATCTTTGGGGGCAGCATTGTGAATGTGTAATTCTCTGGATATTTTGTGGTCTAATTGAGCTTGGTAATTTTTTGAAGGTTCTTTCTTACATTGAATTCTGTTCAATAGTGGCACATAGTTCTCCTCTTAAATAGGGGTAATGTTTTTGAACACAACATGTAAATTAAGTTCTATAGATTGAAATCATTTATATGAACTTTACATAATTTATGTCCTGTGCATAGTGTAAGGAGTGACGTCTATAGGAGTTTATAGTAAACAGTACTATTATCTCTTGTACTTTAATTGACATGTATAAATATAAATGATAAATGAAATAAAACAGCATATTTAATAAAACTTTAAGTGTATTACCAGGGCCCGTATCTTCTGCAGTTGGATGAAATATGTGTATAGGCATGGCATGGGTTACTGATCTTCTTACCAAACATACTGAGAAAAGAAAGCAGCCAGGGACTAGTCTAGATTGCTTTCCATATTCACTGGGAAACAAAAAAGTAGTTTTCTTTCATAAGATACTTAGCTGCATAAATGGATTATTCACCTTGCTTATCTGTTATTAAATGGGCTTTTATAATATTGGTATACATAATTAACTATAAGCCTTGGAACTAGAGATATCCAGAGTTAAACCCTAGTTAATGGAAACAGGGAATTACAGAGTTTGGAAAGACCTTAGATAGCATCTACTTAATCCTTGCATGACTACCAAAGTGTCGTAGTTAAACCCTCCTTCCATGATACCACATGGACATGATTTATATCCACTTAGGCATATATGTCTGTACAGATATATACTGATCTGTCTGCCTTATCTGTCTGATATGTCTGTTTATCTGTCTAGGACTATGTGTGTGTGTATAAAAGAAACAATTGGGACCAATAGCATTTTAGTAGAAATAATTGGTTAAAGAACATCAGAGTCGTAACAGTGCTAAATGTTTACATTTAGCACTGTCCTGTCAGTGAAAATCTTCAAAACCAAGTTGAAGAAATTGTCACTTGATAAGGTCCTCAGCAACAATAAAAAAGAGAATTGGGAGGGACTTCCCTGGTTGCGCAGTGGTTAAGAATCTGCCTGCCAATGCAGGGGACACAGGTTAGAGCCCTGGTCTGAGAAGATCCTACATGCCATAGAGCAACTAAGCCCGTGTGCCACAACTAGTGAGCCTGCGCTCTAAAGCCTGCGTGCCACAGCTACTGAAGCCTGCGCGCCTAGAGCCTGTGCTCCGCAACAAGAGAAGCCACCACAATGGGAAGACCATGCACTGCAGTGAAGAGTAGTCCCCGCTCGCTGCAACTAGAGAAAGCCTGGGCACAGCAAAGAAAACCCAACGCAGCAAAAATAAATAAACTTATTTAAAAAAATAAGAGAATTGGGAAAGGAAGTAAAGTATTTATAATTTTAAAGTGTTCTAAAACCAACACGTTGAGTACATAGTATAACGATAGAGATACATACAAGAGAATGATTTAGGGTTTATTAGTTTGGAAATATGTATATTTTGTGCTAATGGTCGTGTGAGGCCTTACTGAATTTCAGCTAAATTATTTTTATACAAGGTTTTTTCCTTAAAGCACCAATAATTCTATCTGACCTCACAGGCTTTTTGTGGTTATCAGACTAGTCTTCATAGTTGATTATATTCTACTTTTTTGCGGTACACGGGCCTTTCACTGTTGTGGCCCTCCCGTTGCGGAGCACAGGCTCCGGACGCGCAGGCTCAGTGGCCATGGCTCACGGGCCCAGCCGCTCCGTGGCATGTGGGATCTTCCTGGACCAGGGCACGAACCCGTGTCCCCTGCATCAGCAGGCGGACTCTCAACCACTGTGCCACCAGGGAAGCCCTCTTTTTTTTTTTTTAAACATCTTTATTGGAGCATAATTGCTTTACAGTGTTGTGTTAGTTTCTGCTGTATAACAGTGAATCACCTATACATATACATATATCCCAATATCCCCTCCCTCTTGGGTCTCCCTCCCACCCTCCCTATCCCACCCCTCTAGGTGGTGGTAGAGCACCGAGCTGATCGCCCTGTGCTATGTGGCTGCTTTCCACTAGCTATTGCTTTTACATTTGGTAGTGTATATATGTCAGTGCCACTCTCTCAGGTCGTCCCAGCTTACCTCTCCCCTTCCCCATGTCCTCAAGTCCATTCTCTACATCTGTGTCTTTATTCCTTTCCTGCCCCTAGGTTCTTCAGAAGCATTTTTTTTTTTTTTTTAAGATTCCATGTATGTGTTAGCATACGGTATTTGTTTCTCCCTTTTTAACTTACTTCACTTTGTATGACAGACTCTAGGGCCATCCACCTCACTACAAATAACTCAATTTCATTTCTTTTTATGGCTGAGTTCCATTGTATATATGTGGCACATCTTCCTTATCCATTCATTTGTTGATGGACACTTAGGTTGCCTCCATGTCCTGGCTATTGTAAATAGTGCTGCAGTGAACATTGTGGTACATGACACTTTTTGAATTATGGTTTTCTCAGGGTATATGCCCAGTAGTAGGATTGCTGGGTCGTATGGTAGTTCTATTTTTAGTTTTTAAGGAACCTCCATACTGTTCTCCATAGTGGCTGTATCAATTTTTATTCCCACCCACATTGTATGAGGGTTCCCTTTTCTCCACACCCTCTCCAGCATTTATAGTTTGTAGATTTTTTGATGATGGCCATTCAGTCTGGTGTGAGGTGATACCTCACTGTAGTTTTGATTTGCGTTTCTCCAGGGATTAGTGATGTTGAGCATCCTTTTGTGTGTGTTGGTAATCTGTATATCTTCTTTGGAGAAATGTTTGTTTAGGTCTTCTGCCCATTTTTGGATTGGGTTCTTTGTTTTTTTTGATATTGAGCTGCATGAGCTGCTTATAAATTTTGGAGATTAATCCTTTGTCAGTTGCTTCATTTGCAGATATTTTGTCCCATTCTGAGGGTTGTCTTTTCATCTTGTTTATAGTTTCATTTGCTGTGCAGAAGCTTTTAAGTTTCATTAGGTGCCATTTGTTTATTTTTGTTTTTATTTCCATTTCTCTAGGAGGTGGGTCAAAAAGGATCTTGCATTGATTTATGTCATAGAGTGTTCTGCCTATATTTTCCTCTAAGAGTTTGATAGTTTCTGGCCTTACATTTAGGTCTTTAATCCATTTTGAGTTTTTGTATGTGGTGTTAGGTAGTGTTCTAATTTCATTCTTTTACATGTAGCTGTCCAGTTTTCCCAGCAGCACTTATTAAAGGGGCTGTCTTTTCTCCATTGTATATTCTTTCCTCCTTTATCAAAGATAAGGTGACCATATGTGCGTGTGTTTATCTCTGGGTTTTCTATCCTGTTCTATTGATGTGTATTTCTTTTTTTTGTGCCAGTACCCCACTGTCTTGATTACTGTAGCTTTGTAGTATAGTCTGAAGTCAGGGAGCCTCATTTCTTCAGGTCCGTTTTTCTTCCTCAAGATTTCTTTAGCTATTTGGTGTCTTTTGTGTTGCCATACAAATTGTGCAATTTTCTGTTCTAGTTTTGTGAAAAATGCCATTGATAGTTTGATAGGGATAGCATTGAATCTGTAGATTGCTTTGGGTAGTATAGTCTTTTTCATAATGTTGATTCTTCCAATCCAGGAACATGGTATGTCTCTCTTTCTGTTTGTATCATCTTTAATTTCTTTCATCAGCATCTTGTAGTTTTCTGCATACAGGTCTGTTGTCTCCTTAGGTAGGTTTAGTCCTAGATATTTTATTCTTTTTGTTGCAGTGGTAAATGGGCGTTTTCTCTAATTTCTCTTTCAGATTTTTCATCATTAGTGTATAGGAATGCAAGAGATTTCTGTGCATTAATTTTGTATCCTGCTATTTTACCACATCCATTGATTAGCTCTAGTAGTTTTCTGGTGGTATCTTTAGGATTCTCTATGTATAGTATTATGTCATCTGTAAGCAGTGACAGTTTTACTTTTCTGATTTTGATTCCTTTTCTTTTTCTTCTCTGATTGCTGTGGCTAAAAGTTCCAAAACTATGTTGAATAACAGTGTTGAGAGTGGGCAACCTTGTCTTGTTCCTGATCTTAGTGGAAATGGTTTCAGTTTTTCACCATTGAAAACGATGTTGGCTGTGGGTTTGTCATATATGGCCTTTATTATGTTGAGGTAAGTTCTCTTCATGCCTGCTTCTGGAGGGTTTTTATCATAAATGGGTGTTGAATTTTGTCGAAAGTTTTTTCTGCATCTTTTGAGATTATCATATGGTTTTTATCCTTCAGTTTGTTAATATTTTGTGTCACGTTAATTGATTTTCATATATTGAAGAATCCTTGCATTCCTGGGATAAACACCACTTTATTATGGTGTATGATCCTTTTAATCTGCTCTTGGATTCTGTTTGCTAGTGTTTTGTGGAGAATTTTTGCATCTATGTTCATCAGTGATATGGGCCTGTAGTTTTCTTTCTTTGTGATATCTTCATCTGTTTTTGGTATCAGGGTGATGGTGGCCTCGTAGAATGAGTTTGGGAGTGTTCCTCCCTCTGCTATGTTTTGGAAGAGTTTGAGAAGGATAGGTGTTAGCTCTTCTCTTAATGTTTGATAGAATTTGCCTGTGAAGCCATGTGGTACTGGGCTTTTGTTTGTTGGGAGATGTTTAATCACAGTTTCAATTTCAGTGCTTGTGACTTGTCTGTTTATATTTTCTAATTCTTCCTGGCTCAGTCTCAGAAGGTTGTGCTTTTCTAAGAATTTGTCCATTTCTTCCAGGTTGTCCATTTTACTGGCATAAATTTGCTTGCAGTAATCTCTCATGATCCTTTGTATTTCTGCAGTGTCAGTTGTTACTTCTCCTTTTTTATTTCAAATTCTGTTGATTTCAGTCTTCGCCCTTATTTTCTTGATGAGTCTGGCTAGTGGTTTATCAATTTTGTTTATCTTCTTAAAGAACCCAGATTTCAGTTTTACTGATCTTTGCTGTCATTTCCTTCATTTCTTTTTCATTTATTTCTGATCTGATCTTTATGATTTTTTTTCCTTCTGCTAAGTTTGGGTTTCTTTTGTTCTTCTTTCTCTGATTGCTTTAGGTGTAAAGTTATGTTGTTTATTTGAGGTGTTTCTTGTTTCTTGAGGTAGAACTGTATTGCTGTAAACTTCCCTCTTAGCACTCCTTTGCTGCATCCCATAGGTAATTGGGTCATCATGTTTTCATTGTCATTTGTTTCTAGTTATTTTTGATTTCCTCTTTGATTTCTTCAGTGATCTCTTGGTTATTTAGCAGTGTATTGCTTATCATCCATGTGTTTGTATTTTTTACAGTCTTTTTTTGAATTGAAAGAATTTATGTCTATTTTGCAATGAACAAAACTAGGTATTATACATACTTGAATAGACAGAAAAATATGACTTTCACAATATAAATAAATGCAGTGTTCCAGTAGGAAGTAAATACAATTCAGTATAATTGCACTGTTTTAGAAATCAATCATAAGGAATAAACAGAAATGCAGACAAATATGTGTATAAAGTAATGTTTGCTCTAACAAATATTAAACTAAATGTTCAACAATGAGGAAATTGTTAAATATACTATGAGATACTATGCAGATCTTTAAGGTTACATTTGTTTTTTATCACATTTTGAAAAAATTCAAACAGAAAGTCACAAAAATTATAATCATCCTCATCAGTTCCCTCAGTCCCATGTAATTAATCTTTTTTTATCTTGATCTTTTGTTAGCACTTTTATGAATTCATCAGTTTTCCATTAGAGTTCTGAAAATGCTTATTCATTCAGTTCAGCCGTATAGTCAGTTATCAGAAACCTGTATTTGTCAGTCTTTTCCATGAACTCCTTGAAGATGAAACGCTTTTATAGGAACATTTTTGCATAAGCATCAGAGTACACCCAGGACTGTCTGTAAATGACAAAAGACTTAAAAATGCCCACGGTTAAAGATTTGATGAAAGTCCATAATAATGCAATTGACAAGGAAATTTAGTTATTTCTGAGATACACATTTAAAAGTAATAACTAGAATTATGACATATAACATTATACCAGAACATATAAGATTTTTAGGAATTTCATGTAATGTCTGAAACATTTATATTAACATATTTCCATACAAATAACTCAAAGAAATTTAGTATTAGTTGTTTTTTAATTTTTACATTTTATTTTATTTATTTTCTTATACAGCATGTTCTTATTAGTCATCAGTTTTATGTACACACATCAGTGTGTACACGTCAATCCCAGTCGCCCAATTCAGCACACCACCATCCCCACCCCCCCGTGGCTTTCCCTCCTCGGTGTCCATACATTTGTTCTCTACATCTGTGTCTCAACTTCTGCCCTGCAAACCAGTTCATCTGTACCATTTTTCTATGTTCCACATACATGCGTTAATATACGATATTTGTTTTTTCTCTTTCTGACTTACTTCACTCTGTATGACAGTCTCTAGATCCATCCACGTCTCAACAAATGACTCAATTTCATTCCTTTTTATGGCTGAGTAATATTCCATTGTATATATGTACCACAACTTCTTTATCCATTTGTCTGTCGATGGGCATTTAGGTTGCTTCCATGACCTGGCTGTTGTAAATAGTGCTGCAAAGAACATTGGGGTGCATGTGTCTTTTGAGTTATGGTTTTCTCTAGGTATATGCCCAGTAGTGGGATTGCTGGATCATATGGTAATTATGTTTTTATTTTTTTAAGGAACCTCCATGCTGTTCTCCAGAGTGGCTGTATCAATTTACATGCCCACCAACAGTGCAAGAGGGTTCCCTTTTCTCCACACCCTCTCCAGCATTTGTTGTTTGTAGATTTTCTGATGATGCCCATTCTAACTGGTGTGAGGTGGTCCTGTAATTGATATGTAGTCTCATAGTGTTGTGGTCGGAAAAGATAGTTGATACGATTTCAATTTTCTTAAATTTACCAAGGCTTGATTTGTGACCCAAGATATGATCTATCCTGGAGAATGTTCCATGAGTACTAAAGAAGAAAGTGTGTTCTGTTGTTTTTGGATGGAATGTCTTATAAATATCAATTAAGTCCATCTTGTTTAATGTGTCATTTAAAGCTTGTGTTTCCTTATTTATTTACGTTTTGGATGATCTGTGCATTGATGAAACTGGGGTGTTAAAGTCCCCTGATATTATTGTGTTACTGTCGATTTCCCCTTTTATGGCTGTTAGCATTTGCCTCGTGTATTGAGGTGCTCCTATGTTGGGTGCATAAATATCTTGCAGTTGTTGTATCTTCTTCTTGGATTGATGCCTTGATCATTATGTAGTGTCCTTCTTTGTTTCTTGTAGTAGTCTTTATTTTAAAGTCTATTTTGTTTGATGTGAGAATTGCTACTCCAGCTTTCTTTTGATTTCCATTTGTGTGGAATATCTTTTTCCATCCCCTCACTTTCAGTCTCTCTGTGTCCCTAGATCTGAAGTGGGTTTCTTATCGACAGCATATATACAGATCTTGTTTTTGTATCCATTCAGCCAGTCTGTGTGTTTTGGTTGGAGCATTTAATCTACTTACACTTAAGGTAATTATAGATATGTATGTTCCTGTTACCATTTTCTTAATTGTTTTGTGCTTGTTTTGTAGGTCTTTTCCTTCTCTTGTTTTTCCTGCCTAGAACAGTTCCTTTAGCATTTGTTGTAAAGCTGCTTTGGTGGTGCTGAATTCTCTTAGCTTTTGCTTGTCTGTAAGGGTTTTAATTTCTCCATCAGATCTGAATGAGATCCTTGCTGGGTAGAGTAATCTTGGTTGTAGGTTTTTCTGTTTCATCACTTTAAATATATCTTGCCACTCCCTTCTGGCTTGCAGAGTTTCTGCTGAAAGAGCAGCTGTTAGCCTTATGGGGATTCCTTGTATGTTATTTGTTGTTTTCTCTTGCTGCTTTTAATATTTTTTGTTTGTATTTAATTTTTGATAGTTTGGTTAGTATGTGTCTTGGTGTGTTTCTCCTTGGATTCATCCTGTATGGGGCTCTGCGCTTCCTGGACTTGATTGACTATTTCCTTTCACATATTAGGGGAGTTTTCAAGTATAATCCCTTCAAATATTTTCTCAGTCCTTTTCTTTTTCTTTTCTTCTTCTGGGACCCCTGTAATTCAAATGTTGGTGTGTTTAAAATCCCAGAGGCCTCTGAGACTGTCCTCAATTCTTTTCATTCTTTTTTCTTTATTCTGCTCTGCGTTAGTTATTTCCACTGTTTTATCTTCCAGGTCACTTACCCGTACTTCTACCTCAGTTATTCTGCTTGATTCCTTCTAGAGAATTTTAAATTTAAGTTATTCTGTTGTTCATCATTGTTCGCTCTTTAGATCTTCTAGTTCCTTGTTAAAAGGTTCTTGTATTTTCTCCATTCTAGTTGCAAGATTTTGGATCATTTTTACTGTCATTACTCTGAATTCTTAGTAAGGTAGACTTCCTATTTCCTCTTTATTTGTTTGGTCTGGTTGGCTTTTACCTTACTCTGTCATCTGCTGTGTTTTTCTGTCTTCTCGTTTTGCTTAACTTACTGTGTTTGGGGTCTCCTTTTCATAGGCTGCATGTTTGTATTTCCCATTTTTTGGTGTCTGCCCCCGTGGGTAAGATTGGTTCAGTGGGCTTTGTAGGCTTCTTGGTGGAGGGGACTGGTGCCTGTGTTCTGGTGGATGAGGCTGGATCTTGTCTTTCTGCTGGGCAGGACTGCGTCAGGTGGTGTGTTTTGGGGTGTCTGTTAAGTTATTATGATTTTAGGCAGCCTGTCTGCTAATGGGTGGGTTTGTGTTTCTGTCTTGCCGTTTGTTTGGCATGGGGTGTCCAGCACTGTAGCTTGCTGGTCGTTGAGTGGAGATGGATCTTATCGTTGAGATGGAGATCTCTGGGAGAGCTCTCCCGTATTGATATTACATGGGGCTAGGAGGTCTCTGGTGGTCCAATGTCCTGAACTCGGCTCTCCCACCTCAGAGGCTGAGGCCTGACACCCCGCTGGAGCACAAGACCCTGTCAGCCAGAGAGCTCAGAGGAAAAGGGAGAAAGAAAAGGAAAGATAGGAAAAAAATAAAATAAGTTATTAAAATAAAAGTAAAAAAATACTATTAAAATAAAAAAATTAAAAAAGTAATAAAAATAGAGCAACGAAATCAATAAACAAATCCACCAATGATAACGAGTCCTAAATACTATACTAAGATAAACATAAAAATCAGAAACTAGTCAGTCGCATACAGCAAACCCCAAGTCTACAGTTGCTCCTGAAGTCCACCGCCTCAGTTTTGGGATGATTCCTTGTCTATTCAGGTATTCCACAGATGCAGGGCACATCAAGTTGATTTTGGAGATTTAATCCGCTGCTTCTGAGGCTGCTGGGAGAAATTTTCCTTTCTCTTCTTTGTTTGCACAGCTCCTGGGGCTCAGCTTTGGATTTGGCCCTGCCTATGTGTGTAGGTCACCTGAGGGTGTCTGTTCCCCACCCAGTTAGGACGGGGTTAAAGGAGCAGCTGACTGGGGGGCTCTGGCTCACTCAGTCTGGGGGAAAGGAGGGGTACGGAATGCGGGGTGAGCCTGTGGCGGCAGAGGCCAGTGTGACATTGCAGAGGCCTGAGGTGCGCCGTGTGTTCTCCCGGGTAGGTTGTCCCTGGATCCCGGGACCCTGGCAGTGGCGGGCTGCAGAGGCTCCCGGGAGGGGAGGTGTGGAGAGTGACCCGTGTTTGCACGCAGGCTTTTTGGTGGCTGCGCAGCCTTAGCCTTTCATGCCCGTCTCTGGTGTGCACTCTGATATCTGTGGCTTGAGCCTGTGTCTGAAGTTCGTTTAGGTGGTGCTCTGAATCCCCTCTCCTTGCCCATCCTGCAACAATCGTGTCTTGACTCGTAGGCACTTCCAGACTTTTTCCCAGGCTCCCTCCCAGTTAGCTGTGGTGCACTAGCCCCCATCAGGCTGTGTTCACGCAGCCGACCCCAGTCTTCTCCCTGGGATCTGAACCCCGAAGCCCGAGCCTCAGCTCTATATTATTTTTTAAATTCCCTTTTAATTTTTAGCTGCTGTAAGTGAAATAGATAATATAAATTAATTAATACTGGCTCTGTTCAGTGTTTATGCTCTAGGAGATTTTGGGAGACAAACAGAAAGATAAGGTTGTAAACAAATGTGCCATTTGGGGCTGTGACATTTTATTATTCATACCTTGCTTATTTGTTATTTTTTAATAGGCTATCATATTAGTGTGCATATAAGTAGCTGTATGCCACTTAATCTAGGGGCTTATTGATTTCAACTACGTGTACCTCATTACCCAAGCACTCTTGCAGCAGGTGCCTGAGATGTTTAGGTGGCCCTTTGCATGTGTCCTGTCTGTGATTCATATGTGCTCTTGTGAAGATCATTTTTGTCGCAGCTGAATTTCTGTTACCTTCTCGCCTGCCTGAAGCTCTGCTTATAGTTTTGTTTCATTTTCCCCCTCTGCCACGCTGAATTTAGATGGCTCCCTGGTTGCTAAGTACTTTGCTGCTGTTGAGGTTGGTTTTGCAGCATGGAGTGATTCTGTGGCCTGAGGTGTCTAGCTCTTCATGTGTGAAACAAAACCAGTAACTAAAATGTCTGTTATTGGAATGTCACGTCTGGAAATATCGATGACTTTTTCGACTTGCCTTCAGAATTGTCATGTCAGTTTAGAGGCTTTAAGCCTTCTTGGTTCTACACCCAGTTTGCTACTATTAAGATATTTAAAATTATGGTATCATCAAATGCCCTCTACACTGTGAAGGAAACCATATGGATTTGGTCATTCTCTGTGTGCTTCTCTCTTGTGGGTTTCAGGGGTCTAGTGAGGTGAAGTAAGGCAGCAGAATTATGCATAAATCTGTAGAGGACTTATTCACTTAAGAACAAATTTGTGTAAGTAATTATATCATGGGTGTCATTAAATGAACATTAAATGTTCGTACTTAAGTGCATTTTATGAGTTGCGAGCAAAAAAAGAGATTGAGAATAGCCTACATGTCATCTGAAGTAGAGGTTTCAGAGATGTTATACAGTGGTTAGAAGGACTTATTCCATATACTGGGATATTTCATTCTTCCTTAAATAAGTAGATTTCAAAACACTCCAGTGGTGTTGAACAACTTGGAGTGGTTTGTGTTGTACAGTTGAGCTTGAATCTAGTAAAGAATGTATATGTTCTTTCAGGATATCACATTTTAAAAACCTTTCAGTTGTTTAGAGGAGGGGAGGATGGGGACAACTTTGTTAGGGTCCATCTTTAGGCTGGTATTCACTTTTGCTTTTGTCTATCTTAATCCAGCCATTTGTAAAATGAGAGAATTATTTTTGGGCCAGAGGTTTTCAACCTGTAGTTCTTTTGATAGTTGTGGAAACCCCTGAAGTCATATGAGAAGTTTTGTGTATATACATGTTAGTTCGAGGGAAAGGCCTGTGGTTTTCAGTAGGTGACAGAAGTCTCAGATCCCAGCCCTGCCCTCTCCCCAGCTCCTGCAGGGGTTAAGAACCACTGTTAGAAACCAGATGGTTTGGATGAAAGCTGTAGTCTAAACATCTGCAGAGACTTTCGACATATAATACTACTCAGAAAACTTCCATGCTTTAGTAAGACCTGTCTTCAATAGATAATGATGCTTTGGTGGACATGTTTATAAATAAAAATAGAATGTTGTTCTTTTGTATTTATGAGATACTCTTCATTACTCTTTTCCTCCGTCTTGTCTGACTTGTACCTATTATTTTTCCTTTCTTTTTCTTCATCTCTCTTATTGGTTATAATTTTAACTTATTTACCTTTTCTGTTCCACATGTATGTATGATGTCTTTTTATCAAGCTACTTATCTCTAACTAATAAGTAGGAATTTTAGACTATGGTCTGGCTCTTTGGAATTCTCCTGCAGCACCAAGTATGGCATTTTATAAACAGTGAAGGTTAATAAATGTCACCAATGTTAATAAATGACTCACTGTAGAAATGGTAGTCTGTGGAAAAATTTCTGTGGAGATTTGCTTACTTTTAATTTCTTCTCTCTCTTATTAATTGATGGGTATTAATATGAGGAACGTAACTGTTTTTGTGTGTGTGATTCTTTGATAGTTACTGTGTAAGTATAATTTAATTTCAAATTTAATTGAAAAACCTCTCTGATTCCTTTAAGGGAATAACTGCATTTTTTAGACCCGTTCTGTTTTTTGATTTGCTGATAGAATCTGTGGCTATTTATTAATTTTTTTACAGTGAAGGAGATAAACCTTCAGGACATCAAGGAGGATTTGGAGTTGGATCCAGAGGAGAACAGCACCCTTTTTATGGGTATCCTCATCAAGGGGTTGGCCAAACTGAAGAAGATCCCAGAGACAGTTAAGGCGATCAAAGAACGCTTGGAGCGGGAGCTGAAGCAAATTGTGAAGAGGTCTACAACCCAGGTGGCTGACAGTGGTTACCAGAGGGGAGAGAACCTCACGGCTGAGAACCAACCAAGGTAGGTGGGGGTGTGGTTTGTGTGGGTTTTTTTTTTTTTGGTTGCGTTGGGTCTTCACTGCTGTGTGCAGGCGTTCTCTAGTTTAGGTGAGCAGACGCTACTCTTTGTTGCAGTGCACGGGCTTCTCATTGCAGTGGCTTCTGTTGTTGCGGAGTGTGAGGTCTAGGCACGTGGGTTCAGTAGTTGCATCCCATGGGCCCTAGAGTGCACAGGCTTCAGTAGTTGTGGCGTGTGGGCTCAGTAGTTGTGGCACGTGGGCTCAGTAGTTGTGGCACGTGGGCTCAGTAGTTGAGCCATGCTGGGCTCTAGGGCACATGGGCTTCAGTAGTTGTGGTGTGCAGGCTCAGTAGTTGTGGCGCACAGGTTTAGCTGCTCCACAGCATGTGGGATCTTCCTGGACCAGGGATGCAACCTATGTCCCCTGCATTGGCAGGCGGATTCTTAACCACTGTGCCACCAGGGAAGTACCATGGTTTGTGGTTTTGATCATTGTATTTACTGTACCTTTTCTAGGGTGGGTGGGGTAAGTAAATATCTTAGGTTTATGTTGTTTCTTGAACTCTGTATACTGTGGCCCATACAAACTCAGATTGGTGAAAACAGCTTGAAGAGGCATAGTTCAGCTGGTTTTTGAGGTAGTTGAGAAGTTTTAAAGCATGTTGTCCATACTCAAATGAAAGAATGTAGCAATTATTGAATATTTCTTAAGCACTTAACTATATTCAAGGCAACTTATGTATATTATTTAATTCTCACTATAACTTTTTGAGCTGATTACTTAGTATCCACATTTTATAGTTAAGGAAACTGGGGTTCAGAGATGAAGTAATTAACTCAAGGTCACAGAACAAGTGGCTGGCCTTCCAGCTGAATGCAAGTCCATGGTATTTCCTCTGTCCCATGCTTTCTTCTTTAATGTGTAGTGATATTTGCCAATAGGCAAATCAGTCTCAGGGATTCCTTTATGTACTTAAAACAACTAATAAGGTTTGGATTTCATAATTCTTCTTTCATAAGGGGAAAACTGAAATTGTCCTCTGATCCTAACTCGGTCTTGACTGTGATACACTGGGAGCTCATGTCTGCCAAACCAGGGCTTAGGGCACACTAGTGTAATGTCATCTGATGGTGGGAGAAGATACTTCAAATTGAGGCTTTCCTAGAGAATCCAAGATTCACTCTACATGGATCTTCGTTCCCTCCTTCCCTTTCTCTGTTCTATTCCCCAGCCCTCCACGTACACCAGATATGGGCAAGGCAGGAATTTGTCGTTTGAAGGGAAAAGGCCAATGGAAACTACAATTTTATCTGAGAACAGAGGGCAAAGTAGGGCATTTCTTCTGAGTTGCTCAAATAATGTGTGTTCCTGGGAGGCGTGAGATAGTGTGTGTTCGACAGAGTTCATAATCTTGTTGACACGTCGTGAAGGAAATTCTGTTTGTACTTAGGACTTAAATTTTTTTTTTTAAAGAAGATAAACAAATTTAAGGAGAAATAATAATAGCTTAGTATGGAGTTCCCCACTTTAAAATTTTGAAGAAAATAATGTATTCTGTTTGTTTTCTATGTTCTTTTGTTTTTCTAAATAATAGTGATCTTAATTATATTTTAGAAGTCTTCAAAAACTAATTCCCTTGTACACTTCATTTAGAAGTACGATTGGTGAAGAAAACATTCTCCACCGCTCTTATGCCACAGAGTATTTCAAAGCACATGTTTTGAGGAGCATGGGTTTTGGAGCTGAGCAGACCTGACTTTGAATTTCAGCTCTGTAACTGAGGAAAACAGAACCTGTCTTACAGGGTTGCTCGTGTTAGATGAGGTTATATGGTTAGAGCTTGGTAGAGCAGTGCCAATAGGTACCATTACATGCATTTGTGCGTGTGTGTGAATACATAAGTTTATTTATTCTTCATTCCTTTCTCAACTTTCATGTTCATTGATCACTCACACTGTGATCCAGAGAAGCTGGGAATGGTTCTGAATGGAACTGTGCTTTTCTTCTTTCTTTGCCTGGTGCCTGGATTTTTGTGTAGACCTTTTGCCTCCTTACTAATGAACACTCCAGAATTCTGATTTGCTGTTTGCCCAGTTGCTGCAAGTCCCAAGATGAGTACAGTGAACTTTCATAGGGAAATAGCATGACTATAGTATATATTGGAAATAAAACGAAAAGGGCACGGGTCAGTAACTGTTCTGTAGTTCTCATTACAGTCCCCTTAGCAGCAGTGTGTCTTTCCTAGGATTTTGACCTCTTCCTCTTCCGTTCCTTCGGCACCTTCCAAAATTCACAAGTGGAAATTACAGCAACAGAAGTGGAAATTCGGCATACTGCCCCAGGAAATAATAAATGTTTCTCTGTGAAGAATGAGTCAGCAGGAGGGTATTTTTCCCTCTTTAAGTTTCATTTTTGTCAGTATTTTAAAGGCCTTTGTAGGTAGGATATATCGGACACCGGCAAGTGAACAAGCTGTTTGACTTGATTTCATACCTATAACATGATCCCATTTTATAAAATTGTACAAATATGAAAATTTGGGCCAAAACTCCTTATTATTAGATAAAATAGTACAGAGTAAGCAAATATTTGGAACCACTCTTTTCGAAAATCAAAGATTAAATTCTTGGGTTGGTGTTCCACATGGCTGATAATTTGGAGCTAGTCTATGGTAGCTGTGTGCCAACAAATGCTTTAAAACTCCTCAAGAATTAATTACCTGGGAAACTTCATTCAAAAGTGATTGCATTGTCGCTTCTAGAAGTTTAGAAGTTTAGAAAGGATATTGTCAGATTATCCTTGAAGCTTGCATGATACCTTGTGTTAAACTGTACTGGGAGGTGGGAGTGACATTATTTTAGAGAGAAGTAAAGTCAGAATACTTTACATTATTATTAATATTATCTTTTACCATTCAAGAAATCTTACGTTAAAGGTGTAAGAGACTGTTTTCCTTAAAGGAAGTTGGAGCATAGGCAAAAACAACCATGAATCCTTCTTCCACAAAATGATTCTCTCCCTCACTACCCCCACCCCCCAATGAAATAACCTATTCCAAATCGTTAGCATATAAATGCTACTCTGAGGCTAGGCACCAGGATTGTAACTGTCCCTAAAAGTCTCATTGTTCAGCATCATCTTCTTAAATATATTCTGGTTGTGATGCATTACAGGCCTGTTTTCATTTGTCTTTATGTAAAGAGAATTAATGTTGTGTGCTATTTTGCTAGAAAAGTAGTAGGAACCAGACTAGTGAACTCTGTTTTGCTTTCACTTCCTGCAGAGCCAGAATACTTTCACAGACAGTTTTCAAAAATCACTTTGGTCACCCACTTGTTATTTTATTTTATTCTTGATCCCCCCAACCTATCTATTGTCTATTTATAGGAGAAATATTTTGTCTTCCTGTTCATTCATTATCTAGTGTCTATAAACCTCTGTTTACTATGAAAGGAAAATATTCAACTACTATTGTTGCCAAGTTGATAAACATTAGGGTAACAAGGGCTTTTTAAATCTCCCAGAACCACCTGCTACCCATAATTTCCTCAGAAAGGCAGGCAATGTCTTCAGTATCAGATGGCTTGTGTGGTCTGCAGCCTGTGCAGCTCATAACCAGTTTCTTCAACTCCTGCTGCCTAGCTATTGGTTCTTTCCCAAAATCTAGCTCATGAGCATTTTCATTTTTGTTCAGAAAAGCTATAGGAAGTCCTTTACTATTTAGCAAATAAGAAAAGCGTGAAAAATACATGGAACAAAATCTTCTCAAAGGTGTGATACCTTGTTAAGAATATGTGAGAGAGTAGAATGTGGGAAAAGAGAAGAATTGGCGTGTAACAGCTACTTGACTTACTTGAAAGTGGTCCTGGTTAAAAGTGAAAGCAGACTGGGGAGGTGCTGGAGGCCTGCTCCACTTTGGTAAGACTGTTGGTCTGGAAGAGGGCAGAAAGGATTGAATGAATGGACAATGGCTGCCAGGGAGACCTTTTCCCTTTTTGGAAGGAGACCATTTTGTGATGTTCCTTGATCTCTTTTATGAATGAGGGAAGATTAAGCGTCTGATATAAAAAGCAGAGAACACTGCATATTCTGTGCTCTCTGTTACACTGAGGAAAAATTCATGGAAGAAACGGGAGAGAAATATGCTTTAATGCTAAAAGTAGTTGTGTTTGGATAGTAAGGTTATAGGCTCCCCCCCCCTTTATTTTGCAACTGTTATTAAGTTATAGTGAAAAATAAATTATTTAAGAATTAATTTAAAGTATTACTCAAGTTATTTTAATCAAAAGAAATCATTACAAATAGAAATGCTGATTGGGGGTATTAGTGTGGAAAAACATAGTATGTGTTTGCAGATCAACTGGATCATGTTCATTAAGTTACTTTTTATGGTGTGTATGTGTGTGTGAATGTGTGTGTGTGAATGTGTGTGTGTGTGTGTGTGTGCATGTTTGGTTATTTTCTGACTACTCCTAGAATGGAAGCTTCAAGAGAAGAGAGAACTAGTTTGCCTTGTTCAGCACCATATATCCAGAATGTAGGCACAGAGCCCACCAGACCCATAATAAATATATTTTGAATGAAAGAATGAATTCCACTTATATTGAATATCAGTCATGGACCAGGAACTGGGCTCAAATGCCACACAAATACAACATGATCCCTGTCCTTATGGAGTTTAAAGTCTAGAGGGGAAGAAAGGCATTAATAAGAGAACCTTTAGATAAGTGTATTATTACAAACTGTGATAAGTGCTGCAGAGGAAAAGCAAAATGTGCCATGAGAGCATATAACCATGGGGACCTAATCTGGTCTGGGTAGGTGGGCATTAGGGTGTGTCTTGTGTCTGGGGGGGATGGTGTGTGTGTGTATTTTAACTAATAAAGTAAGGCAGCTTTTACTTTTGTTTTATACAAGTTGTAGTTATCAAGCTCCATTCATTTGATAGCACCTGCTAGTTATTCTTCTAGTTGTGCAGTTACCTTGACGATGACATATAAGATGTGAGAAGGAGAGCATCCGATTCTTGCTGTGCCATTTTCAGAGTTCTTTGCTGGTTGATTAGATTTTTGTGGTTTATTCGATTTTGATAATTATTGCCAAGTGTGTTTTTCTTAGAGATAATACCAAGTTTTCATGTCATCAATAATGTTTGAGAGTTCCTGTAGTCTCTAGTAAACAGATTGTATTATCAAAATGTTTTTGTCTTTGTCAGTCTGATCGGTGAAAAATGGTATTTCCAAGGTGGTTTTGATTTGTATTTTTTAGAGAAAATTTGAGTGAGGTTAAACTTCTTATTTGTGTAAAAAGTAATTCATTGTTATGATATCTATGTTATATATGGATATATTACTTCAAAATAATCTGGGTTGAGGGTGAGTGTAGATATAGCTAAAACAAGATTAGTGATAAATGATACTTATTGAATCAGGGTGATAGGTACAGGATGGTTCATTATCCTATCCTAAAAGCCGACTTGTTTAAAAGTTGAAATTTTCAATAGTACAGTGGTCAAATAATGTTTTATTTCCTTACTGAAAAGTAGTGAACACCTATTTTTCCAGTATGTTTGTCTTTCTATTGATTTACAGGAACTTTTTATATATCAAGAAAATTAGTTCTTTGGGATTTATATTCTAATTACCCTCCAGCTTCTTTCTCTTTTGACTTTATGATGTCTGATCATGTATACATTGTTTTTATTTTTATGAGGTTGTATTTATCAATGTTTTCTTTTAAAGTGTCTGGGTTTTGTGTAGAACTTCTTCACTCTTAGATTATAAATAAAATTTCCCAAACTTTCTTCTAGTCTTTATATTTTTGATCTGGAATCTGAAGGAGTGGCCATGCTACTTTTAAATAGTCATAACACTTATTACATTGTATTGTAATGGACTGTATACCCTTTTCGTTTCTGCCTCCTAAGTGTCTGTCATGTAATTGATTGTCAGTGTTAGATGAATACTTGCTGAATAATTCTAACATTGAATCATCCACTTTATAGTCATGTTGTTCTTCATAGTTGGTATTTGCCTCATTTCCTAAAACTCCCCACTCCCCCAGCCCCCGATTTCTCAGTCTCTGCAGGCTTTAGATTTGGAGAGATACATTGAATTACTGCTCTAAAAGTTAGAGAAATGTACTTTAAAAATTCAGAGTCCAGAACTTGAAATGAGGGCATACTGTTGTAATAGGCCAGTCATACAAAGTGGTTTTATCTATGAGACAGTCAAAAGGCTCAAGCCCCAAGTTCAGTTTTGTGGTACAAGTACAGTGTTTATGGAAAGAGAAATAAATATTTCTCGTGATTTCTTTATATCTGTGGCTAGAGTCAGGCATGTATTTCTTTTTCAAATAAGTAGCATTTCCTTTCATCTCTTCTTTCTCTATTAGTTACTCTTCACCTAAGTATCTGAAATGTAGGATTTGGTGGAATTGGTCATTTTATTTTACAGAAAAATCATTTAAGAGCAGCTTTGAAGCAAGGTCAAGCATTTGTCCTTGTGGCTTCTTGTAGCCATTCCCAAGCACTGCGTGTAGCACCTGGACATGCTTGGAATCAGGAAGGGCCTCGATGTAATTTAGACGAGTCGTTAATTTGAATCAAAGCAAGCGGGAAGCAAGTAAATTTAACTTCAGTGATTATGATTCCATTTGATTAAATCTCTACTTTTGATTACATGTATCAGTGAGAACATGCTCTAAATACACCCAACTACTAAATACTGAAGAGTATGAATAGGATGAACCAGGGACATATGGAAGAAATTCCACTATTCCTCAACTAGAATATAATCCCCTGCAGCTTTACTAAAATATTTTTAGAACAAATGAAAGGAATTACTTCTTTACATATGGGGCTTATTACACCATTTGTTAACTAAAATATAGAGTTCATTACCATGGAAGGTAGTACTGGTCCCAAATCTACATACTTTCTTGTAAGACTTAAATTAATTGATGATAGCTGCTTCTTTTTTTTTTTAACATTTTATTTTATATTGGAGTATAGTTGATTAACAATGTTGTGTTAGTTTCAGGTGTACAACAAGGTGATTCAATTATACATGTACACCTATCTATTCTTTTTCAAATTCTTTTCCTAATTAGTTGTTACAGAATACTGAGCAGAGTTCCCTGTGCTATACAGTAGGTCCCTGTTGGTTATCCATTTTAAATATAGCAGTGTGTACATGTTAATCCCACACTTCCTAACTGCCCCCCCCCCCAACCTTCCCCCTGGTAATCATAAGTTCCTTCTCTAAGTCTGGGACTCTGTTTCTGTTCTGTAAATAAGTTCATTTGTATCATTTTTTTTTTTTTTTTAGATTTCCCAGGTAAGCAATAGATGATAGCCTCTTAGCATATCAGGTGAATTAATAATGTGGGTAATGTTCGTAGCTCTTTGGTAAACGTGCAGTTGGACAGCTGTCTTTCTGATCCTTATGTTGTCCTTTGGTTATAGTCCCTGGAGAAAGGGAGCTTGCCTGAATGCGCTAGAGGTCTTAATCAGTGTTACATTTCTTAAGTATTTATTTTATATTTGTCAGGGTAAAAAAAAAAAGCTTTTTATTTCTCTTGTTTTGCACGCTGTAGGAGGTTCATATTAGAGATGGGGCCAGTTAAGGAAATGACGGATAAAATCTACATTTTAGGTTATTGATAACGTTATTTAGGCGTCTGCCTTCGTGTTGCATCAAGGCCACTTCTTTATTTGGCAGATAGTAGGAGCTGCCTTAGATCTTTTCATTTTCTGTGTGCTTGTTGGTGTCATAATCCAAAGATACTCCACACTCAAACCGGCACTGAATCTTTCTCATAGCAAAAACACACAAACAAAGACTTGTGTCAGCTTTCCTCAGCTACCGCTGAGCCACTCCGTCCTTCCGAGGAAGCTAAGGCTGCATTGAGGTGAGGCCCTCACTTCATCAGGCGACTAGCGCCGCGCCTGGCAGCCCCTCCCTAGCGCTCGCCTGCACCATGACCTCCGCCTTGGAGCTCGCCCGCATCTACTTGGCCCTCATCCTGCATGATGATGAGGTGATGGTCACGGAGGAAAAGATCAATGCCCTCATTAAAGCAGCCGGTGTAAATGTTGAGTCTTTTTGGCCAGGCTTGTTTGCAAAGGCTTTGGCCAGTGTCAGCATCCGGAGCCTCATCCGCGGTGTGAGGCAGGTGACCTGCCCCCTCCCACACTGCTGCCCCAGCTGAGGAGAAGAAGGTGGAAGCGAAGAAAGAAGAATCTGAAGAGTCTGACGATGACCTGGGCTTTGCTCTTTTTGACTAAACCTCTTTAGTAACACATTCAATAAAAAGCTGAGCTGTTTGCTGCTAAAAAAAAAAAAAAAAAAAAAAGTGTGTCAAATGAAATTCTTCCCTTGGTGATGTTTAGGAGTGAGGTCAGATATGATTAGAGCACCTTTGTGTGTATCTTAGGCTATACTTTATTTTTCTGGGCTCCTCTAGTTCCTGGCCCATATCATCATTATGTTCTCTAATCAGATTGGGCTGTAAGTTTTTAAGAGGGGGGTTAACTTTGTGTTTGCAGCCTGATTTAGGGCTGGGCACGTACTAAGTGCCCAGGAAGTTTAATGAATGAATAACTAAGAAAAATGCAAAGAAGACAATTTTAAAATAAGAGGAAATGATTTTTATTTTTAAAAAAATCTCAGCACTACACAAAGTGAGGTCTAAGGACCAGCAATACCAATGTCACTTGAAAGTTAGAAATGCAAATTATCCCTGTGGGGAGGGGTGATTAAATTGGAATCCCTGAGTGCAGGGCCCACAGGAGTCTCTAGATGATTCTACACATGCTAAAATTTGAGAACACTCTTTGTAACATCACAGACATCACGGAGTTCTGTAGTTTTGTAGCATTTATGCTTCGCAAAGCAGTCTGCCATCTGGCATCTCACCTGAGTGAGCCTTACTGTTGGCCTCATCACAGGTAGGGGCGTTATTATTAATCCCAGATTTACCCAGGGAAGTGGGAAAGCTGCAGTAATTTGACAGTTTCACAAAGCTGGTTGGTGGTGGAATTAAGAGGATAAGTTGTCTGTATCCTCCATGGAAGTTTGCTTTCTGGCTTATGTAAAGATCACAGTCCTAACTCATTTCCTGGGCCTGATATTGTTCTTCCTCAGGAGGAGGGCGGTATTTACGCTGACACATCCATTCCCGCGCCGTACAGTCTCCACCCCGCACCCCGCTGTGATCAATGGCAGGCCTCTCAGCGATAGCTGGACATGTTAAGAAGTGTGATCAGCCGCCACAGAGTAAATGAGTCTTAATTGACTCACTTGAGAATCAGACTGATGACTTAGAGACACGTAAACAGTTCCCCTAGAAACCTTGTACGTTCTTGTACTAAGACCAGTATACAACTAAGTACTAAGAATATACACCTAAAATCATAACTTTTCTTCTTTGGGAAGTAGATTTGCGGATACATTTTCCAATGTTCCGTTATGATGAAATATGATTTTTCAAATGGGTGAAAGGCTTTTCTTCCCCCTAGCTTTATTGAGATAATAACTGACATAACATTGTGTAGGTTTAAGGTGTACAATGTGTTGATTTGATATACTTAAATATTGCAGAATGATGACTACCCTAGCATTGGCTAACACCTGCATCACATCACATAATTACCATTTCTTTTTGTGGTGATAACTTTTAAGATGTACTGTCTTAGTAACTTTCAAGTATTATATAATACAGTATTAACTATAATCACTATGCTTTACCTTAGTTCCTCAGATCTTATCCATCTTATAACTTGAAGGTTGTACTCCTTGACCACCATCTCCCGTTTTCCATAGCCCCTGGCAGCCACCACTCTAGTCTCTGTTCCTTTGACTTTGGCTCTTTTAGGTTCCACATATGAGTGAGAACATATAGTATTTGTCTTTCTCTGTCTGACTTATTTCACTTAACCTAATGCCCTCAAGGTCCATTCATGTTGTCGCAAATGGCAGGATGTCCTTCTTTCTCGTGGCTGAATAATAGTCCACAGTGTGTGTGTGTGTGTGTTTTGTGGCCATGCCGCGCAGCATGCGGGATCCTAGTTCTGCGACCAGGGATCGAACCCCTGTTCCCTGCAGTGGAAACGTGGGGTTGTGCGTGTGTGTGCGTATGTTATCTATTCATTCATTGATGGACACTTAGGTTGTTTCCATGTCGTCGCTCTTGTGAATAATGCTGCAATAAACATGGGAGAGCAGATATTTTTTGAGAGTCTGTTTTCATTTCTATTGGATATATGCCCAGAAGTGGGATTGCAGGATCATATGGTAGTTCTTTTAATTTTTTGAGGAACCTCCATACTGTTTTTCATAGTGGCTGCATCAATTTATATTCCCACCCAACAGTGTACAAGGGTTCCCTTTTCTCCATATCCTCCCGACACTTGTTATCTCTTGTCTTTTTGATGATAGCCCTTCTGTCAGGTGTGTGGTGATAGCTCCTTATGGTCTGATTTGCATTTCCCTGATGATTAGTGATGTTGAGCACCATTTTGTGTACCTTCTGGTCATTTGTTTGTCTTCTTTCGAAAAATGTCTATTCAGTTTCTCTGCCCATTAATCGGATTGGGTTTTGTGTTGTTGTTTTTGAGTTGTGTGAGTTCTTTATACATTTGGGATATTAACTTTTTATCATATATATGGTTTGCAAATATTTTCTCCCATTCATAGGTTGCTTTTCATTCTGTTGATGGTGTCCTTTGCTGTGCAGAAGCTTTTAATTTGATGTGGTTCTCTACTTGTTTATCTTTGCTTTTGGTGTCAAATCCAAAGAGTCATTGCCAAGACTAATGTCAAGGCTCTTATTCCTGTGTTTTCATGTAAGAGTTATATGGTTTCAGTTCTAAGTTCAAGTCTTTAATTCATTTTGAGTTGATTTTTGTGTATGGTGTAAGAGAGTGTTCCAGTTTCATTCTTTTGCATATGACCATTCAGTTTTTTGATCATCTTTTGTTGAGGAGACTGTCCTGGGAAGGGCTTTTGAAAGAATGATACTAATACTTTAATTCAAAGAAAAAGGGCCTGGGTTTATTTTCTAATTTCACTCCCTAATTTGCCACACGTTAGAACTAGAAGTTCATTCGAGGTCATCTACCAAGAATTCAGAAACTGAGCATGAGAGGCTGACTTGACGAGTGGGGAAGTGACACAGGAAGGCAATTACTAGAGCCAGGACTGGTTCTTTTTATTTTTACTGTGTTTCATTCTATATTGCTAATAGTTTTTTCCTATTCTTTTCATAGTGCAGATGGAGAATTAGTCAGCACTCCTCAAATAGTAACTGCTCTTTACATGAAGATTGTTATTAATAAAAGTGGTGAAACTAATCTCTATCCCTTAGAAGTAGGTATTAGATAACCTTGCAGATTAAATGGCATCTATGTCCTGTTTGAAATGAAAAATACTAGCTCAGCCAAGCTTATTATGAAAATGTGTATGTGAGATACAGGAATGTAAAACAAAGACCATTTTGATATGAAATAATTGATGATCAGTTTCTTTTAATTTTTCATATAAAACCTTATAAGACCTAAGCTCAGAGTTCAGTATTTTCTTATCTTTTAGAACATAGAAGTAGGGAAATAAATATTCTGTGGTTAATGCCTTTGTCTGTCAGTGGGAAAACGCAGAAACCTGATATTAAGGTCTCAGTAGATAAGTAGTAGAGCAGGACTGATTTTCTACCTTGTGTGTGTATCTTCACTTCGTGACCAAGCAAGGCAGCTTCTTGGCTGCTAACATGGATTTTCCAGCCAAATGACTAACTCAAGGTTCCCTGGATGTTAAATTTAGATCCAGATAGTTGAATCTCACCTTAAATATTGAACATTTTTCACAGCTTGATGATGTAGCTTTATACCATAGACATTTCCTGACGTGTGCAACTGTGACTATTCCTGAACATTTTCTTCTCCGTAATTCTCTGCCTTTTTTCATGGTGGCACTCCAAGATGAGATACATAGGAGTCGTTGTGGGTAGGAAGTTAGTAGGCTCTCTGGAAGAATAGGTAACATTTTGCTTGTATTTATAAGAAGCCTGTTTTTAAAACCTGCCAGGTAATTGGAAGTATGTTTAAAGAACAAATATTTGCTTCTTCTTGACTCTTTCATGTTTTTTAATACAAAATAGATTTTAACACAGTATTATTAAAGTTAGCTCTGAATGCATATATATCTTTCAGCTTGTAACTATATTTCTTTTCGTTCTCATGTTTATGTTGATGAGGTTATCTTTCTGAGAGGAGAATTTTGTGTGAAATATTTTTGTTGTGGTCTTCTGATTTCCCTCCAGGAGATCACAGTCAGTAATACATATTTCCTTGCCACTTGTTATCTGTAATCCGGTCTCTATCTCCCCCATCTGCTGGAGCTCATTGTTTCATTCTTTCTTTGAACAAATACTCATTTATTGCCTGTCATATGCTTACTATTATGACAAATATTAGAATACTGTGATAAATCAGGTATAGTTCTTACTCTCATTGAATTTACAGTCTAGAGAAGGAGAGGCAAGGACTGGAGGAGAGGAGTCTCCTCTAAGGGTTGTTTTAAAAATCCAGGGAAGAGATGATAAGGCCTGCATTAGCAGAGTAACAGTGGCAATGGGCTAAAGTAGGCCCATGGTAGAGGTAGTAAAGAGGTAGAAATAAAAGAGGTTGGTAATTGATTGGATTTGAGGAAGAGGGGAGGGGAGGATGATTTTCTGGGGTAAGTGATACCGTTCACTGACTTAGGTAAATGGATAAGTAGGTTTGGGTAGGAGAATGATGAGTTTTATTTAAGACGTGTTAGGTTTGATGTCTACAGCTCAGGAGAGCCGTCTGGACAGAAGATACGTTTGGGAGTCATTAGCGGGTGGATGATTGAAGACATAAGTGGTGGACGAGCTCACCCAGAGAGAGTATGAGGATTGAGAAGAGTTGACAGCATTTAAGGAACAGGCTGAGGAAGCGATTCTTGAGAAGGTGTGACCAGGGAGGTGGAAGGAGAGTGGGAGAGTATAGGGTTGGAGCCCGTGGAAGGCAGTGTTTCAAGGAGGAGTGAGTGGTCAGTAGAAACAAGCACTGCACCTCCTTGAATAAGGACTGAAGAGGTCTTATTTATTTATTTAGAGGTATAGTTGATTTATAATGTTGTGTTAGTTTCAGGTGTACAGCAGAGTGATTCAGTTATACATGTGTATGTATCTGTTCTTTTTCAGATTCTTCTCCCTTATAGGTTATTATAAAATATTAAGTATAGTTCCCTGTGCTGTAGAGTAGGTCCTTGTTGGTTATCTATTTTATATGGAGTAGTATGTATATCTTAGATTGAGCAAAATGATGATTTGAGGCTTTTGCAGGAATTGTTTTAGTAGAGTACCAGGGGTAAACTGGTTGGCAGTGAGAAAATAGAGGCAGGATAGACTTCTGTTGATGCTCTTTCCAGCCTTGGTTTCTGTAGCATTTGATAGTACTGATAACTCTGGCCTCTTCTCTTAAATTACTTTTTTTCCTAACATCCTTTAAAAGAAACATTCTCCAAAATCGAGTCCTTTGGTCTCTCTTTATCTCTGAGCTTTCGTTCTCTTGTCTATAATGTGGGGATAAAAGTAGTACCTTCCTCATTGGGTTCTCCCGAGGATAAAGTGTGCACTTCACACAGCGCCTGGCCTGTTGTCATCAGTGTGGCTGTGAAGACGTAGTTGTCTTTGTTGTGGTCCTCGTCGTTGTCATCATCATTATCTCACTCCAGCCTCACCGTTTAAGGGCTCTCGTCCATCATGACGGCTTTAGCTGCTGGCCCCATGCAGAGGACCCCAGGCTGGTGGCTCTAGTCCTGGACTTCTCCGAATACTGCCACCCTAAATTGCTCATTCTTTTACTCATATGTACTCAGGCACCCACAGCTTAACTGTTTTCTCCACTCTAGGCATTGGGCCATGTGTTGGGGGAGAGGTGTGGGTACATAACCACACATAAACAGGGACTGTGTTCTTATTCTCTGGCCCAGGAGGCCATGCATGTTGCTCTTTTGTCACTTCTCTCAGTCCATTGTGATCATCTGCTTTTTTTTGAGGGATTTTAGAATGAAAGGGGAATGAAGGAATTGGCTGTTATTTTGTGAATTAGACCTCTTTTAGTTAGCAGTGACAGAACCCACCTCCAACTAACAGAATTAAAGAGGGGTTCTATTGGGATGATACTAGTGTATCTTATGGAATACAAGCAGGACTTCACTAAGCTGGGGGAAGGACAGAGATGCAGCTGGGCCATGGGGACATCTGGAGTATCTCTTGTCCCCCCCCCCCCCCGCCCCCCGCCTTTTCCCCCTCTAGATGGTAACCGTTAAAGGAAGCAATTTACTGTTGTTTTGAGCTTGCTTTTTAGTATAGTTTCACTTATATTATTGCGTTTAATTCTCACAGTTTGTGATTAGGAAATTGTAATTGAGGAAATTTGTGTTTGAGGAGCCTGAGACTTGGAACAGTCCCATGATGTACTGAAACTCCCATGGCTATTCAGTAGAGAGCTGGTACCAAGTCCAGCTTTCTAATGCCAGTCCTTTATACCGGCATTTATACCACATTGCCATCCCACGATTGAAGTTTTCTTTCACTGACTGTGGTGTTGTATTGCATATTATTGCATACTGTTTTACGACTCTGGAAATAACCTCTGTGTGTGTGTGTGTGTGTGTGTGTGTGTGTGTGTGTGTGTGTGTGTGCGTGCGCGCGCATTTGCATGCATGATCTTCTTCTGACTGGTAGAAATTGCAATTAACTGAAATTCTAATCTCTATGGTTCTTAGGCTTATTCCTGTCTGAGGCCTTTTTTTATTCAGTTCAATTTAAGGAATCTCTAGTAATTTAATGATTCTGCCTGCTCTTTTGTCTTTTGGATCAGTGGTGAAAACCTTGATCCTAACAGGATTTAAGCAACTGAGCTAGTTGCAGTGTCATGTTTTATATCATCTTTTATTTAGTTGAAATTTTGTTGGTGGAGTAGGGTCGGGAATGACTTTTTTCTTTTTTTAACATCTTTATTGGAGTATAATTGCTTTACAGTGGTGTGTTAGTTTCTGCTGTATAACAAAGTGAATCACCTATACATATACATACATCCCCATATCTCCTCCCTCTTGCGTCTCCCTCCCACCCTCCCTATCCCACCCCTCTAGGTGGTCACAAAGCACCGAGCTGATCTCCCTGTGCTATGCGGCTGCTTCCCACTAGCTTTCTATTTGACATTTGGTAGTGTATATAAGTCCATGCCACTCTCTCACTTCGTCCCAGCTTACCCTTCCCCCTCCCCGTGTCTTCAATTTCAGGGGATGACTTTTGTGGGGCTCTGTGTGTGCAGGTCATCCTGAGTGTGTCTGCAGGGAAAGGCAAACACTTGTTTTCTCAATCTAGTGTCAGGTGGGCAGCCAGCGAGTGCCTGTGGATATTAACAGCATATTTCAGTTTATTTCTGGTAGCTTTAAATTGGGCCAGACTACTGCATTTTATGTCTTGTTCATGTGAGTGATTCCTGGTCTCTCTTATTCTTGCTGCATTGGGAGAGAGTCACTTGCTTTTTCATTTTCTTTTTTTAGGAGAGCATGTGTTGGTGAGGAATGGTCAGCCTTTGCAAAGTGTGTGATTGACTTGGATTCTTTCCCTTCTTAGCCATTCACTCCTTATCCCGCTGCTGAGTTCAGCATCCAGTGCTCCCCTGAAACCCTTCTTGCCAAGGTCACTGGGACCTGTGAGTTGTACATTTCTGTCTTTACATCAGCTGGCTGCCGTGTAGCCTTGGCTCTGTTGCTATTCTCTTCTCCACTGTCTTCTACAATTTTCCTTCCTGTCGTTTTCCTGCCTCGCTACTTCCTGAACATCTCTTCACTGCTGCTATTTCGGGGAATGTTGGCTTGCTTTTCTTACTCTGCATATTATCCCTGAGTAATCTCATCCTCTCAAATATTTATCACTTTGTAAATTTCCAAAAATCAGTGTCTCTCCTGGGCTCCAGACTTGCATATCAGAGGACCGGTATGTAACACCTTAAACTTAACATCTTCAGATCTAAACCCAACAGCTCTCCTTTTCAACAGTTTCTGTCTTCACTTCATTCTCATTCTCTCTCCCTCTCCCCACTCTCTCTTTCTCTTTCTCTTTCTCTCAGGAAGGGTAACCATTGTCTTCAGAGTTGCTCAAGCCAGAAATCCAGACAAAAGGATCCTGAAACCTCCTCTCTCTTTAATACAGTACAATTACCTCAACTAATTCTGTCCATTTTCTAATGTGATCCATCCATCAGTTGTGTGAGGCTCCTGAACAGGTATTAATTAATACTTTGGTTTTACAGATAGGAACACTTGAAGAAGTTGAGAGATTTTCTCATAATTACAGGGTTAGGGATTATCAATGTTGGGAAAGAATGTGCATCTTTTGTTTCTTTACCGGTTACTTATGTAAGAAGGAAAAACAAACAAAAAACAAGTGAACCAATAGAGAAAAACTAATGTCCTCCTGGTAGTAAGATTCTGAAGGAGTCAGTGTTCATACTACTTCACTTTTTGAGACATCAGTTTCCTTTTTTCACTGTTCTATATGTTTTCACTTCACCACAGGGGAGGTGTTGGGCCCTCACTGGCCTGACTCAGAGCCACAGCTGATGATTTAAAAAACAAAAACAAAAAACAGCTAAATTGAGATATAATTCACATACTACACAAATCACCCCTTGAAACACTGGTTTTTGGTGTATTCACAGGGTGTGCAACCATCACCGCTCTGTAGTTCCAGAACATTTATGTCCCCCCTACAAAACAAGCCCCATATGCTTTAGTGGGTAATTCCCACCTACCTAAGAACCACTAACATATTTTCCTTCTGTGCAATTTGCCTATTCTGGATATTTCATATAAATAGAATCACACAAAGTCACAACGTAGTCTTCTGTGACTTTTTTCACTTTGCATAATGTTTTCAAGGTTCATGTTGTAATATGTATCAGTCCTTCATCTCCTTTTATAGCCAAATAATATTCTATTGTATGAATATACCTCGGGTTTTTTGGGTCCATTTGTTAGTTGATGGACATTTGGATTATTTCCACTTTATGATTTTACTATTACTATTTTACTACTATTTTAATATTTTACTATTATGAATAATGCTGCTGTGAGCACTTGTGTACACATTTTTGTGCACATGTGTGTTTTTGTTTTTCTTGGGTATATACCTAGGAGTGGAATTGCTGGGTACGTATGGTAACTCTATGTTTAATGTTTTGAGGAACTGCCAAAGTGTTTTCCAAAGCAGTTGTACCATTTTTACATTCTCACCAGTGCTGTATGAGAGTTCAAATTTCTCTACATCCTTACCAGTACTTTGTATTGTCTGTCTTTTTGATTATAACCATCCAAAAACTGGTATCTCCTGGTTTTGATTTGTATTTCTCTGATGGCTGAGATGTTGAGCATCTTCTGTTTGCCTACTGGTCATTCATATATCTTCTTTGGAGAAATGCATATTCAAATCCTTTGTCCATTTTAAAATTTGGTTGTCTTGTTACTAGTTGTAAGAAATCTTGAGGTATTCTAGATACAAATCAGGTAAATTATTTGCAAATGTTTTCTCCCATTTCTTGGGTTGCCTTTTCACTTTCTTGATGGCATCATTTGCAGCACAAAAGTTTTAAGTTTTAATGTCAGAGCTGCGGGTTTTATTAGTATTGTCGAGACTGTGCTGTGGTGAGGCAGAGGAGAGCTTCCCTCTCTTTGAAATTGGTGGATGTTTCAAGGTAGGCAGAGCGGCAAATAGAGTGTCTTGATTTCCAGCCTGGCTCTTCTTGTTTTCTTCCCTCTGTAGCCTGTCTTATGGCTCTGATAGTCATACTACAACACATCTGTCTTGGTCTTGATCCTCCAGGTGTGGCCGAAGGTGGTCGTGTGTTGCATTTTATCCAGGGATTGCTATTTCCATACTGTTAAGATACCATGGACCTCATTTTACACCTCAGTTCCCTCTTAGGTCTCTTTTCTAAACAGAGCACTGCCCCTGGTTGCTGAGTTGCTCTTGTCCTTGAGTGGCAGCCAAGGTGTGTGTAGTCATGGAGCCTAGTGGCCCTGGAGATAACCAGACAGCAGCCCCTCCATTCAGAGGAGCCACTCCTCTTCCAGTGTTTCCTGCTTTATTGCTGGTTTGTAGGCCTGTACCTAGAACTTCACGCCATTGGGAAGTTGGATACCAGCATGCCTTACGCTTCTGAATGTCATGCATCGACATCATTTCAACAGAGACAGACGCACAAAGAAAACAAACTAGTGGTTACCAAAGGGGAAAGGTGAGGGGGAGGGATAAATTAGGAGGGTGGATTAACATGTACATACTGCTATACATAAAATAGGTAATCAACAGGGACCTACAGTATAGCACAGAGAACTCTCCTCAGTACTCTGTAATAACCTATCTGGGAAAAGAATCTGAAAAAGAATAGATATATGTATAACTAAATCACTTTACACTTGAAACTAACACAACATTGTAAATCAACTATACACCAGTATAAAATAAAAATTAAAAAAAAATCATTCCAGAAATGTCTGGGTATAGCATAAGGTTACTACGCTTTAATTTTGTCAAGTAAGGACATTTGGCAATACAACTGCAGTCATGGGAGAAAATAACAGATTTTTCTTACCAAGAGAATACCAAAAATATCAAACAAATTTACCTTTGTGAAACGTGAATATATGGTCTTATTTTTCTGTCTACCACTGAAAAATACATTGTGGTCTGTGGATTGACATTTGGGAACCACAGGCTTTTACATACTCAGCATAAATCTTTATTTGAAAAGTAGAACCTTACTTAATCAGGTATTTTCTCTGTATGATGCCAGATACCAGTCTTACACAGATTATTTACCAACACTGAATTAACTATTTTAGTTAAGTTAGATACAACTTCCTGTACTTTGTACCTCTTTCTGCTGATTTTGAGTAGTTCTTACATAACACAGATGAAAGTGAAGAATTGTTTTAGGTAAATGTGAGTATAAATATGAATTTACCTTTAAAAGATTTTAAAAAATCATCATTCAAAGGTAGAATGGCTCCTATTTACAAATACGATGTGTAATTTCTGGATTATATATATATATTCTAGACTGGGAGGAATATGTACATTTTTATTGATTCTGTCTTGTCTAAATAAAAATGTCAGAGATATTAGGGTTTTATCATAAGATAATTATTGGCTGTCACATTGGCACATTAATTACAGTAATTGGTCAATAAAGAAGCCCTAGGAATAGATATTATGCTATACGTTTTGATGAGATTGTAGTTACAGCCTCTTATTTATGGTAATAAAATCTTGTTAATCGACATTGCTGACAAGATGTTTTGCTTTCTTTTTCTACTTTCCAGGTTGGTTTATAAGTCTACTTAGGAACTATGAACTGAGAGCCACAGATTATACAATAAAGGTCACATTCCAAAATTGTCTGTACTCATTCATGGTATACACATTAAATTCATTCAGCCAATATTTGCTGCTCACTGTTCTGAGTGCTCCTGCGTATACAGAGATGTATAAAGCAGTGCCTGCTCTAAAGGACTCATAATGGGGAAGGGAGGTAAAATGTCTATATATAAATAAATGTGACCCACGTTGATTGAGTCACGTATGTGAGCCATATGTGTGATAAGTTCCTTAAAAGTGGAATAAAATACAACTTCAGAGGAGGAAAGGATGATTCCAAGTGTGAGTGATCAGTGATGCTGTAAGGCTCAGTGATGGGGGAATTACTTTGCATCCATGACATGAAGCTCTGAGCCATCTCTGAATATACATCTCCACTGTAAAACTATAGAGAGAGGTAGGTGGCTCAGTGCTCTGACATGAAAATCAACTTTTGTTCTGGGGTCAGCTGCCTTGCAGCCTCATTTTGTGTCCTTGAGTATGTAAAATTCATGTAATAATATGTGTCCATCTCTCAAGATGCAAAATGAGATAATGCGGAGGTCCAAGCTGCTCCCTGTGGTGAAAGTCAGATTTCTCAGCAGGTGTGTAGTTTTTTCTGGCAAGTTAGGCCATACATTTGAATGGGAGTAAGCGCAGCTTTCCATGACTAAAAGGATTAGTGTCCTTACCAAAGTGCCCAATTTATTGCTAGAGAATAGCACATTCTCTGTAACATTCGAACTGTTGTCTGAAAAATTGCCTGAATTCCTTAGAAAAACTACCTATATAAATAAGAGAGTATAGTGATCACTGAATTATGTTAAAAAGGAAACAAATGTTTACTGAGCTGCTACTGCTGGTTTAGGGACTTTAAAATTGTCTTTAAAATTTTTACACCATGTCCATTTTTTTAAATTGAAGTATAGTTGATTTACAATATTATGTTAGTTTCAGGTGTGCAGCAAAGTGATTCAGTTATACATATATATTTTTCAGATTATTTTCCATTATAGGTTATTATAAGATATGGAATATAGTTCCCTGCACTATATAGTAAAATCTATTGCTTACCTATTTTATGTATAGTAGTTTGCATTTGTTAGTCCCGTACTCCGAATTTATCCTTCCCCCTTCCCTTCCGCCTTTGGTAACTATAAGTTTGTCTTCTACATCTGTGAGTCTGTTTCTGTTTTGTATATAGATTCATTTGTATTATTTTTTAGATCACACATATAAGTGATCATATAATACTTTGTCTGTCTGACTTCACCATGTCCATTTTATAGCAGAGGAAACAGACACTTAGATAAATTTTCAAAAGTTACTTAGATCAGACAACTGTTTGAAATGAAATCTGTTGAAATTTAATGAGCTGTTTACATGGTAGTGTGCTACTTCACTTGAGTTTGATGTTTTTCTTGCAGGTCAGTGTCAATCATTTTGTGTTTGTTTGTATGTAAATGTTTATTTTTTTCACTAGGTTACTTCTAGAACTGCTGGAGTTGCTGTTTGACAAGTTTAATGCTGTAGCTGCTGCACACTCTGTGGTCCTGGGGTACCTGCAAGACACTGTTGTGACTCCACTGACTCAGCAGGAAGATGTCAAATTGTATGACATGGCAGACGTGTGGGTGAAGATCCAAGATGTGCTGCAGGTAAGATCCTTTTACAGAGGGTGCCCATCTGGATTCGGAATAACAGGTAGGAACATAAAAAAATCAGCCACCTAAAATATTCTCTTAATCATAAGTAGTGAGAATGTAGTGTTCCTATTTAAAGGTGATGCTTGCTGATGTTATGAACTTCTATCATTTTCAAAAGACCTTTTAAACAAACTTCTTTTGGCCAGGCTTTAAAATTAGGAGATTCTCAATACGTAGCAATCAAGGATCTAAACATATGTAGCTTAAGTTTATGACCATTTTCTTACAGTCAGCTCTTGCATATGTTGGGGTAAAAGACAGGTCAAGAGCTTATTTTAAGAGATGAAGATAAACCTGTAAGGTATAAATGTACCACTTTGATTGATCTGTTGAAGATCGGAGGAATGATATTACTGTTTGGTATGATGCTGCAGAGGGGGTATTTAGAAATTTTATTATGTTTTCTCTCCATGCGCCAGGCAAATATATTTGATATGGCCAGATGAAAATGAGAAATACGATTAAGAGTTAGCTGAAGCAAATTTGACATAGCTATATAGAAGAGACATGGTTAGACAGTATCTACTAATAGGAAAAAAATTAAGTGTATATAGGGAATTGAAAAATATAACTGTGTAGAAATGAAATTATTTGCATGGCAAATAGGATTCTTTGCAGGAAAAAAATAAATCATGTATGTAGATTGTAGTTATTTTTGAGAGTATAGGCATGCTCTTGGTGGATTGATTGATTCCTGATTATTCATTCATTAGACAGTTTTTGGGATACAGTCTGTGTGCTTTATTGATGGTTCAGTAGAAAGAATATAGGTTGCAACTATATTCCATGAGTTTGTTTTGCTGCTATGTCAATTACCACGTGCCCATAGTAGGTGCTTGATGAATATTTGTGTGTTGAATAAAATATCTTTATTGCTTGGAAACTGGTTATTTAAGATTTTATATCTTGGTTTGCTAATCTGTCATGGAAATAAATGCTTTTCAGGTTACATGTTTATTTTAATGATGAAATAAGATAATAGATTTTAAAGCTATTTCAAAAATAGTTAGAATTAAGGACTTCTGGTTCTGTCCATGATGTGGTTATCTCCTACCATAAGTAACTTGAAAACTGGGTGGACTCAGGCGATCAGCATCATCAGTTGAGAGAAGCGAATACATGAGGTCACTTTCACATACATCCCAGCTTCTTCTCTGGGGACACTTTCAAACTATGACATAGGAAAGTGAACAAACATCAGCAGGCTCTAAGTAGTAGATGAAGCAGAGTTCAGGGTTCAGGGGTGCGGAGGCAGCTGCAGTTTGTGGGTTAGGATACTGAAGGAGAGGGAATTGCAGAGAGAAGGAACCCCAGAAATATGAAAAGAGTAGTGTTGAGCCTTTGGTCAGATGTGAAGTTTCACCCACTCCAAGGTAGAATATAGCTACTGTGGGACTGTGAGCTGAATGGAAATTGCAGAAGTTGCCAAATGCTCAGAAACGTTGGAATTCAGACCAGCCAGTGTGGGGAGAAATTAGTGAACATCCTGTGCTTTCATATGTGACCTCAGATGTTTTAGGAATTGGGCTGTTCTAGCCATAGTGTACGTGATACTGTAATTTCATGTAACAAAGCCCCAAACCAAGTCTCTACAGTATTAGTCTGATCCACCTGTAAATAAAGTAATATAATCTAGTATCTCAATAATGAAGCATCCACGTTGTGCAGCATACGATTATTATACTTGCAAAAAAGCAGAAAAATGTGACTAATAACCAGAATTTTAAAAATTTGATGAAAATATCTGAAATGAAAAACTTACCAGATGGATTTAGCAACAGATTGCATGCTGTATAAGAAAGGATCAGAAAACTTGAAGGAAAATCAATCAAAACCAATCTAAACTAAAGTACAGTGAGAAAATAGACTGAAAAGAAAAATGAGCACAGCCATAATGTCCTGTGGGACAGTATCATGCTGTCTAACATTTGTGTGGTTGGAACTACAGAGGGAGAGCAGGGAGAGAGATTGGGGCAGTTAATTATTGGAAGAAACAATGACCCAAAATTTCTAAATTTGTTGAAAAACATAAACCCACAGATCAAGAAGTTCAACAAATCCAAGGAAGTTTAACACAAAGAAAACTATATCTAGACACATTATCATAAGGTAGCTGAAAAGCAAAGAAAAAAATCTTAAATATAGCCAGAGGAAAAAGAGTGCATTGCCTACAGGGAACCAGTGATAAAGATGTTCACTAATGTCTCATCAGAAACAATACAAGCCAGAAATTGATGTATGCCATCTTGAAAGTGCTATAAAATACAAAAATTGTCAATCTAGAATTTTATATTCACTGAAAAAATCATTTGAAATGAAGGTGAAATAGTGACGTTTTCACATTAACTAAAGCTGAAAGAATTTGTTTTCACTGGCCCTGCACTTAAAGAAATGTTAAAGAAAGTTTTTCAGACTAAAGGAAAACAATACCAGATGGTAACTCATCTACAGGAAAATATAAAGAAGTCCAGAAGTGGTAAATATGTGGGTAAAAATAAAATATATTTTTCTCATTTCTTAATTTTTGTTTAAAGCAAAACCAATAGTAATGTATGTGGGTTTTATAATATATTTTGAAGTAAAATGTATGACAATAATTGCACAAAAGATGGGAATAGGGTAAATGAAACTCTACTGCTGTAAGTTTCTTACATTATACATGAAGAGATACAATGTTTAAGGTAAACTGTGGTAAGTTAAGGATGCATATTATAATCCCTAGAGCAAACATTAAATTGTAAAATAGATGTAGAGCTGAAAAGCCAGTAAAGGGCATAAAACTGAATAGTGAACAAATATTTGATTAATCCAAGAGAAAAAAGCAGGAAAGGAAGAAAAAAGAACAATGAAGAAAGAAAAGATAAAGTACAAAACAAAGATAGGATGAATAGAAAACAAATAGCAACATGTTAGACTTATACCACCCATGTAAGTAATTACATTAAATGTAAATGGACTAGATACTTCAATTTAAAGGCAGAGTTTGTCAGATTGGTTTAAAAAAAGAAAAACCCAACCATACTGTTTACAAGAGATACGTTTTATGTTGTTTTTTTGAAATTTTAAAATAACTTTAAACTTTTAGAAAGGTAAGAATAGTACAAAGGGTGCCCATATAACTCTTAATTCAAATTCAACTGCTGTTAGCATTTTGTCACTTTATCAATTGTTTTCTCTCTCTATATATGTACTTGTGTGTGTTTTCTCTGTTATCTATTTTCTATTTCCTAGTTTTGTTGATTGACCCAGTAATGTTCTTTAGGGCAGTTTTTTTTTTTTTTTTTGCTCCTCCAGTAGAAAATCCAGTCTAGCATTAGATACTGTATCTGCTTTTCATGCCTCTTTAGTTTCCTTTAAGCTTGAACATTTCCATAGCTTTTCTTTACCTTTTATTATAACAGTGGCATTTTGAAGAATATATCCTCATCTTTTATTTTATTTATTTTATTTTATTTTATTTTTTTGCGGTACGTGGGCCTCTCACTGTTGTGGCCTCTCCCGTTGCGGAGCACAGGCTCCGGACGCGCAGGCTCAGCAGCCATGGCTCACAGGCCCAGCCGCTCCGCGGCATGTGGGATCTTCCTGGACTGGGGCACGAACCCTTGTCCCCTGCATTGGCAGGCGGACTCTCAACCACTGCGCCACCAGGGAAGCCCTATCCTCATCTTTTAATTCAAGTTCCTCATTTTGGGCTTAAGAGATTTTAAACATAAAGATATAGACAGATTAAAAGTATATGAATGGAAAGAGATGTACCATGAAATACTAATAAAAATATTTGTGTTATGCAAATGTATTGGACAGTATTAGAATATAATATTATCAAATGGAATTATTTGTATCAGTACTTATGGCATTTAAAACCTGAATACGTTAAGCCCTAGGAAGTATGTTATAGACTATGTAATCCTGTTGTCACAAGGTTATAAAATGCTTTATGAATAAGTTTTTGATATCTGATATTTGAATAAGACTAATGTTCTAAGTTTAAAACAACTTTTGAATCTACTAGGATCCTATTTATAGGATTTATGAAGAATTAATTATGGTTATGAACAAAGTAAGATATGCCTTACTTAGCCCTACTTACTTTGGATTTGTCAAATGTATATAATTCCTACACTTCTGAAAACAAAACCCATTATCTCATATTAAAAATGTTTATAATAAACTAAGGAACTTTAAGTTCCATCAGACATTAACTTGAAATGAAAAAATGAAAGTATGTTTCTGGCTTATTAAATGAGATATACCTTTCACACATGTCATTTCAAAAGATGATTGGGGAGGCTATCTTCCATATTATGGAATGAGTTATTCATTTGTTTATTTAAAGAGCTTTATTGAGATTTAATGTACCTGCCACAAGGTTTACCTGTTTAAGGTATAGATTTCAATGCTTTTTAGTATATTTATGGAGTTGTGCAACCATCACCATGATATGATTTTATAAAATTTTCATCACCCTAAAAAGAAACCTTGTTTGTATCCATTAAATATTTATTTATTTGGTTGTGCCGGGTCCTAGTTGTGGCTCTCTGGCTCCTTAGTTGCGGCATGTGGGCCCCCTAGTTATGGCATGCTAACTCTTAGTTGTGGCATGCATGTGGGATCTAGTTCCCTGACCAGGGATCGAACCCGGTCCCCCTGCATTAGGAGCATGGAGTCTTATCCACCATGCCACCAGGGAAGTCCCTGTTTGTATCCATTAGAAATCACTTCCCATTCCCCACTCCCTTCACCCTTAAGATGTATTTAAGACACTAAAGAGGCATCAACTGTGTGTTAAATCTCTGAGTAACTTGTAGTCCCCAAATCATACACTTGGCAATACTGTTGCCATTTCATGTTAATGTGTACATATACTGTTGGCATAAGCTATTTGACAGATAAAGAACATAAAACTAAAACTGATCTAATAGTACAAGGTGATGGGTCTAACGTAGAAATAACATTTCATTTCATGTATTATGTTTACTTGTTTTGAGGTCAAGGTATGACAGTGTTCTTTGCTTTTTTCCTTTCTTTCCTTTCCTCCATTTTTCTCCTCCTCTTACTTTTCTACTTTTCTGCCCCCAGTTTGTGTTTTCTTAGACATGTAGTGGAAGAGTGATATTAGTCATGACTTGAATTAATCTCTGGTTGATTGTTTCTTAGCTCTCTATTATACTCATCTTTATTAATCCACAGATTCAAGAATAAAGCATTTTAAAGTAAGAGGTCATCTACATATTTTAAATGATTACTATTATGTAATAAAAATTGGGCTTCCCTGGTGGTACAGTGGTTGAGAATCTGCCTGCTAATGCAGGGGACACGGGTTTGAGCCCTGGTCTGGGAAGATCCCACATGCCACGGAGCAACTAGGCCCGTGAGCCACAACTACTGAGCCTGCGAGTCTGGAGCCTGTGCTCCACAAGAGAGGCTGCGATAGTGAGAGGCCCGCATACCACGATGAAGAGTAGCCCCCGCTTGCCACAACTAGAGAAAGCCCTTGCACAGAAACGAAGACCCAACACAGCCAAAAATAAAAATAAATAAATTAAAAGAAGGCTCAACATTAAAAAGAAAATTGTTATACAATTTTTAAATCGGTTTTAGTTTTCTGTATTTTCTAGTTCCTTAAAAAATTCTTTCAGGTTACAGATTACTTACAGATTTCTTACAGTGTAATATTAGGTTATATACCCATTAATAAACTGGATATGCAGTGACACAGACACACAAATGGTCTAATGTTGCTAAATGTAAGAATGGTAGTTGGCACAGTGTGTCATGTAATCATCCTGAAACATGTTAAATGGACCAAAAAAGGTGTTCAGGATTGTTGCAGAGCTGATCCTTTGAGGTTTTGCAGAGGTAGAGAAGATGCAAATGGCATTCTAGACAGCTGGAATGGCAAGTGAGATACTGGTAAGTGGCACAGAAGGAATGAATGGACAAGGATATCCACGGATAAGTAAGAAAAGAATGGTTTAGCTGTAACTGAGGGTTTATTTTGTGCACTAGAAGATAAGGTCAGATAGGTAGGTTTGGGTTCAGGTTGTGGAAGCCCTTAAGTGTCATCTAAGGGGATTGTGATTTGTCTTTAGGCTAATGGTTTCTGAAGCTGAGTATGCATTAGATTTACCTCTGGATTGATTCCTAGTCCCATCCTTGACCTTCTGATTAAGGATCACTGTGGATAAGGACTGGATTTTGTGGGGTTTTTTTGTTGCTGTTGTTGTTTTTTGTTTTTTTAGCTCCTAAGATGATTCTGATAATTTGTTTGGGATCCTGTAATTGGGAACTGTTGCTTTGGGTCAGTGGTTCTCAAAGTATGTTTCCTAGACCAGCAGCATTAGTGTTACCAAGGAGCATGTTAAAAAAGAAATTTGTGTTCCTACTTCATAGTTACTGATTCAAAAACTCAAGGAGTGAGGCCATACAATCTGTATTTTAATAAGCCCTTCACGTGATTCGTATGCACGCTCAAGTTTGAGGACCCTTTTTTTAGGTGATGCTGGGCCATTTTGGATTTGGATTGGCATGTGGTGAGATGAAGTAGGATTAATATGGTAGCACTGAAAAGGATTGGGTGTAGAGGCTGGAGACTAAGGCAAGGAAACTAGTGTGTAGGCTAGTGGAGAGTCTGTGGGTTATATTACTTGAGATATTGTCTAATAGTAGAACAAATCACAGGCTTGCATGGAGCATGTTAGAGGAATACAAAGAAGAGGGAAGGATTTGTAAACCTTTAGGGAGTCTTTTGGAAAATCTATAAAACCACGTAGTCAGCGTGTCATGCTGGTTTCCTGCATGACTGATATTTTAGTGTTAAGTTATTGGGGCCAACTCTGTGCTAAGTGTTCGGGAATAAAGCTGAGCACAAGATAGAGAGCTCACTCTGGTGACGTGAGGGGCATGGGCAAGAGTGTGTGTTTTTACCTCAGTGTTAGCCAGCTGGCATGGGAAATAGCACAGGAGAATGTTTGCCAACGTGGAGGGCTTAGAAAAGACTTTTGGTTTAAGTTTGCATGCAGAGGTTTATGCTTAGGGCCAATTTAGTTTTCTGATACTTGTTGGTGGAATGCTCTTTAGGTTAAAATCTTTTCTGGAGGACAGACATAGTTGAGAACAATAGACGCCTGCAGTTAGCATGTACCAGCATGTATGAAGGTGATGGGATCATATGCTGAATGGAGTTACAGGTGTTTAGACTTCGAATTTCAGTGTTTCTTTGAATCGAAAATGTTTCTTGCTGAAAAATGGAAATGCTCTTTTGTTTACTAAATCTTGGAAAAGAAAATAACTTTTGATCACGTAGAGACTTCGGCGGCTTTTCTCCACTGGAACCTGGGCTGTGCCTGGCAGGCAGAATCCATCCTGTAGCTGGAAGGCTCATTTGTCTCGGCGTGTTTGTGTCTGGAGACAGCCGTGTGTGGAGACACGGCTGTCGCTATCATAGTAACAGGGTGTCAGAGTTTTCTGCTGGTGTCATCCCTGTGACCACACACCACTGAACTCCCTTTTCAGTTTTACACACGCTTTAGAACTGTGATAATAGCAATGCATGTTTTTGCCCTTCTGAGTAACAAACAGCACCTTCCGAAATGTCACCTACTTGGTGACATGCCTGTCATACCGTTGGCTGCACATTTTCAAGTGTGTTAAGACCGAGGTACACTAGAAACACAAAATGCTCCATTTCTTGTGGGATTTAACATAACAGAGGAAATAAGAGGATCACTTTGAACAAACCTATCTTTCGGGTGTTACGATTCTGAAAAAAAATCTCATTTTTTTATTCACATCTCTTTTCAAAGCCAAACTGCCTGTTTAGCCGTTGTCGGCTTAAGTGTGTAACCCCGAGTGTGCTAAGTAGTATTCTACAGATGGAGGCTGTGGGTTGTAATTACACTGTTGAACCACTGACAGTGACACCACAAGTCACTTCACTTTTTAGTGCCCTGATCTCTCTTTCTGGAGCTTAACAGACAGAATGGAAAATCATTTTACTTGTGTTAACTGCCACTTAAATTTCTAAATAGTGATAAAATTAACCTCATGCAGAGAGAACTTGAAGTTTGCTGTCAGGTAAGAAAATCCACAAATCTTATTGGTACTGATCCATGACCTAGAGGAGTTTTTCAAGGAGACAGATGCAATTTCTATTTTGAATTCAGGTCTGAAACTAGGTTATTCTTAGCTTTTGTTTCATGTGATATTTTGGTTAGCTGAGGATTCCATTCCTCAAAGTAAAACTAGCTTTTTTTTTTTTTTTGCTGTATTCTAGGCCAGATAACTTGTGCGATTATTCTTGCAGAAATAGTTTTTCTTCATTTCTCAACCTTTAACACTTTTTGATAGCCTCTGTTTGGGGTGGCATATTAAAGTCATGTTGCCGGCCAGGCCACTGAGTCTCTAGGAAGGTGCTTGCTCCTCGATTTTTTGTTCTGTCTGGTCAATGGATAGTATGCTGCCCAATGCATAGAATTAAGTGAACATGTGAAAGTTAAAGTAGAAATCTTCCTCTAAATTGAAGTCAGCTTCTATAGCATCAGGACTCTCTGTAGGTTGTTTTATGTTCACTACTTAAAGCAGGAAATGATGGGCAGCCAAGGAGATTCCTCTGGCTCCCCGTGCACGTGTGGCAGTTGCGCAAGTCAGAGTGCTAGGGTGTCTGAGGCCCAGTGAAAGTTGTGGTGAATGTCATGGATATCTTAATACACTGGGCCAAACTTTAAAAAATAGTAGCTCGGTGGCTGATGCCCCAGAATTAGGTGGATTTGGTGGAAAGTCTGCTCTCCTTAAATTTCTAATTGCCCAGGAAGTATCTGCTTGGGTCTGATTGGGTCTTGATCTAGAGGACCCAAGGGTAGAAATGACAGGGTTTCCTTACAGTCCACCACCTCCAAAGCTTTTCTCTTTGTCTGTTGTTTTTTTTTTTTAAATTATTTTATTTTATTTATTTTTGGTTGCGTTGGGTCTTCGTTGCTGTGTGCGGGCTTTCTCTAGTTGTGGCGAGCGGGGGCTACTCTTTGTTGCGGCGCGCGGGCTTCTCATTGCAGTGTCTTCTCTCGTTGCGGAGCACGGGCTCTAGAGCACAGGCTCAGTAGTTGTGGCGCACGGGCTTAGTTGCTCCGCGGCATGTGGGATCTTCCTGGACCAGGGCTCGAACCCGTGTCCCTTGCATTGGCAGGAGGATTTTTAACCACTGTACCACCAGGGAAGTCCCTCTCTTTGTCTGGTTTTGTCTGAGATACTGGAGGGTGGACCACTGAAAGCCAAGGCAGATTTGTACTGCCCCTGGTGATTTAAACGGCCTTAGTCCTTAAGGAGGCTGTGTGCTTATCAAGGTTTGGTGCACCTGGGCCCAAGCAAGGGGGTTACTAGTAACCAAGAGGCCATAAGTAAGTGGTGATGATTAATGATAATAGGTGGGATAGTGTGAGGTAGAGTATCATTATATGATTTGAGTGAAATTAAAGCAACTGGCATTGCTTCACTGATACTGCTCTTGCCTACCTGAGAAGATTTTAGAGCAAAAATGATGATATCTTCCTGAATTGATAATACTTTAAAAAAAAAAAATTCTTTCTCTTAAACCTATTATGATTGTGGAAGTAATTTGCGAGGTTGCCTAAATTCTTGAGTATAGCTATAGTTCTTTTGGTCTGATGGTCTGTTGCTGCGTACCACATTACTCAAACTCCATGGCTTCTATTTGCTCTCAGTTTTATGAGTCAGAAATTCACTCAGGGCTCAGCAGGGTGGTGCTTCTACTTTACATGGCGTCAACTGAGAACATTCACTTGGCTACTTCAGCTAAAGGCTGGGCTGCGTTAGAAGCTTTCTCTCTCTCTCCGTAGGACCTCATAGCATGACAGTCTCAGGGTAGTTGGACTTCTTCCATGAATGCTGGCTTCCAGTCCGGAGCAGTCAAAAAGGTAAAGGTGGAGGCTGATGATCCCTTAAGGCCCTGCCTTGTATATTACATGGTGTCACATCTGCCACATTCTATTGGTCAAAGTGGAGGGAAAATAGAGTCCATTCAGTGGGAAGAGTAGCAAGGAATTCTTGGCAATCTTTACTCCACCACAACATTGTAAGGTTTGTAAGTTTGCTTTTAGAATAATTCATCAGACACTGGCATTAGATTATTGTTGCTGGGTCTTTGTCACAAGATAAAGATCAAGATTTTATTCTTGCCTACTGATCTTTTTTTTTTCTTATTTTAATTTATTTATTAAAAAAATTTTTTTGGCTGCATTGGGTCTTCGTTGCTGCGCGCGGGCTTTTTCTAGTTGTGGCTAGCAGGGGCTACTCTTTGTTGCAGTGTGCGGGCTTCTCATTGCGGTGGCTTCTCTTGTTGTGGAGCATGGGCTCTAGGTATGTGGGCTTCAGTAGTTGTGGAACACGGGCTCAGTTGCTGTGACTCACGGGCTCTAGAGTGCAGGCTCAGTAGTTGTGGCGCACAGGCGTAGTTGCTCTGCAGCATGTGGGATCTTCCTGGACCAGGGCTCGAACCCGTGTACCCTGCATTGGCAGGCAAATTCTCAGCCACTGCGCCACCAGGGAAGCCCCTTGCCTATTGATCTTAATTGGTTAGAGAATATTTAAATGATTATCAGGCTCAGCAAATCTTACCATTTCAATCATATTAAAACAAAGACCATTTACAATACATTTAGGAAAATACAGCTCTTTCATGGAGTTACTTGGTTCAAGTGAATTTATGAAATTCTTAAGTAATTTCACTTATCTGTCACTTTAGACTCAAGCACTAAAATGATTTCTTGCATCTTATGAATCCCTTTGTCCTTTCTGTTTTTATCATTTGTCATATTGTTCCCATTTTAGAGCTGGAGAAACTGAGATAAGAGTTTTAAATCATGGTTATAGCACCAAAGAGTCAAATGTAGAACTCAGCTTGCCCTAGCTTGCTTTCTTTTTTTAAATTTATAAATGTATTTTATTTTATTATCATTATTATTTTTTTTTTATTTTTGGCTGCACTGGGTCTTTGTTGCTGCACGCGGGCTTTCTCTAGTTGCGGCAAGCAGGGGCTACTCTTCCTTGCAGTGCGCAGGCTTCTTACTGCAGTGGCTTCTCTTGTTGCGGAGCATGGGCTCTAGGCACGCGGGCTTCAGTAATTGTGGCACGCAGGCTCAGTAGTTGTGGCTTGTGGGCTGTAGAGCACAGACTCAGTAGTTGTGGCGCACGGGCTTAGTTGCTTCGCGGCATGTGGGAATCTTCCTGGACCAGGGCTCGAACCCGTGTCCCCTGCATTGGCAGGCAGATTCTTGGCCACTGTGCCACTAGGGAAGTCCCCCTAGCTTTCTTTTTAAATGTTTAAGTCAGTGATTTACACACCTACTTTGGCTTGGACTTTGACGTCTTGACATTTCACTTGAGAATCTGTGATACTTGTAGGTGATTCATTTAGTTGAAATGACCTTAGTTCTCATAATTTTAAAATAAGGACTCTGCGTTGAGGAATATGTCTCACTAGGCATTTTACTAAGTGTATGTATATAAAGTAGTGTATTTACACCTATATATGTATACATATTTTCAAATTGTGAAAATTGAGGATTTCATGTTTCAAAGAATAGCAGTCACTGAATAGAGAGTTGGGTTTTCCAGTTCTAAGATGCCAGATATTTTGTTACATGCACTAAAATTGGTTTAAGCCTTTGCTTTACCCCATAGGAACAAGAAAATTATTTATGTTTTCGCAGTGGCTTCAGATTAGATCATCTGAATGTTCTGAATATTTTGGTAGTCACAGCTATTAGTTGTCACTGAGCCTTCCTTTCTTCCTCCCTTCCTCCCAGTCAGAATTACCTGTGGATCCCACATCTGAAAAGCCTCTTTCAGTAGGATTCCAACTGATTCTAATGCACAATCTGGTTAAGAGCTACGATGAGCAAGTATTACAGGCTTGGTCATATTAATACCAAGACTATTAGAAGACAGTCTTAAGGGGTGGGAGAAATTTACAAAAAGTGAGTTTAGTTTTATTTAGAAAGATGCATCACTGTGGCATGTTTAGGAGGGAGTGTGTGTTCTATGACATATAGCAAACGATGATAGCATGTTAAAGTGCCATAAAGATGGGAATGCTTTAATATATACATACGTTAAAGGGAAAAGAAAATCCAAATGACTGTGCTGTAATTAGTCTCCATTTAGAGATTTTGATTCAACTTTATTTAGAGTTAGCAGCCCAAAGACAGCAAACATAGGTAATTCCTGTTTCTGACTTGAGTAGTTGAGAACATTGAAAAATATATTTTTTCATTCAAGAAGTTTTTGGACTGGAAACAGTTATATCAGAATCTTAATGATTGTCTTTTTATTAAGAAAAGAGTTGTTTTCTTTGTTTCTTCTCTCCCCACCCCTATTTATTACCTGTATGAGTTTTTCAGATTTATATTAATGGAAATTTGTTGTTGTTTTTAACTAAGGAGAAAAGGTATTTCTTTTTTAAGATGTATATGTAAAAGGCATTTATGAAATTATTTTAACCTTGCAGGGAGTTAAGACAAAAACATAACCAACAATAATACAGGGCTGTTTATGGTCCCAGGAATAAATTTCAGAGGAGATCATAGAAGAACAAGGTCAGAATGCGTTAAAGCATTTGAGTTCATGGACAAGGAGAGACTTGGCACACCCTAACATGGTTAGGGTTGAATATGTAATACACATAGTATTATAGAGAGCTGGGAAGAATGGAGGTTTTTTTGGTTAGCTTTTTTCTGGGGGGGAAGTGTTACCAAAATAAGATTGAATAGTTTTGGGTGCCAGGGAGATCTTTGAATAAGAGATTGGGCTTGCCTCTTTTGGCTGTGGGCTGCCGTAACGTTTTTTTTGTTTTTATTTTATTACAGAAAATTTCAAACGTGTTCAGAAATACATAGAAATGTATAATGAACCCCTATGCACCCATTGTCCAAATTCACTTTCTGATGTTACCAATTTATAGTACTATTGTCTCGTTTCTACCCCTGCCCATTTCCCTTTCCCTTATTTAAAAAAAAAATCCTAGAGAGCATATTGTTTCACCTATATTCCAATGTGAATCTCTGAAAGATAAGGTCTCCTTTTAAAAACCATGATCATACCTAAAAGCATAGTTTTCTTACTGTGAAATATCCAGTCAGGGTTCACATTTCCAGTTGTCTCAAATGTCATAATTGTGTATTTTTTACAGTTTGTCTGAATCAGGATTCAAATAAGGTTTAAATACCTCAGTGTGTTTGGTAAGTTTCTTAAAACTATTTTAATGTGTAAGTTCCCCTGCATCTCATTTTTACCTCTTGAAATTTATTTACTGAAGAAGCCAGATCATTTGTCCTATAGTAATTTCCCACATTCTGGCTTTTGTTGATTGCTTCCCCATTGTGTCATTTGCTATTTATCGATGTCCCCAACTTAGGTCAAGAGGCTTAATCAGATTTAAATTGTTTTGGGGAGGGCATGATTACTTCATAGATGATAGTAGCTGTTATGCTTTTTCAGTAGAAGAGTGAAATGATGAAAGTAATATATTTAGGGTGTTTAATCTGGCAACAGCGTGCAGAATGAATTGGTGGAGAAGGAAGTGGATGGAGAGATACCGATTAGAAGTCAAGTTCAGTCAATACAGGAAGGAAGGGCTAGACTAGGGCAGGGGCAGTGAAAAGAAAGAGGACTGAGATTAGAGAGAATTTGAAAGAAGAATGAATTTGCAGAACCTTTTACCATTTACTCTAATAAATGGAGAGCCGTAAGTCAGGGTGAAGTTTTGAGCCTGCGTAGTTATTAGGATCAGGAAGATGGTGCTTTGTGCCTGTTAAATTTGAGGTATTGGCAGAATATCCCCATAGAATTGTGTTACAGGCAACTAGAGATGGAGCACTGGAGGCTAGGGGAGAGGTTAGGGCAGGAGATAGAAATTTAGGGATCATCTATCTGCCTGAGCGTAATAGCTGAAGCTATACAAATGGACCAGCTCAGAAACTCACGAGTGTACAAGTGAAGCGAGGGCTACTTTCCTTCGGTAGTTCATCAATTTAATCAGCTCTCCATTGTTGCCACAAGCAACATATTTTATAGTCTCTAGAGACTGGAGCTTCTTACAGTGATGCCATGCTTTGCCTTTCTTTGCTTCTCCGTCTTTCCATTATATGTGGGTGACGTGGCAGCACATTTGTGAGCAGGACCCAAGTGCTGTTCAGGTTAGGGATGGTGGCTTTCTGGAGTTGACCATTCCTTAGGGGATGTGGACAGACAACTTGGAGAGGGAATAAAAGCCTGTTTTAACAGATATGGAAGTGAGCCTCAAAGGAAGGGAAGAAGCAGAGCAAGCAGGGCAAGAATACATTGGGCCAGCCATTAGCAAAAGACCTTGGAGTTGAGGTGATTTGAGGTTTATTTCCCTCACAATCCCTGTATTAGCTTACCCCATGGCCAAATCATGATGGAGAACTTGTCCGTGATGGTGACACCAAGAGTTTCCTGATACGCTTTCCTGTTTCTTCTCTCATCGCCACTAGAACTCCAGGGAATGTGGTTAATGGGAAGCCACAGAAATTATATATAGCCATAAAAAAGTCTTTCCTAACTTAAAGGATCTTAAGAAACTGTTACTCGGAGATCTCTCTCAAACGGTTTAACAGCATCTCATTCACCACCTATGTTATATGTACATTTTTAGATTACAGTTTTGCTGCCAGATCTATACCTGTAATACAATCAGGTGTTGATAAAACCTGGGCCCTTCGCAGGGGAATTTTCTTCAAAATTATTTTAATTTTTTTATCCTTAAGATCATAGAGCAAATTTTCTAGCATTCAAAGGTGCAGATTTATTTATTCTTTTTAGTAGTTCTGGTCTTCCCAGAAGTATTTGTTGGTGTTGCCAAAGGGACACAGCAGTGAGTGGCATGAACCTTTTTTGGTTAGCTACCTAAAAGCTTTGAAGGATTTAAAAAATACAAAGTGAGCCATGACAACAAAATTCACTGCTTCGATATGATTCCATCTAAGGAAAATGAGGGCTGCCGCCCAGTGAACTACAGCAGATGACGGATGCTCAGCACGCAGTCGCCAGTCTCACGGGGGTGATAAATGACAGCACATTAGCTGTGTGTTAGCAGCGTGATATGGCAATGAAAAAGGCCAGCGCTATTTTCGGCTGTGCTGCACGAAACAGCATCTCCTCATGGAGCTGGGGCTGATCATCCCTGTCTCCCCTGTTCTGGTGAGGCAGCATCTGGGTTGCTGCCTTGAGTGTCAGGCACGTGTACACCAGAAAGAAAGACAAATGGGTGGGAATCCAAAGCCGAGCATCTGCAGCGATGAAGGACTCAAGATGAGGCAAGTTTCAGTGCATTTTGGAGAACTGGCCTGTTGAGGAACAAGCACGGAAGCAAACAGGTGTTAACCTTTTCAGAGATAGGATGGCACTGAAGAAACAGCGTCATTGTAAAGTTAGTCACTCAGAGTTATGACCCCTCAATAGTTGTCATTGGTTTAATACAGAGCACTTTGGGGGGTTACTCAAGCATTTTCACAGAGAGCAGATCATCAAAAAGGGCTGCAAAGTAAAATTAACTACTTGTTTATTGTCAACCGTGTTTTTATCAGGTGATCAACGAGTATGGCAGTGTCTGCTCTAGTGGGAAAAGGAATACAAAAATCAAAATGGATAATGTAGGTCAGGTGCTTTTAAGTGAAAATTCAAATGCAGATGATAAACTTGGGAACAGTGAGGGGTGAGACTTTACAGTAATTTTAAAAAATTCAATATGAAATAAAGGGATGGTTTACTTTCCACAATAGTAAGATGAGCACAGCAGAAAGAAATCAAGAAATACAGAATGTAAACTGAAATGTCAGGGAATATTTCTACAGTGAAAACCGTTGGGTCACAGAATAGTCCCTTAGGAAAGTGGGGTTGAATTTCATTGGCCATTTGATCCTGACAGAATTGAATGTGTATCAGTCGGGAAATAGAGTGAATATCCCCACAGGCTTTTTTCTTTCTTTCTTCTCTGATTCTGGGCCCTGGTTGATGATCTGTTCACCTGCTGTGATCAGAAAGAAATAACCACCTCTTTTTTTCCTCCACCCAGGCACATTTTAGATGCTCTGCTTATTAACATAAGCTAAACTGGAGATTCATTGCCCTGTGGTTGACCCAGCAACAACCCAGCCTCATCTTACAGAATTACTCCCCTCTGTTTGGGATAGAGCACCAGTAGGGTCAGTAGGGTCCCTTACCGAAGGCGGATACTTTTGATAGAGTGGGCTGCTGTGTGTGTGGATTATTATGGTGGTGGTCTTCAAAGACACCTAATAACCCGGTAGGGTTGCAAGGTGGCCTCCCTGGGGTGCTCTGGGAGTAGAAGAGCCGCAGGAGTGAATACCAGTCCTATACTTCCTGTTCCTCCTAGGATTTTCATATAAGGAAAAAGCATATTCAGCAGGCTAGGTGACTGTGGACTCTTCCTTTGTCCTGTAAAAATGTGATAATTCCAAGATTTTGGATGACTAAGGGCTCCTGAAGAAAAGCTTGACTCCTTAAGGTAGGGTGGTGATGTATGTGCCAGTCTTCGTAGTAGTATCATTATATAATCAAAGAAGTAAATTGGAAATGCAAATTGAAATTTAGGTTTATTACAAATGGTCTGTGTTTCCCTGTATTAATTAGGTTGTTGGATGAGGCTTTTTTTTTCGTTGTCATTCAAATGCTTCCACAATTTGGACAAAGCCTATTTTTCCGTTTAGTTTACTCTCTTCCTTTAGAAATGCTGTGTCCTAATTAAATTAGTTTTTCTCTTTGTCCTCCAAATATGACACTGTCCTTTCTCACACTAGTACTTGTTGATACTGCACATCTTTCCCACTGTCTTTGCTGCCATCCCTGAATACCTTCTCTAATATACTCCAGTCTGCTCTATCTTATCTCCTCTGGAGGCATTCACTGAGCATTTCTTTTCAAAAATTCACTGCTCTTCTTGTTTTACTACTCATTCCACGTGTCTCGTAGTTATATTGGGTTGGCCAAGAAGTTCATTTGTGTTTTCCTGTACAGTCTCACAAAAAACCTGAATGAACTTTTTGGCCAACCCAATATATCTTTTCTCTTCTGAATCTGCATCTTTCCTTCTCAATCAGATAAAAGTCCTCTGGAAGACCATTTCCTACACGTCATTCAGTTTCTCACAGTGCTTTCCCACCTTCAGTTTTTAATTCCTTTTTCTCAACTAGTCTCTAAGCCTTTTGAGAGAAGGGATGGGACTATTATTTATTAATTGTGGCCCCACCCCAGCCCCACCTCAGAATCTGGCACTGCTTATGTGCAGTATGCAGCTAATTAGTATTTCTTGAATGAATGAGTAGTAGCTATACCCAGTCACATATCCGTTGATTTAGGATTCCATTTTAAATGCTTTTTAAATGTGATGAACTTTGTAGATTTAAAAGCCATGTAGCAAAGGGCTCATAAAACTTTGTTACGGTGACGATTTGAAAGACTGCTGCATTCCCAGGAGACCAGTTCATCCTCTCTTACACTGGATGGCAGTTAGATCATCCCCAGGGTTTCTGTTGGTTAGACAGATGAGCTTGGGGTTCCAAGTAAGGGGCATGAAATAATGTTGGCAAGAGAAACCGGTAATAATGGAGACTATCATGGTTTTGTTACTAGATAACGATGCTCGCTCATGGGCATCATTTTTATTGTGGGTGTGACAGTACTTTTGGAAGAATGGTGACAAATTTGATAGTAGGTTAAGCCAAAACTATCCAAAAGCTGCCCTTAGTTCTTTGGAAGAAAAGATTTTACAGTTTGATTTTTCATTTTGGTTTTCTTATCCTTATTAAGAAGGTTTTCTTTCATATCTTGCTATAAGTGAACCACATTTGCTGTAAATTAACTCCACTTCTTTCAGTAATATCTTTTGTGTGTAATTACCCTCTTTGAGTGTTAAGTCTTTCTTTAGAATCATTAAAGCTGCTATTATGGTATTCTTTCGAGTAAATGCTAGTTAATCAGAGCATGCATTTCGCCTACGGACAGCTGCCAATGAGCAGTGTGGAGGTGTGTCCTCTGAGTGTAGTTGGTGAAGTGTTCTGTGGTCCTCTGGGAGATGAGGTGCTATAGAAATGTAAGGTAAGGCTTTTATGATAACTCTGGGCTACTATACAGAAAGAACCATGCTAACTTCATTGATGATTCTTTTGCATAATCAAAGAATTAAGCAAAAAAGTCATATTAATTTTCAGCTCCATTAGAGATGCAAGAATCAAAAAAGATGTTTGCCAAGTGGGAAGGGACTAAATTGGTAGGAAAAGAAATTTTAATTTCAAGCTTCAAGAGAATGTTACAAATATAGCATTAAAAAAGATCTGACCAAAGGTGACAGTGCCCTTTTTAAAGACCAGCAAAGTTACAAGAGGAAAAAAATGGAAAAAAGGAACTACAAGAATATGAAATTAAAATTGCCATAATTGAGTCAGTTTATGGTAGTAAAGTACTTCTGAGAGACTCAATTTGAAGATGCCCAGCTAGACTGTAGTAATTAGTATAATTTTGCCATGGTCACCAAGTCTTTATATTATTGTTGCTGGTCAAAGAGCAGTACTTTCACCGTTTTTTTTTTTTTTTTAAAACCTGGTAGCAGTTGGAGATGATGAAAAATCCATTTACTTGTGGAAGGGTAAAGGTGAAATTCCTAAAGTGAAATAGGGAAATTTAAAATGCTCACTTGAAAGAAAGCTTGCATTTTTAATATAAAATACTCTTATAATTTTCTTCTACCTGCATATAAACACACTTCCAGTATATGTGAAGAGGTGTTGTTCATCTCCTGGGATCATTAATCAGAAGAGTAGACAGGTGGGAAAGCATATGCCATGAAGAGCCATGCCCTTTTCTTTAAAGTAAAAACTTGAAAAATGCCATTGGTTGTTTGATAGGGATTGGATTGAGTCTGTGGATTGCTTCGGGTAGCATAGTCATTTTCACAATATTGATTCTTCCAATTGAAGAACATGGTATACCTCTCCGACTGTTTATGTCATCTTTGATTTCTTTCATCAGTGTTTTATAGTTTTCTGAGTACAAGTCTTTTGCCTCCTTAGGCAGGTTTATTCCTAGGTATTTTATTCTTTTTGTTGCAATGGTAAATGGGAGTGTTTCCTTAATTTCTCTTTCTGATTTTTCATTGTTGGTATATAGGAATGCCAGATATTTCTGTGCATTAATTTTGTATCCTGCAACCTTACCAAATTCATTGATTAGTTCTGGTAGTTTTCTGGTGGCATCTTTAGGATTCTTTATGTATAGTATCATGTCACCTGCAAACAGTGACAGTTTTACTTCTTCCTTTCCAGTTTGTATTCCTTTTATTTCTTTTTCTTCTCTGATTGCCATGGCTAGGACTTCCAAAACTATGTTGAATAAGAGTGGTGAGAGTGGACTTCCTTGTCTTATTCCTGATCTTAGAGGAAATGCTTTCAGTGTTTCACCATTGAGTATGATGCTTGCTGTGGGTTTGTCATATATGGTCTTTATTTTGTTGAGGTAGATTCCCTTTATGTCCACTTTCTGGAGAGTTTTTTGTCATAAATGGGTGTTGAATTTCGTCAAAAGCTTATTCTGCATCTGTTGCGATGATCATATGGTTTTTATTCCTTAATTTATTAATGTGGTGTATCACATTGATTGATTTGCGTATATTGAAGAATCCTTGCATCCCTGGGATAAATCCCACTTGATCATGGTGTATGATCCTTTTAATGTGTTGTTGGATTCTGTTTGCTAGTATTTTCTTCAGGATTTTTGCATCTATGTGCATCAGTGATATTGGTCTGTAATTCTCTTTTTTTTGTGGTATCTTTTTCTGGTTTTGGTACCAGCGTGATGGTGACTTCATAGAATGAATTTGGGAGTTTCTCCCTCTGCAAGTTTTTGGAACAGTTTGAGAAGGATTTGTGTTAGCGCTTCTCTAAACGTTTGATAGAATTCGCCTGTGAAGCCATCTGGTCCTGGACTTTTGTTTGTTGGAAGATTTTTAATTACAGTTTCAATTTCATTACTTGTGTTAGGTCTGTTTATATTTTCTAATTCTTTCTGGTTCAGTCTTGGAAAATTGTACCTTGCCAAGAATTTGTCCATTTCTTCATGGTTGTCCATTTTATTGGCATATAGTTGTTTGTAGTAGTCTCTTATAATCCTTTGTATTTCTGTGGTGTCAGTTGTGATTTCTTCTTTTTCATTCCTAATTTTATTGATTTGCATCCTCTCTTTTTTTCTTGATGAGTCTGGCTAAAGGTTTATCAATTTTGTTTATCTTCTCAAAGAACCAGCTTTTAGTTTTATTGATCTTTGCTATTGTTTTCTTCTTTTCTATTTCATTTATTTCTGCTCTGATCTTTATGATTTCTTTCCTTCTACTGACTTCGGGTTTTCTTTGTTCTTCTTTCTCTAGTTGTTTTAAGTGTAGGGTTAGATTGTTTATTTGAGATTTTTCGTTTCTTGAGGTGAGATTGAATTGCTTTAAACTTCCCTCTTAGAACTGCTTTTGCTGTGTCCCATAGGTTTTGCGTTGTCGTGTTTTCATTGTCATTTGTTTCTATGTTTTTTAAAATTTCTTCTTTAATTTCTTCAGTGATCTCTTGGTTATTTAGTAGTGCACTGTTTAGCCTCCATATATTTGTGTTTTTTTACAGTTTTTTTCCTGTAGTTGATTACCAATCTCATAGTGTGTGGTCAGAAAAGATGCTTTATATGATTTCAGTATTCTAAAATTTTCCGAGACTTGATTTGTGACCCAAGATGTGATCTACCTTGGAGAATGTTCCATGTGCACTTGAGAAGAAGGTGTATTCTGCCACTTTTGGGTGGAATGTTCTATAAATATCAATTAAATCTATCTGGTCTATTGTGTCATTTAAAGCTTGTGTTTCCTTATTTATTTTCTATTTGGATGATCTGTCCATTGGTGTAAGTGAGGTGTTAAAGTCCCCTACTGTTACTGTGTTACTGTCGATTTCTCTTTTCATGGTTGTTAGCATTTGCCTTATGTATTGAGGTCCTCCTATGTTGGGTGCATAGACATGTATAATTGTTATATCTTCTTTTTGGATTGATCCTTTGATCATTATGTAGTGTCCCTCCTTATCTCTTGTAACAGTCTTTATTTTAAACGTCTATTTTATCTGATATGAGTATTGCTACTCCAGCTTTCTTTTGATTTCCATCCCCTTTCAGTCTGTATGTTTCCCTAGGTCTGAAGTGGGTCTCTTGCAGACAGCATATACATGGGTCTTGTTTTTGATCCATTCATCCAGTCTTTGTCTTTTGGTTGGGGCATTTAATCCATTTATGTTCAAGGTATTATTGATATGTATGTTCCTATTACCATTTTCTTAATTGTTTTAGGTTTGTTTTTGTGGGTCTTTTTCTTCTCTTGTGTTTCCTGCCTGGAGAAGTTTCTTTAGCATTTGTTGTAAAGCTGGTTTGGTGGTGCGGAATTCTCTTAGCTATTGCTTGTTTGAAAAGCTTTTGATTTCTCCATTGAATCTGAAAGAGATCCTTTCTGGTTAGAGTCATCTTGGTTGTAGGTTTTTCTCGTTCATCACTTTATCTATCCTGCCACTCCCTTCTGGCCTGCGTAGTTTCTGCTGAAAAATCAGATGATAACCTTATGGAGATTTCTTTATATGTTATTTTTTGTTTTTCCCTTGCTGCTTTTAATATTTTTTGTTTGTATTTAATTTTTGATAGTTTGATTAATATGTGTCTTGGTGTGTTTTTCCAGGGGTTTATCCTGTATGGTCCTCGCTTTCCTGGACTTGAGTGACTGTTTCCTTTCACATGTTAGGGAAGTTTTTGACTACAGTCTCTTCAAATATTTTCTCAGACCCTCTCTTTTTCTCTTCTTCTTCTTTTTTTTTTTCCAACCTTTCTCTATTCATTTTTTTTAAACTTTATTGGAGTATAATTGCTTTACAATGGTGTGTTAGTTTCTGCTTTATAACGAAGTGGATCAGTTATACATATACATACTATCCCTTTCCTCTTGTGTCTCCCTCCCTCCCCCTCTCCCTATCCCACCCCTCTAGGTGGTCACAAACCACCGAGCTGATCTCCGTGTGCTATGTGGCTGCTTCCCACTAGCTATTTTACGTTTGGTAGTGTATATATGTCCATGCCACTCTCTCACTTTGTCACAGCTTACCCTTTCCCCTCCCCATATCCTCAAGTCCATTCTCTGGTAGGTTTGTGTCTTTATTCCCATCTTATGCCTAGGTTCTTCATGACCTTTTTTTTCCCTTAGATTCCATATATATGTGTTAGCATATGGTATTTGTTTTTCTCTTTCTGACTTACTTCACTCTGTATGACAGACTCTAGGTCCATCCACCTCACTACAAATAACTCAATTTCGTTTCTTTTTATAGCTGAGTAATATTCCATTCTATATATATGCCACATCTTCTTTATCCATTCATCTGTTGATGGACAATTAGGTTGCTTCCATGTCCTGACTATTGTAAATAGAGCTGCAATGAACATTTTGGTACCTGACTCTTTCTGAATTATGGTTTTCTCAGGGTATATGCCCAGTGTGGGATTGCTGGGTCGTATGGTAATTCTATTTTTAGTTTTTTAATGAACCTCCGTACTGTTCTCCATTGTGGCTGTATCAATTTGCATTCCCACCAACAGTGTATGAAGGTTCCCTTTTCTCCACACCCTCTCCAGCATTTATTGTTTATAGATTTATTGAGATGGCCATTCAGACCAGTGTTAGATGATATCTCATTGTAGTTTCGATTTGCATTTCTGTAATAATTAATGATGTTGAGCATTCTTTCATGTGTTTTTTGGCAGTCTGTATATCTGTTAAGCTTATGGGGCTTCCCTTGTGTGTTATTTGTTGTTTTTCCCTTGCTGCTTTTAGTATGTTTTCTTTGTATTTAATTTTTGATAGTTTGATTAATATGTGTCTTGACGTGTTTCTCCTTGGATTTATCCTGTATGGGACTCTCTGTGCTTCCTGGAGTTGATTAGCTATTTCCTTTCCCATATTAGGGAAGTTTTCAACTATAATCTCTTCAAATATTTTCTCCCTTTCTTTTTCTCTTCTTCTGGGACCCCTATAATTTGAATGTTGGTGTGTTTAATGTCCCAGAGGTCTCTGAGACTGTCCTCAGTTCTTTTCATTCTTTTTTCTTTATTCTGCTCTGTAGTAGTTATCTCTACTATTTTATCTTCCAGGTCACTTATCTGTTCTTCTGCCTCAATTATTCTGCTATTGATCCCATCTAGAGTATTTTTAATTTCATTTATTGTGTTGTTCATCATTGCTTGTTTCCTCTTTAGTTCTTCTAGGTCCTTGTTTAATGTTTCTTGCATTTTCTCTATTCTGTTTCCATGATTTTGTATCATCTTTACTGTCATTATTCTGAATTCTTTTTCAGGCAGACTGCCTATTTCCTCTTCATTTGTTAGGTGTGGTGGGTTTTTACCCTGGTCCTTCATCTGCTGTGTGTTTCTCTGTCTTCTCATTTTGCTTATCTTACTGTGTTTGGGGTCTCCTTTTTGCAGGCTGCAGGTTCGTAGTTCCCATTGTTTTTGGTGTCTGTCCCCAGTGGCTAAGGTTGGTTCAGTGGGTTGTGTAGGCTTCTTTGTGGAGGGGACTAGTGCCTGTGTTCTGGTGGATGAGGCTGGATCTTGTCTCTCTAGTGGGCAGGTTCACGTCTGGTGGTGTGTTTTGGGTTGTCTGTGGCCTTATTATGATTTTAGGCAGCCTCTCTGCTAATGGATGGGGCTGTGTTCCTGTCTTGCTAGTTGTTTGGCATAGGGTGTCCAGCTCTGTAGCTTGCTGGTCGTTGAATGAAGCTGGGTGTTGGTGTTGAGATGGAGATCTCTGGGAGATTTTCGCTGTTTGATATTACGTGGAGCTCGGAGGTCTCTTGTGGACCAGTGTCCTGAAGTTCGCTCTCTCACCTGAGAGGCACAGCACTGACTCGGGGCTGGAGCACCAAGAGGCTTTCATCCACACGGCTCAGAATAAAAGGAAGAAAAAATACAGAGAAAGAAAGAAAGAGAATAAAATAAAATAAAGTTATTAAAATAAAAAATATTATGAATAAAATTTTAAAAGGTAAAAAAAAAAAAGATAAAAAGAATGGACGGACAGAATCCTAGGACAAATGGTGAAAGCAAAGCTATACAGAGAAAATCTCACACAGACGTATACACACCCAGACTCAGAAAAAGATGAAAAGGGGAAAAAATAATATATCTTACTCCCAAAGTCCACCTCCTCAATTTGGGATGATTCGTTGTCTATTCAGGTATTCCACAGATGCAGGGTACATCAAGTTGATTGTGGAGCTTTAATCCGCTGCTTCTGAGGCTGCTGGGAGAGATTTCCCTTTCTTTGTTCGCCTAGCTCTCGGGGTTCAGGTTTGGATTTGGCCCCGCCTCTGCATGTAGGTCGCCTGAGCGTGTCCGTTTTTCGCTCAGACAGGATGGGGTTAAAGGAGCCGCTGATTCGGGGGCTCTGGCTCACTCAGGTCGGGGGGAGGGAGGGGTACGGATGTGGGGTGAGCCTGTGGCGGCAGAGGCCGGCGTGACGTTGCAGCAGCCTGATGCGCGCTGTGAATTCTCCCGGGGAAGTTGTCCCTGGATCACGAGACCCTGGCAGTGGCCGGCTGCACAGCCTCCTGGGAGGGGCGGTGTGGATAGTGACCTGTGTTTGCTCACAGGCTTCTTGGTGTCTGCAGCAGCAGCCTTAGCGTCTCATGCCCGTCTCTGGGGTCCGTGCTGATAACCGCAGCTCGCGCCGGTCTCTGAAGCTCCTTTAAGCAGCGCTCTTTATCCCCTCTCCTCACGCAGCAGGAAACAAAGAGGGAAGAATAAGTTTCTTGCCTCTTCCGCAGCTCCAGACCTTTTCCCGTACTCCCTCCCTGCTAACTGCGGTGCAGTAGCCCCCTTCAGGCTGTGTTCACGCTGCCAACCTCAGTCCTCTCCCTGCAATCCCACTGAAGCCTGAGCCTCAGCTCCCAGCCCCGCCCGCCCCGGCGGGTGAGCAGACAGGCCTCTCGGGCTGGTGCGTGCCGGTCGGCTCTGATTCTCCGTTCCGGAATCTGTCCGCTTTGCCCTCCGCACCCCTGTAGTTGTGCTCTTCTCCGCGGCTCCGAAGCTTCCCCCCTCCACCACTCACGGTCTCCGCCCGCGAAGGGGCTTCCTAGTGTGTGGCAACCTTTGCTCCTTCACAGTTCCCTCCCACTGGTGCAGATCCTGTCCCTATTCTTTTGTCTCTGTTTATTCTTTTTTCTTTTGCCCTACCCAGGTAAGTGGGGAGTTTCTTGCCTTTTGGGAGGTCTGAGGTCTTCTGCCAGTGTTCAATAGGAGCAGTTCCACGTGTAGATGTATTTCTGATGTATCTGGGGAGGAAGGTAATCTCCGCCTCTTACTCTTCCGCCATCTTCCTGTGTGTCCTCTTTTTCTCTTCTTCTGGGACCCCTGTAATTCTAATGTTGGTGCATTTAGTGTTGTACCAGAGGTCTCTGAGATTGTCTTCGATTCTTTTCATTCTTTTGTGTTTTTTCTGCTTCTCGGCAGTTATTTCCACCATTCTGTCTTCCAGCTCACTTATTCGTTTTTCTGCCTCGTTTATTATGTTATTGATTCCTTGTAGTGTATTTTTCATTTCAGTTATTGTGTTGTTCATCTCTGTTTGTTCCTTAGTTCTTCTAGCTCTTGTTAAGCATTTCTTGTGTTTTCTCAATCAGTTCCTCTATTTCTGAGATTCTGGAACATCTTTACTATCATTACTCTGAATTCTTTTTCAGGTAGGTTACCTATTTCCTCTTCATTTATTTGGTCTGTTAGGTTTTTACCTTGCTCCTACATCTGTGACATTTTGTGCTGTCTTTTTTTTTTTTTAATTAGTGGGATTGTGTTCCTGTCTTACTGGTTGTTTGGCCTGAGGTTTCGAACATTGGAGTTTCTAAGTTGTTGGATATAGCTGGGTCTTGGTGCTGAGATGAGGACCTCCCTGAGACCTCACTTTGATGAATATTCCCTGGGGTCTGAGGTTCTCTTGTTAGTCCAGTGGTTTGGACTCAATGTTCCCACTGCCGGAGCTTCAGCCCAACCCCCGGCTCATGAACCAAGATCCTAAAAGCTGTGTGGGGTGGCAAAGAAAACAAAGAAAAAGAGGAAAAAAAGAGAACAATAACAAAGTAAAAAACAAAGTTAGAGTGGGAAACAAACAGATATGTTACAAAGAATAGAAAAATAAAACTATAGATGAATCAACAACTGGAAGGTACATCAGTACCACAGTAGTAAAAAAACAGGAGGAGGGAAAAGAAAAAAAAAGAAAGAAGGAAAGAAAGGAAAAGTTGTGGGGAAGATCTTGGCTGTGGAGGGTCGGGCCTAAGCAAGGGTGAGGTTTGGGTGGTGTGCGCGGCCTATGTTTAGGATCCACAGGGATGGAAAAGGCCCTGGGGGCTGCGAGGGGTGGGGCTTAGGCTCAAGGAACAGAAGGGACCCAGGCGTGTCCCCTACCCCTGGTGTCAGTGGGCAGGGGACCTCAGGTGGGAGCCCAGCAGGCTTCAGGGCTCGAGTGGGCCTGCGAAACCCCTTCCTCTCCTCTCCTGGTCTTCGGGTCCTGGAGGCCCCCTCCTGCCTGCCTCTTCTGATCTCCCCGGCCTCCCTCCTATGCCCCCAGGTCCAATGTGGTTGGGGAGAGGGGGGTCCTTGGAGGGCAGGGGACTGTCCTTCTAGCTCAGCAGGCTCCCCCCAACCACAGACTCCCTGGCCCAAGTGGGCCAGGCAGTCGCCCTCCGCTCCTCTCCCCCTCTTCCCTGAGGGTCTCTCCCGCTTGCCTCTCCTGATCTCCCTGGCCTCCGAGGCACCAATCCTGTCTGGCGTCCACTTCTCCTCCCCCCTCTGTCCCCCCACGTCCTAACAGTTCCCTTGGGGGTTCCTCCCGTCACCTTGGGCATTAGGGTTCCCCACCAGCGGCCGACAGGTGCCCTGGTTGTGGGGAGATGCTAACTTGGCATCTTCCCACACTGCCATCTTCACTTATCTTTCAGTATTCATAATTCATCCTCTTTTACCTCTGAGCATTTGTACTTGCCATTTCTCTAGTGTAGATACACCATTCTCTTCCCTCTGAACTATTTTCTCCATTAATAATGAAAAAGGGTATAAATTACAGTTGACATTTATTGAGCATTTACCACATGTTTATAGTTTATACACATTATCCCATTTAATCCCCACATTGATAATGCCATTATTATTCTTTCTCTCCAGGTGGCAAAAGTGAGATTTAAAGAGGCTAAGTGACTTGCCCAGCCATTAAGTGGTGATGCAGAGATTTCAACTCAGCTTTGTCTAATCCCAGTTAAACACTTAGCCACCATGATATATTGTCTCCATTGTTTTCAAAAATTATATAAACCTTTATGGCTTTGTCTCCTTCCCTTTATTATGGTATCTTACCACGTATTAGGCTTAACATGCTTGTCGTAATCTGAAAAAAATATTTGTAGAGGCAATTGGGCAGACCTTCCAGGCCAGAACTCCCACACATAAAGTCTTGGGAATCTTCTACAAGATGGATGGACCAGAATATCATAAGTACATACGGGCTATAACCTCCCAGGTTAAGTTTTATTTCACATAGGTCAAGCTATCTCCTTGCTTTAGTTCATAGTTAAGCTTGGGTGCCATTTTCAGTCGACTCCAGTATAAGTGAAGGGATACGTGTGTGTACATGGTCCTATTAGGAAATAGGGTTGTATCAGCATTTCCCTAGTATGGTTACAGACAGTTGCTTTTGATCCCGCATCTCAGTGACCTTGTACACTTGCATGTGAACCCTTTTCTTTGTTTTACACTCACTCCGCATTTGCTTTATTTACATGTGTGCTTTAGTCGCTATGTGGACCAAAACATAGTGGGGCCAGATCGCCATTTAATAACATTTCCTTTCCACATATTCTGCAATAATGCTTTCTTTCTTGAAGCCAGTGTTAAAAAGGGAGCTAAAAGCAAAACAAAGCTGAGTTTTTGTTGTCCTCTTCTGTTTATTTCCTCATGTTCCACCTTCTCAACTGAAGTCCTAGGGACCAAAGAGAACTGGATTCCCTTTAGTTCCTTTCAGTGTGAGCCTAACTTAGTGACTTCGCTTACATTTTCTCTGTATGGAATTATTTGCATGTATTTCAGAGGATGACCTGTGGCTTGATTAGTATCTCTAAGCTGATTAGAGAACGTAAAGCGGTATGTAAGTGCTTATTATTTTTAAATTACATTTGTAAGGGTAAAAATACAGATAACTCAACCGTCATTATCATCATCATTTAGAATTTGTAGACCATTTACATTTCCAAAGTGCTTTATTCATGTAATTAGCTGGTCCTCCTGGTATTTCTATAAATTATGAGGGTATTATCCTTTGAAATGTTGACATTTTTAGTTTATAGTTTTTATTTCAGCAGAGCTACACCTTGTTAAAAGGGTAAAAGTGATTAATAGCTTTTAAACCACTAAAGGTAAGCATTCTTAAATACCCTTGGAGTTAACTAGGTGCCTGGGACTACTGACATGGCTGCCAGACCAATATTTGAGAATGAATTTATTTCCTTTGTACAGATTATATATCTTAGGTTTTTCTCTTTTAATCTTCTTTCACCTTCTCCACCTGCTTATTTTGTATTTTTTATAAATACAAGAATATACATCTCATAAGTGTATATTTTTCACATGTTTTTACAAACTAGGCATACCCATGTAATCAACACTGAGGTCAAGAAATAAGACACTGTTGGGACTCTGAAGCTCTCTCATTACTTGTTCATTTGAGGGCAAGATTCTGTCTTACAACCTAGAGACATAAAGATCAGTATAGTTGGAATTTTGGGCACAATGAGTTTTCATGCTGAGATGTTGCTTCAGTTATGAAACTCATCTTTATACGTTCCAGAAATTTTATCTCACCGGTTTAAAGTAGCGCTTAATATTCACAGAAAGATGCACAGCACACGTGTGGCGTAGAGAAAATAAGCTCTTGGACATCCCAGGAGTGAAGTTGGGCCCTTTTAGAGGTGGGATTAGAGCCGGACTGCTCCTAAGGATAGAGAGCTTGTACAGTAGAGTAGGAGTGAGTGAAGAGACGGAAAAAGCAGGAGGGTAGAGTGGCGTATATTCCAAGCAGGGAAAATAGAGATATCTTGCGTGTGGCATTGCTGGTTACAGTGAGTCAGTATCCCCCTTTGTTTGCAGTAGATGATTCCTATGAGGGCGTAGTCATCGTTCAAAGAGGTGAGTAGGGGCCAGATTTTTGAGGATCTTGAATGTCGGCTAAGGATTCGTAGTAACGGACACTTACTGAATATCATTTATGTGTTAGGCATAATAGTGCTTTTATATGCATTTTGAGCGTACATTCAAGACAGTTGGGGCTGCAGGGGCAGCGGTTAGTGGCACTAAAGACATGCGAGCAGCCTGGAGAAAAATGGGGAGACTGGAGGCAGGAGAAGCAGTTAGACGGCTGTTAGGGTTGATCAGACATGACATGATGAGACCTTGGAGTAGGCGTAGTCCTGCAATTTGTAGATCCAGCTACTTGAAGATCTTGGACCTAAAGAATAGAGACTTTAGATTTTCTTAGATACTTACCAATCACCTACTATAGATACATCTCTTTACTAGGGTTGCTCACTCTGCCCCTCTGCTCACTTGGCATTAGTTAAACTGGGGCAGCCCTTTAATAAATTTCTAATATTTGTATGTAATCTATTGTTGAGGAGTCACAGTACTGACTGGAGATTGAGGTTTAACAGTGTTCTCTCCATTTTTTTCTTAGGAATTTTTGCTTTCCTTGTTTACGGCAGCATGTCAATGTCAGAGCACTGAGTCTAGTTCATGGCTTTTCACTTCATCATTTTAGCAACCAAAGCCAGATCTCTCTGAGGAAGTTCTCTTGACCTCTTTCTCCTAGTTTTAGTGCTTGTTGGCCATAACAACTATCTAAGGTTTGTCTCGGGCCCTCCTTTCTTTCCATCACCCGTCTTGTTCCTGTTTTGTGTTAACATGATGGGTTAATAAAACTAGATAATGAGAGGATGAGCATAGAGATAGATGGGGTATACAGATTGGTAGATTAGTGGGTATTCTGGAACATGAATTGTGTGCTAGGGGAATAAGAAAGAAGGAAGGAAGAACAGATGCAGGAATTAAAACATACATGAAAATAGGACAGAGAAAATGAAAAGTGTGAGACCTCGGCCTGGTGACTTGAGCTGTTTGTAGCCAGAGGTTCATGGCTGAAGTCAGGTTCTGAAACTCTTCACCAGGTTGTGCAGGGAGCAGTACAAGTTATAAAAATGTCTTTCAAGTTCTTTTAACCAACTGGAATTGTTGCCATGACTTTTCACACCACTCTAGGACGTGCCTAAGAATCCCAGTTAACACTGCTGTTTGTTTACGATATTGTTCCTTGATGCCAAGTGCACGTCTGAAGAGATGGAGCCTCTTCGTAGTGGCTTTTGTATTAATATTGATCCAAATATAGGGAAGTATCTGTTTTCTTCTCTGTCCATTCAGTCAGTTTTTTAACCTCTCAGTGATTTTAGCTACCGTAAAATTTGGTCTGTCATAGATGGACAGTGTTTTGTGTTCTTTAGTAATTAGAGGATAAATCATCGGTGCGAATCTTTTTAATTGAAGATTTTTTTTAAATAACAAGGTATTAAATAGTGTATACAGTGATTTTTACATGAATTTTTTTTTTTTGGTCTAAATTTTGATGTAAGTTTAGCTTCTTCAACCTTTTAATCTATTCCTGAATACATTATTGTTAATAGATGTGGTGTTTATTTTGGAACAGGAATATTAATTACCTTTTTTTATTAATTACCCTTTTAAGGCAAATCACTATCCAAAACACAGTAACTGTGCCTCCACTGAGAGCTGTGGTAACAGTTTCACCTGACAAGAGGGGGTGGGCAGAAAATTAGCTAATGAAATAGTTGTTCCAGACTAGCATATAATTAAGGACTTTGCATAGCCCTTTGGGAAACTAGGAAACTGGGGTTGAGTTATAAGAATGTAAATTATCTATTGTTCTTCCTAATACATGTGTAGTGGAAATGAATTTTTTCTCTGGAAAGTATTTAAAACAAGAAGAAATCATAATTATATTAGTTTTGCCTAAGTATTCTGGCCTACTGAATGCAGGAAATCCTGTAGTTACTTTTTTTTAACATCTTTTTTTAAAATAAATTTATTTTATTTATTTATTTATATTTTGGCTGCATCGGGTCTTTGTTGCTGTGCATGGGCTTTCTCTAGTTGCGGCGAGCGGGGGCTACTCTTAATTGCGGTGCGTGGGCTTCTCATTGCGGTGGCTTCTCTTGTTGCAGAGCGCAGGTTCTAGGTGCGTGGGCCTCAGTAGTTGTGGCTCGTGGGCTCTAGAGCATAAGCTCAGTAGTTGTGACACACGGGCTTAGTTGCTCCGTGGCATGTGGGATCTTCCCGGACCAGGGCTCGAACCTGTGTCCCTTGCATTGGCAGGCAGATTCTTAACCACTGTGCCACCAGGGAAGTCCTTTTTTAACATCTTTATTGGAGTGTAATTGCTTTACAGTGGTGTGTTAGTTTCTGCTGTATAACAGAGTGAATCAGCTATATGGGCAGAAGACCTAAATAGACATTTCTCCAAAGAAGATATACAGATTGCCAACGAACACATGAAAGGATGCTCAACATCACTAATCATTAGAGAAATGCAAACCAAAACTACAATGAGGAATCACCTCATACCGGTCAGAATGGCCAGCATCAAAAAGTCTACAAGGAATAAATGCTGGAGAGGGTGTGGAGAAAAGGGAACCCTCTTGCACTGTTGGTGGGAATGTAAATTGATACAGCCACTATGGAGAACAGTATGGAGGTTCCTTATAAAACTAAAAATAGAACTACCATACAACCCAGCAATCCCGCATATACCCTGTAGTTACTTTCTGACTCATGCTAATTGTCATTAAATACCAGTGTGTACTGCTTTGTAAGCTGCAAAATGTGAAGGCTGTTGTTGAGTTACTCCTTCAGTTATGGGGGCAGCAAGGCTGATATGTTTATTTTAGCTTTAGGGAAGTGAGTTGTGGACAGATCCCTAATTCAGTGTTTCTCAAGCTTTCATGCATATAAATCACCTGTTGATCTTCTTTAAATGTAGACTTTTATTCAGTAGTTCTGTGGTGGGGCTAGATAATTTACATTTCTAACATGCTCTCGGGTGATGGCAGTGCTGTGTGGACCACACTTTTTGAGTGGCAAGACACTAATATTTCTTGAAAGAAAGGGAGAAATCGTTTTATTCATGGGAACCACATGCATGTCATCCTTTAGCATTTCATATTGAGAGATTGGGAGCTGTTTAAAGTCTATAAAGAACTGTGGTCACTACTCCTGCCTCTTCAGTATCCTTTTCCTCTAATTCCTGTGATCCCACTGCATTTATGGAAGGACTGCTGGCTGGACATCACATTTGACCGAGAACTCAAGCTCTGAACTTCTCTGTGGGTTGTCCACATTAGTAGAAATGAATTTGGCCTATGGTAGTGACTGGCCATTATGGTGATGCCAACATTATTTATTGAGTCCTGTGTCTTTGCTTAACTCAGTGCTAGGTGCTAAGCCAGCTATGTTCTCCACCTTAGTGACTTCTGAATATTACCATTCCAGATGCTCCACATCTTTTAAAAACGTCCTACATTGATCACTAAAGTTTAATAATTCTACCCGATTCACATCTCTGAAACCCTCTAATTTCTCTCTCACTGCAAGTCTACAGCTTTAGGTCAGGGCGGTATTTACTAGCCCCAGGTCACTGTACCATTCTGTAAACTGATCTTCTAGCCTGATTTACTCTCATTTTATGTTCCTTAATGTCCCAACTCTGAAGATTAAGTCCAGACTCCTTGGCGTGGCTTATAAGGCCTTCCTTGAGTTCGGCCTTGACAGCTTTTACATCTCACTTGAGTTCTTCGATGGGGTCCTATTCTTTCCTGCCCCGAAACTTTCACCCTTAACTTACCCTCTGCCTAAGATACTTTTCCTCAGCTTTCCTTCCCTGGGTAACTATCATTTATCTTTCATTTCTCAATTTTGATGTCAACCTTTCTGGGACCTCCAAAGAAGGATTACGTACCTCTGTTGTGGACTTCTCTAAAGCCCTGTGTACTTTCCTGTTCAGCTATATATTTTTGTTTCAATTTTTTTAAATTGTGGCAAAATACATGTAACGTAAAATATATCATCTTAACCATTTTTAAGTGTACAATTCAGTGGTATTAAATACATTCAAAATATTGTGAAACCATTACCACCATCTATCTCGATAACCCTTGTAAAACTGAAACTCTGTACTCATTAAACAATAACTCTGTATTCCCCCCTCCCCACAGCCCTTGAAAACCATCATTCTGCTTTCTTTCTCTAATTCTGAATGCTCTAAGTACCTCATATAAGTGAAATCATATAGTATTTGTGATTGGTTTATTTCACTTAGCATAATGTATTCAGGGTTCATCCATGATGTAACATATATCAAAATTCCCTTCCTTTTTATGGCTTAATATTATTCCATTGTATGCATGTACTGCATTTTGCTTATCCATTCATCTGTCAGTGGACACTTGGATTGCTTCCATGTTTTCACTGTTGTGAATAATGCTGCTCTGAACATGAGTGTATAAATACGTCTTTGAGACCCTGCTTTTAATTCTTTTGAGTATATACCTAGAAGTGGAATTGCTGGCTCATGCAGTAATTTCTATTTTTAATTTTTTGGCACAGTGGCTGTACCATTTTACATTCCCCTGGACAGTGTGTAAGAGTTTCAATGTCTCCACATCCTTGCCAACACTTGTTTTGTCCTCTGTGTGTGTTTGTGTGTGAGTGTGTGTGTGTGTGTTAATAGTAGCCATCCTAACAAGTGTGAGGTGGTATATCATGTCCATTTCCCTGATGATCAGTGATGTTGAGCATCTTTTCATGTGCAATATTATTGACTATTTGTGTATCTTTTTTGGAGAAATAACTCTTCAAGTCCTTTGCCCATTTTTGAATCAGGTGGTTTGTTGTTTTGTTGTTGAGCTTTAGGAGTTCTCCATATATTCTGAATATTAATCCCTTATCAGATAGATGATTTGCAGATATTTTCTCCCTTTCCTTGGTTGCCTATTTACTCCATTGATAATTGTTTTTTGACACACATACTTTTCAAATTTTCATGAAGTCCAGTTTGCCTATTGCTGCCTGTGCTTTTGGTGTCATGTGCAAGAATGCTAAATCGCTAAATCCAATGTGGTAAAACTTTTGCCCTGTGTTTTCTTCTAAAAGGTTTATAGTTTTAGGTTTATACATTTAGGTCTTTAATCTAGTTTTCATTAATTTTTGTATATGGTGTTAGGTAAGGGTTTAACTTCATTCTTTTGCTTGTGGATATCCAGTATTCCCAGCGTCATTAGTTGAAAAGATTCACAGCTATATTCTTAGTTCCTGGAGCATAGAAATATTTATTGAATAAGAGACTGAGTGAAGAAGTCAGAAGTTAGGTATTGTATCTTTATTTTGTCTAAGGCAGAATTTACGATGTTTTTGAGTCTATGGAAACTTTGTTTATAAACATCATACAATGCTGATTTGGTAGTAAAGTTCTAATGAGGTATGTAGAACAAATGTCAAGAAAATTTATAATTTTATGTTAGTATATAGCCCGTGACCTGTATTAAACATGAAGGAAGAGGGAAAAGATCTGGAATAATAATCATAAGACCAATAACACATATTTGAGAAGGTATAGAGAAGTTGTGGAAAATGCAAAAAATAAGATTCTTCCTCCCTTTTGTGGTTTCTTTATTCAGATCATGGTAAAATAATATAAGTATTGCTAATAAATGTTAATATTACAATCTCCTGTTTTCTGAATGTGATTTTTGTTTGCCTTTTGGGACAAATGCACCACCCTAAGGTGGTAATAGGATTATAAATTTTGAGCAAGGAAAAGAGAAACTGCATCCATCCATCTATCTACCCACCAGTCCATCCACCTCACCTTAGCAAATATTTGTGTGCCTGCTGTGGGCAAGACACTGTGTTAGATGCTGAGGTTGTAGGCAAGATACATATTAAAGAGAAAGATGCTGAGGTCGTAAGCGAGGTACATATTATCTTAAAGACAAAACATGTCAAGACTTAGAAAAACATCTCGAAAGTGAGTCTGCTTTGGTGTTCTCAGTATAGGTAATACCTGAATAGTGATTTACTGCTTGCAAAGCTCTTTGATGTGCGTTATCTCCTTTTATTCCTACATCACAGATGAAGAAACTGAAGCTGAGAGTAATGTACACAAAGTCCCATGGCTACCCAGGGGAAAAAGTAAACTTGACCCCAGGAGAGATTCTGATTCCAAATCCCATGCTGTTTTCTTGCATGATCTGTAATGGCTCCATGAGCTACAGGGCAAGTACCTCCACAGAACCCTAACAAGATCATGGTTTGAAAAATACTTTTTTTTGTATTTATGGCACATGTTCCAATGCTTAGTAATTTTTGAGCATTGTGGACTAATATAACTAAATTTGTGTCCATTATATTACCTGTTGGGTCTCTCTCTCTGTTTTTTGGCCGCTTTGTGCAGTATGTAGGATCCCGACCAGGGATTGAACCTGGGCCCCCTGCAGTGGAAGCATGGCGTCTTAACCATTGAACCGCCAGGGAAGTCCCAGGTCTCTCTTACTTTAAAACATTAAAAACATGGTTTTACCCTTAATGTTTTCTAGGATTGTATTTTTAATTTAGTGGTCAAAAGAGGGTATGTATTTCTTGAAATTTCTTTTGATTCTTTTCGCCTCCTGTAGTTTCTTTGCTATATTGATAAGTACAAAGGGTGAAGTTCTTATAGCTAGAAGGAGCTTCAGAGAAGGAAACCTATTATTAGAATTCTAGCATATAAATAAAATACAGTTTTCATAGTTCACTTTAAATTAGTTTTGTATCTGCTTGTAAAGAAAGTCTTCATTTAGGCAACAGCCATTTATCAATTGACAGTTATCAATTGATAAAAATGAATGTATCCATGGTTCATTAAATGTTATATGCCATAGGAATGTAACGTGGTATTATAATTTTGAACTTGGACACAGAGAGAGAGGGAACAGTCCATTGCTGCCAATATGCATGTCCCAGAGTGTGTGCAGTAAGCCTCAAGTTCTTTATTAGGACAACTACTCTTGCCCTCACTCTGGGATTGTTTACCCTTGGATTTGACAAAGACTTTCTCCTAGACCAAACTTTAGTTCGGTTCCTCTACCCCTCTTCTTGACTAGGCTTTGACCTTGGGCTTCTGTGTTTCTCTTTACTGAGTCCAGTTTTAGCAATAATCCTACTAAGTGAGTTGAGTAGGATGTTTGATTACTCTTAATAATTGATTTCTAAATGTATATTTGGTTTAATTTAATTTGTTTTCGTCTTCTCGGTAATTATGCAGTTATGATGTAGGTATTGGTAGTGATGATGGAGTTGGTGTGGTAACGGTAGAGGTGTTGATGGTGATGATGTAGGTGGTGGTGGTGTAGTGGTGGCATTCCTTACTTAAGGTTTCGTTTGTTCTAAGCTCTGTGATGATCTCATTTTACCTACATTTCAATGTTCTGTCCAAGTTTTACTGCCTGGCTGACAAGTGGCAAGAATTGGGTTTGAACCTAAATCAGTCTGACACCAAAGTCTAAATAGTCTGCTGGAATGTTAGATTGCTTCCTATATTCTTTTCGGTCTACCATTTGTGAATTCTATATGTTTTCATAGAATGGTGACACTAGCCATGGGTTCTGGGACTGTGGGGCTAGGAGGAGGTGGTCACACAGGTATCAATGATTCTTCTTATTTACCTTTGCATATTTTAATATTTAACACTTTATTTATAAGACCAAAAGCCCTTTCTGAAGCACCATATGTAGCCTGTGTTGGGACCATCTTATGTAGACAGTGTTCTGTTGCTGGAGCTATTTTGAGTGACTGCATAAAAAGAGAAGTGTAATCAAAATCAGATAAACCTCCTGGTAGGTTAGTATATCGATAAATCATTGTCCTTCTTACTCACAGGCTGTGCCTCTGCATTGCTCATCAGGGATTGTACAATCAGCTAGCAAATTTATAAGTGTTTAGCTAAAATACAATAACAGGACGATCAAGCTTTATTGCCACTTTATTGAGGTTATGTTCTCCTGCTACAGAGCTACCATTTTGATGGCCTAAAAATACCAGAATTTTAGGAGTATGTGGTTTACTCTCACTTAATTTCATTCCCTGTGCAGAACCTGCCTGCTGCACACACGAGGGGAGAGATGCATGTAACGTCTGTGCTCCGTGCTGCATCTCAGCACAGTGCTTACCCCGTCTTCTCAAAGCAGTCATGTGGAGTGTCACCAGCTCTGAGAGGCAGAAGGTGCTGGAGGCTACATTTCTTTGTTTATGTTCAAAATGTTTCCAGAAATGGCCAGAGGAGTTGATTTGCTTTGGCTTTTCTGAGCATTTCCACTATTACCTTTCGAGATCACTAGCTCAGAGTAGTGGGTGTGCTTTCTTCTATCCTCATCCTGACCCCTGGGCAACTTTTCTTACCATGGAACATATCTATCACCAACTAGCCTTTTTCAGCCTTATTCATTTAGCAGGCTGTGGTCATTCATTTAATTCCTCCTTTCTTTTCTCTATGTTTTAATTACCCCAGGGATCTGGTATTCTGAAGAATGTTGCCTTTGGCCAGCTTGATAAGTGTTGGAAATATGACTTGGCTCTTCATAGCTCTGGCTTAGTTAGCCTTACAGGGCTAGAGTGGGGAATTGAAGGAAAGAACTAGAAATTATTGGACCTCACTTGCCGCTAAACGTGATGTCAGTTAACATTTTAAAAGAATTTTGCCTTTTCCTGGTTCTGTATCATTGTTAATTAATCTATCTGTATGATTTTCTTAAGAGAACATTCAGAGTTATTTGCCTTGTTTTACGAATACAGACATAGAGACTAAGCATATAGATTTGCAGGGAGGCTCTTTTCGGGGCTAAGAAATAATATTTTACCTGGGCCTGCCTGCTTATCACCTTCTCATTTCTTCCTTACCTCCAGACAGCCCGTCCTGCCGAGCCAGTACACAGTGAGTGTACTTTTTAAATGGCTTTCTATCCATGAGCACCATACAGCTAGCCTGCAGGAATCATCATAATGTGTTGGGCATGTGTTTCAAGGTAGCTCATGCTCTTCTTATCAGGACGTATATCTTATCGGATATCAGAGGAGGCAGAGAAGAAAGCATTGTATTAGAGAAAAAAGCATTATATTAGGGAAATTAGAGTTTTGCTTAGGGTTGTCAAAAACGCCTTAAGAGTGATGAATGTATGTCTGTACTTGTGTGAATTTCTTCTCTGCATGTGGCTCTATACGTGTTTCACATTGTGCACATGTGGGGATCTGTCAGCTGTCTTATTTTGTATTTTGTTTGGATAGGTACATCAAAAGTCCCCAAAAGGGAGGTTAGGTTTGACATAAATACACTACCATGTGTAAAACAGCTAGTGGGAACCTGCTGTATAGCACAGGAAGCTCAGCTCGGTGCTCTGTGATGACTTAGATGGGTGGGTTGGGCGGGGGAAGGTCCAAGAGGGAAGGGTTATGTGTATACATATAGCTGATTCACTCCATTGTACAGCAGAAACTAACACAACATTGTAAAGCAATTATACTCCAAAAAAAAAAAAAAGTCCCTAAAGATGGTACTAAAATTTATTGTTTGAAACCTACATTAGCATCTGTAGCTCTAGATCATTTAAATTGTGCTGGGTCAACATCTCTCATCCTGTTTTACTAAAGTTTGGGACTGGTATTACATTGAATGGGGCTATGATCTTAAGAGTCATATACTAGCTATCTTTGGGTCAGTTAACTTTGTTTTTTATTTTGGCTATAGATCATAAATTACTTATCTGTGTGAATAAGTTATGGTCAGCCATCTTAAAGATATCCATCTTTTATATCAAAAGGAACTTGGCAAATGAATGTGTGTATATTAGTGTAAACTTGTATCCTCTTCTATAAAAAACAGTTAAACTTCATGTCTTACATCTATAAAGTCATTTCTGGACACAAAGAAAAGGGCCTTAAATAGTTTATTAAGTATTAACCGAACATAAGGAAGTCAAAGCATCTTTCAGCCATCTACAGATTGTAGATCCTCATTGAATCACTTTACCTATTAAAGCACTGTCTTTAATAGTTTGTGATGTCATTAGAAATAAACTTGAGAATTCCTTAAAGATGATACAAACAGATGGAGAGGTATACCATGTCCTTGGATTGGAAGAATCAACATTGTGAAAATGACTCTACTACCCAAAGCAATCTACAGATTCAATGCAGTCGCTATCAAACTACCAATGCATTTTTCACAGAACTAGAACAAAAAATTTCACAATTTATATGGAAACACAAAAGACCCCGAATAGCCAAAGCAATCTTGAGAACGAAAAATGGAGCTGGAAAAATCAGGCTCCCTGACATCAGACTATACTACAAAGCTACAGTAAGCAAGACAGTATGGTACTGGCACAAAAACAGAAAGATAGATCAATGGAACAGGATAGAAAACCCAGAGATAAACCCACGCACATATGGACACCTTACCTTTGATAAAGGAGGCAAGAATATACAGTGGAGAAAAGACAGCCTCTTCAATAAGTGGTGCTGGGAAAACTGGACAGGTACATGTAGAAGTATGAGATTAGAACACTCCCTAACACCATACACAAAAATAAACTCAAAATGGATTAAAGACCTAAATGTAAGACCAGACACTATCAAACTCTTAGAGGAAAACATAGGCAGAACACTCTATGACATAAACCACAGCAAGATCCTTTTTGACCCACCTCCTAGAGAAATGGAAATAAAAACAAAAATAAACAATGAGACCTACTGAAACTTCAAAGCTTTTGCACAGCAAAGGAAACCATAAACAAGACGAAAAGACAACCCTCAGAATGGGAGAAAATATTTGCAAATGAAGCAGCTGACAAAGGGTTAATCTCCAAAATTTACAAGCAGTGCATACAGCTTAATATCAAAAAAACAAACAACCCAATCCAAAAATGGGCAGAAGACCTAAATAGACATTTCTCTAAAGAAGATATACTGATTGCCAACAAACACATGAAAGGATGCTCAACATCACTAATCATTAGAGAAATGCAAACCAAAACTGTAATGAGGTATCACCTCACACCAGTCAGAATGGCCATCCTCAGAAAATCTACAAAGAATAAATGCTGGAGAGGGTGTGGAGAAACGGAAACCCTCTTGCACTGTTGGTGGGAATGTAAACTGATACAGCCACTATGGAGAACATTATGGAGGTTCCTTAAAAAACTAAAAATAGGACTACCATATGACCCAGCAATCCCACTACTGGGCATATACCCTGAGAAAACCATAATTCAAAAAGAGTCATGTACCAAAATGTTCACTGCAGCACTATTTACAACAGCCAGGACATGGTGGCAACCTAAGTGTCCATTGACAGATGAATGGATAAAGAAGATGTGGCACATATATACAATGGAATATTACTCAGCCATAAAAAGAAACGAAATTGAGTTATTTGTAGTGAGGTGGATGGACCTAGAGCCTGTCCTACAGAGTGAAATAAGTCAGAGAACAACAAATACCCTATGTTAACACACATATATGGAATCTAAAAAAAAATGGTTCTGATGAACCTAGTGGCAAGACACAAATAAAGACGCAGATGTAGATAATGGACTTGAGGACACAGGGAGGGGGAAGGGTAAGCTGGGCCGACATGAGAGAGTGGCACTGACATATATACACTACTAAATGTAAAATAGCTAGTGGGAAGGAGCCGCATAGCACGGGGAGATCAGCTCAGTGCTTTGTGACCACCTAGAGGGGTGGAATAGGGAGGGTAGGAGGGAGACTCAAGAGGGAGGGGTTATGGGGATATATGTATACGTATTCACATTGTTATACAGCAGAAACTAACACAACATTGTATAGCAATTATACTCCAATAAAGGTGTTATTAAAAAAAGAAATAAAGTTGAGAATTTTTATTGTTACACAGAAATATTCTTAGTTATGCATTTTAAAGACAATTCCCTTTTCCTGTGCTTTTCCTGACCTCTGCCAGTACATTTAGCACATCCTTACACTTGCAGAATTCTAAGTAGATGGTATCACAGATTGTGTATCTGTTGATTTAATGTTTTCAGGACTCAACATCGGCAAAAGTGGAACAATTTCTTGGTCTTTACATTTCATTTAAACATGAATTGACATTCTCAAAGTCGTTTGAACAAAAATCCCAACATCAAATACTCCAGTGAAGGCACCTGTAGGTGAAAATTATGATCAGATTATGAGAGACTTATCTTCAAGGTCACAAAAGCGTGCTGGCTTAGGAAAAGCTGTGTCCCAATGTGAAGTGGACCATGATCGTTTATTTGGAACTCATGCAGTGTTGTTTATACTGAAATACTTGATTGTGTGTTTTTACCTGCTGTCTTTGGCCTTCTAAAAGTCAAAGTAAATCATAATAACAAAACAGTTTTTTTCCTTCATGTTGGGTTGCAAGTTTTTTGTTCCTCTCTAATAATACAGTTTACTTCTAAGTATGGCCTTTGAAAGGAACAGGTAAGACCCCAAATCTTAAAGTGAATCATTAAATAATAATCACTGTCTTTTACTGAGCTTGTTTGTAGGGTGTATTGTTTTTGAGGTTGTTACTTGGCTGCTGGTCAAAGTTAGTCCTGCTCTGCAGCAGGCAGTCTAATCATAAGCCTTGTAAGAGTTTCTGGGCTGTGCACTATTTGTGATTTGTACTTGCTGAGTACTTCAGAATTCAGCTGTTTTTTGGCCAGCAGTCGTTGGGCCGGCATTAGTTAGCCGATAAAAACGTGGTGTGCTGCAGTGGGGAGTTTGGAGGATTAGACATATATTTTTGGGAATGTTTCTGGATATTTTAATATTTCCATCTTTGTTTGGGGGTAGTGTCTAATTCTTTTTCCATATTCAGGTACAAGGCTTTTTAGCATCTAAGGATAGCCCAGTTCTGCAACCTCACAATTATATGTTAATCCCAAATCAACATGTAGAATCAAATACCCTCTTAATTAAAGCAGAGCCTGGTCATAAGGCTAATTTATATGACAAGAGCAACCATAAGAAAAAAGAAGCAATTATAAAGGGGATTTTTCTATAAACAGACTCCCAAATTGTGTTAAAATTAAAATATAAGGGGAGAGATAAATTTTGAGGGTTTCTTTTTTTACCCCATGACAATAAAATCCAGAAGTGGTTTACAGTCCTTCTGCTGTCTTTCTCAAAACACTTGTTTGACGGGGAGGTACTAGGCAGGGACTCTGTCTCTTTCTTAGAGGTGCTGAAGGCATTATTGGTGCTCAGTTCATGTTTAATAACAACATTATTCAGGGTTGAAATGTGGCTGGCACACCAGGGTTAATGCCAGTGCTCTTAGGAGAAGGGTGATTGGCATTTTAATCAGTGCAAATGTTCAGAACCTTTGTCTGAATGACTGTATTTCCAGCTCTTCAGATTTCAGATTGCTCTGTGGTTCAGCATCAGTTCAGAGGGGAGAGCTCCATCTACTGAAGGCCCATTTCAGGATTATTCCTTCTATTGAGTTCAGCTATTTTCCTTTTGCGCAGCTCATTGAATTTTCTTTGGACTTACAAGCTTCAATGGAGGTTATGCCGAAGCTGGTAATTTGGCCTTTTCAAAACCAAATTCCTTGTCGTTTTGCTTAGTGCTTACATCCAAAGGAGTTATCAGGGAGCATTCTTAATTCACTCTATTTAATAGTTATGTTTTGTTGGGACCTAGATAGGTGGTAAAACTGCCCTTAGGAAAATGTTGCCGTAGATAGTCTTTCTTTAGACATCCCGAGCTTGAATCTCCTTCCATACCCTCACATTGGCATTTTATGGATACTTTAGAAGTGACTTTGATGTCAGATTGAAGCTTGACTTTGTTTAGCCACTTTGGCTGGCTCTGGGATTTTGTACAAGTGACTTAATTTTTATAAACCCTGGTTTCCCCATTGGGACTTGTGGCCCATGCTTAACGAGCTTGGACTTTGTTGGAAGGGCAGTGGAGCCTTTGAAAAGTTTTAAATAGGGGACTGTTCATAATTGTATTGTAGATCAGATCAGATATGTTGGTGCCCAGGTCTGTAGCTATCAGCCCCTTCAGAAGTCTGGGCCACATCACCCAAGATGCCTCATCTTGGGTTGGCTTCCATCGACTGAGCAGTGAGAGAGTAGAAAGGCCAGGCCATCTCAGCCCAATTCTGGATGACACTGAAGGGCCATCCTACCTCCATAGCTCCCCCCAGTGTCAGCTGATGCTGTCATTTGGCCTTTATTGTGGCTTGACATCTCCCTCTGCTCCATCTGGCTTCCATTACTTATGTGAAAGGAAGCTGTGGGTGTTGATCCCAAGAGTACTCCTTAATGAACGTTCCATACTCTAAACTGTGTCCCAGAGGATCTGTTTTCTGGGGATCCCAGTTTGGGAATTTGGAGGATAGAGATTAAATTTTAGAATTCGGATGTTTTCCTATAGTTAGTAAGGGATCATTCAGATGATTTGAGCACAGAAGTAATAAGTTGAAAGCAGCGTATTAGGATGTTTGATCTGGCTTCCACATGGGTCACACAGGGGAGAGTCTGGAGTAATAATTCTGAGAGATTGAATGAAGCAATGGTTAACAGGTACTAATGAAATTGGGGGAGAGAAATGGAGCTTTGCTGCTTACCAGCTGTGTGGCCTTGAGAAATTACGTAGTGGCTTTAAGCCTTAGATTTCTGCTTTGTAAAGTGAGGGAATTAGTATAGATATCGTGAAACTATTGATAGGATTAAATGAGTTAAAGACAGACACATATTTTGGTGCTTAGTAAGTGCTACGTCCTTTGAATAGATGTACTAATCACAGTCACTTCACTACTGTCATGTACACAGACACACTCACACACCCCTTCTTCTGCACACATAGTTGACTCTTGGCTAGAAACCTTTCAGCTTTGCCTTTCATGATCTTCTTTGTGTGGTGGTCACGAGCTTCTCCTCTGTCGTGGTGCTTCCCTCTCACCTTCTACCCTTTATCCTCCTACAGTGCATGCAACAGGCCAGAATATATCATGTTTTTCATTCTTCTTTGCCTGTGTACGTGCTTTTTACTCTTGCTGATGTGCCCTGGTGGTGCTCTGGTCCACCTGGGAAACCTTCAGAGTCCCTGTGTGGATAACCTATTACTTAAAAACAATGATCGACTTCCTGGTCTGTATATTGTATACATTTCGTTTCTCTGACTTATACTCTGTGGAAATTTTTTATTTTCTTAACCATTTTCATTGTGACCCTCTTGGACCCAGGGCCCATGTTGTATTTATGTTTTACCTCCCATCATGCATAATGGTGTGTATGGCACATCACGGGCACTCAGTAAATGTTCATTGAAAGCAAGTTGAGGAAAGATTCTGTGTTGTGCCAACTGTTGTCAGATTCTCCTGAAGTCAAGGCAGCTTGGTTGTAGCCCTGAGAGGTTCCCAGAATCTGGGGATACTGCACAGTGCCGGGGTGCATGCACAGATGCTCTGTGTTACATCACCACTTTCTTGGCAGGTTTAGAGATCTGCTTTGCAGGTCGATGACTTGCAGCCAAGGGCGTTGGGTCAGTAGAATCCCTGATACCTTATCACCTATACCCTGTGGCTCCAAGATGTCTTGCCAGTGATGGTTTTCTTGTTCTAGGAGGTTGGAAATTGGAACAAGTCAGTTCACTCTCTGATGAGGAATGACTTTGGATTAGCTTTCTTTAAAAGTTCTCCTGTGACTTACCTTATCCTTCACAGATTTATAAGTTTATTCCCTGACAAACTTATACATTCTTTCTCACTGGTTTATTTGGGAGGAATAATTTTTCTACTATAATTGTAAAAATGAGTAAAATTGGTTTCAGTAAGTAATTATTGTAGTATTTATTAATTATCAATCTAATAGTATCCTGCAAGTTGACTACAGTATTTTGAGTCTAAATAATAGAGAAAGTAGATGCTAAAAGAACTCACTAGAAGTAGGAAAGTCAGAAAGAGAGGCTATATGGAAAATGTATTTATCTTAGGTTATTATTAAAATAACAATCAGCATCTAAGATGAAATGTCCAAAAGGCAGCAGTAGTTCAAGATGTAAGTCAGGAGAGGCAATATAACTTTTACCCCCAGCTTTTTCTGGGGAAAAATTTCAAACATTGGAAACTACTGAAAGAATAGTAAAATAAAAACTAATATACGAAAAAAAGAAACAAACTAATACACACTTCACCTAGATTTGCCACTTCTTAACATTTCCCAGTATTTACTCTCTCTCTCTCAGTGGAAGTATACATATTATATATCATATGTATACACACATCTGTACAAAATTATAGAAATATTTGTGTGTATTTATAACACATGACATAGCACACATTACATTTTACTCATAAATATATTAGCCTATGTTTTCGTACAATAAGAGCATTCTTTTACATAGCTTTAGTACCATTATCACACACAATTTAATATTGATACAATCATATTTAATATACAGTCCATATTCAAATTTCTCCAATTATCCAAAAATAGCATTTGCTTTGTGCTTTAAAGAATAATTAGGGAGAAGCAAGAAGAGCTACAATCCTGCAGCCTGTGGAACAAACACCACATTCACAGAAAGATAGACAAGATGAAAAGGCAGGGGGCTATGTACCAGATGAAGGAAAAAGATAAAACTCCAGAAAAACAACTAAATGAAGTGGAGATAGGCAACCTCCCAGAAAAAGAATTCAGAATAATGATAGTGAAGATGATCCAGGACCTCGGAAAAAGAATGGAGGCAAAGATCAAGAAGATGCAAGAAATGTTCAGCAAAGACCTAGAAGAATTAAAGAACAATACAATAACTGAAATGAAAACTATACCAGAAGGAATCAATAGCAGAATAACTGAGGCAGAAGAACAGTTAAGTGACCTGGAAGACAGAATGGTGGAATTCACTGCTGCAGAACAGAATAAAGAAAAAAGAATGAAAAGAAATGAAGACAGCCTAAGAGACTTCTGGGACAACATTAAACACAACAACATTCGCATTATAAGGGTCCCAGAAGGAGAAGAGAGAGAGAAAGGACCTGAAAAAATATTTGAAGAGATTATAGTCGAAAACTTCCCTAACATGGGAAAAAAATAGCCACCCAAGTCCAGGAAGTGCACCGAGTCCCATACAGGATAAACCCAAGGAGAAACACGCCGAGACACATAGCAATCAAATTGGCAAAAATTAAAGACAAAGATTATTGAAAGCAGCAAGGGAAAAATGACAAATAACATACAAGGGAACTCCCATAAGGTTAACAGCTGATTTCTCAGCAGAAACTCTACAAGCCAGAAGGGAGTGGCACGATATACTTAAAGTGATGAGAGGGAAGAACCTACAACCAAGATTACTGTACATCAAAAGCTTTACAGACAAGCAAAAGCTAAGAGAATTCAGCACCACCAAATCAGCTCTGCAACAACTGCTAAAGGAACTTCTCTAAGTGGGAAACACAAGAGAAGAAAAGGACCTACAAAAACAAACCCCAAACAATTAACAATATGGTAATAGGAACATGCATATTGATAATTACCTTAAACGTGAGTGGATTAAATGCTCCAACCAAAAGACACAGGCTTGCTGAATGGATACAAAAACAGGACCCATATATATGCTGTCTACAAGAGACCCACTTCAGACCTAGGGACACATATAGATTGAAAGTGAGGGGATGGAAAAAGATATTCCATGCAAATGGAAATCAAAAGAAAGCTGGAGTAGCAATACTCATATCAGACAAAATAGACTTTAAAATAAAGAATGTTACATGTTAAATAAAGAGACAAGGAAGGACACTACATAACGATCAAGGGATCAATCCAAGAAGAAGATATAACAATTATAAATATATATGCACCCAACATAGGAGCACCTCAATACATAAGGCAATTGCTAACAGCTCTAAAAGAGGAAGTTGACAGTAACACAATAATAGTGGAGGACTTTAACACCTCACCTACACCAATGGACAGATCATCCAAAATGAAAATAAATAAGGAAACAGAAACTTTCAATGACACAATAGACCAGATAAATTTAATTGATATTTATAGGACATTCCATCCAGAACAGCAGATTACACTTTCTTCTCAAGTGCACATGGAACATTCTCCAGGACAGATTACATCTTGGGTTGCAAATCAAGCCTTAGTAAATTTAAGAAAATTGAAATCATATCAAGCATCTTTTCTGACCACAGTGCTATGAGATTAGAAATGAATTACAGGGAAAAAACGTAAAAAACACAAACACATGGAGGCTAAACCATACGTTACTCAATAACCAAGAGATCACTGAAGAAATCAAAAAATACCTAGAGACAAATGACAATGAAAACACAACAATCCAACACCTATGGGATGCAGCAAAAGCAATTCTAAGAGGGAAGTGTATAGCTCTACAAGCCTACCTCAGGAAACAAGAAATATCTCAAATACACAATCTAACCTTACACCTAAAGGAGCTAGAGACAGAAGAACAAACAAAACCCATGGTTAGCAGAAGGAAGGAAATCATAAAGATCAGGGCAGAAATAAATGAAAAAGAAACAAACCAGTAGCAAAGATCAGTAAAACTAAAAGCTGATTCTTTGAGAAGATAAACAAAATTGGTAAGGCATTAGCCAGACTCATCAAGAAAAAGAGGGAGAGGACTCAAATCAATAAAATTAGAAATGAAAAAGGAGAAGTTACAGCAGACTCCGCAGAAATACAAAGCATCCTAATAGACTACTACAAGCAACTGTATGCCAATAAAATGGACAACCTGAAAGAAATGGACAAGTTCTTAGAAAGGTAGAACCTTCCAAGACTGAACCACGAAGAAATAGAAAATATGAACAGACCAATCACAAGTAATGAAATTGAAACTGTGATTAAAAATCTTCCAACAAACAAAAGGCCAGGACTAGATGGCTTCACAGGTGAATTCTATCAAACATTTAGAGAAGAGCTACACCCATCCTTCTCAAACTCTTCCAAAAAATTGCAGAGGAAGGGACACTCCCAAACTCATTCTGTGAGGCCACCATCACCCTGATACCAAAACCAGACAAAGATACTACAAAAAAAAAATTACAGACCAATATCACTGATGAATATAGGTGCAAAAATCCTCAACAAAATACTAGCAAACAGAATCCAACGACACATTAAAAGGATCATACACCATGATCCAGTGGGATTTATCCCAGGGATGCAAGGACTCTTCAATATACGCAAATCAATCAATGTTATACGCCATATTAACAAACTGAAGAAGAACAACCATATGATCATGTCAATAGATGCAAAAAAAGCTTTCCACAAAATTCAACACCCATTTATGATAAAAACTATCCAGATAGTGGGCACAGAGGGAACCTACCTCAACATAATAAAGGCCATATGTGACAAACCAACAGGAAACATCATTCTCAATGGTGAAAAACTGAAAGCATTTCCTCTAAGGTCAGGAAGAAGACAAGGATGTCCACTTTCACCACTGTTATTCAACATAGTTTTGGAAGTCCTAGCCACGGCAATCAGAGAAGAAAAAGAAATAAAAGGAATACAAATTGGAATAGAAGAAGTAAAACTGTAACTGTTTGCAAATGACATGATACTATACATAGAGAATCCTAAAGATGCCACCGGAAAACTACTAGAGCTAATCAGTGAATTTGGTGAAGTTGCAAGATACAAAATTAATGTACAGAAATGTCTTGCATCCTGTATACTAATGATGAAAAATCTGAAAGAGAAACTAAGGAAACACTCCCATTTACCATTGCCACAAAAAGAATAAAACATCTAGGAATAAACCTACCTAGGGAGCCAAAAGACCTGTATGCAGAAAACTATAAGACACTGATGAAAGAAATTAAAGATGATACAAGTAGATGGAAAGATACATCATGTTCTTGGATTGGAAGGATCAAAATTGTGAAAATGACTATACACCACAAAGCAATCTACAGATTCAATGCAATCCCTATCAAATCACCAATGGCATTTTTTATGGAAGTAGAACAAAAAAATCTTAAAATTTGTATGGAGACACAAAAGACCCCGGATAGCCAAAGCAGTCTTGAGCAAAAAAAGAGCTGGAGGAATCAGACTCCCTGACTTCAGACTATACTACAGAGCTACAGTAATCAAGACAATATGGTACTGGCACAGAAACAAATATAGATCAGTGGAACAGGATAGAAAGCCCAGAGATAAAACCACGCACCTACGGTCAGCTAATCTATGACAAAGGAGGCAAGGATATACAATGGAGAAAAGACAGTCTCTTCAATAAGTGGTACTGGGAAAACTGGACTGCTACATGTAAAAGAGTGAAATTAGAACACTCCCTAACGCCATACAGAAAAATAAACTCAAAATGGATAAGAGACCTAAATGTAAGACCAGACAGTGCAAAACTCTTAGAGGAAAACATAGGACGAACAGTGTTTGACATAAATCACAGCAAGGTATTTTTTGATCCACCTCCTAGAGTAATGGAAATAAAAATAAACGAATGGGACCTAATGAAACTTCAAAGCTTTTGCACAACACAGGAAACCATAAAAAAGACTAAAAGACAACCTTCAGAATGGGAGGAAATATTTGCAAACGAATCAACAAAGGATTAATCTCCAAAATATATAAACGGCTCATGCAGCTCAATATTAAAGAAACAAACAACCCAATCCAAGAATGGGCAGAAGACCTAAATAGACCTTTCTCCAAAGAAGACATCCAGATGGCCAAGAAGCACATGAAAAGCTGCTCATCACTAATTATTAGAGAAATGCAAATCAAAACCACAATGAGGGATCACTTCACACCAGTTAGAACACGCATCATCAGAAAATCTACAAACAGATGCTGGAGAGGGTGTGGAGAAAAGGGAACCCTCTTGCACTGGTGCTGAGAATGTTAATTGATACAGCCACTATGGAGAACAGTATGGAGGTTCCTTAAAAAACTAAAAATAGAATTACCGTATGATCCAGCAATCCCACTACTGGGTATATACCCGAGAAAACCATAATTCAAAAAGACACATGCACCCCAATGTTCATTGCAGGACTATTTACAATAGCCAGGTCATGGAAGCAGTCTAAATGCCCATCGACAGACGAATGGCTAAAGATGTGGTACATGTCTACAATGGAATATTACTCAGCCATAGTAAGGAACAAAATTGGGTCATTTGTTGAGGCGTGGATGGATCTAGAGACTGTCATACAGAGTGAAGTGAGTCAGAAAGAGCAAAACAAATATTGTATATTAACGCATATATGTGGAACTTAGAAAAATGGTACAGATGCACCAGTTTGCAGGGCAGAAATTGAGACACAGTTGTAGAGAACAAACGTATGGACACCAAGGGGGGAAAGCGGCGGTGGGGTGGGGTGGTGGTGTGAAGAATTGGGTGATTGGGACTGACATATATACACTGATATGTATAAAATTGATAACTAATAAGAACCTACTGTATAAAAATAATTCTAAAAAAAAATAAGAATAATTTGGGACCCACCCAAGGGTTTTGTATTAAATTTTGTTTGTCATGCTAATCTAGAGTAGTCCTTTTACCTTTTTTGTTTTTACTGATATTTTGAAGAGTCCAGGCCAGTTGTTTTGTAAGAATGCCCTACATCTGGATTTGTCCAGTTAATTCCCCTGATGGGATTCAGTTTGGCAAATTTTGGCAAGAGTACTCCATAGGAGGTGTTGTGTACTTTCCATTTTGTCACTGCAGGAAGTATATATTTCTTTATTCTGTTGTTGGTGATGCTGCATTTAATCACTTGATTAAAGTATTTCTTCCAACTCTGTATTTTTGGGCAGATCTCCTTTATAATTAATAAGCACTCTATAAAGTGGTACTTAGAGACTATTTGCTTATCTTCTTAACAGTCTGTTACCGAAACATTGTTGATTTTTGCCTGAATCAGTTATTACATGAACTGTAAAATAGTGTCTATAAAATAGCTAGGTAATGTAGATTTGAAAGTAATGTATCAGTTACTGGTTAGCAGGGGTAAGGATGGATTTGATAGATGATCAAGTTGGCTATCTATATGAAAAAACTAAAATTAAACACCCACCTCATGCTGTACAGAAAAATAAATGCCAAATGAGATATAAGTCTAAATGTGAAAAGCAAAACTCTGAAATTTTCATAGGGGAAACATACAGTGCATATTTCCATGATATTGCGATAGGGAAGAATTCCTTAAACAAGATGTAAAAATCACAAGCCCGAAAAGAAAAGACTGCCGTTTTGTAATACGTTAACATAAAAATCTTCACTAACAAAAGGCATTAAAAAGAAGATGAAAGGACAGACCATAGAATGGGAGTATATATTTGCAGCTCTTCTATGTGATGAAAGATAAGTATCCAGAGTTCAGCAGCAGTCATAGAAATCAAGAAAAAGACGAACTGCTCAACAGAAAATGGGCAAAGGATGTGACTAGGCAATTCGCAGAGGAAGAAGGCTGAATGGCCAATTAGGAAAGATGCTCAACCTTAGTAATAATCAGGGAAATGAAAAGTAAAACCCTGGTGAGATTCCATTTTACACCTATTGATTGGCAAAACCTAATAAGCTTGTTAACACCAAGAGCTGGCAAGGATGGGTAGAAACAGGAACTCTTGTATATGACTGCTGGGAACAAATTGCTGTTTTATTTTTAGTGATCAATCTGGAAATACCTGGTACAGCTGAAGATGTGCGTATTTCGCAACTCAGCCATTCTACTTTTAGGGTTCAGAAAGTTGTCACATGTGTAAAACAAGGAGACATGTACAAGGATATTCATTGTAGCAGTACTTCAAATAGTAAAAAAAGTACAGGAGGTGATAAATGTAGTGTAATTTGTCTCCCCATGCACTGGAGCAGTTAAGATAAACTAGTTGTACTAAATAAATATAGTACTAAGCGAATAAGTTTTAAGAGACTATAATATATATGTGTAATATAATATAACTATTATAAGTGGATGTAATGTATGTAATATAATTGTAACCTAATATGTGTATGCTATGTTTATATATATAATGATAAACCAGCCATATTAAGATACTAATGCACATATCATCCAATTCACCTATTTAGAGTGTACAGTTCAGTGGCTTTTAGTATATTCAGAGTTGTGCATCTGTCACTACAATCAATTTTAGAACATTTTCATTACCCTTAAAAGAAATCCTTAGCTGCCAGCCCCCCCCACCCCCCAAATCTCCCATCTTCTCTAGTCCTAGGCAACATTAATCTACTTTCTGTCTTTATAGATTTGTCTGTTCTGGACATTTCATATAAATGGAGTTGTATGGTGTGTGGCCCTTTGTGACTGGCTTCCTTCAGATAGAACATGTTTCCAAGGTTCATCCATGGTGTACGTAGCAGTCCTTCATTTCTTTTAATTGCCAAATACTATTCCATTGTATGGATATGTCAGATTTTATCCATTCATCTCTTGATGGGCGTTTGGATTATTTCCACTTTCTGGCTATTTTGAATGCTGCTATGAACATTGTGTACAAGTTTTTAAAGCATACAGAACGTTAGTATGTATTGTTTCTCAATAAATATATGTATAATCAAAGTATAAAAAAAGGGAAGAGATGGTAGAGTGGGCTTTAGCTGTATTTTTATCATTTTACCTCTTAAATAATGAAAAAAAAAAGAAAGACATGATACAAGTAAGGCAAATATTAGCATTTGTTAAAGCACGGTAGATACATAGTTGTCTGTTACATTATCTTTATTTTTGTGTATGTGTATATATATATATATGTATAAAACCTGTATCTCTATATGTTTATATATACAGGCAACTATAGCAAAAAGATAGTTGATGTGGTGAGAGCAGAAAATTCTTCTGAGGAAGAATAAGAAAATGGAAATCCCAGGAATGCTTTGGTTCATACTTCCCTTTTGGTGAGTTAGGAGAAATGGGAAATAAAGATTCGTCGAAAAGGTATAAGTTGAAGAGCCAAATATTAGTATAGATACCAGGTAAGGGTTGTCAACAATGTCACATGTTGCCGAAAGGGAGGGAATGTGGTCTTGTTGTATAAAAACAACAAAACCTTTTATTTGGTAATCAGCTCACTAATATTCTCAGAGGATGGAGTTTTGACTTTAGAAGTGAGGTTCAAATTTAAATTGTAGGAGGGAAGCCAATATGTGGTATGTGAGATAGAGTAAAACCCATTAAGAAGGTTGCCAGTGAATTGAAGGAGAGCAGTAAGGCAATAGCTTAAAAGGAAAGATGGATCAAAGAACTTTATTTAGCCTGTGCATCAAACTTGATACAGTACTTGACCATGATTCATGTGAACAGCTTGGAATTTCGAAGTGCCACTGCAGCAACACTGTTCTGATTTAGAAACTCGAGAGTGACTGCACTGCTACTTTATTCATATCTTCTCTCCTTTCTCCTTTGTTAAAAACATTATATTATTTGCATATATGGCTCTTTCTCTTTCTAGCTCTTAAGATCCTTTGGGTGAGGGAATAATGGGTTATTCATCTTTGTACCACTGCCAACCACAGTATTTTGCATATGGTAGATGCATGAATAATATACCTTAATTTTAAAAAGAACCACTTTATTCAGCATGGAGACACCTTATGGGAAAACATTCAAAAAGATGGAACGGTTGAGGAAAGTGTGTACAAAGTGCATGCAAAGCACCTAACTCATGGTCCATAAATGTTAGTATTTCCTCATGGCCCGTCCTCTCCCAGATATTTGAGAGGAAAGAATTGAGGAAAATCAATCTGGAAGATTCTGAAAGGTTGGCAGCGTTCAGTTTTTAAAGAGGGAGGGATGGAGAGAGGGAGCAGAAGCCAGTGTTGGAGGGGAGGAGGAATGATGATAGTGCACGGTCAGTGCCCTCCGTGTGGTGAGCAGGGTCCTGCACTGATGGAGGCAGTGCTGTGGGCTATTAGAGAGGAAGAGCCTTGGGAACATCTTTGTATGAGTGAGGAAATAAAAGGCAGGTGACTAAATGCATCGTCTGCTCACACCGAGAGCTCACTTGAATGTAGACAGTATGAATGATGAGGTCTTTGCGAATGTGTGATTTTTATGCTTTGGAAGCTGAGACTGAAGAAAAGCATACACAGTATGTAATATAAGGGAGGGGATTCACAGGGCTGCAAATGAAAGATTTGGTGGAGACAGAGTCATTGCCTTTTAAACGTTTGAACAGTTCCCATATAGATAAGTAATTCTTTTAATTCTATTTTATTAGAGGACTAAACTCAGGCTAAAGAGTTGATGTAAGATTCCTGCCCAGTAAAAGTGCTTACCAATAATAAGCCATCCAATATTGTAATACACTATTTTGGGAGAGAGGGAGTTTCCTGTCAGGGGAAGGATTCAGAGAGAGAGAGGGGGCAGGATGTGAAGATGGAAGGTCTGACTGCATGTCCGCTAAAAACCTTTTTAACACTGAAGGTATTGAAAAGATTTTATGATCAAAAGGTTGGTGGGGTAAGAAGATCTGGTTTGTAGTTAAGAGCAGAAAAACATGTAGTGACCAGGAGGCCAAGCTAGACTGGATGTCCGTTGCGGCCAGAAAAGAGCCAAAGATCTAAGACAGTTGGGAAACATCCATGCCATAGCTGCAACATGTTTTCTGCCTCTTTATTTTTAACATTAACATCATGGTTTCAACAATTGTATCTCCCATTACTTGCAGTCATGCTCAACCAGCCTGTCTTACCAGTACCAGTACCTTTGGGCTCCATGTGTTTTTACTGTCACTTAAAATTTCATTTTAGAGTGAATTAACTTCTTTGAAATAAAAACCAAGGAGTTTTAAATTTATTTGTGGATTGCACATGTGATACATGAATGTTTTAAATACATTTCCAGTTTTTGCCTGATTTTCTTTTCACTGGCATCAATCTAGAGGTGAATGTTTGATTTTGAGTGAAGCCTATACTATTACTAACTAAATTTTTCCCATTTTTATTACGAATTCTTGTTTCCTAACTTTTCTCACCCCCCTTTCATCTCCTCTTAGTAGTTTTATCAGTTTTACTCATCTCATGGAGAGAATGTCATGAAACGTACCATGAAGTCCAGGACAAGGGACAACTAATTCACACAGAATTCATGTATTGGTTTCTTTCTTGGCTCAGTGTTTAACATTATATAAGCTGTAGGCTGTAATGTTGTAGGATCCCAAACTCAACACTGTTTTTTGATGTGGTACATTAGTGTCTAGAATGTTAGTATTGATTACTATAGTTTCTCCTGCTTGATCTGAATGTGAAAGGAATGGAAAAGTATCTTGGAGCATAAGGTTGGCCAGTTAGCTCTTTTTGCTTGCTTTGTTTGTGTGTTGGTTTCTAGAGAACACTGAATAATCTGTCTCTTACTTTCATGTCGTACTGCAAAGATACTATTGAATTAAAGTCAGTATTCTTGAAAAACGTGTTAGAAATTACTGAGAAGAATATCTAAAATGTACACAAGTTGGTGAAGCCCTGGTGAGAAAAAATGGGTCCATACATTGATTCTTTTGGGGTAAGGATGGAGGCTACAATCATCAAGGAGCCACAACAGAATCTTTGGTTAAAACTTTGCTAAATATGTGTGATCCACTTCCTGAAATTCTGTTATAGCCATCGCTCCTGGGATTCTACATTTTCTTTTATCCTACTTTGAATCACGATATGTACTCACTACCTAAAACTACTGTTAGGTTTACTATGATTATGGTTAGATATAAGGTGAATATACTCTGGGGCTGGGAGACCATTGTAATTGATTGCCTAGCTATTTTATAGCAAACTCTTAAGTAGGATATGGGATTAGATAAAGCCCTCATACGTGAGAAGCTTTTAGAATTTTAATTAAAAATGAAACAAAAATGAACACTTATGGGGAAGTACTGTAAGGATGATAGATATTTTCAGTGTTGAGAAAAGGTCATCCTTGACTATGTTTAGAAGTGATATTCAATATGGAAAGTGTTTCAATATAATCTTCCTGGTATGAGTGAATTCAAGGAGTGTTGGGCAGAAGAAGAGACAGAAGAGACTCCTGAATAACTCATTTCAAGTAGCAGGATGTCTAGGCAGAATTAAAGAAGGTAGAGTAGGTGACTTCGAGAAAATTACAATGAGGTTTTAATTTGAGGGACATCAGAGGAATCATCTAGTGAAAATTTTGGTGATTATGGAATAACAGTACAGGGACAGATGAGCTGATGTATGGTCAGTAGGACTGGGAAAATGCCAAGAAACAACAGGAAAGGAGGCTCATAGCATAGAACAGATAAAAGGCTTACTTACAGAGGCAAGTTTGAAATTCTCCAGTTCTTCAAGTTGGTATTCATCATTGAAAGAATTAGGTTTTATAGGTGAGATGGTCAAAAAGTACAATCTTCCGATTATAAAGTAAATAAGTCTTGGGATATAACGTACAGCATGGGGGTATATAGCTAATAATACTGTATTGTATATTTTAAAGTTGTTAAGAGAGTAGATCTTGAAAGTTCTCATCACAGACACAAAAATTGTAACTGTGTGGTGGTGGATGTTAACTACACGTACTGCGGTGATCTTTTATATATACATATATATAGAGAGAGAGAGAGAGAGAGTCAGTCGCATTGTACACCTCAAACTAATATCAGTTATATATCAGTTAATTTTTTTTTAAAAAGTAAGTTCTAAGAACCAACAGTAAAGAAATTTACCACATTGTCTAAGGTGTTTTGATGTGAAGCAGATTTAAAAAGGAAACTGAAGTCTGAATGACTGATACCAAGAAGGAAACAGTGGCATGATCAGACACAGCCAATACGCAGGTGTTTATTGAGTCCTGTCCTGGGAGCCTTGGTGAACATGGTTGGTGTTCTAAGAATCTTGTTCTCTGATGGGGGCAAGAGCAACTTGAAAGGTCAACCCAAATGGAGGACAGCATGTGTTGGTGTCAGATGAGTACTACTGCTATTCAGAGTGGGGAATCTCAGGTCTCAGGCCCCACCCCAGACCTACTGTATTGGTTTTCTATGGTTGCCTTACAGATTACCACAAACTTAGTGATGCGAAGCAGCGCACACATTTATTATCTGCCGGTGTCTGTGGGTCAGCAGTCCTGGCAGCTTGGCTGGCTACTCTGTCAGAGTGTCTTACCAGGCTGCAGTCAAGGGGTTGGCCAGGGCTGGGTTTACCTCAGAGGATCCACAGGAAAGAGGTTGCTTCCAGTCTTTTTTTTTTTTTTTTTTAATTTTAATGTCATCAAGTGCTTTTCCTTTCCCCCCTCCCCTCCCCTCCCCTCCCCTTCCCTCCCCTCCCCTCCCCTCCCTCCCTCCCCTCCCCTCCCTCCCTCCCTCCCCCTCCCCCCTCCCCTCCCTCCCTCCCCCCTCCCCTCCCTCCCTCCCCCTCCCCTCCCTCCCTCCCCCCTCCCCCTCCCCTCCTGTCCCTCTCTCCCCCCTCCCCTCCCCTCCTCTCCCCTCCCCTCCCCCTCCCCTTTAGAAGTGCAGGAGACACCTCTAAATTTATATGATAAATTCCTCTCTTATTTGTTTAAGATATTTTGAGTTGTTTTCTGTTACTTTCAGCTAGAGAGCTGAAATGAGAGCCCAATAAGTATGGTACTTAAACATTTTTTAAAAAATTCCTTAACTACTCCTTTCTTTTTCTCCCCTCATGTCTATATAGTTCATTTTCAAAGGCCAATTATATTCCTTAATTTATTGATTAGTCATTGAATACTTTTTTCAGGATACCTTAGAGCTGTGAGATGAAGAAATATGATCGTTGCCTTCAGTCGGTTTTTAATTTACTGATGGAGGTGGACATGTAAATGACCACCTATAATATTAGGCAGAAGTAAGAAATAAGTACTATGTGTAACTTACATGAGGTGATGTTTATCTTTTGCTTGATAGCCTTAATTAAGGCCATTTAAAAATTTCATTTTTTTGGAAGTAGCTGACTGAAGCTAAGGTCCTGACTCATGCTTCTGGACTTATCGTTTTTGCCTGTGCCTCTGAGCCCTGTAAGCAGGCCAGGGAGTCGGGCCACGTATGCCTTTCTTTATTAAATAAAGTAGGTGGCAGGAATTACAATGATGTATGCAAAACTGAAAGCAAGTCAAAACAGAAGCTCAGCTCTGAGGTCAAAAACAACTTGGTGAAGTTATTTGCTCTCCTGAGATAGCTAAGTCACCCTTACCTGGGGTGATTTGAATATTTCCATATTTCAGGTTGGTCTTAGAGGTTCTGTGTTCTCTATAGTTTGCATTGTGTATAAAAGGGTGCTTATATAGTTTGTGTTATATACTAAAAAAAGATACTTAATATAAGAACTCTGTGTTCTCTATAGCTTACATTATGTAATAAAAAGGGTACTTATACAGCTTGCATTGCATAATATAAAGGTTACCCAATATAAGAGTTCTGTGTTGCCTATAGCTAGTATTGCATAATAAAATGGTGCTTAAATTCAATGGAAGCCAATGAAATTATAGTTAAACTGCATTGGGCTGATTTTAGAACCGCATTTTCTTAACGTGGAGGTTATATAGGTTGTATGTTTTACTGACTTATGCAGTTCTTCAAAATGACCCAGTTCAGAATGACATTCAACTTAGAGAAAGATGATTAAAGTGTTCATTGGTGGGAAGTCCCTTGGGGACTTAGGAGCAATTAAAAAAAAACTAGGGATCTTATTCCTTATAATGATAGAAAAAAAAAATCTGTAGTTAGAAACAATTTTAGAGAAATATGTGAAGCTTTATCTTACTAAAGAAATTGTGGGAAATGCTTACATTTTTCAAAGAAAAGAAACTAATTAGTCTTATTTTGAAAATATCATTAGGGAAAGTAATAGAACAAATGGAATAACTCAAGGAGGAGCTAAATAATTTTCTTTAAAGTGAGAATTCTTCTAGAGATGAATTCTAAAGTTGTTCTGGAGGCTTCATAATACAGAGGAGTGGAACCACAGGTAAAAACTAATACTGGCTTAGATATTCTATCTTATCTTTTTTTCTTGTCTTAGATAAGCCATCCGTAGTTTTCTTATATTATAGCACTCTTTATCCTACCTTTACATCATTTTGCTCATTTTGAAATTGTGTGTGTATGTGCACACGTGCATGTGTGCACTCATACATGTGTGTACATGTGTACACATTTGTATACATTTGTCAGTTTCTTCTCTGCTCGATATTAAGTTCATTGAAAATGAGAACCATGTGGTTACCTTATTTTCACTATGTACCTTGTACCTAGCACCGTCCTTGGACATAGTAGGCACTTAGTCATTATTGAATGAATGGATATTTATTATTTATTTGCATAACCCTGCACTTTACAAGTATTACTCATACAGAGATATGCCAGAAATATTATAAGTAACATCATTTTTTGGCTCTTAGAATATTGTATATTTGTTGTAAGGTTTAGCACTATGAATATAGTCAGTCAATACTCCATAAAAAATGTGATCAACTTGACTCATTTCTTATCTTCTGTCAGAGAGAAGCTAACCTTAAAGCAAGAAAAGAGAAGAATAAGGGAGGGATCAATAGGTGGGACATTTATCATCTTGAATCCATGACGTGGCAAATGACTGCCAAAATTCTTGGGGAACGAAGCTTCTAGTAACTAGGTTGGCCAATGCACAGACAAGGTTAGGGGAGTTCTCACAGCTGCAAACTAAGTCAGTGGTGGCAGCAGTTCCGGTGTAGGAAGCAATGCTGTTTTTCCAAGGCCAGAGCTCAGGAGTGGGGCAACACACTGTCATGGTACCCTTTGGGGGAGGGGAACGTGCTCCGTAGATTCTAGTTATGGGTCTCTAGGGAGAAAGGCTTTGAAGATAGTGAGCTGAGCAGCCATGAAAGCTGCAGAGGATTGGGGGACATTGGTAGGGAGTTGCCCTTTCCCTGGAGGACAGGATTTAGTAGTTGGATTTAGTGTTGATTGTGCCCCTCCCCTGCCCCTTTCCCTTACATGTTTTTTCTGTTTCTCGTAACGCTTTTCACACAGAATATATCACTGGTCAACATGCCTGCCCGGATAGTAGAGTTGTTAACTGAATTCAACCTTGGTTAAATCGACGTATACTTTAAAGTTGGTGACATCATGCCCCAGTTGGGGGTTATGTCTGTAACCGCCACAGAAGCAGTTCTGTGCGTTACGCCTGCAGATGGCTCTGAATCTGTCAAGGAAAGAGCAAGTTAAATATTTCCTTATAAATATAAAAGGAAGAGTTAAACTCTTATTGTTTAGAAACGAAGCTGATAAGCATATTACATTGTCTGAGGCACCAGAAGTAAGCAAATTAATTACATGCAAATAACTGTTGCTTATGAAGTGTGGGATAATAATAGTATCTGTTTGGATGTTTATGGTAAATTTATTTACATGGCTGAATTTTCTGCTACTTTTCCTGTGGAAAACGAAAAATACTTGGTTCCCTTTGCCTTTCTTTCAGAAATACTTTACAGAAATTGTGGAAACCGTTACTTTGACTTGCTATTATTGCCTTGCCAAAGGCAATTCTAAAGACAGTATCTGTGTACACATGGTGAAGAAAGAACTGTTAATTATTTCTGTTTCTTTCCTGCCTTAAACAAGTGGCTGCCATCACCAGCTTCCTTATGTAGTATAGAGGTTCTCATTATTGAATTGAATTATTGCACTCATGTCGTTCAGTCCAGATTGACTTTCATGAACATTTTTGATGTCAGCTTCTTGGTAAACTTCAGAAGTTTCCTCTCTTAAAGCAACACAGGGAACTGAGCAGTTCATATTGACAGTGTGGTCCATGGTGTGGGTCTCTGCCGTTTCTGCTAACGAGTGGTTGGGTTTGTTTTGAAAAGATGGCTCTAGACTCTGCCTAGTGTTCCACACACTCCAGAGAACTCCCTGCATCCCCCTGTGCCTCCCCGTGCTCCTGTCTGTGTGTGTTCCTTGAGGTACGTCAGAGGTGATGAGGGGAGTTCTTTCATTCTTTCCAGATAACCAGTTCTTGTGGGTCATGAACTTGGATTGTGTATTGGATACCTCATAAGCCAAGGAACATTTTGGTTGGGGAAAGGAGTAATTGTTTTTCTAGCCAACTTTCCAGGCTAGGCTTATCCATGGAATGCCTCCCTCAATAGGATGAGTCTCCCCCCTACTATGTTACTATTTTGTTTACTCTCTGTATGCTAAGTCCCAGGCATTTTGCTCACCTCTATGCATTTTCATCAACAACCCTGACATTTTGACATAATTGGAAACTATTATCTTACAGCATGCAAAACATTGTGGTTAATCACCTGCTGTTCACAAAACAGGAAGTAGAGTGGCAATGGACTTTTGCTTTAATTTTTGCGGGAGAAGGAATTTTAACATCTAATCAAAAGTGAAAACAGCATTTTGTATCTGGGATTAGTTTGTGTCAGTTACTCTTCAACCTCATTTTGCCATCTAGTGGTTACATGTGGGTTAGGGTGCAGGAGAACATGGGGGTGGTGTAGGAAGGTTGAACCACTGAACTCTGGAAATTAGAATCTTGCCTTAGGGGACGCTCTTGGCCAGTCCTCTCCATCGATTGCCATGATAGAGCTTAGGGTTCAAAAGGCTGGTGGCCAAATATTTTCTCACTGTGTTTCTGGTGGGTGAGGGGTGAGGGCAGTACACACATACACACCGTGGGGATCCACTGTTCGGCTTTTCTTCCTTTCAGATTGAGATTCCCGGGTAGAGAAATTATACTACCTTTAATAATCCTGATTAAAAGAAAGAGAAAAATCAGTTGGTAGATTTTGAGGAGAGAATTGATTTCCTTATTACAGAAAAGGATGAGAGACTTAACCACCTTGTGTTTGCAAATTATTTGCTTTCAGTCTGTGATGCTTTCAAGAGTTTGAGAAATAGGGTATTTAACTTCTCAACTTATGACTGATAGGATCTTGGTGAAAGTGCTCCAGCCTAATGGAAGTTTAAAATGCAGTACTCAGAATTGCTGGATCATACTTGACAGTGATTTGTATGTCTACGGATTATTAAACCTCAGCATAGAGAATGTCCTAATTTAAAAATTTCCAATTTTAATTCCTTGGTCTGATGTGAGGAGCAGCTATCCCTTCTGTAGTCTTGTGTAGTAGAATGTAAATTTCTCAACCGCAGGTGAGTTTCTGGTCAGGGCCAACCAAACTGAGCTTTAGGGAGTTTCTCCCTCTGGGACTTCTCAGAGAATTACTAGCATGTCCTTCACCCTTGACTTTGTTCTTCATTGACATCTAAATGCCATTTGTTATTCCAAGCAGCCGTAGCCTGTGCCACGAACTGGAGTACATACCTTGGGAAGAAGGAACTCAGAACAAATGGTGCTCACTCTGTGCTAATATTTTATATTTATTATGTAGGCACTCATACGGTCCTTCTAAAAATCCCTGAAGCTTCTGTAGGTTTGCCTAAGTATGCATAAACTTAATGTTCAGAAATTTGCTGCTGTGGAAATTATAAATCAGGAAACTGATTTAATAGTTGTGGCTTTAAGACTTGTTTAACATAACTTCCAGTTTCCTTCAGCTACATTCTACATAAGTGTGTTTTCTTGTTACTCCACAACCATTTTATTGGTGCTTGTTGTGTATATTTAGTTCTGAATTGGGTTATACCAGGATTTAAAGTTAATTTTGATAAAATTGCTTACAGTGAATATCTTCTTAATTTTTGTGTTTTCCTCCTCTTCACTAACCAAAAGTTACCTTATGAATGTTACACAGATGTGTATATCTGAGAACCCTGACTTGATATGAGTCAAAAGCTGATTAAGGGGGATGGTAGAACTATTGATGCCTTGGAAAGTCTGAAGAGGCAGGGAAAGTATGAACCAAGACAGAGACGACTTGGGAATGGGGATTGCAGTAATTAATAATATGGATTAAGAAAAACAGTGATGAAGGAGAAAGAAAGAGTATATTGATTTAGTTGGTGCAAGGGTACTGGAACAATGGAGTCTTAGAATATTAGAGAAAGAATTGATAGAAACATGACTTTTCATGTCTTTAAATCTACTTTAACAGTGTTTTGGCCTTGGACCTAAAATAATGACCAAGTGTAAAATTTACTTTGAAATCATAATCTGAATACTTAAAATATTTCACTAAGTATTTTTAAAGCAAATCTTCTACTTTCTATTTCAATAAGCCATTTTCCAAGTTCTGCTAAGGTAAATGATTTTATTAGATATTGAGCCCGATATGTTTTCCATAATTAAAAAAAATTTCCAGATTACAAAATTGAGATATATTTCACATCCCGTACAATTCATCATTTTGAAGTGTAAATTCAGTAATTTTTAGTGTACTCATAAGGTTGTGTATCTGTTATCGATACCTAATTTCAGAACATTGTTCATCGTCCCCAAAGGGAACTTGGTCATTGGCAGTAACCCACCATTAGTAGTCATTCCCATTCTTCCTTCTCCTCAGCTTTTGTCTACTTGCCGCCTCTATGGATTCATCAATTTTGGACATTTCATATAAATGGAGTGGTATAACACGTGATCTTTTGTGGCTGACTTCTTTCACTTAGTGTCGTGTTTACAAGGTTTATGCCTGTTATATCATGTATCAACACTTCATACCTTTTGATTGCCTAATAGTATCCCGTTGTATGGTCGTTTGCTTTTTCCGTTCATTGGTTGATGGACATCTAGGTGGTTTCCACTTTTTAGCTGTTATGAATAATGCTGCTATGGACATTCATGTACATGGTTTTGCATGAAGATATATTTACAATTTCAGTATACCTAGGACTGGAAGTTTTGGGTCATATGGCAAGTCTATTTTTAACTTTTTGAGGAACTGCCGAACTGTTTTCCAGTTGGCTGCACAATTTTATATTCCCACTATATTGGTTATGTTATTTGAAATTAATTGACATACTGTTAAAAATAAGTTTATCGGGACTTCCCTGGTGGCACAGTGGTTAAGAATCCACCTGCCAATGCGGAGGACACGGGTTTGAGCCCTGGTCCGGGGAGATCCCACATGCCGTGGAGTAACTAAGCCTGTGCGCCACAGCTACTGAGCCTGCTCTCTAGAGCCTGTGAGCCACAACTACTGAGCCCGCACGCCTAGAGCCCATGCACCGCAACAGGAGAAGCCACTGCAATGAGAAGCCCACGCACCACAACGAAGAGTAGCCCCCGCTCGCTGCAACTAGAGAAAGCCTGCACGCAGCAACGAAGACCCAACGCAGCCAAAAATAAATAAATTTATTTAAAAAAAAAAAAAAAAGCTTATCTGTGCTTTGTTTCCTGCCCTTCTGGACATCATGTTTACTGGAATGAGTTATTACCTGAAGTTTTGAAAGGTAATAGAATTTTAGGGCTCGAGGGATTCTAATGGATTCATCTTCCCACTGAAATAGAAGGTCGCTGAGGTCAGGCATTTTGCTCACTGCTGTATCCACTACTCTGAGGTCAGTGCTATAAAATACTAGGTGCTCAGTACATGTTTCTGAATGAATGAATCTTTTCAAATACCTCTGTGTTTTAATGAGAAAAATGGTGCTCAGAGGAGTCAGGTGACTTCCGAAAGGTCACAGTCTTAACGGCAGAGCAATGGCTAGAATACTTTCTTCGCCATGGTAAATGGTATAAATCCTGGTATCTTACCATCACAATTGTCTTGAATTCACAATTCTTCCTGAGTTTGCTGGTCCACTGCTGACCTGGTACAGCATTTTCTGACAGTTTTACAGCTTTGCTTTGGGGGTTTATTGACGTTTAGTGAGTGTTTTTTGTTCTTGTGAAGTCATTTACATGTTTGCTGCTGAGGCCAGCATTCATAAAAGGAGAGAAACATTTAAATAACTGCATTTTACCTAGGGAAGATAAATTACAGTTGCCCATCAATAAATAGATAACTTTCTTAGCTGCCAGGATTATTAGATTGTGTAAGACAATAAATTTGTCCCCTCCCTTGTGGGTCACTTGCCTTAAAACTTCACAACTAATTATCTGGAAGTGAGACAAGTTACTGCAGATTTGCAATCTATTTACTAGTATTCCTTTCTTTCTTAATCACCCTTGTGGATGGAAGAATCCATTTTATCAGTCTTTCCTCCATACTCTGCTCTTCCAGAGTAATATACGTATAAATTAAGTGTAGCTTAGCGTCCGTAAGCGTAGATTAGCCTGTACTGGAGGCAATGCTCTTGGAGCCACATTTGCATGTTAAGTGGGATTGTGTGCCCTGATGGATAGGTTTATAGACTGGACCCATAATGAAGTCGAGAAGCACTGTGCAAGGGCTGTAGGCTGTAGGTAGAAATCTAGGGCCTTTGAAAGCAAAAAATATATATTACACCTCCTTTGACAAAGCCTTTATTTTATAAGGCCTTATGGGAAACAGTTGGTTCAATTACTTTAGTTACAACTCATTCCAGGAAACAGAATATCAAGACATTATTTGAAGGTATTGAGATTAACTCCTTTTTGAAACTTTTCACAGCTGATTGATACCTGGTGTCAGGTTTAGTAGGTTATTATGAATTTTGGTCATATTTGTCCAAATCTGTGGGACATATCATAGGGAGGGTCGTAAGGCTATTAAGGGCCTAATTGTATTTCTGATCTACTACATCCCTGTACTATTCGGAGTTAAGGGTAAGAAAATATAAAAGAATTTTCCTTCTTGCTAAGGTAAGAAATAAAGGATTTCTTTTTTTTTTTTTTTGTATTAGCATGGGGTGGTAGGCAAAAAGACCCAGGCTTTTATTTAGAAGATTTATATTCAAATTTTGGTTCTCTGGCTAACTAGTTGTGCAATCTTTAAATCACAGAACTTCACCAAGGCTAACTTTTCTCATTTGTAAAATGTGGATAATAATAATTCCTTACAACGTAGATTTGTATTTGTTGAGATACTCTGTGGAACACATAGTAGGCATTCAGTAGTTGTCAGTGGAATCTGAACCTGGGGTTCCTTGGATCACTTTAATAAAGTTTTGCTATATGCATACATAGGTGTACATATATACATACAGCACATGCATGCACACCCTCCTACCCCAGCTGTCTCCACCCCACATCTTGTTTCCAGTAGGATTTAACTGGTTAGGTGGTTGACAAGTTAACTCTTAAATGTATGTGGATAATCGGAGCCTTTAAAAATTATCTTCTCATGTTGTTTCCTGTAAAGACTTGTTCATAGCTGCTGTAAATCCATCAAGTGCTTTCCATTCTCTGCCAGTTCCTGTCAATACCGCCACTACTACTTAAGTTATCAAAGTTGGAAATCTTTTCTGCCTTCTCTTTGCTTTGTGATTTTGCTGCCTAGCAGGCTATTTCTATGCAAAGTTAATACTGCATAAAAGATAGTTGATGCTGATGTAAGGTGGACAATTTATTAGTCAACAGATTACTGAGGTGCTAATAAAGCTTTTAATCATGTCCATTTATACTCATACAATATAATCCCAATTTTAAAGTGTTTTTTTCATGTTTAGTTTTTACTTTCTAATAGTCCTCTAAATGCTAAGCTTATAAAATAAGGTCTCGTTTACCTAGATGGTGTAAGTGACAACACCTTTGTATTCCATTAACAGCAGGATACCAGCAGGATACCAGGTGTGGGTAAACAGAAAAAATGTCTAGCGACCTGAATCTGAGGATATGGTAGATTGGATTATTGTTCAGCAAGTAGTCATTCCCAGCCCGCTCCACCACCAAGCAGCCCTGCCTCTATGAGAGCAATATGCTTCCTGCTATCGTTGATATTGGGGTTAGACATGTGGCTTACCATGGGCAGTGCAACGTTCACAGATATACCACTAGCAAAGGCTTGAACTGTGCTTGTGCATTTGGATTAGGTCTTTTGCTGAATCCCAGATAACCAGCATATATTTGAGCAAGCTTATTAAGTTTTGAGGTGGTTTGTTACTCAGTATTATTGTGGCAGTAGCTAACAGATACAAAGAGATGCTGATTTCTTTTAAAGATTTTCTTTGGGCACTGATTTGGGAGCCTTAACTTTCCCTGTAGAATCAGAACGCTTTATTGTTTGATTGTACCTATTTTAATGCCATTTTTGTCTCTGTTCAGGATTAAAACCTCAGTTAAAAGGAATGCTGAAAATTCAGATCTAGAAGAAGGGCGCTGGTTGACCCTGGTTGTCTATGCAAACCTGTCTATACTTGGAAGCTGTTTCTAGGAAAAGATAATGGCCGGTGGCTCCTTTCTTGTTGGTATTTCCTTAGTGGTTAAAAGGGCAGTGAATACACAAAGATAGTCTCTTTAATTATGGAAAGAGCCTATTAAAATTCCATTTTGTCTTTAGAAGTAAACATATAAAGGAACCTGGAGGAGGCCTAACACCTCTTTAAAATAATGGTATTGGGCTAATTCTTTCACTGTGCCTCCAGGACCATTAGATGTCAATCCTACTGTGTAGGTTCATTTGCAAACAAAACTGATTAGAGAGGGCAGGCTATGTGCAGAAGACTTCCCTAAAGCAGAGTTTCAGACACCTGCCCATTGTTTAAACCCATTACCCTCAGCAGTACTTTTATTTATTTTCCCTCTACCTAGAAAAAAAATGGGGGGAAAAAAAAGATTGTTTATTTCAAAGGGTATTGGAACTCATCCTTCAAAAGAGAACACTGAAAAAAAGAGAAAAAAGGATATTGTGTAAAAAGCTCAGAAGGTTTTCAGAATTTCCCTTTCTTGCCTATTATAAACATGATCTTTCCCTTTGCTCTGAGCTCCCCCCTCTGGCATTCATGGTATATTTCTCTTTCTATTATTACAAACTTCAAAGCTCCCCCACCATGTCATTTTGCAAACCCTCTAGACTGTAAGTGATGGTTCCGGCTGCTTTTATTTCCTAGAGTTTGGCTGGGGTTGTGGATTAAGGAAGGCAGAGGAACTGCCTGGAACATTTATTAACTTTTAATTCAGTGAAGAAAAAACCGGAAACCCAATGCACCATTGATGTTGCTTCAAAGATGCTTTGAGCTTGTTTAACCATTTTTTAAGGCTTGTGTGCCAGGACTGAAATGAGGTGCCTTTTCACAGACCTCAGGATTCTGCTGTCATAATAGACAGATCCATATGGCTCTTTGTTTCTGCAATTAAAGCTTTATCCTTATTCTTTTTCTGCTTAAATGGCTATCTTTGTTCTGATGAAGACTGATTCCTTTATATTGTAAGTAAACTCCTAACTACTGAATCATATTTTCTTTAAAAAGAACATTGGTAATGCCCAATTTATTTAGCACTGTTTAGGAATCTGATTTTCAGTGTAGCTTAATTTTTCAGAAAACAAAATCTCATCCCTTTAAAGCACCAAAGGTTGTATTTTAATTTTTTTTTTTTTTTTTTTTTTTGCGGTACACGGGCCTCTCACTGTTGTGGCCTCTCCCATTGCGGAGCACAGGCTCCGGACGCGCAGACTCAGCGGCCATGGCTCACGGGCCCAGCCGCTCCGCGGCATGTGGGATCTTCCCGGACCGGGGCACGAACCCGCGTCCCCTGCATCGGCAGGCGGACTCTCAACCACTGCGCCACCAGGGAAGCCCAACATTTTTAAACAGAAAATTTTGTATAATACATTTCTCAGATTGGGTCTGTAGGGGAGGGAAAAGTTTTCCTTTCCTTTAGGGTCCCTGGCTGGGTCTGAACATTAAACTGACAGAGACAGATTAATAGGAGAAAAACATCCAAATTTGTTTAAAATTGGTTTTATGCAATAAGGGAACCCTCATAAGGAAATGAAGACTCATAGACTTGGCAAAACCTATTTGCTTTCTAATATTAGGTTGAACAAAGAGAGGCCATTATGGAAAAATGACTCAACTATGTGAGGAGGCCAAAGGAAGATAAGAATTTTTTTTTCCCCCGGCCGCGCTGCACGGCTTATGGGATCTTATAGCCCTGACCAGGGATCAAACCCAGGCCCCAGCAGTGAAAGTGCTGAGTCCTAACCACTGGACAGCCAGGGAATTCCCGATAAGAATTATTTTAACATGGTCTGTTTGTATAGAATCCCTTGCGTCTCAACTTCTCGTCCTTCATGATAAGAATGCTACTTTGCTTCTGGTATAGAGAGGACATCTTTCATATAGGAATTTCATCTCTTTTAAGAAAAAGAAGGAAGATCCAAGTGTTTTTCTTATATTTGCTGTTTTTTAAATGCCTTTGACTCAAAAGAAGTTAATATGCCAGAGTGGCATATTTTGCTGTGACGTGCTCTGAACTCCTTCAGTCCCTTTTGTCACAAAATCCTGAACACATTGGGACTTTTCTTGATGATTGAAGGCCATGATTTTGAACCTGGTTAAGTGATGCTTTGTTTGAACTCTGCAGACCTGCCCCTTGTTGACTCTGTTGTGGTGTGTCAGTGGTCACCTTATCGCCTTTGGAGTCAGGTGCGGTGTTGCCCCCACTTTGAATCAGACCCCGACTTCCATGTCTTTCTATCTCCTTGTCTGCTTTTCATGCCATGTGTCCTTTTTTCCCTTGCTGTGTGGTTGTAGGTTATCATATCTAGCTGTGTATCGTGTCTCAGACAGGCTTCTCTTGCCTTCTGAGTTGCGCAACTACTGTGGTATAAACTGCAAAGGCAGGAAGCAAGGTGGTTAGAATTGTGTGTAGAATAAGCAAACAGCACTCTCTGGCGTCAAGTGGTTGAGTTCGTAACTTCGATTTTTGTAACATAGGTACGTTTTGGCTGTGGATACGTCCCTTTTTCTTTCCTATTAAGTTCTCAGTGGTCTAGGTTGCCAGATAAATTAGGTATTATTAGGCTAACAGTGGCATCACTTCACACTGGTCAGAATGGCCATCATCAAAAAATCTGCAAATAATAAATGCTGGAAAGGATGTGGTGAAAAAGGAACCCTCCTGCACTGTTGGTGGGAATGTAAATTGATACAACCACTATGGAGAACAGTATGGAGGTTCCTTAAAAAATTAAAAAATAGAACTACCATATGACCCAGCAATCCCACTACTGGATATATACCCTGAGAAAACCATAATTCAAAAAGAGACGTGTACCCCTATGTTCATTGCAGCACTATGTACAGTAGCCGACATGGAAGCAACCTAAATGTCCATCGACAGATGAATGGATAAAGAAGATGTGGCACATATATACAATGGAATATTACTCAGCCATAAAAAGAAACAAAATTGAATTATTTGTAGTGAGGTAGATGGACCTAGAGTCTGTCATACAGAGTGAATGAAGTAAGTCAGAAAGAGAAAAATAAATACCGTATGCTAACGCATATATATGGAATCTAAAAAAAGTACTGATGAACCTAGTGGCAGGGCAGGAACAAAGACATAGACGTAGAGAATGCACTTGAGGATCTGGGGTGGGGGGAGGGGAAGCTGGGGCGAAGTGAGAGCAGCATTGACATATATACACTACCAAATGTAAAACAGTTAGCTAGTGGGAAGCAGCAGCATAGCACAGGGAGATCAGCTCGGTGCTTTGCAATGACCTAGAGGCATGGGATAGGGAGGCTCAAGAGGGAGGGGATATGGGGACATGTGTATGCATATGGCTGATTCACTTTGTTGTACAACAGAAACTAACAGTATTGTGAAGCAATTGTACTCCAATAAAGATCTGTTAAAAAAAATGATACTTAAAACAGGTGATATATACACATACATACCACATTTTCCTTATCCATTCATCCATTGATGGACAGTTAGGTTGCCACGTTATTCACAATAGCCAAGGTACGGAAACTATGTCTTAATTTGTTCTTGTTGATCTTTTATTCCTAAGGGTAGGATAAGTGTTTGAATTATCTTAAGCAGCGTGTTTTCATGTGTTGTTAAAAGGAGACAGTTTATTCTTGACACTTGTTTTAAGAGGATGGTGCTCTCATATCAGCTTGATTGTTTTTGAAATTTTTTTTTTTTTTGCATCCATACAAACTGGATATGAACTGGTCAAACCTAGAGTGGTCTGGGCCTTCCTTGTCCTTTTAACTCTCTCAACTGGCATGTCTGTACTTGCCCATCTATCCATCCTGAGTTTGGCCTTCTGATGAGAAGATCCCGAATTTGACTCTAACTGTCCTCTTTAGGCCAGCGCTACTGTTACGCATATAAATGATATTATTACCTTTGAGTCATTCTCCTTTACTCCTCATGTGGCATTAAGACTCATAAATGATGAAACACACTTTCCCCATAATCAAGACCAGTACCCTTTTCCTTTATCTCTTCTTTGTCTTTTTTTTTTCCTGAGAGAAGGCAGTGTGGCCAATTAAAAAAATAAAAAGCCTAGTATCATTCCAGCCTTATGAGATAGTCTACTGGCCTAATCCTTCTTTACTAAGGCTGTAGAGGTCAGTTTTAGCAACCTGATAAGAAGACTAGGACTGACCTGTGAAGTAAACAGCCTTTGTATGTGAGTTCAGTGGCTTTCAGTTCTGTTTAATGTGTGTAGTTATTAACATGTATGACATGGAATGCACTATGCTGTACACAAAAAGCGACCCCACAATGAAGTCTCCCTCCCCTTTTAATTTAGCTTGTAGGAAATGCAGCAGATAGTTCTTTTGGCTTATGTTTATACTTGAGATCTCTTCTTTTGAATTTAGTGTCAACCTACTGAAAGCATATGCCTCTATGTAAATTTGCCTGTCTGTCCTGTCTGTAAATTGAAGATAAATTAATAAGTGGCTGGGGGTTGTGTTGGAATGTGTGTGTGAGGAGCTCCCATGAATCATTAAATTATATAATGATCATAATAAAGGTAGTTTTTAGGATTTCTGTTTATATTTGATTTCTCTTTAAACTTAGCATGTCCTCCAAATACATTAGAGGATTTCTTTTTAAAAAAGTACTGAGAATGTTCGCTCAAATTTATGGTATCCGTTGTCCTTTTCTGGCTTTCATTTTGTGTTTCTCAGATCTACTATATTTATGTTCCTAGAGTTTTTACGTTTTTATTCTGATTATGGTTGATGATTTAATTACCCACCAGATGTTCAAGTATTTTACCTTTTTTATTATTTCATGCGTGAGAGAAAAATGAGCTATAACCTTTCTCTGTGGTACAATTTTCTGCTCAGAAGAAATGGAAAAGTTTGGTAGCATTCACTTTCTAGCTCTTTGAATGTACGCATGTTCAACTATCTGGTGGTCAGTTGCTGTTTGCTGCAAACTTGGTACTAATGTTGGATAGTGATGAAGAGTGTCTCTGGCCTCAAGGAGCTCACAATCTGTATGCGAGAAAGGGTCACTGATTTTTTTTTTTTAATGCAGCAGGTTCTTATTAGTCATCAATTTTATACACATCAGTGTATACGTGTCAATCCTAATCACCCAGTTCATCACACCAGCACCCCTACCCCCCAGCGACTTTCCCCCCTTGGTGTCCATACGTTTGTTCTCTACATCTTTGTCTCTATTTCTGCCCTGCAAACTGGTGCATCTGTACCATTTTTCTAGGTTCCACATATATGCGTTAATATACGATATTTGTTTTTCTCTTTCTGACTTCCTTCACTCTGTATGACAGTCTCTAGATCCATCCACGTCTCAACAAATGACCCAAATTCGTTCCTTTTTATGGCTGAGTAATATTCCATTGTATATATGTACCACATCTTCTTTATCCATTCGTCTGTCGATGGGCATTTAGGTTGCTTCCATGACCTGGCTATTGTAAATAGTGCTGCAATGAACATTGGGGTGCATGTGTCTTTCTGAATTATGGTTTTCTCTAGGTATATGCCCAGTAGTGGGATTGCTGGATCATATGGTAATTCTATTTTTAGTTTTTTAAGGAACCTCCATACTGTTCTCCATAGTGACTGTATCAATTTACATTCCCACCAACAGTGCAAGAGGGTTCCCTTTTCTCCACACCCTCTCCAGCATTTGTTGTTTGTAGATTTTCTGATGATGCCCATTCTAACTGTTGTAAGGTGATACCTCATTGTAGTTTTGATTTGCATTTCTCTAATAATTAGTGATGTTGAGCAGCTTTTCATGTGCCTCTTGGCCATCTGTATGTTTTCTTTGGAGAAATGTCTATTTAGGTCTTCTGCCCGTTTTGGATTGGGTTGTTTGTTTCTTTAATATTGAGCTGCATGAGCTGTGTATATATTTTGAGATTAATCCTTTGTCCGTTGATTCGTTTGCAAATATTTTCTTCCATTCTGAGGACTGTCTTTTTGTCTTATTTATGGTTCCTTTGCTTTGCAAAAGCTTTGGTCAAAAAATCTTGCTGTGATTTATGTTAAAGAGTGTTCTTCCTATGTATTCCTCAAAGAGTTTTATAGTGTCCGGTCTTACATTTAGGTCTCTAATCCATTTTGAGTTTTTTTTGTGTGTATGGTGTTAGGGAGTGTTCTAATTTCATTGTTTTACCTGTTGCTGTCCAGTTTTCCCAGCACCACTTATTGAAGAGACTGTCTTTTCTCCATTAGTATATCCTTCCCTCCTTTGTCATAGATTAGTTGACCATAGGTGCGTGGGTTTATCTCTGGGCTTTCTATCCTGTTCCATTGATCTATATTTCTGTTTTTGTTCCAGTACCATATTGTCTTGATTACTGTACCTTTGTAGTATAGTCTGAAGTCAGGGAGTCTGATTCCTCCAGCTCCGTTTCTTTCCCTCAAGACTGCTGTGGCTATTCGGGGTCTTTTGTGTCTCTGTACAAATTTTAAGATTTTTGGTTCTAGTTCTGTAAAAAATGCCACTGATACTTTCATAGGGATTGCATTGAATTTGTAGATTGCTTTGGGTAGTATAGTCATTTTCACAGTATTGATTCTTCCAATCCAAGAACATGGTATATCTCTCCATCTGTTGGTATCATCTTTAATTTCTTTCATCAGTGTCTTATAGTTTTCTGCATACAGGTCTTTTGTCTCCCTAGGTAGGTTTATTCCTAGGTATTTTATTCTTTTTGTTGCAGTGGTAAATGGGAGTGTTTCCTTAATTTCTGTTTCAGATTTTTTATCATTAATGTATAGGAATGCAAGAGATCTCTGTGCATTAATTTTGTATCCTGAAACTTTACTAAATTCATTGATTAGCTCTAGTAGTTTTCTGGTGGTATCTTTAGGATTCTCTATGTATAGTATCATGTCATCTGCAAAGAGTGACAGTTTTACTTCTTCTTTTCCAATTTGTATTCCTTTTATGTCTTTTTCTTCTCTGATTGCCATGGTTAGGACTTCCAAAACTATGTTGAATAATAGTGACAAGAGTGGACATCCTTGTCTTGTTCCTGATCTTAGAGGAAATGCTTTCAGTTTTTCAACACTGAGAATGATGTTTGCTGTGGGTTTGTCATATATGGCCTTTATTACATTGAGGTAGGTTCCCTCTCTGTCCACGTTCTGGAGAGTTTTTGTCATAAATGGGTGTTGAATTTTGTCGAAAGCTTTTTCTGTATCTATTGAGATGATCATATGGTTTTTATTCTTCAGTTTGTTAATACAGTGTATCACATTGATTGATTTGAGTATATTGAAGAATCCTTGCATCTCTGGGATAAATCCCACTTGATCATGGTGTATGATCCTTTTAATGTGACGTTGGATTCTGTTTGCTAGTATTTTGTTGAGGATTTTTGCATCTATATTCATCAGTGATATTGGTCTGTAATTTTCTTTTTTTGTAGTGTCCTTGTCTAGTTTTGGTATTAAGGTGGTCGTGGCCTCATAGAATGAGTTGGGAGTGTTCCTTCCTCTGCAATTTTTTGGAAGAGTTTGAGAAGGATGGGTGTTAGCTCTTTTCTAAATGTTTGATAGAATTCACCTGTGAAGCCATCTGGTCCTGGACTTTTGCTTGTTGGAAGGTTTTTAATCACAGCTTGAATTTTATTACTTGTGATTGGTGTGTTCATATTTTCTATTTCTTCCCTGTTCAGTCTTGGAAGGTTCTACCTTTCTAAGAATTTGTCCATTTCTTCCAGGTTGTCCATTTTATTGGCATAGAGTTGCTTTGTATTTCTGCAGTGTCTGTTATAACTTCTCCTTTTTCATTTCTAATTTTATTGATTTGAGTCCTCTCACCTTTGTCTTGATGAGTCTGGCTAATGGTTTATCAATTTTGTTTATCTGCTCAAAGAACCAGCTTTTAGTTTTATTGATCTTTGCTATTGTTTTCTTTGTTTCTATTTCATTTATTTCTGCTCTGATCTTTATGATTTCTTTCCTTCTAACTTTGGGTTTTGTTTGTTCTTCTTTCTCTAGTTCCTTTAGTTGTAAGGTTAGATTGTTTATTTGAGATTTTTCTTGTTTCTTGAGGTAGGCTTGTATAGCTGTAAACTTCCCTCTTAGAACTGCTTTTCCTGCATTCCATAGGTTTTGGATCATTGTGTTTTCATCGTCATTTGTCTCTCGGTATTTTTTGATTTCCTCTTTGATTTCTTCAGTGATGTCTTGGTTATTTAGTAACGTATTGTTTAGCCTCCATGCGTTTGTGTGTTTTACGTTTTTTCCCCTGTAATTCATTTTTAATCTCATAGCATTGTGGTCTGAAAAGATACTTGATATGATTTCAATTTTCTTAAATTTACTGAGGCTTGATTTGTGACCCAAGATGTGATCTATCCTGGAGAATGTTCTGTGCACACTTGAGAAGAAAGTGTAATCTGCTGTTTTTGGATGGAATGTCTTATAAATATCGTTTAAATCTATCTGGTCTATTGTGTCATTGAAAGCTTCTGTTTCCTTATTTATTTTCATTTTGGATGATCTGTCCATTGGTGTTAAGTGAGGTGTTAAAGTCCCCCACTATTATTGTGTTACTGTCGATTTCCTCTTTTAGAGCTGTTAGCAGTTTCATTATGTATTGAAGTGCTCCTATGTTGAGTGCATATATAATTGTTATATCTTCTTCTTGGATTGATCCCTTGATCATTATATAGTGTCCTTCCTTGTCTCTTGTAACATTCTTTATTTTAAAGTCTATTTTATCTGATATGGGTATTGCTATTCCAGCTTTCTTTTGATTTCCATTTGCATGGAATATCTTTTTCCATCCCCTCACTTTCAGTCTGTATCTAGGTCTGAAGTGGGTCTCTTGTAGACAACATATAGATGGGTCTTGTTTTTGTATCCATTCAGCAAGCCTGTGTCTTTTGGTTGGAGCATTTAATCTATTCACGTTTAAGGTAATTATCGATATGTATGTTCCTATGACCATTTTGTTAATTGTTTTGGGTTTGTTTTTGTAGGTCCTTTTCTTCTCTTGTGTTTCCCACTTAGAGAAGTTCCTTTAGCAGTTGTTGTAGAGCTGGTTTGGTGGTGGTGAATTCTCTCAGCTTTTGGTTGTCTGTAAAGCTGTTGATTTCTCCATCAAATCTGAATGAGATCCTGGCCAGGTAGAGTAATCTTGGTTGTTGGTTCTTCCCTTTCATCACTTTAAGTATATCATGCCACTCCCTTCTGGCTTGTAGTGTTTCTGCTGAGAAATCAGCTGTTAACCTTATGGGAGCTCCCTTGTATGTTATTTTTCGTTTTTCCCTTGTTGCTTTCAATAATTTTTCTTTGTCTTTAATTTTTGCCAAATTGATTACCGTGTGTCTCGGTGTGTTTCTCCTTGGGTTTATCCTGTATCGGACTCGGTGCACTTCCTGGACTTGGGTGGCTATTTCCTTTCCCATATTAGGGAAGTTTTCAACTATAATTTCTTCACATATTTTCTTGGGTCTTTTCTCTCTCTCTTCTCCTTCTGGGACCCCTATAACGCAAATGTTGTTGCATTTAATGTTGTCCCAGTGGTCTCTTAGCCTGTCTTCATTTCTTTTCATTCTTTTTTCTTTATTCTTTTCTCCAATAGTGAATTCTACCATTCTGTCTTCCAGGTCACTTATCCGTTCTTTTGCCTCAGTTATTCTGCTATTGATTCATTCTAGTGTAGTTTTCATTTCAGTTATTGTATTGTTCATCTCTGTTTGTTTGTTCTATAATTGTTGTAGGTCTTTGTTAAAGATTTCTTGCATCTTCTCTATCTTTGCCTCCATACTTTTTCCAAGGTCCTGGATCATCTTCGCTATCATTATTCTGAATTCTTTTTCTGGAAGGTGTCGTATCTCCATTTAGTTGTTTTCCTGGGGTTTTATCTTGTTCTTTCATCTGGGACATAGCCCTCTGCCTTTTCATCTTGTCTACCTTTCTGTGAATGTGGATTTTGTTCCACAGGCTGCAGGATTGTATTTCTTCTTCTGCTGTCTGCCCTCTGGTGGATGAGGCTATCTCAGAGGCTTGTGCAAGTTTCCTGATTGGAGGGACTGGTGGTGGGTAGAGCTGACTGTTTCTCTGGTGGGCAGAGCTCAGTAAAACTTTAATCTGCTTGACTGCTGATGGGTGGGGCTTGGTTCCCTCCCTGTTGGTTGTTTGGCCTGAGGCAACCCAACACTGGAGTCTACCTTGGCTCTTTGGTGGGGCTAATGACAGACTCTGGGATTGCTCTCGCCAACGTGTACTTCCCAGAACTTCTGCTGCCTGTGTTCTTGTCCCCATGGTGAACCACAGCCACCCCCTGCCTCTGCAGGAGACCCTCCAACACTAGCAGGTGGGTCTGGTTCAGTTTTCCCTGGGGTCACTGCTCCTTTTCCTGGACCTCGATGCACACACTACTTTGTGTGTGCCTTCCAAGTGTGGAGTCTTTGTTTTCCCTAGTCCTGTCGAAGTCCTGCAATCAAGTCCCACTAGCCTTCAAAGTCTGATTATCTTGGAATTCCTCCTCCTGTTGCCGGACCCCCAGGTTGGGAAGCCTGATGTGGGGCTCAGAAACTTCACTCCAGTGGGTGGACTTCTGTGGTATAAGTGTCCTCCAGTCTGTGAGTTACCCATCCAGCAGTTATGGGATTTGATTTTAGTGTGATTGTGCCCCTCCTGCAGTCTCATTGTGGCTTCTCCTTTGCCTTTGGATATGGGGTATCATTTTTGGTGAGTTCCAGGGTCTTCCTTTCGATGATTGTCCAGAAACTAGCTGTGATTCTGGTGTTCTCACAAGAGGGAGTGAGAGCACGTCCTTCTACTCTGCCATCTTGGTTCAGGCCCTAAGGTCACTGATTTTACCACTCACTTTTTCTTTCTCTCTCTCTCTTTTCCTTTCCTTCCTTTCCTTTCCTTCCTTCCTTCCTTCCTTCCTTCTTTCTTTCCTTCCTTCCTTCCTTCCTTCCTTCCTTCCTTCCTTTCTCTCTCTCTCTCTCTCTTTCTCTTTCTCTTTCTCTCTATTTATTTTCAGTTTTTTTTTTTTTATTCAGTAGTCAGGACTTCCTCTGACCACAGCTGGAAAATGTTCTCTCTGATTTTTTTAAAATTAATTAATTTATTTACTTATTTATTTTGGACTGTGTTGGGTCTTCATTTCTGTGTGAGGGCTTTCTCTAGTTGTGGCATGCGGGGGCCACTCTTCATCGCAGTGCACAGGCCTCTCACTATCGCGGCCTCTCTTGTTGCAGAGCACAGGCTCCAGATGCGCAGGCTCAGTAGTTGTGGCTCATAGGCTTAGTTGCTCCGCGGCATGTGGGATCTTCCCAGACCAGGGTTCGAACCCATGTCCCCTGCATTAGCAGGCAGACTCTCAACCACTGTGCCACCAGGGAAGCCCCCTATTTTCAGTTTTATTGACGTATAATTGAAAGACAGCACTGTGTAAGTTTAAGGTGTGCAGCTTAATGGTTTCACTTACATACATTATGAAATTGTCACAGTAAATTGAGTGAACATCCATCATCTCATATAGATACAAAATTAAAGAAATAGAAAAAAATGTTTTTCCTTGTGTTGATAACTCTTACGATTTATACTCTCCTAACGACTTTCACGTATAACATAGAGCAGTGTTAATTGTATTTATCTTGTTGCACATTACATCCCTCGTACTTCTTTATCTTATATCGGGCAGTTTGTGCCTTTTGACCACCTTCATGCAGTTCCCCCTCCCCCCAACCCCCTGCCTCTGGTAACCACAAATCTGATCCCTTTTTCTATGAGTTTGTTTTTGAAGTATAATTGACCTCCAAAACTGTGTTAGTTCCTGTTACACAACATACTGATTTGATACTCCTATACATTCCAAAATGCTCACCAGGACAAGTCTAGTCCCAGTCTGTCACCATACAAGAGTTTACACGGTGACTGACTGTATTCTTTACATTTCATACCTGTGACTCATTTCCCACTAACATTTTCCATAATGTCTCTTTGTAACCATTTTAAGATTGATAGATATTTCATTATCTAATTTTTCCCCCCTTCACATCTTCTGTTTCACCATTTTTCTGTGGTATTTCCATAATGATTGTAAATGACTTCTCAAGTGTGTAAGTGAATTCCCTTAAGAGGCTTAGTTTCCCATCATCCGGGCCTACTGATTGTTATGAGTTCAGTTTTGTCAAGTGTTCCCCATCTGCTTTTTGTCAGTCACTATTTCTGCAAAGTCTTCATTCTCTTTAATTATACAAATATGTCTTCTTCACTTTTCTTGTCAAAGACAAATTAAAAAGAATCAGTTCAGTTTCCGAGCTAGTTTAGTCTTCAATAATTCCATACCCCACTCCGTTTTTAGCAGCATTTTTCTTTTCCTCCTCTTTCCCCACCTTGATAATTTTAAAAGTTCGTCTTCCCATGTCTGGTTTATTTGAGTAGCATGAAAGAATTTGCTACCTCCAACTCTCTTCCATAAGTTTTAGCTGACTGTAGCAAGATACTTTTCACTTTTCCCCATAGTTAGTTCAGATCTGTCTTTGTCTGTAGATATTTGAAGAGTCATTTGTGAAACTATATAAGGTGTTTCTTGTTCATTATTGGTTTCCCCAAGAGGAATTTTAATCCTATGTGTGTTAATTATTTAATTATCCGAATGATGCCTCATACGGTACTCCTGGCCTCTTGCGCACTGATGGAATTAATCCTTCATCCCAGGGCTACTCAGAGTTCCTGATTCTTTAATGTTTGTACATTTATATTTAAATGGTTCTTAACATTAGCTTATAACTATCTTTCCCTTGTTTTTCCTCCCATTGCCCAAGTTCTGTCTCTTCTTTCTCTAAAGACCAATGTTCTTTAGATTTAAATTTTTATTTTCTGTGATGTTTTCTCCTTTCTTTCCATTGCCTCCAGTGCAGGTCATTATTTTCTCTTACACTCTGGTTCTCAAACTTACCTGAGGATCACCATGGATTGCTCCTTAAAAGTCCAGATTCCTGGGGCCCCAACCCAGAAATTCTAATTCATCTAGCCTGTGAAGAGCCTAGATATCTTCATTTTTAACAGGCATCCAGGAGGTTCTGATGCATGGTCCTCTGACTACACTGCTGTGTACTACAGCTACCGCCTGCTAATTACCTTAAGTTCAACAGCCAGATGTTTCATCTCAGAACATTCATCCAGAAATTAACTTATAAAATACCTACTATCTGCAAGGCACTGTGCTGGGCACTCAGAATATCATAATAAGCAAAATGGACTCTGTCCTTGCTCTTGCAATGCTTATAGTATATTGAATTGTTTTCTTCCTGTCTTCCTCATCTCAAAACCTTTCCTGATTTCCTCTTGTTTACATGTAACATTGAATCAGTTCATCAATATTTTTTGCTAAGGGGCTTATAGAACATAAGAGCAATAACTGGGAATCAGGAGATTTGGATTCTAGGTTTATTTTTCCTTCTGACTGTGTGTGTGTGTCTTATGAAAGGAGGTGGATTGGCTTAGCTCACTAATGTTCATTTCAGTCAGTGTTTGAATCTGTTGTGCCCCTGTGCCTTTAAGTTCTTATAGTCAAGTTTAGAGGAAATGTACCCTGTTTCATCAGTTCTAATATGTCATCATGTATAAGACCCCTCTCAATTTGAGCAATGTTAAACTGTGAAATAATATGCATCATGCAACCAATGAGATACTGCCTATGCGTTTGTGTGTGTGTTTGTATTTATGAGGACAGTGATACTACGTGAAACTACCTTCTAACTCCTGACACATGATTAACTGGGACCAAAAAAGAAGTATCACTGGCCTGACACTCATGGATGTGTCAGGACTTATTAAAAGACAAAGTCTGTAACACAAAAGAAGCAAAGATGCAGTGGGAGTCTGTCAGTCTCTCAGCCCAGCTGACTTCTCTTGTGTTTCCCCTGGGTTTGCCTCCCTATTGAGTCGTGGAGTGTGTTTAGAGAGTTCTAACTATAAAGTAATCAGGGTGACTGTAACTCTGTGGTCAAGTCTTCCATCTATCGCTCAGTTCAGACAGCACAGAGAAACCAAACCCAGGTTAACACAACGCTTCTAGCGAGTTACACCCTCTTTATTTTTTCCTTTTAATTAAATGTGTTCATTTAAAAGCACGTGTAGCGATCCAATAGAATAATCACTTACTGGCCACCCTGTCCCAGCCCCACAAACGTTAACTATTTCCAGGCTAGGGTCTTGTATAGGTCACATCAACTACCTTTTCGACTTTTCAAAAAATTATCGTAGTTCCTGGAAACTGCAAGGGCCATCTTAGTCTCTTCCTGTTTTCACTGAGTCTTACTGTTCCTGGATGGCATGCTAACGGATACAGAGGAAAGTACTAGAATCAACTCTGTACTCCTATGAAGGCTCTCACTCTGTTGTTATTCTCACCTTTGACTCTACCCCTGGCTGCCCATTCACTTCCCTCTTCCTTTCAAGCACATTTAGCCTCAGCGTTAACTCCTCATGCTACATTTGGTCATCAGTATGCATCACTTGACTGTGGAGATATTTTAGTACTACTGGGAGATTCTGGTCAAAATCTTCCATTTCAAAAGTTGTAACTTTAGCAGCTAGTGGTAACTGCCAAATAAATGAGATGGGCTCCAGGTACCAGGGGAGTTAAAGGGAAGGAGAGATCACTGAGTCATTGGAAGATGCTTCAAGCTAGGAGTGGTATTATGGATGAGTAAGCAAGTAAGATCTGGGAAGCGGTACCAGAGAAAGGTAGAGGCAGGAAAGGGTGGGGAGTGTGTGGGGGAGGGACTGTACTGAATGGACTAGCACAGAGGCTGTACATATGTGAGACATGCATGTGAGGAAATCCTGGCCAGGTAGGTTGGGGCTGAATCATGGAGGGTCTAGAAATCCCAGCTAAAAATGTTCAGTTTTACATTTTATGGTGCAAGCGTTTTTAACATCTTAATGAGGCATTTGTCACTCCCTGTAAGACCCCAGTCATTCTCTAAGGGATAGGGCTGGTGAATGGCACAGTGGGGCTCATTCTGACTAAAATCGTTAAGGCTTTGTGTGTGTGGTATGTGTGTCTGTGTAGGTATGTGAACGTATGCAAACACAGTATACATACTAATAGATATTCTTGAGATGGGAGGCCCTGAACAGCCTGGAGGAGAGTACAGCACTGCTGGCAGAGTTCTCCTTTTGTTAGTAATCTTGGAAAGCTGTGAAGTGAAATCCCAACTACCTGGTCTTCCAGATCTCTTAATTTCTAATGATCACCCTGCTGACAAGGCTTGCCATAAGCAGTGGGAAGCATTGGAGATCTTTTTTTTGGTTTTCTTTTTGTGTGTGTGTGTTTTAAATGTTGGAATTGATATTATGAAATTATTGTGTTAGAAAGGATGTGTGCTGGATGTAGTTTTCTGATGAGTTGGAGGGGATAGCTCAAGGCCAATTGAAAAGACCCTTTTGAAAGTCTAGTATGAGACGAGGAGGGACAGAATAAGGACAGTGAGAATAGAAAGAATGGAATACAGGGAGAATTTATCCACTTAGTAAACGTGTATTGAAATTTATTATACTTCAGAGTTTTAAAGTGGAAAAAGCTGGAATCTCTGCTTCCAACAGCCCTCACTAGTGGGCAGTCAGACATGTAAATTGTGATAACATGATGCGCTTAATGATGGAACGGTGCTGAAGTGCTGTGGAAACAGGGGGATTGCTCAGTCTAGGGGGGATGGGGAAGAGACTCAAGGGGAGCTTAAAAGGAGTGATATTTGAGCTTATTTATAAGCTGAAGGAGAGAAGCTAGTAGAGAAGGAGGGGTTGGTTTATGATCGAGGAGACAGAAGAGCAAACTAAATCGAGTGAAATATGGAGGAGGTCGGGGTAAATGGAGTTTGACTACAAGGAGAAGGCATCTGGGGGACTCGAAGATTGACCATACAGGGAGGAAAGGAGTAAATTAAAGTTGACCGAGGAATCAGTTTTGTGTAACTGAAAGAATGGTGGTACTGTTTGTAATAAAGAGAAGATGGATTTGTTCTAAGCCCATTTGAGTCTGAGGTGCTGACAGTCCAATAGGAAGCTTGTAGTGAAGCTTGATAAGGCAGTGAAAGATAAGGGTGAGCACCATTGATCAGAGGAGGTGGATAATGGTAATGTAATCTGTCATATCAAGTGCATGTCTGTGGGAATGGGGGGCTTGTGAGAGGGCAGGTTGCTGTGAAAGGCATGGAGTGGGTTTTAAGTTCTTCCAGAGGTGATGCATTGTCCAGGATCCCAGGCATGGAATGATTGTGGAGGCTAGACCTGGTGCGGGAATGTAAGTAGTGCTAGAAGCAGAAGGATGGCTTTCCAGGAAGTCCTGGCGGGACAGGCCCAGTGCAAGGGAAAAGATGAACAGCAGACACACCGACCTCTTGGCGGACTCTCTCCTGTGTAGTGTAGAATGCGAGCTCATCGCTGGTTTCTTTACCAGAGAGCAGCGGGGTAGCCTTGGATGGAATCAGAACTCAGACCTGTAGGGATTCCCTGGTGGCGCAGTGGTTAAGAATCCACCTGCCAGTGCAGGAGCTGCCAATGCAGTGGACACGGGTTCAAGTCCTGGTCTGGGAAGATCCCACACACCGCAAGAGCAGCTAATAAGCCCGTGCACCACAACTACTGAGCCTGCGCTCTAGAGCCCGAGTGCCACAACTGCTGAGCCTGTGAGCCACAACTACTGAAGCCCCCGCGCCTAGAGCCCGTGCTCTGCAACAAGAGAAGCCACCGCAATGAGAAGCCTGTGCACCGCAACAGAGTAGCCCCCGCTCTCTGCAGCTAGAGAAAGTCTGCGCTCAGCAATGAAGACCCAGTGCAGCCAAAAATAAATAAATTTATTAAAAAAAAAAAAAAAGAAATGAGGCCTATAGGTAAGGACTTGGTCTGTGAAGTGCAGTTGCCCTAGAGTCTGTTGTCACTTCATTCCAGGGATGGAAACTCAAGTACTAAAAACTTGTCTGTGTCCCTTCCCATGGTCAAGCACCAGCGTGCAGAATTCAGCAGATACTCGGATGAGTGCTTCTCTTTGCTGCTCTTCAGATGCAGCTGCCTGCCTGTGGGCTTGCCCTCTGTTGGGGGATGTCCGTGGGTGGTAACAGTGACCTTTAGGAAAAGTTTCCCTGTCTTGTTGGCTGTGATGACGGGCCAGAACCAAGCACAGTACCTAAGGGCCCTGGGGCTTCATCCCTGTCTCTCAAAATTGTATTCCCAGAAAGGTCAGCTGGAAAATGCCCCCTCAGAGTGGAAGGTGGTTAAGTGAGATGTTGTCTTCCGTGCACAGAAAGCAAACGAGCACCTGCAATAAGGATGGTGCCCAGACAACAAAAGCTTGGGGTGGAGTGTTTCCCTTATGTTGGCCATTGTGCCAGGACGGGTGACAAATGATAGACCACAGGAGCCGTGTGGTTCAGGGAATTTTGATCATGTTCTGTTCTCTTGATCCCAGGAGACTTGGGTGTACTGATATCCTGGCCAAAAAGGTATGCTGAGAACCAGGTCCACATCAGAGTGGGGTGTAGTTCACTCACTAACTGTGGTTGGCCAAGGGTTCAAGCTGAACACTGTCTTCAGGGAGAGCTAAATTACAGAGTCAAGCTGGCTGACCAAGGGACTTTTTACTCCGAAGGTGCAAGGCTGATTCTGGATGACAGCCAGTGTAATAGGCTCCAGGAGACCAGAAAAGGAAGGATCAGAGTAGAGAGTAGCAATTAGTCTGAATAAGTTTTTTGCACCAAGTGAGTATCTTTATATAGGGGTACATGGGGGTCTCAGGTGTGAAAAAAAGAACGCTTTAAAAGAGCCTGACCATCTGTGAGTAGTTTATTCCTTTTTACTAACCTTCTTGAATCTTTCTCCTCCTATTTGCCTCTATTTAGGCATAGTTAGTTGGAGAGTCATATCTATTGAGGACTGACTTTATTCAGATAATGTTTTAGTGTTGGGACCATGGCAGTGAACAACATAGCTGTTGGGACAGAGAAGAGTTCCTTCTTCCATGGAGCTTACATCCTAGAGGGGGGTTGGAGGCAGTAAACTCATATATACATAGGTACATACGAACGATGATTTCCTTCCTGATGTGTTCCTATGAAAAAGAAGCATTAAGGAAGGGACCAATGCTGTAGGGTGTGATTTGTTCTGGAGGTGTCTTGTTCAAGCTAGGGTGGTCAGCAAGCTCTCTTTGAAGAGATGACATGTGAGTTCAGTCCTGAATGATGAGAAGGAGCCAGCCACATTGAGACTGGGGAAAGGGAGAGGAGAGTTAGGGCTTTATTGGGCCATATTGTTTGTGGTGCCTGTGAGACATGAGATACAGAGCTAGCAGGTGGGCATATGCTTCTGGGTGTTCAGGGAAGAGATCTGGGCTGAGAGATTGTATTTTAAAGTTATAGGACTGGGTGAGATCTATTCACACTTTTGTGGGGCTCTTTTTAATCATGTATATTTGCCTAGAGATAAACTATGTGCATATAGAATTCTTATTTTAAATAGGACACTTTTTAAAAAAATTAGGCAGAACTTTGGGCGCACGAATATGATTTTGTATGTGCATATTTTTTTCCATATTTCTGGATTATATGTACAGTGATTGCTATGTTCCTTCTACCATGTACTTGGTTCTAGGAGACAGCATTTCTCAAAGTTTTCAACTTCTGACAAATTGAAATTTTTCTGAACTCATTACAGAATCTACTCAACTGTGCATATGCAGTCATAGGTTTCTGGTCTTCAGATTTATTAAGAGTCCCTGAAATCACTCTCTTAGTAAATATTATATTTGTAAAAGGATTGCTGAAACACGTGGAAAGTGCTTTACAGCTAACACACATCCGGCGTTCTGAAACTCCTTACAGTTGTATAGAGTAAGGCTTTGGAATACAAGGTGACTTGTACAGGGCAACACAACTGAAAAATTTTAAGGGCAGCCATAGAATCCCTGGCTTTGATGTCTGTGCCTGGGCTCTTTCTGCTGCCTCAGTGGTTCTCAGCCTTGCCTGCACATTAGAATCATCTTAAGGAGTTAAAACAAAACCCACTATGCTCAGGCTCTGTACTGGAGGCCTGGACAGTGATTGTTTTTTAACACTACCCAGGTGATTCTACTATGAGGCTGTCGTTGTGAGCCTCTGGCCTGTACCAACTGCCTTCCCAGGAGCTGTGTTGACATCAGATGTATTGTCTCTTTAACTCTAAGAGATTACTGAGTCAACCGGGACACTTCGTAGCGATATTGGTAAGGAAGGCCTCTCTTTTCTTTCCATTAAAGTCTCAGATAGAGCCCTTACTCTTACTCTAACTGTTTTCAGTCTCTGTGAGTTTGAAGGCATCACACATTCTGTTTCTTTGGCGTCGGCATTCTCTCTGCAGGTACGTGAGACCAGTGAAGCTGGACCAACTCTTTTCTTCTCTCAGCCCAGTATAATCACAATCCAAGACTGTCAGTACAACTGTCTTCTCATTTAAAAGGGGACTTTGTCCAGATTTTTGGATTGAGAGATAGGCTTTTGTAATTTTTGCTCCATTCTTCGTGTTGTAAAATTCTCTCTGGTGATTTGTTTGTGTTTTGAATGGTTACTCCCAGCTTTTAAAGCAGGTTTGTCTGTGAAATGAAGATGGCTTCCTCATGTGCTCACTATTAACTAGTGACTAGATGCCAGTTTCTTGCTTGACCAGATTAGTGCTACTAACCTGGTATTAACCTGGTCGCACCAGCCAGTATACTCACTGGGCCCTATACTCGCCGTCATAAATACAGAGATTGAGATTAAACATTTAGAAATTCTTAGTGATTGGGCAAAGTAATTTTATGTCTGTTGAATAATAAAAATAAAATTGGAGCTTAGGTGTTGTTCATATTTGTCTTTCTAAAATTTTACTCTTTCTGTGTTTTGAGAAAGTATCAAAACTGATCCATCCTCACAGATAATGTCAGAAGCCATGAACTAGATCTCTGAACCCAGCAGGAACTGAGAAGACTAAGGACCACCCCTACTTTTTTCACATGAATAGTGATAATATACTTGATTCGGGACTATTTTTGAGGATGTAGAGTGGCAAACCGTCAAGTGGTAAACTTCAAGTTTTGTCAGTGGGAGTCAGCCTACAACTCAGCCTCAACTTATAAATTTCTAAACCTGTTTCTGACACTTTATTTGCCATCTGCCCTCCTTAGGCTGCAGTTACATTTCCATATGTTTATTTATCCCTTTGAAAACACAGAGACATTCTGGTAGGTTTAATGTTGGATTTTTAACCACGAGTCAAGTACTAAAGGGGAAAAATCATTTTCATTTTGCTTTGGTAGCTTATGTTTCCATTTTTAAGTGAGTCTGGCCAGGTCCACCCAGCATTTCATCATTTCTTGGGTTCAGATGTATTTTGACTCTGCACTATTATGTTCTAGAAGATATATCATTTTCTAAAGCATATTGAGGCATGAAAACATCAGTGTTGATCCTTTTTCACTACACATTGTTTTAGGCAATCAAGGACTTTTGCTTGCTTTTCTCCCTACTAGGATATATAGATCTTACAGACGAGAAAGGAAGGTTGGTTCGCGCTCTGTGATTTCCGCAGAGTCCACCAGGACTCCCCTCCTTTCTCTTATACTATTATTTCCTTTTGTAAGAATAAGGCATGACCATTATAGAAAATTTGGGAAATTCATAAAAATAGAAGAAGGAAAGTTAACTTTTCCATGTTCCCAGCACCTAGAAATAACTGTTCTTACATTTTAGTGGACCTTCTCCAAATGTTTGCTTCATTAAAAATCACAAAATTGGCTTCCCTGGTGGTGCAGTGGTTAGGAATCCGCCTGCCAGTGCAGGGGACATGAGTTCAAGCCCTGGTCCAGGAAGATTGCACATGCCATGGATTGAGGTGATTCATCTGCAAGCAACCACCAGCAACTAGGAAGTGGCAAGGAAGGCTCCTCCTCCAGAACTTTCAGAAAGAGCATGGCCTACCAACACCTTGATTTCAAACTTCTGGCCTCCAGAACTGTGAGAGAATAATTACTGTTGTTTTAAGCCACCGTATTTGGGTAATTTGTTACTGCTACCCTAAGAAACTAATACACTCCCGAGAACAGTGGTGCCTTATTTTCTGAACTCTCACAGGTTATGTCTTCTGAGCTTTCTTAAACGTGAGAAAAAATTATTTTTGGCATGCACTTTTCCCTTAAAGATCTGTCGACATTGTTCCATAGTCTTCTCTGTCATGTAGTGTTGCAGAAGGTATAAAGCTATCCTGATTTTTGTTCTTTTTGTAAGTTCTTAGTTCTACCTATTTTTTATTTTTTATTTGCCTCACAAATTAGGTGTATCTAGAAAAAGGTCATTTCATTGCTCACCCTCCCCCAAATGTGGTAAACTCTTGTTTTACTCATGGTATTTTTTTCCCCCAAAACAAGAAAATACACTTCAGGGTGTGTGTGTGTGCATGTGTGTGTGAGTGTGCGTGTACACATATATCTTTTTAAAAAAATGTTTCTAAATTCATGGATTAAAACCGTGTTCTCAAATCTCCATATCATCTGTTCTCAACCTTTTCCACCTTTGTTGTTGTTTTCCCCTCTACATTTGGAAGTACTTCTCAAGTTTGTTTTTTATACCTCTGATTGTACTTGATGGAATATCGCTGATTACCTTTGTCCTTTTATTATAGCTCTCTCTTCTGCTATGATGTTTTATTTTCTTTGTAGTTTTTCTCATGTTTCCTTTGTTTTTATTTTATCCTGGTGTCTTTTCAGCCTTTTTTCTCTTTAATGATTTCTTTTACTATTGCAAGAGGCCATGTGTTCTTCTTACATGCTACTTGAAGATGCCAGAAGTTATTGAAACTTTCTTGTTTCTAGTTTCTTGAACTGTATCTCTTCCTCACTTTTTCTTTTTCCTGTTTACTCATTCTCAAATGAGAGGAAGTTCCTCTAGACCCAATTTTTGCTGACTGTTCCAATATGAAGACTCTGCTTCTTAACCTATTACTAAAACGTGTGGGTACTAATGAAATCATTTTCTGAGTTTTATTGCTAGAAGTCAGTTTCATGTTTATGTCTGCCAACTCAGTTCCTAGTTTTCATATAATGCAAATCTGTTTCCTTGAGATGGAATCTTCATCCTCCATTACTACCTGACTCCCTGGTACATAGAAAATAGATGACACATCATAATAAACATAAATGCATCTTCCATGATTATTTTTGTCTTTATCTACAGCCTTTTACATAAGAAGATTCTATTTGTCAGAGCTCCATTGCCAGTCTTGTTCTAGTTTGTAGCATATTGATGAATTTGAAGTGCTGTTTCCAGTGGATATCGGATAAGAAGGTGTCCGGTAGTAAGCAGGAGGGCTAGCTGCCTCTCAAGCCAGCATCAGTGTAATAGTGAATGGTTGCCCAGTTTTGTTTGGTTTGGAGAGTACAGACAGTGGGAGAGTGGGAAAGGTTTTCTGTACCTATTTCCACGTGAGCAGATTGAAGTTCCTTCCATCGGTGCAGCAGTTACTATTAAGTTTAAACCAAAAAGGTGTAGGTTTTAATCCCTATTCCATCAACCTGTATTTAGTGGAAATTCTTTAAAGATTCTGGTAGTAGTTGTGTGTGGGTTCAGAGTTTTGGCATTGTGAGTTGTTTTTTGTCTTCTTTTGCACTCATAGGTATTTTAATGAGTATGTGGGAGAGATTGTGTGGGGTACTACTGGCCAAATACCGTCTTTACATTTTAACTTGAAAGTCTGATGTTGGTTTGTCATTTCTACTTATAGATTTCCTGTTGAATTGTAACTTAGGGCAAGATCATCTTTTAATCTTACTTTCTTCAGCTTTAAATGGGATTTTAAATGTCTATTTTAAACACAGATTAATATAACTATTAATTTAGGTAATTTACTAATATTTTATTTATTAATATAAGATATTTTTCTTGCATTCTTGACCAAATGAATTTTTCTTTCATTCATTTGATAGACTAATAGTATTAAAAAATTTCACTTTTTTCCCCTATTTGTAGATTTTCCTATTTGTATATTTGTATATCTCCAAGCATATATTATTTAAAAACTTTGAGTTAGACGAAGAGTTAAAGGGGTTTATTTATGGATTTGAGATGGTGGCTGCCCATCGGTGAACTGCCATGCTAAGGAGAGAATGTGAAATGGAGCACCAATTCCTACCTTTTTTGAGTAAGGTCTCCAGCATACTGCTAGCTTACAGTGTGTTGATCAGTTAGATCTGCTCAGCCCATACCTGACTGATACGGTGAAAAGAGATCAATGATTTTGCGTCAAGAAGACAGCTGTATACTGGGATGATTCCAGAATGACCTGTTGTCTTACTTTAACTTTTTAAGAATTTTTTTCAAATGTGATAAAAACACATAACATAAAATTTACCACCTTAACCATTTTTAAGTGTACAACTCAGTAGTGTTAAGTATATTCACATTATTGTGTTGCTTTTAAACGTTTTTCTCCTACTACTGAGAAGACGTGAAGCTCTAATATTCAGTCCAGTGCACTATGATTTGTTGAACAGCCCAGCTTTTCACATGAAAGAAACAGCTGAAGACAGAATAAAATGAAATAAAGAAGAAAAGCAGTGAGGAGGGAAGAGGGATAAAGCTTAGATTAGAAATAGTCCCTATATGGGCTTCCCTGGTGGCACAGTGGTTGGGAGTCCGCCTGCCAAGGCAGGGGACATGGGTTTGAGCCCTGGTCCAGGAAGATCCCACATGCTGCGGAGCAACTAAGCCTGTGCGCCACAACTACAGAGCCTGTGCTCTAGAGCCCGAGGGCTGCAACTACTGAGCCTGAGAGCCACAACTACTGAAGCCTGTGCTCCTAGAGCCCGTGCTCCACAACGAGAGAAACCACCGCAATGAGAGGCCCACACACCGCAAAGAAGAGTAGCCCCCGCTCGCAGCAACTAGAGAAAGCCCACGCGCAGCAACAAAGACCCAACGCAGTCAAAAATAAATAAATAATAAAAAAAAAAGTCCCTATAGCAGCAGTATTAGTGAATATTTCATTTCCTTTATCTAAAACATTAAGAAGTTTAAGATTAGGGAAAAAAGGAAAAGTACCTTAAATGTGTACATCTATTGTAAAACAACGTGTTGATAACTATTTTTAAAGACATAATTATTTTAGATATGTTAAAATGTGAGAAAATCTGTATTTTAGAATCTAAGAAATACAGGGAAGTGTTACGTATGGTGATGAGAAGCAGTACATGTTGTGTCTGAACGGAAAGCTGGTGATCAAAGAGGCAGAACAGTGGCACAGCCCAGGCATAGAGAGGGGCCAAGAGTCATCTTGCCAACCTCAACCACCGCCTTCTTCATACTCCACCCAACCTTCAGCTCTCTGCCCATCACATATGTCCAGAGGAGCTAATGCTCATTGATTCTAGATAAGAGGGGTTTTTCCCCTATAAAATTTATTTTCAAGTGGGTTGCTTTGATTCCCCACCATTAAGGGCTGTTGACAGCAGCTGACAGTCTAACAAATGCAGACTGTGGAAACATGTTCTTAGCAATAATGACAGAATAGCCAACAAAACGTTACATATGTGAGGTACTAACCTTTGTGTTTACTCTGAGCAAATGAGCGATATATGGACACTTTGAAATATATGTCAGTTTAAAATTCTGTCACGTGAGCTTAGTTCAGTTCTCTAGCCCATTTTCTGTTTCTTTCTATGTGAAAAGTACCTTATAATGGCATCACTGATTGTTTATCAATTTCCTTTCCATTATGTAAGCTGCATGTGTGTCTACCCTCTGTCAGCCTGTAAGTTTATCATGACACATATACATGGAATGGATCTTTTCTGGGAGGAGAATAAACCATAAATATGAACGAGGCTTTAAAAGAGCCTAACATAAATCACTAAGAAAAATCTGTGGTAGGCTGTGAGAGTATAAAAATCACTGCGAATTATAAATAAGACAGCAGGGTTATAGAAATCATTTTATATGAAAGCAGATATATTTCTTCTTACAATAGTACTCAATGATTTTAATAACATTGGTTGACCAGATTCGTTGTGGAATATAGTAGAAAGTTCCACAGTAAAAATTCTGGGTGATAATTGATAGCATGGAACACTGATGCTACTTATGCTATTGGAATTGCATTTACTTTATGTTGTTTTCAAGGTATTGTCAAAAGAAATCTTTCCCTTTTCTCTTTACATTTGCTCTTAGAAAATAACGTATAGATTTGTAATTCTTTAAAAATCTGTATTGAAAATTTCAAGCTCAATATTTTCACTTAATTAAAAAGTTATTTATCTGAAATTAGTGATTAACTTTTGGGTTACTTATTAATGAAGCATCCAGAGAACCTCCTTAATTTTTTTCCTATTTATTTTAACAAAATTTTCTAAGGAAAATTTATCATAAACATATAAGTAATTTTTAAAACATGCTTTAAAGAGAATATTCTATATACTAAAAGCATCATCTCTTGGTAATTAGCTGTTTTAGCAAAGAGGGTATATTTTGCTTTAAGAAGTTTTCTTTACAGTTAAGAGTTGTATGTTAAATGCACAACTTTATTTTGAAAGCAGGATGATTTCCTTTCTACGTAAAAAGTGCTTTATTCATGTCATTTGAATTGAGCAACCTCTATAGATAATACAGGAGATAAAGAAAAAGTATAACACAATGTTTGTTCTTAGATTGCATCCTAGTTGAGATCAAACTAATGTTATTATTATTTTTTTTAAAGGAAACACACTCTCCTTATGACTTTTGAGTGGTTTGTTCTCCTATTTATTTATTTATTTATTTATTTATTTATTTATTTATTTATTTATGGCTGTGTTGGGTCTTCGTTTCTGTGCGAGGGCTTTCTCTAGTTGCAGCAAGTGGGGGCCACTCTTCATCGCAGTGCACGGGCCTCTCACTGTCACGGCCTCTCTTGTTGCGGAGCACAGGCTCCAGACGCGCAGGCTCAGCAATTGTGGCTCACGGGCCTAGTTGCTCCGCGGCATGTGGGATCTTCCCAGACCAGGGCTCTAACCCGTGTCCCCTGCATTGGCAGGCAGATTCTCAACCACTGTGCCACCAGGGAAGCCCCTAATGTTACTTCTAACAGCACTGACATTTCAAGACAATATATGATTAAGTTCTAAATTGTGTGGTTCAGGCTGCTTTTAAATGTCAATCTTAAAGAAAACTAGAGACAGGCTACTATTACTTTTTTAGCCCTATTCACACATAACTGGACTGAAAACATTCTAAATATTCAGTTTCCAATAGATAAGGAGGTGTTTTCCTTAATTCATTTCTAAAAGGAAATTTCTTCTGTACTAAAACAACCCCTTGTTTTTATGTGTTTTGTATTATGTTTTTAATTATTTCTCCAAAACTACCTTTATTCCTTAAGAAGCTTTGCTTTGGTTCGTTTAGGCTGAAGGTTATGAAACACCAAACTCCTTCCCTGCTAAGAATAGAGCATATTTCTAAGGTGGCAATATGTGATTATTATTTAATAGAATTTTTATCTTGGCAACTTTCAGCTCATCTATGACAAAGCTTAGGAATACCACCATCTAGATTCATATCATTGATTTTTAGTTCAAGTATTGTTGACACATGAGACAAAATAATAAACTTTATTTCCTAAAGTTGTTACCTGTAGAACCTTTTTATTATGGAGAGTTTTAGGTTTTTTTGAAAGCTCTTTAACAGTTGATGATTCTGAAAATTCAAGTGGTAGATATATCTGTGAACCAGTACTGATAGATAAGGCTGAGCTGGCGACTGTCTGGACAGGAAAGTGCTGACTGCACCTTTAAAACTGCATGTATGGTGGGGAGAGCTTCAAGATGGTGGAAGAGTAAGACGTGGAGATCACCTTCCTCCCCAAAAATACATCAGAAATACATCTACATGTGGAACAACTCCTACAGAACACCTACTGAACGCTGGCAGAAGACCTCAGACTTCCCTAAAGGCAAGAAACTCCCGACGTACCTGGGTAGGGCAAAAGAAAAAAAAAACAGATACAAAAGAATAAGGACAGGACCTGCACCAGTGGGAGGGAGCTGTGAAGGAGGAAAGGTTTCCACACATGAGGAAGGCCCTTCACTGGTGGAGACTGGGGGTGGGTGGGTGGGAAGGATTGGAGCCACGGAGGAGAGCACAGCAACAGGGGTGCGGAAGGCAAAGGAGAGAGATTACCGCACAGAGGGTTGGTGCCAACCAGCACTCACCAGCCCGAGAGGCTTGTCTGCTCACTGCCGGGGAGGATGGGGCCGGGAGCTGAGGCTCAGACTTCGGTCAGATCGCAGGGAGAGGACTGGCAGCGTGAACACAGCCTGAAAGGGTTAGTGCACCACGGCTAGCCGGGAGGGAGTCTGGGAAAAGGTCTGGAGCTCCTGAAGAGGCAAGAGACTTTTACTTGCCTCTTTGTTTCCTGGTGCGCGAGGAGAGGGGATTCAGAGTGCTGCTTAAAGGAGCTCCAGAGATGGATGCGTAAATCTTGGAAATATAATGGAGAAAATACAAAAAACGCTTAACAAGGAACTAGAAGAACTAAAGAGCAAACAAACAATGATGAACAACACAATAAATGCAATTAAAAATTCTCTGGAAGGAATCAATAGCTGAATAACTGAGGCAGAAGAACAGATAAGTGACTTGGAAGATAAAATAGTGGAAATAACTTTATTCTTCTCCAGAGCAGAATAAAGAAAAAAGAATGAAAAGAATTGAGGACAGTCTCAGAGACCTGTGGGACAACATTAAACGCACCAACATTTGAATTATAGGGGTCCCAGAAGAAGAAGAGAAAAAGAAAGGGACTGAGAAAATATATGAAGAGATTATAGTTGAAAACTTCCCTAATATGGGAAAGGAAATAGTTAATCAAGTCCAGGAAGCACAGAGAGTCCCATACAGGATAAATCCAAGGAGAAACACGCCAAGACACATATTAATCAAACTATCAAAAATTAAATACAAAGAAAACATATTAAAAGCAGCAAGGGAAAAAAAGCAAATAACATACAAGGGAACCCCCATAAGGTTAACAGCTGAAACTGCAAGCCAGAAGGGAATGGTAGGACATATTTAAAGTGATGAAGGAGAAAAACCTGCAACAAAGATTACTCTACCCAGCAAGGATCTCATTCAGATTTGACAGAGAAATGAAAAACTTTAGAGACAAGCAAAAGCTAAGAGAATTCAGCACCACCAAACCAGCTGTACAACAAATGCTAAAGGAAATTTCCTACACAGGAAACACAAGAGAAGGAAAAGACCTACAAAAACAAACACAAAACAATTAAGAAAATGGTAATAGGAATGTACATATCGATAATTACTTTAAATGTAAATGGATTAAATGCTCCAACCAAAAGACATTGATTGGCTGAATGGGTACAAAAACAAGACCCGTATATATGCTGTCTACAAGAGACCCACTTCAGACCTAGGGACACATACAGACTGAAGGTGAGGGGATGGAAAAAGATATTCCATGCAAATGGAAACCAAAAGAAAACTGGAGTAGTAATTCTCATATCAGACAAAATGGACTTTAAAACAAAGACTATTACAAGAGACAAAGAAGGACCCTACATAATGATCAAGGGATCAATCCAAGTAGAAGATATAACAATTGTAAATATTTATGCACCCAACATAGGAGCACCTCAATACATAAGGCAAAAACTAACAGCTATAAAAGGGGAAATCGACAGTAGCACAATCATAGTAGGGGACTTTAACACCCCACTTTCATCAATGGAAAGATCATCCAAAATGAAAATAAATAAGGAAACACAAGCTTTAAAAGTTACATTAACAAGATGGACTTAATTGATATTTATAGGACATTCCATACAAAAACAACAGAATGCACATTTTTCTCAAGTGCTCATGGAACATCCTCCAGGATAGATCATATCTTGGGTCACAAATCAAGCCTTGGTAAATTTAAGAAAATTTACATCGTATCAAGTATCCATTCTGACCACAATGCTATAAGACTAGATATCAATTACAGGAAAAATTCTGTCAGAAATACAAACACATGGAGGCTAAACAACACACTACGTAATAACCAAGAGATCACTGAAAAAATCAAAGAGGAAATCAAAAAATATGTAGAAACAAATGACAATGAAAACACAGTGATACAAAACCTATGGGATGCAGCAAAAGCAGTTCTAAGAGGGAAGTTTATAGCAATACAATCCTACCTTAAGAAACAAGAAACATCTCAAATAAGCAACCTAACCTTACACCTAAAGCAATTAGAGAAAGAAGAACAAAAAAATCCCAAAGTTAGCAGAAGGAAAGAAATCATAAAGATCAGATCAGAAATAAATGAAAAAGAAATGAAGGAAATGATAGCAAAGATCAATAAAACTAAAAGCTGATTCCTTGAGAAGGTAAACAAAATTGATAAACCATTAGCCAGACTTATTAAGAAAAAAAGTGAGAAGACTCAAATCAATAGAATTAGAAATGAAAAAGGAGAATAACAACTGACCCTGCAGAAATACAAAAGATCATGAGAGATTACTACAAGCAACTGTATGGCAATAAAATGGACAACCTGGAAGAAATACAAATTCTTAGAAATGCACAACCTTCTGAGACTGAACCACCAAGAAATAGAACATATGAACAGACCAATCACAAGCACTGAAATTGAAACTGTGATTAAAAATCTTCCAACAAACAAAAGCCCAGGACCAGATGGCTTCACAGGCAAATTCTACCAACCATTTAGAGAAACGCTAACAGCTATCCTTCTCAGAGTCTTCCAAAATATAGCAGAGGGAGGAACACACCCAAACTCATTCTACGAGGCCACCATCACCCTGATACCAAAACCAGACAAAGATGTCACGAAGAAAGAAAACTACAGGCCAATATCACTGATGAACATAGATGCAAAAATCCTCAACAAAATCCTAGCAAACAGAATCCAACAGCACATTAAGAGGATCATACACCATGATCAAGTGGGGTTTATCCCAGGGATGCAAGGATTATTCAATATACGCAAATCAATCAACGTGATACACCATAATAACAAACTGAAGGAGAAAAACCATGTGATCATCTCAATAGATGCAGAGAAAGCTTTTGACAAAATTCAACACCAATTTATGATAAAAACCCTCCAGAAAGTAGGCATAGAGGGAACTTTCCTCAACATAATAAAGGCCATATATGACAAACCCACAGCCAGCATCATCCTCAGTGGTGAAAAACTGAAACCATTTCCCCTAAGATCAGGAAAAAGACAAGGTTGCCCACTCTCACCACTGTTATTCAACATAGTTTTGGAAGTTTTAGCCACAGCAATCAGAGAAGAAAAAGAAAGAAAAGGAATCCAAATCATAAAAGAAGAAGTAAAGCTGTCACTGTTTGCATGTGACACGATACTATACATAGAGAATCCTAAAGATGCTACCAGAAAACTACTAGAGCTAACCAATGAATTTGGTAATGTAGCAGGATACAAAATTAATGCACAGAAATCTCTTGCATTCCTATACACTAATGATGAAAAATCTTAAAGTGAAATTAACAAAACACTCCCATTTACCATTGCAACAAAAAGAATAAAATATGTAGGAATAAACCTACCTAAGGAGACAAGAGACCTGTATGCAGAAAAGTATAAGACACTGATGAAAGAAATTAAAGATGATACAAATAGATGGAGAGGGATACCATGTTCTTGGATTGGAAGAATCAACATTTTGAAAGTGACTCTACTCCCCAAAGCAATCTACAGATTCAGTGCAATCCCTGTCAAACTACCACTGGCATTTTTCACAGAACTAGAACAAAAAATTTCACAATGTGTATGGAAACACAAAAGACCCCGAATAGCCAAAGAAATCTTGAGAAAGAAAAACGGATCTGGAGGAATCAGGCTCCCTGACTTCAGACTATACTAAAAAGCTAGATAATCAAGATAGTATGGTACTGGCACAGAAACAGAAATATAGATCAATGGAACCGGATAGAAAGCCCATAGATAAACCCACGCACATATGGTCACTTTATCTTTGATAAAGGAGACAAGAATATACAGTGGAGGAAAGACAGTTTCTTCAGTAAGTGGTGCTGGGATAACTGGACAGCTACATATAAAAGAATGAAATTAGAACACTCCCTAACACCATACACAGAAATAAACTCAAAATGGATTAAAGACCTAAATGTAAGGCCAGACACCATCAAACTCGTAGGGGAAAACATAGGTAGAACCCTCTATAACATAAGTCACAGCAAGACCCCTTTTGACCCACCTCCTAGAGAAATGGAAATAAAAACAAAAATAAACAAATGGGACCTAATGAAATTTCAAAGCTTTTGCATAGCAAAGGAAACCACAAACAAGACGAAAAGACAGCCCTCAGAATGGGAGACAATGTTTGCAAATGAAGCAACTGACAAAGGAGTTATCTCCAAAATTTACAAGCACCTCATGCAGCACAGCATTAAAAACACAAACAACCCAATCCAAAAATGGGCAGAAGACCTAAATAGACATTTCTCCAAAGAAGATATACAGATTGCCAAGAGACACATGAAAGAATGCTCAACATCATTAATCATTAGAGAAATGCAAATCAAACCTACAGTGTGATATCATCTCACACTGGTCAGAATGGTCATCATCAAAAAATCTACAAAAAATAAATGCTGGAGAGGGTGTGGAGAAAAGGGAACCCTCTTGCACTGTTGGTGGGAATGTAAATTGATACAGCCACTATGGAGAACAGTATGGAGGTTCCTTAAAAAGCTAAAAATAGAACTACCATATGACCCAGCAATCCCACTGCTGGGCATATACCCTGAGAAAACCATAGTTCAGAAAGAGTCATGTACCAAAATGTTCATTGCAGCTCTATTTACAGTAGTCAGGACATGGAAGCAACCAAAGTGTCCATCAACAGATGAATGGATAAAGAAGGTGTGGCATATATATACAATGGAATATTACTCAGCCATAAAAAGGAACGAAACTGAGTTTTTTGTAGTGAGGTGGATGGACCTACAGACTGTCATACAGAGTGAAGTAAGTCAGAAAGAGAAAAGCAAATAGCGTGTGGTAACACATATATATGGAATCCTAAAAAAAAAAAAAAGGTCATGAAGAACCTAGGGGAAAGATGGGAATAAAGTTGCAGACTTACTAGAGAATGGACTTGAGGTTATGGGGTGTTGGAAGGGTAAGCTGGGACAAAGAGAGAGCCTGGCATGGACATATATACACTACCAAGCGGAAAATAGATAGGTAGTGGGAAGCAGCCGCAGAGCACAAGGAGATCAGCTCGGTGCTTTGTGCCCACCTAGAGGGGTGGGATAGGAAGGGTTGGAGGTAGGGAGATGCAAGAGGGAAGAGATATGGGGACATATGTATATGTATAACTGATTCACTTTGTTATAAAGCAGAAAGTAACACACCATTGTAAAGCAATTATACTCCAATAAAGATGTTAAAAAAATACTGCATGTATATATAATATGCATAATTGACACTCCATAGATTTATGAGTTTTACCTTATTGCTATTTTGACTTAAAAGTTGAATGATCGGGCTTCCCTGGTGGCGCAGTGGTTGAGAGTCCGCCTGCCGATGCAGGGGACACGGGTTCGTGCCCCGCTCCAGGAAGATCCCACATGCCGCGGAGCGGCTGGGCCCGTGAGCCATGGCCGCTGAGCCTGCGCATCCGGAGCCTGTGCTCTGCAACGGGAGAGGCCACAACAGTGAGAAGCCCGCAGACTGCAAAAAAAAAAGTTGAATGATTTATTTATGGTCCTTGTGACGTTTGAAGCAGCAAAAGTAACAGAATTTCAGGAAACATACGTGGTGCAGTTCTTGCCCTGCCTGTCGTGTCCCAAATCATAACCTATATTATTTATTAATCTGAGAATTATTGATTATAATAGCTTCATTCTCTTAGAATGTAAATTATAAGAAATTAATTTTGTGAGCAGTCTGTTTCCTTCCATGTTGGGCTAAATCAGAATGTCTTTGGTTGCTGTGCTACATGCTGTATTCAGTCTAGGTGTATTCTGCCTTTTTCCATGGAAGCTATTATTTAATGGGAAATATGTGTTTTTCAGTTGAAGGTAAATGCAAAGGAAATGAAAGCTACTGTATTTCAGCCTATAGGTGGTTATTAACAAGTTATTGTAACTGAATCCTAGAATCACCGTATTCATATGGGCCACCAGATTCCAGAGGGGTCAACATGCGGCTAGAAAATGTTTAGATAATGGCTTCAAGGGTCCAGAAGAAGGAATAGCTGTACCAAGGGCAACAAAATAGTCACTAATTATTATATCTTCCCCACCTGGAAGTACATCACTCTCAGGAATGATAAGTTCTGTTGCCTTTATGGAGCACACCATCATCATTTACATTCATGTGATCATGTAATTGAACACCCTCAAGAGGGAGAGGAACTTCCGGTGGAGTTACTCTGGTAAATTGGGTAATAATAACAGACTAGTTTCTTTTCTGTCTAATCAGTGTCTCTGATAAGAGAAAACTTAGGAGATATCATCAGTGGAGCTCCAGGAGCTGCTCTGGATGGTGCAGATAATCTTGTACTTGAAGGTAGATAGATGTGCCTTCTCCAGTTCTCAGAGCTTACTACTGGGCTGCAGCTGCTACCAGTATAGAATCAGGTATCAGAGCCCATGGTTGAAGAACATGATAGGTTGCTAGGTGATGTGGAGAAATGGATCACTCCACATAGCCAGTGAGGTGACAAATGAAGGTACTTACATTAGTGCCTAGCACATAGAAGGCACTCATCAATACTATCTAATAAAGCAAATTATAGCAACAAGCCAGAGAATATGGAGAACAAAGATGAGTTGAGTCAGCAGCTGGAAGCTCTTCTGCTTTAGTGGTACGTTTTTTGAATATATACTTTGGTGTCATGTTTATAATATTTTAAAGGTTAATTTTGTTTACAGAATTATTTGCGTAAGCCAACAGAGAAACTAAATGCTGTAGTTCAAAGGAACGGAAGACCATTGAGCAATGCTACGAACTCCTTTGGGGCATAAATTGTCTTGTGCATCTGTGTATGTACAGTGCCTTGCACTCAGAAATGTTTGTTGAATGAATAGAAATATCAGTGAAAAGTTGATGTTTGTGCTGGGCCTTGAGAGGTGGTTGAATTTGATGTAGCAGAGGGAAATGAGACGGGTTTTCAAATTAGTAGAATTCTATGAATAAAGGCATAGCTATTGGAATGAGCTTAACTGATTTTGTGAGACACTGGAGACGTCATTCTGATGAGTGGCCTGTGGTGGATATTGTGGTGGTAATGGTTGTATGGGGTTGTTTTAAAGACCAGTTCCTAGGAATTCTGTCTTTATTGATGCCCTGTTCTGATTATCTTGTTGGGTAAAACTACTTTAGGAGAACAGGGTACTAATGAGGCCAGGCTTACGGTTTCTATCTTCATAAAAAACATGAATTCAGTTGCTATTCATCGTGTGCGCATGTACACACGCACACGCACTCACATATGCACATACCCAGTAAGACTCAGTGTATGCTTCCTTGGGGGAAATGAGACTTCTACTGAAATTCTCACAGACTAATGTCGTAACTCTTAATCAGGTGCCTTACTGTGGTCTGTTGGTGACAAAGGGGCACTAGCAAGAAGCAAGTGTGATAGCTCAGCACACCTACCTTCCTGCAGCTTAGAGCTCCCCATATTGAGTGGTGTCATTTTTTCAATCAGATTGCTTATTAAAAGTCTTACCCTAGGTGGATTGAGTCAAATGTAAAATTCTGAAAGTATCCTCTGGAAGAGGGAGCCTCTTCTAGTTCAAAGTTGGTGTATCCCATTGTTGTTCCAGCCCTCGAGAGGCAACTACAGATGCTGCTAAAAGGACGTCATAATTTAGCAGAAGTATTTTCCAAAATAGCTATTTAAAAATTCTTCTCTGCTTCCTCTTTTTTTCATCTTAAATTGGCTAACCAGTATATTGTGTTACATTTTCACTTATGGATTTTTTTAAAAATGCATGAGTTTTGGTTTGTTCTTTAGAGAAAAGTAATCCTGATACTACGATTATTAGAAATACTTCTAACAGCACTGGTAGCTGTAGCTCTGGTAGTAACACTAAGAACCCATGCTTTTTAAGTGTGTTGTAGGTACTTTGTATTGAGCAAACACTGAACTATTCTCAGACGTTTAGAAGGAATAAAAGAAGGGAAAGTTAGAAGTATAATCAGAGACAAAAGCAGAAAAAGAGTTGGATTGCAGAAGGGATATTTTTCCTTGCCTAGACGTGTACCTAGATTAAAGAATAATTATTTTTACTGGCTAGGTAGTACACTACAAATGATTTACAGTTTTGAGTTCTGCAGATATTTTGTCTAGAGCACGATGTAGCTGTTTATCTTAGTCATTATCGTCCTCAGCGGTGGTTGTACCCAGCTCCTCTTAAGCTGGAGAATCTGAGATTGAGTATTAAAGCCGGAATGAGGACCTGATCTGGGGTTTGGGATCTGCCATTTATCCTATCGCAGAATACAAACACTTACAAATTCAGTGAAGTGCACTCCAAAGACGTGGTTTTGCTTTCAACTGTGATGACACTATAATTGATCAAATATATTCTTTCAAAGAATCATAAGTTCTTATTGGATTGTGAGGAGATGTCATGTTCATTTGTCAACCTGTCACTCCAGGGACACAGGTGCAGCAGATTTATGGAGGAAGCACCTCGTGTTTCTCCTGGGCCACATAAACATGAAGCCGTCTTGATTGAAAATGTGTGGCTTTCGATTACTCCTTATATGGAGAGCAATTAAGATCTCTCTGTAGAAGGCATTTCACTGGGATTCTCAGGTTTTCACATAGCACAGGCAGGGATAAGGTCTGAGGGGACACCAGAGGAATTTTTGGAGACCTGCAGATGTTGTCTCAGAAAAGAATACTAAGGCAGTTCTTCTCTGGCGGAGTGAATATTGCACGTTTTTAGTCAAGTGCATGATTAACTTTGACATTTGAAAATAGAACTTCATGTAAAAATAAGCATGGTACTTCTGCACGTTTAATTAAGATGTTTAGTTGCTGTCAAGACTGATCGTTTTGTTTTTTTTTTATTTCCCCTGTGAAGGACAATATATTCTAACTTCTGAAATTTTAGAAATCTGTACTTAACCTTTAATCGTCATTCCATTTACATGGAAATCTGATGAACAACTTTTAAAGTTCATGAGCTCTTGGTAAATGTGATTAAGACCTTTTTGGAGTTTGTTATTAAGAGCTGGCATTTACAGAAGACTAGGGCCTGGCTACTGTTGCTGTCTTCTCCATAGTTGGATGTCTTAAGCAATTAGCAGAGAACATGAGGTACATGAATTGTATTGTATTGCTTCTGAGTTAACGTGGTTGGTATTTAAATAGCACGCTGTCTTTTTCTTTCCTATGACTTGCTAAATGGTATGAGCTAGTTACCCAGTGGTAGAATAGGGCTAAGGATAAATTAGGTGGAGCTGTAGCAATTTGCATAACTAGGAGAGCTAGACTCCTCCCTCCCTCTGATGTTCTGAAGTCATGTTTACAAACATTCATTCTCAGGTTGTAAGGAATCAGGTTAATCATCCTACCACATTGCATTTTTGTTTTGGAGTATATAGTTGTCTTACAATATTATGTTTCAGGTGTACAACCTAGTAATTTGATATTTTTATGGATTATACTCTATGTAACGTTATTATAAAATACTGGCTATATACCCTATGCTGTACATTACATCCTTGTAACTTACCTATTTTATACCTAGTAGTTTGTACCTCTTAATCCCGCTTACCCATTTTGCTCCTGCCCCTCATCCCCTCCCTTCTGGCAACCACCAGTCTGTTCTGTGTATCTGTGATTCTGTTTCTGTTTGTTATATTTACTCATTTGTTTTATATTTTAGATTCCACATATAAGTGAAAGCATAGGGTATATGCATTTTTTTTAATTGCATTCTTCTATGGGGGGTGGTAGTCTTTTTGAGAGTTAAAATTAAAAGATGTACACTTTGGAGAGAGAAATTTTTCAGGTATGCAACTTCTTTCTAAACTTTCAGGCGTTTCAGCTATTGAGATATTGCCCTTGGGTTGTGAGGACAGAAGGGAAGAGTAAATGTGTTGGAGCAGGTCAGTGTAGCATAATCACCAAATTGAGATGTGCTATGATGTATGGAAAATGGGAAGAAAATAGTTAAACCCCCAAAGGATCCTATTGGACCATATTCTGCCAATCTGGCAGGTTTTATTCACTTGCCTGTAGAATTGGGCTCTCTGATAGACACATATAATGCATTTCATAGGTACTTTGTGCAGAACACTGCTTATTAGCATTTAGAGGAATGACAGGAGAAAATAATGAAAGTATCAACAAAGGCAAATCTTTAAAATATATTGTATATAACAGTATTATTAAAGAATACTTGAATCTTTACATGTTTCCATACCAGGTAAAATTTTTATGAGCATATATTGCTTTTAAATAAAAGAGAAAAATAAAACAAAGTAGTATGTGGGAAAAATAAATTTGAATAGAAAAACTGATCTGAAATAATTAAATTCGATGCCAGAAATATCGATGAAGTAGTTCTCCATTTTTGGACCCTAGAGTTTCTATGTTTACTATAAACTTACTTAAACCAGCAGTGCAGTTAATTGGTTACTCTTTTAAATTATAGGCTAACCTCAAATGTAGTAGGTAAATGAAATGGCTTAGTCCCATGTTTTGAATTAACATAAAATATTTCAGTAGAAGTAGCATATAATAATCACAGGCCTCTTATGGATTTGGAAATTTGTTTTCTGGCCACAAAACTGATAAAACAGGATTACTTTAGTTTAACCAAACTGTCAACAGTTTTTTTTTTTTTTTAAATCAGTTTAGTATCTTACTTAAGGGAAATATATATATATATATATATATATATATATATATATATATATATATAAAATTTCATCATTTTCAGATAGAAGAATTTTTCTTATTTTATAGATGGCATCTTTATTGTAGATACAAGAGTTAAGTTTAGAAATGAGTGATATTAAGTTGCTCCTTCAGTTTTAAAGGATTTTAGTTAAGGTATTCCAGCGTGGCATGAATCTGTGGTAATACAGGGAAGTATTAGACAAAGTGCCTTCTCATTAAGTCATGTTGGGAGTTTGAGATAAATAGAGGTAAAGTTAAATATCCAGCAGTATATGATTAATTGCCAAATCTGGGTAATCAACTGTGAGTCCTGTAGGAATTTAGAGAGATGAGTTAAAATAGATTGGTCAGGGAAGGTTTTGTGTATTTGGTAGGAGCTGGCTCTTTAAGGAAGGCTAGACTTCAGGTGAGTGGGCAGATCATTCTAGGTAGGTATAACAGGCATGTATGCCAACAGTGAGTACCTTACTGAATTAACCATATACACAATTTGTACAGAGGGGTGTAAAATGTGATCAGATAGACAGAAGCCAGATTCTGAAGAGCCTTAGATGAATTCAGTTGAAATCTTCTTTGTGGATGCCTTAAAGAAAGGAGCTGCTTTGTCCTTGTGCTTTGTATTCTCAGTGCCTCTAAATCTCATTATCTCCCAGTCTTAACAATACTCCCCGCAAATCCTAAGGGAAATGTACTTAACATAGTTCCTGGCACTCAGTAGGTACAAAATAAATGTTAATCAAGTCTGAATCTGCACTTGTTATTCCTAAATAATCCATTTTGAATGATCTATAAGCAAACATTGTTTTTTTGTAGGTGTGTCATTGTTCACAGATAAGAGATAACCAGTATGAAGGAGTCTCTAGTAACTAAACTGCTAATTGAAAATTCTGGGTTGTAGCCACTTAATTGAATAAACTGTCTCCAGAGAGCAATTTGGGTCTTTTCCAAGATGCATTAACTCTTTCAGGTCATTAGGGTAGCACTTATCTCATTGGAGCAGAAATTTAATAAATGGTATTCCTGTGATGTGAGTAAATTAATGTACCTCAAAGAGCCTGAAGTTTCACCATGGGTGTTATAGTTCTACTCCAAGGAGCTTGTCTGTGAATGTAAAACATCAATAAGTAGCTGCCCTTTCAAACATCTTACTTTCAATTTAGGTAACCTACTAGGGAGCATCGACTTTGTTCAAGGCACTGTGCTAGATGTTAACAGAGATACAAAGAAAAGGCATGGCTTGCACTGAGAGGCAGGAGAGAAGGCAAATAACCACAAGATAAAATCCTTGAGAGATACAAACTACAGTGTGGGTTTTAATGAGAGAGAGAGATACCATAGCTAACAGTTAAGATAGATGGTAACCTCCCAGAAGGTAGGGACCGTGACTTGTTCACACAATGTGCTTATTCATATTTATTCTCTCTGTTGGGAGTGTAGGGGATAAACAGAGGAAAAGTTAAATATATATACATACACACATATAATGGTAATGAGCTGGATCAATCAGAAGCTTTTTTTTGTTTTTCCCCCACAATTTTCACACATGTGCCTTTTTTCCCCCCTGTGAGATACGAATTATTAATGTCTGGTGTTAACCTAAAATGAGTATGGTAAAGATGTGAAAACCAGAAAAAAACCCAGCATCTTTTGGAGATATGCTCCCTGATTGTCTGATAGTCTCAATTTGTCTGTCAGCCTACTGATGGAATATTGACCTTCAGGTAGTAAAGAGGTTAAGAAAAGTCTGTTCTACCTGCCAGCACATGTTACACATTTATATCTGTTGTGAAAGTAGAGGCAGCTAGTTGTTATCATAAGACTAAGGGTAAGTAGCATAAAAGACCACTGTGGGAGAAAAGAAGGTAGAGATAACACCATAAGAAGATAAAACTTCCAAGGGTAACACCACTGCTTCCTCGTGCATGGGGTTGGCATCTCCATTGGGGATGTGGGTTGTGATTAGTAACATCTGGATGGTGAATGTGTAATTTGTTAAAAATCAATCAAGTTAATACTTAAATTCACTTTTTTGAACTCATTCTCCCATGCTTGATTAATGATAGAGGTAGTTACAAGCAGGGGGAAAAAAGGATAAACTCAGACATGACAAAAACCCTTGGGACTTATTTATGGAACAGGAAATTATCTAGGTTAACTAAATGGTAATTATGTAAAAACAACTAAGAGGAAATAAGGCTGCAGAAGTCAGTTGGGTTGTGGAAGGTGCTGAATGACAGGAGGATATACAGGTTTATTTTGCTTGCAAGGACACCACTGAAGGATTTGGGCAGAATGATGACATTGAGCTGTGTGTTAGTGAGCGTAGTGGGTTGTGGGATAGATTGTCATGAGAGGTGTAAGGCGGGCTGAGCAGTTGGGAGACTGTTGTACTAAGCTGTGTGAAGGATGAGGATCAGATTTAAAGACATGAGGGTAGGAATCAAAACATTTAAAAGAGGAAATGGACATAAGATGTGTGGTATAATATAGGACTTGGCAGTTGATTTGGAGAACAAGCCTGAGAAGAGTCAGCTAACTACAGATTGTGATCCTGGGAGGTCAGAGAAATGACAGTGGTGTTAACAAAGAGGGAAACTAAGAGGACCTTTCTTTCTTCCTTCTTTCCCCCTCTTCCTCCTTTTGAAGAGAGGTGATAATAAAGAGCTTGCTTGGTCAGGATGTTTGTTGACCCCATGCCCCGATACTCTCAATATCTGTTGTGCTGTTTTCACTTTCTTACTGTGATGAGACACTCTTGCAGGCAATGACAGTGCATCTCTGGCGCTTGGGAGAAAGTATGATGGTAGAGGGAGATTTGGGAATCATCTGAAATGAAGATATAACTAAAATGGAAGAGAACAAGAGTAAAGAGTAAGAATATCGAACTTCAGATAGTTGAGAAGAAAAATGTGGTAGTCAGTCTCACGGAAGTGAAAGAAAATATTTCAAAAGTTTAGAGATGAATATTAACAGGAGCCTGAATTTGGTGATTGAGATCTTTATTGTAGAGAGAAGGGGAGGAGGAAAGAAGAATGAGAAGAATGTCAGTGAGTAGATGATGAGGATATAGAGATAATTTTATTTATTTATTTAATAACATTTATAAAGTGTTTGCTATGCCCCAGGTTATGTTCAAAGTGATTTACAGCATTAACTCATTTAATCCTGATGATAGTTCTGTGGGAGTAGGTAATATTATTCCTGTTTTAAAGATGAGGAACTAAGGTTCTCAGGCACAGAGAGGTAATATCTTAGTTACCTGGTTCCTGGGATGCATTTTAAAAAAACAACAAATTTCTGAGCCTTATCCTCAGAGATAATAATAGCCTGTTACGAGCCAAGCATTTTATGTATGTTGTTTATTTTAGTTTTCATATTAATTCTGTGAAGTAGATTCTATTACCCATATTTCACAGTTGAGGGAGATACAGTTTAGCAAGATTAAGTAACTTGCCAAGGTCACATTGCTAGTAAGCAGTAGAACTGGTTTTAAGCACAGACTTTTTGTGTCTGAATTGTCCTCTCAATTTGAAGTTCTAAGGTGGGGTGCATGAATCTTTATTTTAAAATAGTTCTCCAAGTGATTCCTATGTATAGACCGGTCTTTCTAGAATTTTAGCACAAACTAAGAAGGAAGAGGTGTATGTATTTTGGGGAGGAGATAAAACACTGTGGTCAGAGAGGAGAATTCAGAATTAGAGACGTTGGAGATGGAGTATTTCCAACGGAGAAAGAATGTCAAAGAGTAATAGAGGTCATTGGGATTGAGGAGACTGAGAAAGACTGTAATGGTAAAAAGGAGTCATTAATATATTCTGATGAAACCTGTGAGTCGTAGTACAGAGTAAAACTAACAGCAGCTAACATTTTTGTAATGGTGTAAGAAAACCATGGAGGTTGTGTCAACTTTAATGAGAAAAGGGGAGAAAGAGGCGTAAATATGTAGAATGAACTTTAAAATACGTTTTAGTGAAATGGGCAGAGAATGAAGCTGCAGTTAGGAAGGTGCCTTTGGGCTTTGAGACCACTTCTGTGTCTTCCCTTGGCGTGGTCTTGTTGTCTTCTATTTTCTATGGGTAAGCTATAAATAAAAAATCATGGAAATACTCTGGGGTCCAAAATGCATGGAGGGAACACAGAGAATTGAAATAAGTGGGAAATTCAACACTTATAGTTGGAGATTTCAATACTCCTTTAAAATAATTAATGGAACAGCTGGACAGAAAACATACAAAACATGAGCTACACTATCAAGCGCCATGACTTAAAGTGACATAGATGGTACACCCTACTTAACACCATCAGAATACAGATTCTTTCATGTCTGTCAAACATACTCCATGATAGATCATACACTAGACTATGAAGTTAAGTCTCAGTACATTTAAAAGGATTGAAATCACACAAAGTATGTTCTCCATACATAACAGAATTAAATAAACAACACGAAGAAATGTTGGCACTTCTCAAATATTTAGAAGTAGAACAACAAACTTCTGAATACACCATGGGTGTAAGAAGTAAGACCTAAGATCAACAAAGTTTCCACCCTAAGAGCTAGAAAAAGGAGGGGAAAAAAAAATCAAACCCAAAGCAAGCAGAAGGAAAAAATGATAAAGATTAGAGTGAAACATCAAATATAAATCAGAAGAACAATACAAGAAAGTAATGAAACTAAAAGTTGGTTCTTTGAAAAGATCAAAAATTGATAAATCTTTAGCTAGACTTATAAATTAAAAAGGAGAGAAATCTCAAAAAATGCCGAAATCAGGAATGAAAGAGGAGACATCACTGTAGACCATATAGATGTTAAAAAGATTATAATGACTAACTTTATGCCAATGAGAGCGCAGTTATGCCAGTTAGACCACTTAGGTGAAGCGGACAAATTCCTAGAAAGAAACAAAATACCAAAACTGGTTCAAGAAGAAATAGAAAATCTAAATTGTCCTGTAACAAATACAGGCATACCTCATTTTATTGCAGTTTGCTTGGTTGAGCTTTGCAGACACTGCATTTTTTAAAAATTGGAGGTTTGTGGCAACCCTGTGTTGAGTTAAGTCTATCAGTGCTGTATGTTCAACAGCATTATTTTTAAATTAGGGTATGTACATTTTTCCAGACATAATGCTCTTGCACATGTCTAGTGTAAACATAGATTTTACATCCACTGTGAAACCAAAAAAATTCATGTGACTCGCTTTATTACGATACTCACTTTATTAGAATGGTCTGGAACCGAACCCACAATATCTTCAAATTATGCCTATAAATTAAATAATTTAAAAATTTCCTACACATACATAAGTACACAAATGTTTTATCAAACATTTGAAGAAGTAATAATATCAATCCTTTGCAAACTCTTTCAGAAAACAGAGATGAGAAACACTTTTCAACACATCTATGAGTCCATTATTGCCCTGATAAAAATTCGAGATAACAGAGGAAACTATAGAGCAATGTCCTTCGTGAACATAGATGCAAAAATCTCAAACGAAATACTAGTAAATTGAATCCATCAACATGTGGATTCATATCACACGTATGAATGTATGTGGTATGTGTTACATACCACAATTAAGTGGGATTTATTAAAAAAAATCTAATATACCACATTCATAGAATAAAGGAAAAACCTTCATAATTATCTCAATAGACACAGGAAAGCACTTGACCCCATTGATGACTAAAAAAACAAAACAAAAGCAAAAACCTTCAGCAAACTAGAACTAGAAAGGAACTTTCTCCATCTGATAAAAGTCTCTGTGAAAAACCTGCAGGTAACATCATAAAGGAACTTTCTGAAGTGTTAGAGGTGTTTTATAATGATTGTAGTGATGGTTGCACAGCTGTATACATTTACTTAAAAGCTGTTCATCGGTACACGACATTAGGTGAATTTTATGGTATATAAATTGTACCTCAACAAAGCTGTTTTAAAAATATTATGGGATAAAATCAGATTACAAATATTCGAAGATATATGTCCTTCACAGTATCCTTCAGAGAACTTGTAGAAAAACAGTTAACAGTCCTAATGGAAGTTAATTAGTGTATAAATCATGGAAATCTCATCAACATTATTTCCCCTTTCACAATTATGTATTTGAGGGTATGCATGAATATTCATATACTTCACAAGGGATTATATTCCAAACTAAATTTATTGTCCCTATCAAACTCATTTTTCCTGCATTCCTGATCATTGTTCTTGAACCACAGTGTTTTAGTCCCTCACATGTGCAATCTTTTAGCCTTTTAAAATTTCTCTTCTTTTCTTTGTAGAATACCTGCTTAAATTTTTTCATTTTTTTCCTCTGCATCAACTCACAAATGTATCCCTAATTGTAAAATCTCATCACCACTACTTCAGTTTAAAATCCTTTTTTTTAAAATTTCAATTATCATGGTAGTTTTTTTTCTTGTCCCCCTCCCTTTATCTTATTACCTTAATCATTCATTTTTCCCCAAATCCCATTGCCTTCTAATCTATTATTGTATATGCCAGCAGATTAATTTACTTAGAGTGTGTTTATCAACATTTTATTTACCTATTGAAAGCTTTTTACTGCCCTTCTCATTCTGTACTTGACTTCAGTACCTGAGCCTGGTGTTAGAGGCCCTGAGAAGTTGGTGCATTTACCACCTTTCCAGGCTTACCTCTCAGACTTCATTTTTATGTTACCTGAACTATTTGCAGTTCACTGAAGACACCCGGAATTTCCCTAGCACTGTTTATTTATTCTGTTCTTTCTGCCATTTTTTGGCCTTTTACACATTATAAGATTTTATTTATGTCCTATGATCTTTTTTTTTTTTTTGCTGTACGTGGGCCTCTCACTGCTGTGGCCTCTCCCGTTGCGGAGCACAGGCTCCAGACGCACAGGCTCAGCGGCCATGACTCACGGGCCCAGCTGCTCCGCGGCATGTGGGATCTTCCCGGACCGGGGCACGAACCCGCGTCCCCTGCATCGGCAGGCGGACTCTCAACCACTGCTCCACCAGGGAAGCCCTGTCCTATGATCTTGAAACTCTTTTTTATTGTCCTACTTGGGATCAATCTTGTCCTTCTATAAATGCTCACAACAGTATCTTTGACCTGATGCTTCCAACTTTCTCCCATGTATTGTAGTCATTCGTGTTTGTCTCTATAAGCACATTGAGGGAAGGATTGATGGATTGATTGATTTGGCTTTTAATTCACTTAAATTTTTAATTTATATATAGTAAAATTCACTTGTTTTAATATTAGGGAAGGATTTTTTTTTTAAGTCTTGTTTTTATATCCAGGATAATACCTTGCATATTTTACGTATTAAGTAAACACGTTTAATTTAAAATAAATGAACACTTTCTTTTGAAAGCTATCTAAAACTGGGATTTCTTTGTTAAAAGCTCTTCTGTTGGGGGGGTGGGGGGAGGTAAATGTGAGCTCTTTGAGACTCTGCTTGTCAGGGCTTTGACAGGGGACCAGGAATTACTTGTGTAGTCTTGAAGTTTTTTCATCTGTTTTACTTTGAACACTAAGGAACTATTCACAAGACCAAACATAGTAGTTTTAATGATACAATTGCCATTGATAATGAGTGTAATGAAGCAGGCAGCCATTCCATTTGCAGAATGACTGTTTATTTTTCTTTTGTTTTTCTTACTGCAGAATACTTTAGTCTTTATACAATGGGGAAATGAGACTGCTATTTTCAAAAGATAACGTCTTTTGTTTTTTCTTTGTCACTAATATTTCATCCATTAGCAACCTTACGGGGGGGGGGGGGAAGTCTGATAGTTTGTAGTAATTTTAAATGGTGGTCCTAGTTTTAGAAAATTTTGTTTCAGTGTTCCTCTTTAATATTTTCTGGAATCAAGGTGATAGTTTGAGGGGTATATTACCCTGATTTTGCCCCTCCTCCACCTCTGGATTTCTCTTTTCAAATTCTGGGCCTCCTGGTCTCCCTTTGCTAGGCCTTGCCTCCTGCATCCCGTGAGACTAGATTCTGCTTTGTTCTACTCTTGCTCCACGGGTGCTGGGAGGGGTTCTCTGGGAAGAATCCAGAGGAACTGTGTGCTTCCTTTCTTCTCTCAGGGGTCATAGCCACCAGTTTCTGCCAAATTTGGCTCCTCTCCAGGGCCTTCAAATTTTTATTTTTTTAATATGTTTTTTCACCTGTTCTAATTATCATCAGTATGAGGGATAGTCCAAGGAAGCTACTTTGCTGTTCCTGGGAGAAAAACTCCTGGGCATCTGTATTTTAAAAGAGCAAATTATTAAAAATTACAGTATTTATTGTAGGCACAGTCAAGATATTGCACAAGAAAGTTGAGCCTTACTTCATATTGGGAGCTCAAGGGTATTTTTTCTCACCTTAGAATTGCTCCCGTCATGAAGCAATCTAGTTCTCAGATTCACGGTGGGGGGTGGGTGCGGGTAGGGGGACACATACACAGTATGGCTTTGCTGTAAATCATCAAACATTTGAAGGTAATAGTCAGGAGAATTGGTTTCCTAGTTGCAGAGATTGAAATCTGTGCAAACCACTACTCCCGTTTTTATAAGATACCCGTGTTTTACAAAAATAGTATTTGTGATATAAATGTCATTGGATGCATATTAGTATATTATTATATATTAGTATATTATTATATATTAGTATATAATTGTTTATCCATAGATAGCTTAGTGAAGAAACAAAAACTCATCAAGTTATCATAAGGAAGAAATAAGGAAAACATACTAAAGGCTATAAGGATATATTGTAGAACCCAAGGGTAGAAAATCTAAGACCTTATCAGCGACTGGATTTGAGACCTTTGCACTATGGATAACTTAAGGTTGCAACCTTTGAATCTCTCTCCTGTGGGTCTCCTCTTTCTCTCTGATCATCTGGTTCATTCTTTATTCTCTCTCTGCAGATTGGCTGTCTTTGATTTTTCATCCACATAGTAAAATGTGGTTGCCCCAAAGTATTTACATCTCCTCACTTACATTGATGAGCACAGACCATATCCCACTAACACATTTCTGGCAAAGAGAATCTGATTGGCTAATTGAGGGTTGGCTGTTTCCCTGGTGAAGTAGGCTCTGACCTAGAGGGTGGGATCCCAGGCCTGGCTACCCAAGTCCATTGTGTGGTTGGGGAACCGCCCTTAGATGAGGCGAAGATTTTGTAAGCTGGGAAGATACTAAAAAGGATCTACCACATTAAGTATCTAGAAGGATCTGGGTGTTTCAGTGAGTAGCTACTTGGATAAATGCAGAGGCTGAAGACAGGAGATGTGTTAATTCTAAGTCTGTAAATCCCACATTTATTTTTAGAAAATTCTATGTGTATGACCACAAGCAGCCATAGGCAATATGTTAAATAAAGAGGATTAAATGGTGAATGAGGGGTCCATTCAGAATATTACCAATGTTAGAGCATGTTATAAATCTCAAAATCTTGGCCCTGCTTTATATATCATGGGATTACTGACTAGCATCGTAGCAACTGCTAATCAGGCTTCTAGCAGAAGAGATGCCTAACCACTCCAATTTGTACGCTCTATTAAAGCATCATATTTCTTTGCTTCTACCACAGAACCATCTAACATACCAGATACTCAAAAAATACAGTGAATCATGATATCACTGGTGTATGTAGAGTTTTCAGGTGCTTTTCAACTGTGTTTTCATGTTTGTTGTCTTCAGTTTTACACATACCTTTTAAGTTAAACTTAAAACACAAACTATGACTTTTAATTTTTTGAACTCTTGATCAACAAGAAATAGCAATTCCTGGTACTTAAAAAGAGAAAGGAATGAATGAGATATGTAGGAATTTAGAGGCAGCAAGAACACACATGGGATTATCTTCTACAGATTTTCTGTGGGCAGAATGTATTTGGTATTATATGTAATGCCCTTTGCCCCAGAATTCCAATCTGGGGTGATTTCCCGCAGGCAAAAGACAAGCTGTATAGCTTATTTCTTTTCATAAAAATGGAAATTTGAACTCATCCGTGAGTGCTTAGGATATTTATGTACCATTTGGAAGATGCAGTACGTTATCCACAATGATGGAGAATCACCAAGAAATGATAATGGTTGTATTTTAATACCAGGCATCTGGTGTTTGTGTCAAGACTTTGTAGTAGAAGATTTAGCGTAATTCAAACACATTTCAGGCATCTTAGAAGTAGGGGCTTATTCTTTGAGATATTAAAAAATGCACTTTTACCAATTTGAGTGTCAACATAAAACTTTACCTGTCTTAAAGCAGTATTTTTCAACTGGTGGTGAATGTTATTAGCAAAAAGAGGCAAACACAATGAAGGAAACAAACGTCACAAAGCCTGCGGTTAAAATTGCAGCTATCCCTTTTTTACTTTACTCACAGGGTAGATTTTTGTACTCTGGACTCTTTCTACTTTGGAGACTGTCTCTAACTTGCATATAATGATATATCCATCAAGGCTTCTTATCACGTGCTTTTTAAAATTCAGTAGTTCCCTATATTTTTTGATTCACTGATACGTTGCATAGCTCTGTGGTGGAAATGAAGAAATACAATGCTTTAAGGAATATAAAAAATCCTCATGTTTATCAGTGGTGAGGTGGCTTTTCATTAAATAATAGCTAATCGTCTTAGGCAGTTTGGGATGAATAATTGTTTTTAATGATGTGTAAAGTGGATACTTGAGGAGCTCAGCTGACTTAGGGGACAGCTGACTTAGAGTGGCCTGGGAAAGGAGTGGTTGAAGAGGGAACACTGGAACTGTTTTTTGGAAGGGGCTGTTAGGAGTTAGGAGAGAGGGTAATCTAGGGTAGGCCTTCCAGCAATGAGGGGGCCCTGGCATATTCAGGGGAGAGTTAACTGGGTGATCTTGACTGGAGTGTTGGGTGCATGTTAGGGAGAATAAGATATGATTGGAGTATTGCGGTCAGATAGTTGTAGGTGATGAGGAGCCTTTTGACGGTAGCAGCAACTGTGTTTTTTATTTTGTTTGTTTCTTGTTTTTAATTTTTATTGGAGTGTAGTTGATTTACAATGTTGTGTTACTTTTAGGTGTACAGTGAAGTGAAGCTGTTATACATTTACATATCAAGATATCCACTGTTTTTTAGATTCTTTTCCCATATAGGCCATTACACAGTATAGAGTAGAGTTCCCTTATACAGTAGGTCCTTATTAGTTATCTATTATATCTATCCTTATTAGCTATCTGTTTTATATATAGCAGTGTGTATATGCCAATCCCAATCTCCCAATTTATCCTCCCCCGCTTACCCTCTAGTAACCATAAGTTTGTTTTCTACATCTGTAACTATTTTGTAGATAAATTCATTTGTACCCTTTTTTTGGAGCAGCTTTGTTTTAGGCAGATCATTCTGTTGAGGATGTAGCAGGATCAGAAGAGTAAGAGATGGGAGGCAGAAAACTAAATGAGGAAAACTGCGTGAGGTGAACTAAGGTGGTGGCTGTCAGAGTGGACCAGAATGGGCAAACTCATAGAGTTGAGGTAGAGTGATTAATGAAGTTGGACACTGACTCCTTTGTGGATACAAAGAATAAGGAAATGTATTAAAGACAGTTCTGAAGTTTTAAGCCTGGAGATCAGTGAGAATAAGAAAATACTAAAAAACAAAGTTGGCAGAAGGAATTACTGATTTTATGGGAAGATGATTTAGGTTTCAGAATTTAGGGTTGATTTTATCAGTGAAATAGGTGAATAGGTCAGGCATGCAGTCACAGATGTGGGACTGGAGCTTGGGAGAGAAATGAGGGATAAAAACCACATCATGGTAAGAGAAATAATATATGTGGAGTCTGCTTTTTAAAGTTTAGAACCTAAAGATAAAAAGGAAATAAGATTATAGATCGTGAGGACCAAAGCAAGATTTTTGTGGAGAGGGTAGAAATAGTACATTTGTGTAGATAGAAAGGGAGAAGCTGGTGAATAGAAATAGACTAAGACTCCTGAGAGCTAATAATTAAGGGGACTTCACTGATGTGGAGAAAAAGGAACAGTGACCGTAAAATACCTGGATTTAAGGATGCTGCTTGTCCTGGTCAGTCAATATTTTATCATAAAAGGACAGTCACTGAATTTTAGGACAATAATTACCTCGACAGAATTACTTGGTGTAGTGTGTCTTCAAGCTTTGGTAGAAACATAATTCTGTCATATTGGTGTAATAACCACCATCTGAGTGAAACCAGGGCATTTGTAGACATCTTTCTGTGTTGAAATTTGAAAGATATCAACAATTTGAAATTATTTTCTGATGTACTAGGCTTCTTTTGATCACGGATTCCTGCAAACTTTATTAGCATCAGTGCCAAATCTACAAAATAATTGAGTCCATCACTGGAATTGTTACTAAAGTAGAGACCCAATTCAGTATTCTCCCTGACTATTGTGCAGTTTTGGTGATGTAGTAACAGAGGTAGTACTTGTCATTATATTACTTCATCAGCTTGCTGAGTAATACTCCAGTGGCCTTGTAAATAAATTAAAAAACAGCGACCAATCTCTTAACATGTTTTATGCTTTCCCCGCGAACTCTTTATTGTACAGAAAATGAAATAAAGTCCATTTACTGCCGCCCATAGTCATTCTCATTGATAGTTTTTATGCTCTTAGTGAGAATGGAGTGTCATGGGGAAGAGAACAGACTGTGGAGTCAACTAAACCTGAGTTGAAATCCTGGCCTGTTATTGTGTAATTATAAGGCCTTAGGCTAGTCCCTCCCTCCACCCTCCCCTTCCCCCTTCCTCCCCCCCTCCCTTTGTCTTTGGAGTTTTTTCAAGGAGCATTTTAAGGTTCAAAGCAAAATTGAGGGGGAGAGTACAGGGATTTCCCATTAGCTCCTGCCTCCACACATGCATATAGGCTAGTTTCTTAATACCACTAATTCTCAGTTTCTTCATCTCTAACTTACAATTAGTAATACTTACTTCATAGGTTTGAGGATTGAGTAAGGTCATGTTTTTAAAATGTCTGATATTTGATAAGTACTCAGTAATGTGTATGTGCTTATAATATAGACATAATTGGCTTTAAAACTTACTTGGAGCAATATATTCGCAGGTGTGCTTCATAAATGTTTTGATGATAACGCTTGATATGGCCCTCACGTCTCTATTGAATGAACGAATGATTATATACATATATGCAAGAATAATAGCTATATGGGACCCTGATTCTGAAAAGCTTTCACTTCAGTCATGGGTAGAATTGTTTGTCTACATGTACTGTATACCACTTGGTTATCTTAAAATTTTAAATGTGGCAAGTGATTATAGAAATGAGTTGAGTTGATACACTTTAGTCCCGGGTTAGATAATCTTAGGAACCATGGTGGTTTCTGTTCCAGATCTGCTATTTTCTTTCACAACAGTGGGAACTTTTTATACTTGTCTTAGAAATAGTACAACTGATTCTAGCCCAGGCCCCCAAACCGCTGAGGCTCTAAAGTGGATTGATTTTTATAAGCAGGACCTGCTGGCAGTAGTGATCAAAAAAGCTGTTGCTTTTGTTGCTTTGAAACTCTGAAGATGAGTAGTGGGCCCTAGAAATTCTTTGCAGGTCAGGACCACTTAGTCTGCTGTGGACTACGCTAACCTGGCTGGCCGGTTTGTTAGTGTGCTGGTGCAGTTCCTTGTCTATAACCTGAGAACTGATTTTCCTGATAAAGTTTTGTGCTTTCAATGAGGTAGAATATCTAAATGGGTTAGCCCCTTGCCTGCAATATAGTAAGCCCTCAGTAAATGTTACGGCATCGCTGCTGCTGCTGTCGCAATTTGGAATAATGAGGATTAAATTATGACTAAAGGAGTATATTGATTAACTCACCCAGCCCAGTGCCTGACACATAGTAGACCCTGAATAAAAATGTTCCCTTTACCCCCATGTACAAATGCTTACTATACACCGTTCCCAGTTTTAGGAGTAGGTAGCAAATTGCTGACTTTCTGGCTATAATGAATCTTCCCTTAGGTCTACACCTAGGAATATGAATAGCTAGGTTAATATCCTGAATGTCAGGGAGGTTTTAGAATTAGGTCTTCATGGTTTTAAAATTGCTTTTTCTTAATAGCACATCATAAATATGTGTGTTAAGCTGTTTGTCTGCTTGTACAGATGCTGTTGACTGAGTACTTGGATATGAAAAATACTCGTGCAGCCTCTGAACCCTCAGCTCAACTAAGTTATGCCAGCACTGGGCGCGAGTGTGCAGCCTTTTTTGCCAAGAAGAAACCTCAAAGGCCCAAAAATTCTCTTTTCAAGTAAGTATCTCCTTGCTGGTAAGGTAGGTGTCAAGATGTGTTAGATCCCAGAAGAAGAGTTTTCTACTTTATTGATAGCCATTACTTCACCCATTTAAAGTTGATTTGAAATAATTGATAGGAAGTGACTACATATTCAACTTTGTGTACTTCCATTTTCTGTAAGGGAGGTGACTATTTTGGAATATGGTTACTGGACTATCTAGAACTTTTAATAAAAAAATTCTGGAATTTGTTTCTGGGGAGTCATATAAAATGAAGAGAAATGAAATTCTCCCCTTGTTTCTGGGGAATTTTATATGAAATGAAAGGAAATGAAATATTTCAGCCTTTGGAAAGCCCCAAGTGCCAAGAAACAACCTTTGTTAATAAAGTCATGCAAATCTCTCTAGCTAAGTAGTATTGGGTTTTACTTGATTTAGTAAAAGAACAATGTGGAAATTCTTTTTTTCAAATTACGATTAGCTACACTCACCTGGCCACATATCCTAAGTATATGTCACTTGGTAACAGCTAACAGTTAATATTATTATTAACATTAATAATAATAATGGTAACAGCTACCATTGCTTGAGTGCTTACTATGTACCAGGCACTGTGGTAAATGAGTTTCTCAGAAGAATCTCAATCAAACATAATTTGATTCAGATTATACCAAATTTGGGCAGCAGGGTAGTGGGTAATGCCTACTGAGTCCTTACTAAGTGCTAGCCAAGGCATAAAGCCATTTTCATGGATTGTCTCATGTATTTATTCATTCTAACAACCTGATGGGCGTGGGTTCTATTTTTCATCCTCTATTACACGTTAAAAAAAATTTGAGGCGCATGCGCAGAAACATATAATTCAGAAAAGAAGACAGACAAGTAAATAATTGGTGATAGTTCCATGTAGTAAAATGTATGAGATGAGCACATGGTATTAGTGGAGGTTAGGAAGGGACTTTCAATCAGGATCAGCTCTTAAGCTTCTCAGGAAACTTCACACTACCCTCCTCGGAGCAAAGCCAACTCTTCTACTGAGTTAACAGTGCCTTGGGAATCAAAGGCTACCAAACACTACCTGTGCGGTATTGGGTATTGTTTATTCTCGTGGTCAATGACTTTCTCTCCTCAGCACTCGTCAGAGGGGATTATTGGATCACATACGTGGCACAGAAAAAGCTCATTGGAAACCCCAATCTATTTATCAGAATTACACGTGATCTAAATGCAGTGTGGTATCCTGGAACAGAAAAAGGATGTTCGTGGAAAATTTTGTGAAATCCAAATAAAGTCTGTAGTTTTGTGTCATACCAATGTTAATTACTTGGATGCGACAAAATGTACCACGATTATGTAAGACATTAACGTTAGGGAGAGATTTGAGTGAAAGGTACACAGGAACTCCCTGTACTATTTTGCATCTTTTCTATTAATGATTCCAAAATAAAATTTGTTTTTAAAAATTTTGTTTAAAAATCAAGGCACAAGAGGTTAAGGAAATTATGCAAATTCACACGGCTAGCAAGTGGTAGAAATAGGATTTAAATCTTGGCAGACCTATGTTCTTCTAAGGAATTAATAGATATTTAAGAACCTGTATCTGTACATCTAAGCATGTAAAGTGACTACAGAAGTATCGTCCCAGTATTCCTAATTCCTTCTTTTTAAATAGTTGAAAGTCCTGTATCTTCTGTTGATGCACTTTTGAGATTTGTTTTCTGTCAAGGGTTCATAGAGTTCTTAATCATTAAGGAAAGTTTCAACAGTTCATTTATCTTGTGGTCTAGAGGAGAGGAGATTTACTGTGCCCACACTGGAATGAAATCCATTCTGTTTATTGAATTCGTTCTCTCTTTTTTTTTTCTTCAGAGGTTGGATGCAGTATCAGTTAAAAGGCTTTAGTCTGCAAGTAGCATGGAACCCCAAATGAATAGGTTAACCTATAGAAAGTTATTATCTCACACATAAGAATAAATATAGAGGATTCTTTAATTCACCGGTACAGTATCATCAAGGACTCAGCCCTTTCCATTTCTCTGCATTCAGTCCCACTCCAATAAAAATGGTGGTGCCCAGGAAATAGTGTGTGATTCATCCTGAAAATCCCTTTTTTTTTTAATTAATAGGCTTTATTTTTATCCATTTTAGGTTTACAGAAAAATTAAGCTGACAGTACAGAGACTTCCCTTATGTCCCTTTACACCATAGTTTCTCCTCTTATTAACACCATAGTTTCTCCTCTTATTATTAGTGTGGCATATTAGTTACAATTGATGAACCGATGTTGATACACCATTATTAAAGTCCATTGTTTACGTTAGGGTTCACTCTTTGTATAGTTCTGTGGGTTTGGAGAAGTGCACAACGTCATATATCCACCATTATAGTATCTTACAGAATAGTTTCACTGCCCTAAACATCCGGTTTTCCACTTATTCATTCCTCCTCCTTTTCCTTACCCCCTTTAAGTGACTGATCTTTTTTACTATCTCTATAGTTTGCCGTTTCTGGAATGTCTTAAAGTTAGAGTCATACAGTACGGAGCTTTTTCAGACCGGCTTCTTTCACTTAGCAGTATGCACTTAAGGTTCATCCATGTCTTTCTGTGGCTTTTTGTGACATCCTTTGTATCGCTAAGTAATACTAGTTTGTGGATGTACCACACTTGTTTTTCCATTCAGCTATTGAAAGACATCTTGATTGCTTCCAGCTCCTGGCAGTTATGAATAAAGCAGCGATAAACATTCACGTGCAGGTTTTTATGTCAGTGTCAGTATTCGACTCATTTGGGTGAATACCCAGGAGCATGATTACTAGATCATATGGTAGGACTCTGTTTAACTGTGTAAGACACTGCCATACTGTGTTCCAAAATGGCTATATCATTACAAATCCATTTTTATTAATGATTAATCATCCATCTATTAATATCTTTTGCCAGTCACAAAGCCGCTCTGCAAGTTTTTCTCAAGAAAACTAATAGGACCTGGGTCTGAGGCCCATTCCTAAACCAGTCACTGGCAAGGGGAAGTAGACCATGGTGATAGTCTTAAACCAGTCAGAGTTCATCTCCAGTGATAGGTCTGCAGCTGGACAGGGAGCCCCCTCTCCTGAGCACCCTGCCTAGTGAGAGGGAGCAAGGACCCAGACGCCCAGATAGAATCGGGCCTGTGCCCGCGAACAAGACAGACAGTGGGAGGAAAGGTGTTTGATGGAGGCAACTAAGACTGCCTCAGATACTGCCTAAGGCCTACGGTTAGGCCTTTTCTTTCCCCTCTCCCCTCCGTTCCTCCCTCCGCCCCTTCCAGTCCTACCCACCCCTCTTCAAGCTCAACTGACCGTTCTCAGTCTACGCCTATTGCAGAAAGCAGGTTTCGGGGTGTTTATGCTGTCAGCCCTCACCCCTAACTTGCAACCTCAGACCACATAAACATTTTCAGACATTTAGCCGGTCCTGAAATTGCGGTGTTGGAAAACATAAGTGACTGGAAATGAATAAGTGAACTTAAGTAATCGTTACACATTTGTTACTATTACATAGTAATAAAAACTCATCACCTGCACAGAATTAGGCCCGTCTTAGAAATGTGCCCATTTCTAGTCTTGGTTCCACCATTAATGAGCCATGTGAGTCAGGGCAGTTCTCTTGTCTCAGTGGCCTCGGTGCCTTTGGCTGTAAAGTGGGGAGGTGAGACTGGCTAATCCCTCATGCCTCTTTTGCTGTAAAATTATATCCATCTGTGACTTGTTGCAAACGCAAAAAGGATTCCTGAGTAGTGAAAATGCCTCAGGTCATAAAGGATTCAGATTTTGGCAAGCTGTCATCTGTTTCTGTCACATCTGTGAAGAACCTTATTACTCTCTTTAATTGTCCCTAGCCAAGGTTAATTAAGTGTGTTTAAGTTCTTTCTTATTGTATGTGGTGTGCCTCTCTGTTCTTTGCTCGAGTTTAGGTTTTCTCTTGCTGTTTCTGATCAATAGCTGTCAGTGTGCTTTTTGGAGGTCAGTGGCTTCTCGTCAGCACTCGACTGGCAGGTGACACTTTTGAAGTACTGCACACTTTGCCTTTCTTCTGGCTGTTTGTGCCCTCTTAGTTCTTGGCAGGGTGCAGAGAAAGGATCAAGTAACTCAGCTGTTTCCCTCAGACTGACATTCATCTTGGTATTCATCTTCCTTGTCAAAGAACCGATAAAGAAGGCACAATTAAGAAAATGTTGGTGCTCCTTCCTTGTGGCCAGGAACCTATCCCGTTATCACTGTTGCTCTTTCACTGTGTTGCTGTTTACCCCTTAGTGGCTGTAATTCTTAGAAGGATTTCTCTTGTCAGCCTGTTATCCCGACTTTGAAAATCTCAGGTTTGAAATGGAGTTTCTTAGCACATCAAAGGATTTACAGTTTGATGATACAGTCATAATTTTACTTGTTTTTTTTTTTTGTTGTTGTTCTTCCTTGCCTGCAAGTTACTTTTAAGACTGTGATTTGTTGTTGTCATTGTTTTAGCTTTTAAAGCCATGTTCTGTATCACGAACCCATCCCCCATGTTTCTAACCTCTGAAGCAGTGCCTGGGGAGGTGTGAACAACATTTTGTAGCTTGGTATTTTTGAAAGTATTTTATGTGGTAAAATACAACAACAACCAAAAAAACCAGGTAAAATTATGACTGTATCAAACCGTAAATCCTTTGATGTGGTAAGAAATTACATTTCAAACCTGAGATTTTCTGTCAGGATAACAGGCTGACAGGAGAAATCCTTCTAAGAATTACAGGTGGCCGGTAAGAATCCTGGCAGCCATTTAGAAAGTATATTGTTTCTGAGGACTTTTAAGGAGAGACCATAGATGCCTTGTTTCTCTGGTATAGTTATTTAACATCATTTCTCACAGCCCATTGGGCTAGTCCTCTCACTGGGGGAGTTAGAAAGGCCAGGGGTCAGCTCTGAGGAGCCCGTATTTCTGTGGTGGCAGCTGGCAGACACTGATGTCTTTTGAGCTGCCTAGGAGCAAAATCAGAATGCCATTAGAGGATACAGCTGTTGCTGTGTATGTAGGGATCCTGGCAAAGGATCTGGAGGCAAAAGAAAGTTGCAGGATCGAGTGTATCAGTTGAAATAGAGAAGGAGCAGAAGATCCAAATACTGTCATGGAGGAGCGTTTAGGCAGGAATATCATTCACAAATCAAGGTCTATGGCAGCCTGCCCTGGCCTGGAACAGCCAGAAGGTCTTGGTCGTGGAACACTAGGGGGCATCACACGGGCTGGAGTAGAATACTGTCAACAGTTCAACGGAATGTACAGAGCTGGACACCGCCTGTTTGGTTACTACCTAATCGTTTGTTTACGCTGCATTTCGTTGCAGGTTCGAATCATCCTCCCATGCCATCAGTATGAGTGCCTATTTGCGAGAACAGAGAAGGGAGCTGTACAGTCGGAGTGGAGAGCTTCAAGGTGGGTAATCGACCTTCTCCAGAAAAATTAGTTTTCTGGAGGATGATCTGAAGTGTTTGTAGCATGTGAATTTGAGGTCTGCATTCACAGGATTCTTTCAAGATAGCAAAGATTGAAAGACCTGGAAATCCGTTTCTTCTGTCATTTCCCAGCATGAGCTGCCAAGCAGCTGAAACTATTCCTGTGGCCACAGGATTTCTAGACCTGTTAATTCAGGTGGGAACTCAGTGCAAAAAGAAACGAGGGCAGTTCCTTTTTGCTTAAAGATGGCAGACATGATTCCAGTGACAGTCTAGGGGAAGGCCAGTCTTCTGTGGCTGCCACTGTTATTTTAATTATTGTTTTCAGTACCTTCTGGAATATGGCAGGGGTACTTGAGATTTGGAAAAGTACAGATGCAGCCTCTGTCGTTATTTAAAGGGAAGAAGGATGCCTTTAAACAGTACGTTCTGATCAACATAACTTTGATACACAGGATATTTGATGTTCATGTGTGGTTACTAAAATGTTGGAATCTGAAGAAGAAAATAATTAAGAAAATAAATTATAAGTGAATTTATTTAAATTAAAAAATCACACTAATAACATTTTTTCCTGTGACCAAAAGGACGCTGATCATGGTAAATGTGATCAGTTAAGAAAGATTGGTGAAGGTCTGCTAAGTGCAAGACATCCAAGCACTGGAAGGGATGGAAGTTGTTGAGTACATGGAAATAAAAGATAAAAACCTTAAGATCCAGTTATGAAAGTAAAGAATGAATATCAATAACAATATAAGGCAGTCAGTGGTAACAACTAAGTGGGTGGTATGGATAAAATTGCTAGAGGAGTTGAGAGGGGAGAGATTCTTTAAATTATTTTACAACTATGGGCTTTCTCCATGACGGATGGAGAAGAACACTTTCACTGTCTTTGATGCATTGCAGGCACTTGGAATATTTTGTAGTGACTAGCCTACACAATTAAATATTTAGTTTTTAAGACTCATCATAATTCTACAACAGAATATCAGGAAGCAACTAGCCAGCCTTTCTAGAGTTAAAAGACTATTGCCTAGTCATTCCTACCTTCACCTTCGTTATTAATCTATCAGTAAATACCTGTAAATTCTTCCAAAGACTCTGCTATGCTGTCTCAAAGTTATATCACAGTAATAATTCCACAACTCAGACATAAAGTTACCAGAATTAAAAGCCTAGAAATACATTTGAGGATATAAGGAAAAGAAAATTGGATTACAAGCATTTTATTTAATAGTAAAGTATTGCTGTATGTTCTAGAAAATATGAAGTGTGTGTCTTGGAATCTTGAAGTGGAGAAGTACAGAGAGTAGTTAGATTTGGAACAAATGAAGGAGTGAGCCACTGTTTGGTCAGTCAGACAAGGAGGGAAGGAGGAGGGTGACCTGGGCTTCTGCAGGTAACTACCTCCCGGCAGTATAGGGTGCACTGCAAGGCTTGGAAGGAAATGATAGTTTTGGAACACACATTCTTGTAGGACTGATCATACTTGAACTGACACTTAGGGGGCGTAGAAAATTACTTAGGTTTGGAGAGCTCTTCCATATCTCCACCTTCCATCACAGTGTCCTACTTATTTTTTTTATTTATTTATTTTTGGTTTCCCAAAACCCCACAGGTTTTTTTTTGTTTTGTTTTTCTCTCTCTCTCTCTCTCTCTCTCACACACACACACACACACACACACACACACACACACACACAGTATTTTATTTTTACAAGCGATAAATAGACTGCACAGTGTCCTACTTATAAATTCAGAATTGACCTAAGGAGTAGTTTAAGTTTACCTCCAAAATTTCTCTCCACCTGGCTTCTAGTATATGAAATTCCTTTAGTGAGGACGCATAGAGCCTTTCTTCTTCTTTTTTAGCTTGAATCCTGATCACTTCCTTTTTTATTAATTAAAAAATTTAATTTTTTAGAGCAGTTTTAGGTTCACAGAAGAACTGAGTGGAAAGTACAGAGAACAGCCCCGTCCCTACATACGTATACACAGCCTCCCCGACTTGCAGCAGACAGCCTGCACCGCAGTAAAGCTTTTCACTTGACACTTAGAGATGAAAAGGTAGACCACGTAACTAATGGGACAGCAGTGCAACTTGTCATTCACTCGTATTCAAGCATCGTTACTGAACGAGAATAAATGACAGATACCAGATTCTTCTTTTTTAGTAGACAGTGAGCACGGTGAGTGAGCACTTTGCGCTTTGCTCTAGCTGTGCCCCATCCCCAACCCCACCCATGGTCCATGACCTCTTGAGAGACAGACAGTACAGCCAGTCAGTGAACAGTAGAGGGTTCTGGGCCCGTACTGCCTACGTTTAAAATCTAGCTCCCCATTGCCTAGCTTCAGAAGCTCTGTGCCTCCTTATCTCTAAATGGGCGTATCTCTAAACAGTGCCTACCCCATGAGGTTGTTGTGAACGTTAGGTGAGTAAGCTATGAAAAGTGCTGAGAAAGTACCTGACATGTAGTTAATGTTATGCCTTCCTCCTTCTCTCCAAATGTTGTTATCTCTAGTTTTGTCACTTCAGAGTTTTCGTATACATTCAGTTTGTCTCCTCGTTGGGCTAAACCCTGCTCAGCTTTCCCACTTCAGTTTGTCACTGTGATGAGCCCTCCCTGCTGGTGTCTCCTCTCCCTAACATACCCCCTCTAAAACAAAAAGCACAAAGCACACACTCTCTGTCTCTCTTTCCCTCTCTCTCTCTCTCTGGGCTTGTGGCCCCTGCTGTGTGCTCACATCTTTACTGTTCCGTTTCTTATATCGTTCTCCACACTGTATTGTGGATTTGCACAGAGCTCTAAGCTCCATGAGGGACATACTGTTTTATTCCCTGTGCTTAGTACAGTGCCTGGTGTAGTAAATGTTCAGGAAATACTGATTGACTCACTGACAGAAGGAATGAGGATGGCAGAGGTCTAAAGTAGGATGGACAGCTTATTAGTGAGAGGTTAGGAAGGGGGTCCCAAAGGAGATGGGGCCACTGACAGCCATTATCAGCTTCATAGGTTTGCATTAGCTTTTAAGTTTAAGCCGAAGTAGAGCCTATACGTAGATACTTTTTTGTTCTTTGCAGTTATACATGGCTTTATTAAATAGAAATGTTGCCCTTGAGCTGTCTGGCCTGGGACAACATTGCTGTATATAATTGAAAAACATTGAAAAATCCAACTAAGTTACAGAGGACTTTCATTCTGTGAGAATGGTTAATCGAAGAATCATCATAATCTAGGAACTTTACCATCCTTCAAAAAGCTAGTTGAAATATGGAACTTTCAAGCAACAGTCTATTGTACTTACCAGTGTTGAGCAAAATAGGAGCATTTATCTCTGGTTAGAGGGGAGAAAGTAGCTAGCAAACATATCATGTTCATAATAATCATTAAAAATAATTGAGCTGAGCCGACACATCATGTGCTTGGTGAGAGGCTGTATCAGCTGACCAGTTTTTGTGCAAGTTTGATGGAGTTTCATTCAGGAACCAAAGTTTCTCTGATGAATGCTTTTAATATTGCAGCAGGAAGAAAGGAGCTGGGGGGGAATCACATCTTTTTTCCATAAAAAACGGTCATTCTTTTTCAGTTATTCTATTAATCTGACTGGTCTGAGGACCACAGTGAGATCTGCATTTCACATTTTCCTGAAAAGGCATAGTTAAATAGTTCAGTCACATCATAAGAGACTGGCAGGAGATTTTTGTCTCTTCTCTTAGAGCCATGAAGCTGCAGGCTTCGCTTCCCAGTGGTTTGGTTCGTGAGGTCAGCTCTTCCTTCTGTGGTAGGAGAGCGGTAAAGATAGACCATCAAAGTAACATTAGAAGGCTCACATCTGACAAAAGTTAAGCTCCTGTCAACATTTCTAATTCATCATGCAATTAAAAAATGTTCAACCTAACAACACACAGGGGGGAAAAAAGAATGAAAAAAGGAGATTTCTTTGGTATCATCAACCCATCTCAGTTGGCTCTAACTGTCAGGGTACAGGTGGTTCATTACATTGTGTGCTGTAGGCAGCTGGGCTGAGGACGTTGGGGTGCTGTTCCCAAGAGTGCAGCGCAACAGCTGGAAGTCAGACTTGTTCATGTGTCTGTGTTAATCATGGATGTCCTGTTATTCTGAGCCCCTCCACTGCTTCATTGTACTGCTCACACAGTCATGTGGTAGCTTAGAAAGGTACTCATTTTAAAGAACATTTAGCTTCAATATAGTGTGTTTTTTTTTAATTAAATTTATTTTTTTATACAGCAGGTTCTTATTAGTTATCTATTTTATACATATTAGTGTATATATGTCAATCCCAATCTCCCAGTTCATCCCACCCCCGCTTTCCCCCCTTGGTGTCCATACATTTCTTCTCTACATCTGTGTCTCAGTTTCTGCCCTGCAAACTGGATCATCTGTACCATTTTTCTAGGTTCCACATATATGCATTAATATACGATATTTGTTTTTCTCTTTCTGACTCACTTCACTCTGTATGACAGTCTCTAGATCCATCCACGTCTCTACAAATGACCCAATTTGTTCCTTTTTATGGCTGGGTAATATTCCATGGTATATATGTGCCAACATCTTCTTTATCCATTTGTCTGTCGATGGGCATTTAGGTTGCTTCCATGTCCTGGCTATTGTAAAGAGTGCTTCAGTGAACATTGGGGTGCATGTGTCTTTTTGAATTGTGGTTCTTTCTGGGTATATGCCCAGCAGTGGGATTGCTGGGTTATATGGTAATTCTGTTTTTAGTTTGCTAAGGAGCCTCCATACTGTTCTCCATAGTGGCTGTATCAATTTACATTCCCACCAACAGTGCAAGAGGGTTCCCTTTTCTCCACACCCTCTCCAGCATTTGTTGTTTGTACATTTTCTGTTGATGCCCATTCTAACTGGTGTGAGATGAGACCTCATTGTAGTTTTGATCTGCATTTCTCTAATAATTAGTGATGTTGAGTAGCTTTTAATGTGCTTCTTGGCCCTCTGTATGTCTTCTATGGAGAAATGTCTATTTAGGTCTTCTGCCCATTTTTGGATTGGGTTGTTTGTCTTTTTAATATTGAGCTGCATGAGCTGTTTATATATTTTGGAGATTAATCCTTTTTCCGTTGATTCATTTGCAAATATTTTCTCCCATTCTGAGGGTTGTCTTTTCGTCTTGTTTGTGGTTTCCTTTGCTTTGCAAAAGCTTTGAAGTTTCATTAGGTTCCATTTGTTTATTTTTGTTTTTATTTCCATTACTCTAGCAGAGGAAGTGGATCAACAGAGATCTTGCTGTGATTTATGTCAAAGAGTGTTCTTCCTATGTTTTCCTTGAAGAGTTTTATAGTGTCTGGTCTTACATTTAGGTCTCTAATCCATTTTGAGTTTATTTTTGTGTATAGTGTTAGGGAGTGTTCTAATTTCATTCTTTTACATGTAGCTGTCCAGTTTTCCCAGCACCATTTATTGAAGAGACTGTCTTTTCTCCATCATATATCCTTGCCTCCTTTGTCATAGATTAGTTGACCATAGGTGCGTGGGTTTATCTCTGGGCTTTCTATCCTGTTCCATTGATCTATATTTCTGTTTTTGTTCCAGTACCATATTGTCTTGATTACTGTACCTTTGTAGTATAGTCTGAAGTCAGGGAGTCTGATTCCTCCAGCTCCGTTTCTTTCCCTCAAGACTGCTGTGGCTATTTGGGGTCTTTTGTGTCTCTGTACAAATTTTAAGATTTTTGGTTCTAGTTCTGTAAAAAATGCCACTGATACTTTGATAGGGATTGCATTGAATCTGTAGATTGCTTTGGGGAGTAGAGTCATTTTCACAATATTGATTCTTCCAATCCAAGAACATGGTATATCTCTCCATCTGTTGGTATCATCTTTAATTTCTTTCATCAGTGTCTTATAGTTTTCTGCATACAGGTCTTTTGTCTCCTTATGTAGATTTATTCCTAGGTATTTCATTCTTTTTGTTGCAGTGGTAAATGGGAGTGTTTCCTTAATTTCTCTTTCAGATTTTTCATCATTAGTGTATGGGAATGCAAGATATTTCTGTGCATTAATTTTGTATCCTGCAACTTTACCAAATTCATTGATTAGCTCTACTAGTTTTCTGGTGGCATCTTTAGGATTCTCTATGTGTAGTATCATGTCATCTGCAAACAGTGACAGTTTTACTTTTTCTTTTCCTATTTGTATTCCTTTTATTTCTTTTTCTTCTCTGATTGCCGTGGCTAGGACTTCCAAAACTATGTTGAATAATAGTGACAAGAGTGGACATCCTTGTCTTGTTCCTGATCTTAGAGGAAATGCTTTCAGTTTTTCACCACTGAGAATGATGTTTGCTGTGGATTTGTCATATACGGTGTTCATTATGTTGAGGTAGGTTCCCTCTGTGCTGACTTTCTGGAGAGTTTTTATCATTAATGGGTGTTGAATTTTGTCAAAAGCTTTTTCTGCATCTATTGAGATGATCATATGGGTTTTCTTCTTCAATTTGTTAATATGGTGTATCACATTGATTGATTTGCGTATATTGAAGAATCCTTTCATCCCTGGGATAAATCCCACTTGATCATGGTGTATGATCCTGTTAATGTGCTGTTGGATTCTGTTTGCTAGTGTTTTGTTGAGGATTTTTGCATCTATATTCATCGGTGACATTGGTCTGTGATTTTTTTGTAGTATCTTTGTCTGGTTTTGGTAACAAGGTGATGGTGCCCTCATGGAATCAGTTTGGGAGTGTTCCTTCCTTGAAATTTTTTGGAAGAGTTCGATAAGGATGGGTGTTAGCGCGTCTCTAAATGTTTGATAGAATTCACCTGTGAAGCCATCTGGTCCTGGACTTTTGTTTGTTGGAAGATTTTTAATCACAGTGTCAATTTCATAACTTGTGTTTGGTGTGTTCATATTTTCTATTTCTTCTTGGTTCAGTCTTGGATGGTTCTACCTTTCTAAGAATTTGTCCATTTCTTCCAGGTTGTCCATTTTATTGGCATAGAGTTGCTTGTAGTAGTCTCTTAGGATGCTTTGTATTTCTGTGTTGTCTGTTGTAACTTCTCCTTTTTCATTTCTAATTTTATTGATTTGAGTCCTCTCACCTTTGTCTTGATGAGTCTGGCTAATGGTTTATCAATTTTATTTATCTTCTCAAAGAACCAGCTTTTAGTTTTATTGATCTTTGCTATTATTTACTTTGTTTCTATTTCATTTATTTCTGCTCTGATCTTTATGATTTGTTTCCTTCTAACTTTGGGTTTTGTTTGTTCTTCTTTCTCTAGTTCCTTTAGGTGTAAGGTTAGATTGTTTATTTGAGATTTTGTTTTATTCTTGAGGTAGGCTTGTATAGCTGTAAACTTCCCTCTTAGAACTGCTTTTGCTGCATCCCATAGTTTTTGGATCAGCGTGCTTTCACTGTCATTTGACTCTAGGTATTTTTGATTTCCTCTGTGATTTCTTCAGTTATCTCTTGGTTATTTAATGTATTGTTTAGCCTCCAAGTTTTTGTGTTTTTTACATTGTTTTCCCTGTAATTGATTTCTAATCTCATAGTATTGTGGTCAGAAAAGATGCTTGATATTATTTCAGTTTTCTTAAATTTAGTGAGGCTTGATGTGACCCAAGATGTTATCTTCCTGCTGTTTTTGGATGGAATGTCCTATCAATATCAGTTAAATCTGTCTGGTGTATTGTGTCATCTAAAGCTTCTGTTTCCTTATTAATTTTCTGTTTGGATGATCTGTCCATTGGTGTAAGTGAGGTGTTAAAGTCCCCCACTATTACTGTCTTACTGTCCATTTCCTCCTTTAAGCTGTTAGCAGTTTCCTTATGTATTGAGGTGCTCCTATGTTGGGTGCATATATATTTATAATTGTTATATCTTCTTTTGGATTTATCCCTTGATCATTACGTAGTGTCCTTCCTTGTCTCTTGTAACATTCTTTATTTTAAAGTCTATTTTATGTGATATGAATATTGCTACTCCAGCTTTCTTTTGATTTCCATTTGCATGGAATATCTTTTTCCATCCCCTCACTTTCAGTCTGCATGTGTCCCTAGGTCTGAAGTGTGTCTCTTGTAGACAGCATATACATGGGTCTTGTTTTTGTATGCATTCAGCAAGCCTGTGTCTTTTGGTTGGAGCATTTAATCCATTCATGTTTAAGGTAATGATCGTTATGTATGTTCCTATTACCATATTGTTAATTGTTTTGGGTTTGTCTTTGTAGGTTCTTTTCTTCTCTTGTGTTTCCCACTTAGAGAAGTTCCTTTAGCATTTGTTGTAGAGCTGGTTTGGTGGTGCTGAATTCTCTTAGCTTTTGCTTGTCTGTAAAGCTTTTGATTTCTCCATCAAATCTGAATGAGATCCTTGCTGGGTAGAGTAATGTTGGTTGTAGGTTCCTCCCTTTCATCACTTTTAAGTATGTCATGCCACTCCCTTCTGGCTTGTAGAGTTTCTGCTGAGAAATCAGCTCTTAACCTTATGGGAGTTCCCCTGTATGCTATTTGTCATTTTACCTTGTTGCTTTTAATAATTTTTCTTTGTCTTTAATTTTTGTCAAATTAGTTACTATGTGTCTCAGTGTGTTTCTCCTTGGGTTTATCCTGCCAGGGACTCTCTGCACCTCCTGGACTTGGGTGGCTATTTCCTTTCCCATGTTAGGGAAGTTTTTGACTATAATCTCTTCAAATGTTTTCTTGGGTCCTTCTTCTCTCTCTTCTCCTTCTGGGACCCTTATAATGCGAATGTTGGTGCGTTTAATGTTGTCCCAGAGGTCTCTTAGGCCGTCTTCATTTCTTTTTATTCTTTTTTCTTTATTCTGTTCCACGGCAATGAATTCCTTCTGTCTTCCAGGTCACTTATCCGTTTCTGTCTCAGTTATTCTGCTATTGATTCCTTCTAGTGTAGTTTTCATTTCAGTTATTATATGTTAATCTCTGTGTGTTTGTTCTTTAATTCTTCTAGGTCTTTGTTCAGCATTTCTTGCATCTTCTCCATCTTTGCCTCCATTCTTTTTCCGAGGTCCTGGATCATATTCACTATCAGTATTCTGAGTTCTTTTTCTGGAAGGTTGCCTATCTCCACTTCATTTAATTGTTTTTCTGGGGTTTATCTTGTTCCTTCATCTGGTACATAGTCCTCTGCCTTTTCATTTTATGTATCTTTCTGCGAATGTGGTTTTCATTCCACAGGCTGCAGGATTGTAGTTCTTGCTTCTGCTGTCTGCCCTCTGGTGGATGAGGTTATCTAAGAGGCTTGTGTAAGTGTCCTGATGGGAGGGACTGGTGGTAGGTAGGGCTGACTGTTGCTCTTTTGGACAGAGCTCAGTAAAACTTTAATCTGCTTGTCTGCTGATGGATGTGGCTTGATTCCCTCCGTGTTGGTTGTTTGGCCTGAGGCGGCCCAGCACTTGAGCCCACCCGGGCTCTTTGGTGGGGCTAATGGCGGACTCTGGGAGGGCTCACGGCAAGGAGTACTTCCCAGAACTTCTGCTGCCAGTGACCTTGTCCTCATGGTGAGACAGAGCCACCCGCCCTGCCTCTGCAGGAGACCCTCCAACACTGGCAGGTAGGTCTGGTTCAGTTGCCTATGGTGTCACTGCTCCTTCCCCTAGGTCCTGATGTGCACAGTACGTTGTGTGTGCCCTCCAAGAGTGGAGTCTCTGTTTCCCCCAGTCCTGTCAAAGTCCTGCAGTCATATCCCACTAGCCTCAGAATCTGATTCTCTAGAAATTCCTCCTCCCGTTGCCGGACCCCCAGGTTGGGAAGCCTGACATGGGGCTCAGAACCTTCACTCCAGTGGGTGGACTTCTGTGGTGTGTGTTCCCCTGTTTGTGAGTTACCCACCCAGCAGTTACGGGATTTGATTTTATTGTGATTGTGCCCCTCCTACCGTCTCATTGTGGCTTCTCCTTTGTCTTTGGGTGTGGGGTATCTTTTTTGGTCATTAGTTCCAGTGTCTTCCTGTCAATGATTGTTCAGCAGTTAGTTGTGATTCTGGTGCTCTCGCAAGAGGTAGTGGCAGTCTAGTGTCTGAGTTTTAATGTGTGGGTCTTCAGGAGAATAAGGTAACTGATGAACACATTGTCTCATGAGGGTTGAAAAAAAAAGTCAAAATAGTTACTGCTGCCCATGACCAAAACAGGGTCTCTGGTTATTCCCCTTTGCCTTGGTTTTCTCATTTGAAAAATAGAGCTGTTTCCAGTTCTGACTCTTTTAGGAGGGGATATTGTGACTGTAAAATTAGATATCAAAACTCTGGAAAAATTAGAATAGCTGTAATTGATTGAAATTAAAATGGTGCTTTAAAAGAAGTTTATCATTGTGGAATGAGGAGAGCTGCATCCCTCTCTTTATCTCTCATTTTCTCTTCCCATGCACTCTTACTGTTTCTCTGGGTCGGCTCACCTCAAGGTCACCGGTGACCCCCATCTTGGCAGATTCAGTGTTTGCTTTTCTGTGTTCATCTCACTTGCTCGTTCAGCAACTGTTTTCCTTTTCTCTTTCTCATGTTCTTTCTGAGTCTTCTCAAGGGCTCCTTGGAGTGTCTCATGGTTTGGTCCTGAAAGCTTTCCTGTGTTCCCTCTGTACACTCTCCCCTGATGATCTCAGCCAAAACCAAGCTTTGCTTGGGGCCAGGTGCAGATGACTTGCAGATCTAGGTCTCCTGCCCACATCTCATTATTGTTTCCTGATCTCTTCCAGCATCCTATCTCCCCTCCCCACATCTTAGCATTCGTAACCTCAGCATGTTTTTGATTTTCCTCATAATACTTAAAACAATATGTACCTCTTGTCAACTTGTTAATATTCTACACCGAATGCAAGCCTTACTAATGCGTTCCAGTGCCCAGGATGCTACTTGGCTTGAATTAGGCACTTCGAAAATACATGATGAAGGAGGCCTCTTTCCTCCATATCTCCTTATTTGCATGCACAAGCCTACTTATTTGAGAAACGCTAGTGGGAGATTTAATAAACAGACTAGGAGTTCTGTACTTTGTCTTTGCTCGGTTTTTAAAATTTATTTATTTATTTTTTTTGTGGTACGCAGGCCTCTCACTGTTGTGGCCTCTCCCGTTGTGGAGCACAGGCTCCGGACGCGCAGGCTCAGCGGCCATGGCTCACGGGCCCAGCCGCTCCGCAGCATGTGGGATCTTTCCGGACCGGGGCACGAACCCGTGTCCCCTGCATCGGCAGGCAGACTCCCAACCACTGCGCCACCAGGGAAGCCCTTTGCTCATTTTTAAAGGTGATCAAACTCTCTAATAGGTAGAGTACATTAATTGTCACCAATCCAAGTAGAAATGTATACTCAGTTTTGATTACAGTTTCTTCTGTGTCTTGGGGCTACTTAGTACTTCTGTTTGTACTCAATCATATTACCTTTAAGAGTGTCATTTTTATTACCATTAGTTAAATCAGTGGCATTTCCATGGCCCTGACATTGAAATAGTCTGTAAAGCTCCAACCACTTGAAATAGTCTGTAAAGCTACAACCACTTGAGAATTGACTTCTCTAAGAGGATTTGCTTTACATAGTAAATATGGAAGTACTGACATCAGGGAAAACTGGGCTCTTATACTGACCTGACCTGAATTTTCTGAGTTTTTCTTTCTAATGGGTTGTTGGTGACTGGGGTTGTGAATACTTAATAGTATCGTATGTAATTAATCTGCTTGGAGGTGCCTTGCCTTAAGGTAAGGCAATATTTGAAATAGATTAAGCATGAGTTGATTATCCTTTTTACAGAAGGATTTATTACAGGAGGATTTAGTATAGGAGTCTCCTGGGTAGCAGGCTGTTCTATAATGGCGCATTTAAAGCAAGATTTCACTCATGCACACATTTTCAGGGACGTTTTGGCTGAAGTGAGGTACAGCAGTTTTACACACATACCACTCTTTTGTTCCACAGCATTATACATAAGAAGCACTTGTAAAGCTTTATATTCGTGAAATTTGATTAGAAAATTCTTTGTAGTCTTTAAAATCTTGCTTAATGACTTCGTTAATAACTGAGTAACAATATGCAAGCGACATGGGGAAAAAAGTACTTTTTTTTTTGTTAAAATTGCACATAATTGTTTCAAAATAACCTTAATCTCTTACAGTTATCTATTCTGTTTTAGGTTGTAAAATAGTATATGAAAATGGATTCCCCCTCCTTTTGTATATTTATATACTTGCTTTTTAAAAGACAGATCATAACTTATATGTAAGATATGTCTTAATATGAAATTATAATAAAATTTTTATAAGTGCTAATTTCTTTACCTTTTCCTAAGAAGTAGTAAGTAATAAATATATTTTCCTCAGGTCATGAGCAGAGAAATGCGTTATTTCAAATCATGTAGGAAATAAAAGTGTTCCTATGCCACAATTGTTATTGAGCGTACCAGCCCTTAGTCTTAATCTATGCCAGATAGATGTTTATTTTATTTTAAAATGTTCTTTTGTGGATTTAGTTTATATAAAATGGATTTATTTTCTGAATAAGTCTAGTTCATAAAACATCCTTTCTACCCAGTGGACAAACCACTGGTAGCTGAACCATGTGGAAGGTCATGAGAAAATGGATCATTAGAGTGCAAAGTGGCCATCACAAAGCCTTATTTAGTAAAGTCTAAGAGCCTCACTCTTGAGGAATGACCCTTGGTCATTGTGCAGAACTAGTTGATGATATATCATCTTATTTTTAAAAAACTTTTGTTCTATCCATTTATTCATTCATCCATACAGAGATAGGGGAGAAGAGGCCATGCTGCTAAATGAGATATATATTTGAGTTTTAAAAGTGGTACGTATGCATGTCTATCTATATTATACTTCAGTTAAAAGGTTTTCTTTAAAGCAAAGTATGAAAAAACACGAGAAACTTCTAACATGATGTAACAGAGAATTTTGAATGTTAGCTTCTCTTATATTTTTCATCATTTGGTTCACATTAATTTTTTAACAATGTGAAGATGATAGCTTTGCTATTATTCCTTATTTTCTTAGACTTTCTCTAGGACCATAAGAAGTTATATTTTGGCAACCCTAGTAGTTTATATGATGCAACTAATAATTCTGACCTGAGCTCTTTTAGAAGGTAGAGAAGACCACGAACATTTGTAGTATGTAGTGAGGAAAGTAATTATTAGAAACTAGTGAGAATGCTACATAACAAATTTATCATTGTCCCAGTAAGACACAATTCATAAGGTAATTTTACATTTTCAAAATGAAGGTTGAGTCCTTCAGGAAGGCTAATAATTAGAGATTACCTTATCTAAAGTGATCCATTACCAAAATTCAGAAGAAATTGATGTAAACAAGCACATAGTATGATGTCTAGAAAATGAAGAAATAGATTTTAATGGTAGAATGTGCTTTAGAACTCATAATCTAGTGCTTTTAAACTCATTTTTCAGTCATAGAACCTGTCTTCTGTTTAAGTCTTATTTCATAGTTCAAATGGTTTGACTAAGTGGGGTTGAGGGCTCAGAGCCCCACCTGCTTAGATGCCCACCCCCCTTCCATTTGCTCCTTTCCCCTTCCTCTGTGTGGCACCAAGGCACCATTACAAAACTACAGACTCCCAGAAGCAGACTCCTGCGCAACGGAAAACTTGATATCGGGAGAGAGATGACATTACAGATTTGTGGGGATAGGACAGACTAATCAATAATGGGTGTTAAGACAATTGATTATCCGTAAAGAAAAAAAGACATTAGATTTGAACCTCATATCATTTAGGAAAATAAATTTTTGATGGGTTAGAACTCAGATGTGAAAGGCAAAACCTCTGGACAAGTATGCTCATAGCAGCATTGTTTGAATAACAGAAAACTGGAAACAACTCAAAGGCCATAGACAGGAAAAAGGAATTATAAATCAGTATAGCCATAATTCCACATGGCGGAATACTTTATAACAGCGAAAGTGAACGAACTCTGCTATACATTACCTTGGTTGGGTCTCCGAAGCAATCACATAGGAATATATATAGTCTAGTTCCATCTACATGAAGATCAGAAGCAGTCAGAACTGAACAGTGTCTTCCGGAGGCGTATTTCTTCATATGATGAAAATGTGAGAAAGGTGAGATGGGGGCATAAATACAAAACTCAGGAAAGGGATCTGCTCCGGAGAGGATGGAGGAGGATATGGTCAAAGAGAGGAGCACATGGGGCTTGAAGGGGATAATGGTGGTGGTGTGTTTCTTCAGCTAAGTGATGGAAATGGTATTGCTTGTTGTATTATTTTTAAAACCATACAAATGTCGTAGATACTCATATATATAATACATTTCATAAAAAGTAGAAATATAATCATTTTTAAAAGGGCCTCCAAGTGTCCAGAGACAAAACCATATATGTAGTGTAATGCCCCTGCTTAGAAGTCTAAACCAAATTTGGAGTTTCTTGTGACCGCTGGATTGGTTCTTGGGCCTGCAGCCTTCCACTGATACTCCGTGTCCCTGCCGAAGCTGTGAATGATTGCTGAACTAGTCCTGTACCTTAAGGAGTTCATGAGAAGATAACCTCAGGGTCAGGAGGGCTCCCTCCCCACTGACCCACACCCTCCCCTCCCTCATCCTCCGTCTGGGTGTCAGAACCTAGCATTAAGCGAGGTCAACAGCTATTCTTTTCTTTCCTGTATTTTCTAGGAATTCTGGTTGTTTATTGAATCGGTACAGATTTATCACATGTGTTCATACTGGGCACTTCACTTGGCCTTTGGGATACAGTGATGAACAGAACCAAGTTTTGATTTTTGCCTTTGAAAGTCAAAAGAATAGAAAGGGACCATGAATGTGTCACAGAGAGCCTGGCACTTGTCTCCCAGCATTTGTTCTATATTAACAGAGCCCCTGATTTTTAGCCAGACACATGGCCACCCCAGAATATAAACATATGTAAGCTTTCCTTGCAGTCAGCCATGGACACATAATTCTAACCAGTAGAATGTGAGTGAAAGTGATATGCATAACTTCAGGTCTTACATTTAAAGGGAAGGCTCTCCTTCTCTCCCAGCCCAGTACCTGTGTGCTGTGTGAAGATGTTCATACACACAGTGTGAACGAAGCATGGTGGGGAGTCATCTTAGACCGCGCAGGTGAGGCCGAACTGTAGGGATGGTAGAGCAGTGGGATACAGGGAGCTTGGGTTTCTGGGACCGTGGAGTGTCACACTGTGATGACCAGAGCCACCATCCCATCCCAGACTTCTCTGTGAGAGAGGAAGAAACTGTCTTGTTCAAGTCACTTGTAGTTTGATTCTCTTATTACTTGCAGCCCTACTTATGTTCTAATTAATTCAGCATACAAGTAAGTGATCACAGCCCTGTGATATGTGCTATGATGGAGTTGTATGTGTATGTAACTGAGATGTGTGTACAAGTTCTGGGAAAGGCAGGGAGGCTTTCATAAGTATTTAAGGTTTGAGCTGCTTATAAGGGATGAAAGGAAGCTTTCCAGATAAAGAAAGGAGGGATGGGCATTTCAGGCAGTGGGCATGGAGGGATAAATGCATGCAAGTGAGAGAGTATAGGCTTTTCTTGTTTCATAACATGAATTGGATGTAACTTTTTCTGTTAATTAAGGAAATCAGTTCATGTATAGTGACCTCTACTGATTATAATTTGTTACTTTTGGGAACCAGAGATGACAGAAAGGACACCAAAGCTGTTGTGAATGGCTTTGGTCATTGTGCATCATAACAGTTAAGAGATGAAGAACTGATAGGAACCAATGGTGTATTGACAATGATAGGAATATAGAAGATGATTATACTAGAGCAAAAGCTACATATAATCATACACTGGATTTTCTGAGTGGTGTTCAAGCAGTATAGCCTTGCCACTTTATTAGTAGAAATCCTATAGGAAAAAGAACTGTTTTAAATGCAACTATGGTAGCAGTATCAAAATCAGGCCATGCGTGGTAGCTACAACTTGAGATATTGGCAGCGTCTGGACCAGCCCACCCTCATTCCAAAGTCCCTTGTTCAGCTTAGGCTGCAAATGGCAGCTTGCTTCTGTATGGAGATGGCAGAGTTCTGTGTTCTCACACTGGATTTCCAGCTTGTAATTGTGGCGTGGATGAAAATATGCATCAAGTTACTTTTGGCTTCACCACAGTTTTAAACTTGAAAATCCCGTATTACAGTAATTTATGATAGTCTGTATGAATGCTGCATGAATACTGTAATAGTCATAATATAGGATGTTCATTCCTAGAATTGTGATGGCATCTACTGAACTGCAGCCAGTTCATTTGCATATTCATGCCCACTGAGCTCAAATAAGTCCCTGTTTGTTTGCACATTAATGCCTGATTTCAGCACCGGTTAACTCGTTTACATATCCCTGTTTAGTTGGCTAGTGAGGTTCATATGTGGAATATTGGTGCAGCTGTTCGTGCTTTGAGTAGCTAGGGCAGCTTTGTGGTTTAGTGGGAGGAGTACCTATTACTCATCTTGCTTTTACTAGGCAAGTCACTTTACCTTTCTGAGCCCCAGGTTACTCAGCTGGTGTAGTGAAAGTAGCGATACTTACCCTGCCTCTTTCTTAAGGTTCTTGTAATTGATGTATTGGAGTTGACAACATACAATCAATATTTCTAGGCCAACCATATTCTAGGCACTGCTCCTGAAACATTTACATATGGGAGAGTTCTAGGTCCCATGGAAGGCAAGACATGCAAACAGAGGCAGTTTTAATAAATGTTAGAAGTACCTTGGGGAGCATGGAGGAGAAAACACAACATTCCCGAGGGAGTCATAGAAGCTGTTACAAAGGAGGAATCATTATATTGAAATTGGAAAGATGAGTTAACCATACTGACCAGGGGAAGGGCACTCACTGCAAGTAGGGAGAGGATGTAAAACACACAGCTGTGTGAAAGCTTCAGGGAACTAACTGTAGGTATTGCCTTGTGGGAATATTGGACCCAGTCAAGGGAGATGGGTGGGCAGATCTCAAAGGACCTGGTATAACAGAAGAAGGCATGGTTTCTGTCCTGTGAATGTTAAGGAATCCTCTAAGGATTTAAAGCAGGAGAGTCACATAATCAAATCTGTATTTTAGTAATAGTATTCTGGTGCCTTGCGGAGGAGAGTCAATGCAGTGAGGTTGGAGACAAGAAGGCAAATTGTATTGTTGTTTCAGGTGAAAGCTTATAGAAGAGTATGCCAGCTTTTTTTTTTTTTTTTGCGGTACGCGGGCCTCTCACTGTTATGGCCTCTCCCGTTGCGGAGCACAGGCTCCGGACACGCAGGCTCAGCGGCCATGGCTCACGGGCCCAGCCGCTCCGCGGCATGTGGGATCCTCCCCGACCGGGGCACGAACCCATGTCCCCTGCATCGGCAGGTGGACTCTCAACCACTGCACCATCGGGGAAGCCCATATGCCAGCTTTTTAGGAGGGTAATAGCAGTGAAGATGGAGAGGTGGGAATAGATCCAAAAGCTAATTTCGAGGTAGAGTCAGTTGGACACGTTGACTCATTCTGTGTGGAGATTGAGCAAGAGATAGGCTTGGTTCCCAGTTTTCCAATCTGGTGACTTGGGTAGATCATGATGTTATTTGTTTTAAGATAGGAAATACAAGAAGAGAAGTAGTTTTTATGGAGTGTTAGTGGTGAAGATAGCTTTTTAAAGTATATATTTTCATGTTTCTCTTCTAGTTTTGTTTAGATCTATATAATCTAACATTAGGTAAACTAACTAATTGAATTAATCTATTATCAACTCCCTCATGATTAAGGCATTCCGCAATGTTCGATTACGCATTACCATTCCCCTTTCTAAGTGCAGAGTATTGGAGTTAGAGTTTTTTCCCCTCCCTCCTCCTCTTTCTATTTTTAAATTGCAAATACTGCTTTCTCCTTTCTAGGATTTGACTGATCTGTTAACTTTAGTGCCCTAATAAATCTCTGAAGAATGTGAATTCTTTAATTTTTATTTCTAGATATCTCCTGTATTTTTATTATTATTAAAATCAAGATGCCATCCATCTTTCGTAATAACTTGCTTTTTGATTTTGTACAAGTCACTTTACCAGTTTCCTCAATTGTAAAGAGAAGCTCAGTGTTCTCTCTGACTCTCATTCTGCCCAGAGCTCTAGATTCTTGAGTCTCAGCCAATCAGTCACTCTCTGTTCTGGGTCTGAGGACTACTTAGTAGTTCAGAGTGTGGTCTCTGCAGCCAGGTTTCCTATCTGGGTGACTGGGCAAATTAACCCCTTTGTGTGTCAGTTTCATTTTCTATAAACTGTGAATATAATATACCTATCTCTTAGGGCCATAGTGAGGATGAAATGAGTTAATATGTGTTTAGAACATACTAAGTACTGAATAAATGTTAATTTATTTGTGACTGCCCCCCATCCCCCCCCCACCCAGCACTTAGCATCATTCTTCACACATAGGAGACACTCAGTAAATTCTTTTAAAATTAATGAATAAGCATGGTAATGGACAAATACATTTAAGTAGAATCTCCTGTAATGGTCCTTAGAAACTCTTTTGCTTCTTTTCTGTTTTCTTTGACAAAAGTCCTTCTAGTTAGAGGGTTGAGAAACCATGTTTACTTCAGTGATCCTCCGAATCTTACAGTGTTAAGTGGCATCCACTGCAGTAGTCTGGGTGGAATTTACATATATCTCTAACCACAGGGCAGCACTTAGTGACTCTGTAGTGATCTGCTCTTCCCATTTATATCCTCCCCAGAGATAAATATTCATGGCAATAATGAAAGTAGCCATTTCTCTTCAAAGTTATTTTGATCTTGTCACACTAACTCTGAACTTTACTACACAAATAATTTAGAATGATTAGTATATGGCAAAAAAAAAGCAGGAGGAGGCTAAAGTGGAATGGACATGACTTCTGTTTATGAATTAACTACATCTCAGCATTTGGCAATGTTTTATATACCTTGTTGTTTTGCCTTCCTCTTTCCTCCAGTTTTAAATCATTTCCTTGCTACTTGTGAAAATGAAAAATAAGTTATACTCTAACTTTTAACCTAAAAAATCCTAGAGGTAGCAGAGAGCTCAAATTAGTACCATAAAGGGAAATAAATTGAAATGATCTATTGAAAACAACATAAATTCTTAAAAACAACAAAT